>NW_021939396.1:31466958-32080860 GCF_001715985.3 Manacus vitellinus | reverse complement strand
TACCACCCCAGTACCCTCCGCTCTTTTTTAAATTTATTTAATTTTTAAGACTTAGGGTGTTGTTAGAGAGGAAAGGATGGGCCCTGAGGAATCCCGGCTTCCTGCGGCGCTGCCGAAACGTCAGGGACGGCTGCAGGTTACACACCCCCAAGCCCAGCTGGCGGCTCCGTCACTGCCTTGGCAGCGCCGGGGCGCAGGGCAGGCAGTCGGGAGGGGACCGGCAGCTCCCCCAGCCGCAGGGGCTTGTCTGACACCGCTCTTCACCGCGCCGGGAAATCCATCGCTGCCCTTCTTGGCGAAGGCACAGAATGAGTCAAGGTGTCAAGGACTGCGTGGGAATGCTGCACTGGGAGAAGTGCTGTGATGTGCATATGGCACCTGACCCCGCAGACCTCGGATCATCTGTAAAATCCGAGCTTGTATGCATCCACCTCTCCTCATTAGCCATGAAGAGAGAAAGCACGGGTCAGATTCCTTGTGGCTTATAGTCTAGGTACGAAGTCACCGCAGAACAGTGGTAGAACATTCTCTTTGCTTCTCCATACTGGAGACGTGAACTTAGAACCTGCATGAAGCACGGGCACCCTAGTATAACGTGCATTAATGCCCTGCTCAGTTTGGCAACCTGGCCCACACATGGAAGCAAGCATAACTGCTGATTATTTCTGTTTTTACTTGTACTGTAATTACAAACACTGCAGCCAGACCTTCTCCTTCCTTTCTTCTTCCTTAAACCAGAAGAAAAAAAAAGTTGCCATTTCTTCAAGCTCTTCTATTCCACTTCTTTTTCTTCAGTACATACTCTTCCACTGTTTACTTTTGCAGCTCTTCTCAGTGTCCTTGTATGCCAATTTTCAGAAAGTAAAAAACATATCTCCAGATTTAGAGAAATTGAAATTATGTTCCCACAAACATTTATGATCTTCCTTAACTTTATATATACAATCCATGCCATTTAAATCACTCGAATATCTAGATGTTTGTCCTAAGGACCCAAGTAACATGGAAGACATTCTTATTTTTAATATTTTTAAGGGTTTCTTCCCCCACTTGTTTCTTCTCCAGTGTAACAGTCCTGTAAATTAAAGGGTGAGAGTTAATTAAAATGTCATGCATGGGGCCATGTACAAACAGACAAACAGAGATCGAGTCCACATTCTTTTGAACTTAAATGAATCCACTAGGCTGTATTTTGACTTGCCAAATATGGGATGTCTATACGTATATATTCTTTTAATTTTTCATTATACTACTTCAACATAATTTTAATATATTAAACAGAGTTTACTCTAATTCCCATTAAATTTACCTTGACCCACAATGATTGGAAATAATGGATTTTTATTCTGCAAGGAAGCAGATTAAATTGCCCTAACATACTTGAGAGGAGAATGTCATCTATGGGTTGTAAAAATTGTCATTCACGGGTTATAAGAAAGCCTCGAGAAAGGTGAAGTCACAGGTCCACTTGCTCCCTTCTAGTGGAATATGAAATGGAGAAGAGCGTATGTGGATCCATAAAAATCTCTGAAAGCAAAATGAAAAACAGCATCTCTGCAACATACTTTGTCCTGGACTCATGGGATAGACATGTGCAGCCTAAATTCTACATTGTACAGAGCGGTTTCTTCAGAAATTTACAGTCTTTGAACAGGTTGTTGACTGTCCACTCTATGATGAAGCCTTTCTTCAAAGTCAGGTGTAAGGTTAAACATATGTCCGAATTCTGTCCTTTTTCACCCAGAAACCTTGTTGATAAAAAAATTCAAAGATTCATATTTCCTAGGTATTTACTAATTTTGAACAAGTAGTAGAGTATTCAAAAGTTATACACAAACCTAAAATATTTAAGGTCTCTGCTGGAGCACATCTGAGTCCCCAGGGATGCTCTTATTTTTGGGTTGGATACCTCAGAATAAAATGTGAACGTCAGTTCCAGTGTGAGGGTAAATGTTGCACAGGCATGTAAGAATGCTGGCAGTGCAGCCCTAAGAAGGACTGTGCTCTCATGAGAGCCATGAACCTACCTTATGAAGTAAAAGAGCAGATCTCCTTCCTATAGGAAACCTTGGACACTATGGTGATAAGTGATGTGGGTTGCCTTAGGTTTGGCTTTACAGTGTTTCTGTTGGCTTTCCCCTTCTGCAGGATTTTGAGCTGTTATGTTGTGAGAAGAATCAAGTGAAGCCTATATAAGAGTTGGGCACTGAGTAAAAAATCAACATAATTACCGTTCACAATAGGTGATTGATAAACACAGCTTATACATCAAAATGTTTAAAATAGCAGTCAGATTGCCATCCTGCTTCCTAGAGTCCAGTCTCATGAGTCGTCAAGCATCTACTGTTGCCACTGGAGTAAAACCCAGTTGTGAAAACTCTCTCCCACCCTAAGAGCTGTCAGGTCACCTGCTGCCATTATCCCCTTACCTGGAATAGAAACCTCCAAAATGTTACGTGACTTACTCGACTGATAGCGTCATCTAAAACCAGTGTGGGTCTTCCTTGTGGAGCTAATGAATTTCTGTAGGAATACTAAGAAAGCATATTAGGACTGACAGCTCAGAGCCCTGAAATTCGAAAGACCAATGCCTTTGAGAACTGACAGTAGCTCCAAGGTAAACAGTTTCTTTTCTGTTATTCTTTCACTCCTCAAAATAAGCACGTCTCCAGCTCTGAGAGCTCCTGGCAGGTATGATGAATGGCAAATCCTAATGAAGCCCATGGTTTGGCCAGTGTTAGGACTTAGCACTCTGTACAAATTCTCATCTGAAGCAGGAGTATCAGGAGCCAATTTCTTGAACATAATTTATTCCAGACACTAGCTGGAATAAACAGCATTCTGTAACCTCCTCAGATACTTTGGCAGTAGGGAGCTGTCTTTATACTTCTTTCAATTGAGTGATCCAAATATGAAATTCATTTCTCAAGAACACAGCGTGGTTTTACAGACTCAAGTATTTGATTTCTTTACTGGGGACGTTGTTGTGTCATATCAGTGTGGCATTTTCATTATGTGTCGGGTCTGCTAGAGCATGCTGCTTACCTTGCCCTGATGAGAAAAAAATTCCAGCACTTGGATTTAACTTTCTAGAAGCAACTTAAGCATACATTCAGTTTCTAAAATATGTTTTACTTAAGTATCATACTAGAAAAGGAGTATAAAATGGGACCTCCTTAGTCAGTAGACATCCTTTTTTCTGCCTCAGAGTCTTTTCAGATTCCTTCAGTCACAGATGGGCATTATGTTATGAACAAAAGCACTGCCATGAGTATAAACCTCACTTATCCATGCAAAGAAGGACAAATAAAACTGAGCTTTTCAGTTCCAGGGTCAGATGCCATCCACAGCTACATCTAGATGTAATTAAAAGCAAAATTTTTATTACTATGAAAACATACCAGATTCAAATGGTGTGTAATAGCTTCTAATGGAACCTGAGACAGATGCTACTGGGATCCCGTACAAACTGGCACCCATAATGCCATGTTGGCAAGCCACATATAACAGACCTTCACCTACTCCTTTAGAAGATCCCAGGAGAAGACAAATAACAAATAGTCCATTCAAACATTAATCTATCTCTTCTAACTCTTTATTATGTTTTCTTTAACTCCCCAGAAGAAACCATTTTCATCTGTAATGTTTATGTTTTCAGCACCTCCAATATTTGTTATCTTCCATGTGATGTGATGATTTAAATATAATTTTAAATATTTCTCCCTCTGCTGTGCTGCTCATTCCCCCCTCCCCCCAATACTCCATTACTTTGTCATTATCTTCTTGATAAGGAGTTGTCTGAAACTAATGACAATGGAGGGAGATGGGGAAAACAGCAACTTAGCATTGTGTGGAGGAGCAGATAAGATATCTTCCGGATTCATAATCTGCTAATTGTGTGTCTGCAGATAAAAACTTCCCACAGCTCCCCAGGTCACGGATAGAAGTCCCTCAGACTTCCAGTGAGTTTTGAGCACTTTTTTTTTTCAGTATCTGGAGATTAGTTTTTAATGCTTTCTAAGATCTAATACTGTAGACACTTGTGTTTGTAATTTTAATGAAACTACCCACCGAGCTATTTATGAATACATGGATTTACAGAGGTTTCCTTCATGAAATAACTGGCTAAAACCAGATTATAAAGTAGATTATCAATGTAATCCTACTTTGTATTTTAAACTGTCTGGTAATTTTGATTTTGCCGTAGTTCATTAAGATTTTAAAAATGAATATTCCACGTGCAGTGGAATAATACCCTTAGCTTTGCTCTCTCCACATTTGTGGATGAGGTTCTTCATCAATAAAGGCCTGAAATGAGAAACCTGTGTACATAACACAGGTATGAATGGGAGGCTGAACCATTCACAGTGACAATCCTTTTGTTTAATGTCATATTCTACAAACATGGACTTGTGCATTACTGTACATGAGACCACTTGAGAAAGTAGTTAAGTACAGTCAGTATTGTAAATTTAGAACTGCAGTTTATCAGGTACAGAAGTTTAATTAAAGGTGTTCTATTTTGGGATCTTGGAAAACCTGTATATATTTCATGTTCCTCATTTTCCTTTAGAACATTATGGCTGATTCAGCTCCTAGAAGTCCGAGAGGCTGGTCCGTGTAATTTAACCACTTTGCTGACAATGTAAGTCTTGCTTATCTGTCATTACTATATCCTCACTAAGATCAATAAAGAAAATTTCTCAATATATTCAAGAAAAATTGTTTTTGTAACAGGAGGTTCAAATGTCTTCGAAGAAAATAGTAATTCACAAGGCAAGTATTTATTATAACGATGAGAAAATAATAGTATTCCGTTAATGAATAAAATTATACGAAGGCATTGCAACACATGTCCGACAAGTTAATAAGAAAAAGTATCATCCTTAGATATCTGGGGGAAAACGCTTGAATTTAAGATTACCTTCTCCGAGTTTGTTCAAGCCCCTTCTGAACACACATTTGGAAATATTCCAGGAAGCGAATTTATTAAAAAAAAAAAAAAACACCTTAACGAAACGACGAATTTTAAGTAAATATTATCCCACGATGAAATTTGACATTGCAAACGTGCTAGGAAGAAACGAGGGAGTAGGGAGAAGCGGTGCCTCTCGGCCGCAGCTGCCCCAGCCGAGCCGCGTTCGCCGCCTCCGCGGGCCTGAGGCAGCGCGGACCGGGCTGGGGATGCTGAGCCCGGTGTTTTGAACACTCCCCTCCCTGACTGCTTTGACGGCATTTTCCGGGCTTGAGGTCCCACAAGGGACACGGGGCCCCTGAGTGATGTTCCAAGGGACATGGCAGGGACCTACCCCGGAGCTCCGCCGCCTCGGCCCCCCGCAGCGAGGTTTCGGGGAAGCGGCGGATGGGCAGGGACTGGGGTGCAACCATGCGTGAAATCACCCCCTTCCACCCACAGTGGGCCGACCCGCTGTCTCGCAAAGAGGACCCCCTGTAGCACCCTGGAAGTTCTCCTTCAGCACTACGTTCGGTCATTCGAGTGGCTTCCTACAAACAAGAGAAGAAACTAGGAGATCACATGAGGAAAAGAAACCCAAAAAACCAAAGCCTATTCCGTTGGAGATTGAGTCACTGCTCCCGCTTAATAACGTTGTAAACGGGAATAGCTAACCTATCTCTGATCCCTTTGCTCTTTGCAGCGCTTAAACGCAGCCATTGCCAATAGTCGCGTAAGGGCTTTGAAGTTATGGAAATTGTCTTCGCAGGCATTAGTCAGTGTTTTAATAGGTCTCGTTCTGGCTCGGTCGCTGAAAGATGTAAGCAAGCCAAAACTTTAACACTCTTCTGGGGCTCTAAAATGTTAGGTCCCTCCTCCGAGAGGGATTTCGATGTGAGGCCAAGCGCGAAGAGACGAATGAGTGCATATGTTCAAAATTACATTTTCGACAGAAATTCATATCTACCGGGTGGTGTTTAAATGCAAAGTGCGACAGAAGTGGGGGCGGGGGGGCTCAGTATGCAGGAAACATCGCTGGGAAACCTGGAATGTAACAGCCAGGATCAAAAGTTAATGGCCTATTTGATGTGAAAAGTGAGCTGGGGATGCCGGAGAGCGGCAGCGAAAAGAGCCGGCCAGACGCTCGCAGGGCGTCCGCGCAGCCGGGCCGCCCAAGCCCCACGCAAATAGCTAAGCCAAAAACGCAGCGCAGGTAGGAGCGCTTCTCCGTCGGGTTAGCCTTTAATCAGGTGAGTTTAACCTCCGGAGAGGGACGATGGGGTGGCTGAGCCGGCCCTGGCTCCACGGGAGATGAGCCCCACGGCTCTCGGCGCCTGGCGTTGACTGCCCGCCGCAAACTGGCGGACAGTCGCTCCGCCACCTTCCGCGCAAAGCCCGTGCGGTCGATGGGGGCTCCCATCCCTCTCTGCCCGCAGCACCGGGATGACGCCGTGGGTTCCCCGAGACCTGCAGTGGGGCGCTGCGCGGGAGGGCGCGGTGAGGCGAGACGGGGGGAGGCTGGGGATGTGGGTGGTGAGGGACGGCGCGGACCGCCCCAAGGCGCACAAGGGCTGGCTCTGTGACCCCGGACCGCAGACCCCCAGTGCTCTCATCCCCGCGCCAGCTCATGCTGGGGAAAGCAGAGATTTCTATCCGCGCCTGATATAGACGTAGAGGGAAAAGTTCAGGAGGAGACAGTGCGCTCCTCTGGATTGGCAGGCCACGGTCGAAGCTCGCTAAAATTATAGACCGTCCTCCCACTCTACATCGAGCCATTTCGTTTTCGTTAAAGCTAAGAAAAAGTTATTAGCGTCTAGTAGCATCAGAATATTTCAGCCATGCCAGTTTGTTTAACAATATTTTTCTAAAAATAACTCTGTCCCTTGTATGGCTCAGTTTCTCCGGCTTTAGCATACGCTTTGAATTAAAACTGTTGACAAGATTGTAACGAAAATACTGATTGATGCAAACATGCCCTGAAACAAATCCACACCTGATTCTGGTTCTCTGACTATGCTGATTAAAGCCAGCGCCCGCCTCCCTCAAGCCGGACGGGGTCTCCAGCTTCTAAAGAAATTGTCTGTCGAGACGTAAAGGTGACAGAAAGCGAGGACACAGGGGGATGTACGGAAAAACAGGGTTTGAAGCGCTTGGGGTTCTCCAAGTTGGTTTGAAGAGGTATCGAGACAAATACATCGAATGCAATATTTTTCTCCTTCTTAGTCTTATCCCAACCCCCAGATATAGTCAACTGTTGAGAGAAGACTGAAGTCAGCCCTTTGCCAGCGCTAGAATGAAAAGGCTAAGGGAAGCCAAAAATGCCTGTGGTCTCCGTGGACTACATTAAATCACTAGGTGGCTATATTTAGGTGGATAATGAAAAGCGTAAAACGGTAGATAAAAATCAGTTGCTATGGACTGTCTAGGATTTCGTGTGTTTTTATTAATTTTCATAGGAGATTTTAAGATTTACGTGATCTCCCCGTTCCAAGCAAAGCCCACCCTCCTGACTGAGCGCTTGCGCCCGGCGGCGGGAAGTGTCGGGGGAGGCGTTCGCAGCCTCCCCGCTCGCCTCGGCCGGCCCGCTCCGCGCTCCACCAGGGGCCGGCCCGGCCCGGCCCGGCCTTTTTGCATGTGCGGCTTGCGCTGCGGATGAAGCCGGAGGGAACCTGAGCTGCGGGCTGATGCTGAGGCAGGCGGGTGGGGATGACACCGGGGGGGCGCGTCAGAACTTCTGCTCGGGCCCTGGTGTTCCATCTTGCAAGTCAGCTCTACAGGGACACCAGGGAGATTTGGCTTCGACGGTTCAAGAAAGGCAGGGGGAATATGCTGCCGCCGCCTCCGCACTTGCAGCATCACTATTCTCTGACTGAGCAGGACAAGAACAGCCCGGGTCTCGACTACAGAGCAGCTGCCCTTGCAGCCTTCTCGTCTCCCGGTTCACTGGCCCCCACAATGTCCCCTTGCCCCCGAGCCTCTGTTCCCCTTCCTAGGGCGCCGGCACCAGCGGTAGCACCAGCGAGGGCCACCGGGGCCGGGTAAACAGGAAAGTCCTGTTGGATTCCCAGGTGAATCTCCCTGAGCCGAGGGGAGGAGCAGCCGAGGCGGGAGCAGAGCACGGAGCGGGAGGTGGCCCCTCTCCCCCCGCCCACCACTCTGCGCGGGGGCGGTGGGGACCGTCGCGGCCCTCCGGCTCCTCCGAGGGGACAGTGGGATCCCGCAGCATGCGGGCTTTCCGCTGGGATTTGTGTTCTGTCTTTTAATAGCTACACTTTGCCGGTTTAAAAAAAAAATTCTTATCTTCAGTGAAATCACTGTCACTGAGAATATGTGACCATGGAGCAGGGAAGGGGTTGGAAAACTGCGCAGGATTTGAAATGCGGCAAAGTCCCACAGCGGTATTAGCCTACATCATAACCAAAATTTAATCCCCCCGCAGCAACTGCATCACTGACAGTCGGCAGCACGGCCATCCCCTCCCTCTCGGCTCGCCAGCACTGTAGGGGCACCGACAACCTGTGGGCATCCACGGGGCCTGGCGGTGCGCGGGGGGTCCGCGGGGCGAGCAGGTGTGGCCGGCTCGAAGGGGCCGCCGAGCCTGTGTGCCTCTGCGGGATTCACCAGCCATGCCTAGTCTCTTTTGGTTTATTTTTTTCCCCCAGGTTTTGACTGGTGTTTGTTTTATTGTTGGTTTTGCTTTTTTCTTTGTGGGTGTTTTTTTGGTGCTTTTTTGTTTGTTTGTTTTTGTTTGGTTTTTTTACAGATTTTTCACGCGGCGAAGACAGCGGGGCTGCATCTCTCGCTTTGTCCCACGCCCAGACCAGCTACGTGCCAGCAAAAGCCTGAGGTCCCCTGCGCTACTCTCTGTGCCCGTTCTTCCTTATATTCTTGTTTTTTTCCCCTCCAGTGGGAATATATACACATAGATGTGCAGGATTATTTTCAGGTGGCCAATGCTCAGGATTTCAAACCAGGTAGCGAAGCGGCATCACTATCTCCGCATTAGCTGGGCTTGCGTCACGGATTACGTCATCGGCTCAAATCCCTGCACCCTCCCTGCCGTACCTGCCCTGAAGGAGCAGTGAGATCGGGGCGGCTCTGTTCCCCTGGTCGGGATGGAAGGCAGGCGCTTCTCCCCGCCATGCTCTCGGCCGTCAGCAGTCGGGGACTTAACCCGCCAAGAAGAGAAGTGACAGCACACCCAAGTGTTTCGTATCCTGTAAATACTGTGTCCGCTGGCTGGTGATGGAGATACCTGCCACATTAACAAATTCAGGTTTGGATCCAAAACTATCCTCCTAAAGGACACGGCGCAAGCAACTCGGGTGGCTCCTGGGCTGCCATTCATCTTTACTGCTTTATAGAAACTAAGAGCGGTACGAATTTTACCAGAAGCCCCGCATTTTTTCCATGCGTGCGCTGGTTTCTATTGGACGCTGCTGCGTACAAACGAGAGATAGAAAAGACGCTTTCTGTATCGGCCTGTAAGAACGGTATCAAATTGTCATTTGGGGCAGAGATAAGGTCTAAGTTCAAGGATGGGAGTTTTGCTTGCCAGGCACTCGGAAGTGTGGAAGCCCGCCTTCCCCTTCTCCCTCCCCAAAGCAACAGCGACAGTAAACCACGGATGCCAATAAACCTTAAAAAAAAGCAATACTGTTTAAGATCCGTCTCGAACACAGAAGCACAGCTACTGCACACAGAACGCAGAACCACCCTTGTCTCCGTGCCCCCGTAAAACGTTTGTCTTTGTACAAGAACGGGAAAAGAGAATGGTGCCCACAATGTGCTCGTCTGGTTCACTGCTTCCTTGCCGTGGTTGACTCCTCAAGTCCTTGCTGTTGGGGTAGCAAATACCCCTCTCAAAGTTGCCAAACAACAGTCTTTAATACCTATACAGGTAAAGGTATAGAGCACTTAATTGCTGTGGTACATTCCTACATTTTTAACACGGCATATTTCTCCCTTCCCGATTTCCGTCTGACACCCACGAGTGACTGGAGTGGGTGAGTGCATGTGCATCCTAGAATATGGCAACGTGGAAAATGCATTATTTCCTGAAATAATAAACAATCAGCTTGTTCAAATAATCCGGCTTTTACTGTGTTTTGTGTGTGGAGGAGTGCTTACCTCAAGTCTACTCAGGTTTCCCATGCATAAAAATTCTGCATTGCAAATCATCTAGGAGAGGGGTTGAATATCTAGAAATAGACACGTGCAGCGATTTTAAAAGGAAAAAAAAGATTTGTAGGATAAGCTATTAAAGAAAAAATATAGCGAAGGGGAAAATAAAAGAAGAGAAGCAGAAATGGTATTGGAGAAGTTAGGAAGGAAACACTCTATCTTCTCACAGCGTCACTTGATGAGACCATAAAGATGAGACCATTGTGCATTTTCTCAGGTTTTCAATATCCCCCACACATACAGTATTAGCAATTTTCGACAGCTATTGCCAGGGCTCGAGTTGGTTTCTCTCAAGTGAAGAAATGCACCTTTAAGTGGGAAATCTGCCATTGGCTAACCACAGTCAGAGATGTCTTCTGGGATAAACAGCATTGTTAATTCCTTCAAGCTCCATCTGTGGAAATGATAAAGTGCAGCCATTATGGAAGACTGCAAGGTTAAATTAATTAGGTTATTCCATTATGCTGCAATCTTCTGAAGATGATTGCTATTTTCCTCTTAAATGCCATTATTCCTAGATCTATCTAGCAGCTGATGCAATTAAAGTGAACATAATGTAAATTTAACAACACAAATAACACTTTCCTCCACGCATGTTTGAATGGGGCACGCAGGGGCTATATCACAAGCTTCCACTTCCTCCGTAAACATCTGATGTAACCTTAAAAAAAAATTCAAACAAACCAGTGTGTATTTGGATACTTTTCTTCGGCGAATTCTTGGATCAATACTTTCGTTTCATGTTTTCATGTTCTCAGTAATGTTAAGGGATCCAGTTACAAACTCTTGCCAGTAAGAAAGAAAATATGTCCCGCTGTGCACCCTCCTAAACGCTCCTAAGAAATAGTGTTTTCTTTTCATTTGGAATGACAATTTTGTTTGTCTGCTCTGCCCCGGCGAGCGAGACTATAGATTATTAGTAGACACATTTAATTCCGGACCATGACGCAGGCGACTGCGCCCAGGGGCCGACACACGCCCTCCCGCCGTAGCAGAGCCGGGCGGGGGGCGAGGGCACCAGGGAAGGCATACGGGGTCGGAGCCCACCGGGGCCAGGGCGCTGCCTCCCGCCCTGCCTGCTTCCACCAGGAGTCCCGGCCATGCCGCCAGCCCTGCCGCCCTGCCGCGCTCTCCCTTTTGGTTTATTTTATTATTTTATTTTATTTTATAATATTTTATTTTATTTTATAATATATTATTTTATTTATTTCTTTAAGGAGGAAGCGTGATTTCTCCAAGTCTTTGTAGTCCTTCATGGGTCATTATGGCTTAATGCAATTAACGTAACCTTTTGTAACCCAATATCAAGTACTTCCAGGACAAATCTTTAGACAGATCACTAATCGTAAAACAAGTTATGGTGTCTGGGAGTAAAAACGAAGCTATTTGCTGTTCCTGCTGATACTTCAGCTCCTGCTCCTCCCTCTCCCCTTTAGCTCTCGCATCTCGGGTTTATGGGGTCTGTTGAAGCGCTGCTTGATGTAACTTTTTACTTTTTTTTTTTAAGCCACTAAAAACCCAGCACTGAGGTTTTACGGTTTTCGTGACGAAGGCCGACGGGAATACGTCGCAAGAGGAACAAACCGCGGCTCTGGAGGCGGGAGTTTGCGCGCCAAGGTGAGGAGCATCCGCAGGCGGGGCCGAGGGACGGGGGGCGGCGGGGGATGAGAGCGGGCCGGGTCCCGGTGGCACCGTCCGCTCCTGATGGCCCAGGGTGTGGCGGGGGCCGGGGCTGGGGCCGCCCAGGCCTCCAGGGGTGGCAGGACATCCATCAACAGCGGCCCATTGAGCGGCGTGTCCGTCCCCCGGGCTCATTGCTTTTGCTTTTCTCTCAATTAGGGCTGGCTCTTCCCCCCGCTGCCCCTCACCCCGGGTGGAAGCTGGGCAGCGGAGCGCTGGGCTGAGAGGAGGATAACAGAGAAACTGTAACACGTGTCGTTGCGTTCACAAACATATATATTCTCTCCCCATTCCTTGTAGAGCTTTCTGCAGCACGCAAAAATGAAACGGGTTTGGCTGAGAAGTTTTATGTTTGATTAAACGACGAAAGGCACTTCCTGGTCTGCTCCTTGGTTCCCGCTGTGCCGCTTGGGAGTAAATCCAGGTGGGATATTTAAATTTGGTTCAAATGTCACATGGATCATTTATAGGTCGTTCAAGGTAGAACCACCACTTACCCCAAATTTAGACTTCTTTTTGCGTGCCTATGAATATATTTCTGTATATGACTGTTAGATAGATCATGTCGATACAACCTGCACAAACAGAGGCCCAGCTCAGTGATGTGGTACCCAACACAAAAAAATGAAACAAAAAAAGCTGGGAGAAAATCATACAGGAATTCTGGTTCAGGGGAATTACACCTCAGTACTTAAACTGTTAGATTCTGTTTGGGTAGATTATTTAATCTACCATACACCATCTCTATACTTTAATTTTCCCAGTCATGTGTGCAAAATTGGTCTTGTCCTGATTTCATTTTTTCAGCCAAGTTTTTGTTTGTATTCCTTGTTACTCCCAAGGAAAGAATATCCTTCCAGGGACCTGATAATGCAGGAAAATATTTTGTGTTGTCACAGGGTACTTGTTACACTTGCTACATTTTATGAAGTAGTCCTTAATATGTGTCATCTTTCACTGTTTTGCATTGGAGTTTTTTATGTCAAGAACAGGAATTAGGTCTACATATTCATTATAATGGTCTGTTTTCCAAAATGGATGTAACAAAGGTAATACTTAAAAGATCCCAATTGTATGGTTTTGAGGGGAAAAAAAAATAAAAGAATCACTGTAACTTGTCTTCCTTTGGAGAGACTGACAGGTTTTCAAAGAAATCCTGCAGAATGCACAATGCATTCACCTTGTCTAGTTTAATAGAGGCAGAAAATGATTATAGTGTGTTTTAATACTTGCTGTACATGTGACGTAGGAAGCCAAGCCTCAGAACAGTTTAAATGTTGATATACCCAGCTTGAAAAAGCTTGTCAAATAAATCAAACTGTTCTGGGGGCAAACCCATGTTGTTTTTAAACCACAGAGTGGGGCAGTGGGCGTGGTTACTCCCATGGCTGAATGGTGAATGTATAGATTTAAAATACATTTTGCCACACTGGTTTTCAGAGGATTGTTTTGGCCTCGTATTCCAATACCATGAGCCAAAACTCTGGTCAATGTTTTGACAACAGAGCCAGGAAAAACAAAAAAGGCTTACCCTGTGAAAAAGAAATGAAGATATAGTGAAGGAAAACAGTAGTCTCTCTGCCACTGCCTTACTCAATCCATATGTGGACTTAAACACAGGAAATACCCACCATTCACCGCAATCAAGCCAAAGGCTTGTGCATCAGAAAGTGCCTTGTGGAACTAATTGGACTTTATTAAGATTGTCATTGACATAGAAAAGCATTTTGAAATTTGAAGTCAGAACATTTAAAAAATAAGAAAAAAAGATAATCTCCTGCAAGAGTGTTAACTTCTAAAAAAATGTATTTACCGCAACACTACAAATGTGCATTATTATGGCTTTTAATGTAAATTAATTATAATATTGTGATGTTTGTGTTATTAAACTCTTTATGCTTACTTTTCATCTAGAGTCCTTCTGGCGCAGAGCATGTTCCAGGATCATTTCAGAGTGGAAGAAAATCTAAACTTCACCAATTTAAAAGAATAATAAAGAACATGCCTGGTACCTTTCATACAGACAAAGTTTACAGAGAAAACACAGCTACAAATAATAGGTCCTAGAGTGTGGTGGGTTTTTTGGTTTTTTTTTTTTTTTTCATTTAAAGAACTTAAGTGAAAACTTGTTGTCTTTGCCAACAAGTATTTGGCAAAGTGTTTATTTTAGCACTTTATGCCAGATACCTCCTTGTGAGGTTTTGGTGATGTTTTTCCTGATCACATTTCTTTTTTCCTTAATTTTGCTGTACTGCTGCGTTTAGATTTTTAGCATGGTGAGTCACTATTAGACCTGACAAAACAATGCTGTGATTGCCAATTAAATTCAACCTCTATGTAATTTTCATTGATTTCACACTCCTGTGAACCCCTGTGATCTTTATCTGTTTGATTTTTCTTTCTAGCGCTTTACATCAAATCAGGGGGACCATTTGTGCTTCTAATGGTACAGGCTCTTTAGTACACTGCTGTATGTGTATAAAGTCACTTGGCCTTCCAGATAGATGGGGAAGTATTTGAGGGGGTGACGTGTTTTCCACAGTTTTCAAGTCATCAAACAGAGATGCTGTAGAACTGTCTAATAAAAATTATCAATTCCTTCACACCAGTCACACAGGTACTGTGGCAGGACTAGGGACAGACAATTTCAGTACTTTGGATGGCATCTCTGTCTGAAGTAATTTTGTTTCCATTGCTTGTCTCTTTGATCCTTTCTTTTCACCCAAATGGTATTTCATCCAAATCTCATGAGATTTTTTTTCATGAAAAATTCTTCTTCAAAAATTCCTATCTTTGAAAGACCTTCAAGGGCAAACCTGTTCACCGAGAGCAAGAGTTGCAGTCATCATTTCCACATGTTGAAATCCAGCTGATCGAGATTTGGAATATAGATAGCTTCAGCTCCTGAAGCTGCACATTCAAGCCTTACTTTTGCCTGAAGTGATTTTATCCCTCTATGTAAAATATAATGGCAGTGGAAGCTTGCTCTCTTTTGCCATTTCTTAAAAGCCCATTTTACCTTGCCTGGTTCACAAGCTAGAATGAGATGTGGGTTGCCTAATTCATTTCCTGTTTCTAGTGCTAAAATACATTGAGAGAGTACCCCAGCTCTTTCTCCAGAGTTGGTCTACAGATGCCCACATCCTAATTCCAACTACCAGTTATTCTTCTGTCTTAAGCAGCAGCCTTATCCTGATATTTTGCAACTTTTGTAGATTTGAGTTCAGAAGTTATGAACCATTCCTTGCATTTTGTGTGGTCTGTTTGGGGAAAGAGTGGGGAGAAAATATGTGTGTAAATACATAAAATGGGATGACTTTATAGGCATGAGTCAAGTCTGATTGTAATGTAAACACAACTGATTATTGTGTTGGTAGATGTCTATACCAAAGTGCAGTTGGAGTACAATAGCCTATATGATATATTCAGAAAGTAACTGAATATGTAAGAAATCAAGAACAGACAAAACAATTATTTCCCTATAAATAAAATTGTTCATTCTCCATAAACGATTCTTAATTTTTTTCAATGTGAAACAGTGCATACTTGAAAAGCTGATCTGAACAGAACCCCATCCATGCTTCCAGCAACATTCCTATGGAAACAAAAAGCAAAAAAGAGAATAAAAGTTTGGCATCTTGAGATCTGGACTATGAAAAGATGCACTGTCATTAATTTTTAAAAATGAGAGCAAAGGACTATGAGCACTAAGATCAAATTCTGAGAGTTTCTATTACTGACTTTGGAGTGACAGCAAGTAAAAAACATCCCTGAAGGTCAATGTAATTAGATTTCTAAGTCATCTGTATTTTTTCTGATGAAATGAACATTAGGCTGATGTGTATTGGAAGCAGTGAAATTTAAAAGTTTTGGCTTCCTTTCTTACTTTGCAGCAGAATTTCCTTGGTGACTTGCCCATTACAGGTCTCTGCAAAACCAGTGTTTCTACTGATCCATTTTCTTTTGCTTTTTTTCTACCATAGACATATGAATGTATAAAATGGTGGCATTCTGTAAGGAAGCAATAACAGAAAGACAGTAGAGAGATACTGAAACAGAAAAAGAAAGTAAAGAAATAAAAGGGGGTGGTGTTGTAAGAGAAAAGGCAGAGATAAATGTGTATGGATGTAAATCTATTTCCTTAGAAAGACACTCGATGAAAACTATAAATTACAACATACATAACAGCAAAGCCTTTGCTAGATGCATCTGCATCTCATCCACCACATGCTGATCTGGTGTGTTGCACCTCTGTAGCATTTAATCGGAGCCGTGGAGACAGGCATGGAAAAGAGAAGACAGATGCAGTAGCCAAATTGAAACTAGTGTGAAAGTATGAACTCAAGGGAGGATAATATTGCCAAACCCAGTAACTGATGTTTATCTATGGCATCAGAATGCCAAAAGCAGTGAGGGCTGCCCTGAACCTGCTGTATCTCGGTCTTAGTATTAGCATGTAGGACTTGAATTTCATTCCAAACCCTGGTACTGTCAGTTATGCCTGTGGACCAACCTTTGAGTCTGCTTACTTTAAAGATATGTTTTTAATTCCCCAAAATTGTAACTAACTTCACTGATGAGGAGTGTGAACACAGTGACACAGACTATTAAAAACAGTCTCTTTAGTTTGTTAATACATAGTATCAGTAAGAGTTGTGGAACCTAGAGTATGAATTAGACAAAACTACCAAAGACAGTAAGATTTCTCTTATGAGCCATTGCAGAGTTCTTAAAATGATCATGTAATCAAATATTAAGTCCAAAATCAGTTAGACAGTCTTGGGAAACATCATCATCATGGCTAGGCTTCACGAACGAAGATTTAGGAAGGCTCTATCCACGTTTGTTACAGAAACATACTATTACAGATAAGTGATAGATCCTCAGCAGATGTAAACAGATGTGGTTCTACTGATGTGCTCCTCACACAGCTATGGGCTTATCTTCATAATAATCCACACACTGATAAGTGCTTTTTCCTCCCGTTGGCCAAATGGGTCCCTAGAGTGTTGTCCATCCTTTGGGGAGTCGAAAAATGCCAAGCTCAAAATGTATGTACTCTGAATTGAAGAAAATGCAGCTGTCAGCGTATATGAAAATGTATTACTATATCAAAATAAAAATAATTAAGTTGTGTGTGTTACTATGTGTCTTTAGTGGAAAAAAAAAAGTATTATTTTACACATTACATTTTCTAATATTCCAGGGTAAATGGCCTGGAAAAATCCAAACATTATTTTTAGCCATGTTTTCTCTCTCACTCTTTCTCCCCCAGTACCCCCTCCTGTCTCTACAAAAATTCAGGCCAATTTTAACCACATTTGAGAGAAGAGGACAACTCCCAAACATCGTTAAGTTCCAATAACTGCCATGAAAATTTGTGGTTGGATGGAAGAGAAAAACCGTGTTTGTTCTTCCAGGTAACTTGGCACCTGTTCAGCAAAGTCAGCTTTGCTTCTGCCTGGCAATGCCTGGATGCACAGCAAGCGCTCGTGGCCATGCATCAGCCAGTTCACCCAGAGCTCTTGGACAGCTTTAGGCTGCTCTCTCTTGCCGAAAGGGATTATCAAGTGGGGACGTGAGAGATGAATAGGGTTAATACAGTAGTAACATGCAGAGGATATAAGACACAAACACATAGGGGATCAGACTCTGTTAGCTACTCACAGAACAGCTTTTTCTTAAAATATATCTAAAGTAGTTATTACATTTTTCCCTAGACATTGAATCTTGTGTTTATGAAGTATAATCCTTGGATAATTTATCACTTTCAATAAATACTAGCATTCGATCTTCATGCTATGGCTCTTTCAATGAAGTCATTTAATTGAAACAGGATCTATGGTATTTCTACACCAGTGCATATAATGTTAGATTCTTTTAAAGGACAACACATTAAACTTCTCATACCCTTTGCCGCCAAGAACTTAAGTTAGCTTTACAATGCTTCCTATTATTTTGCACATGTATTTTGAGCATTTTCAAACTGATGTACTCAACATTTTGAATTCAAATGAAGAGTGTTTAAGAAATGACCCACTCATAAAAGCAAAAAGGGAAAAAAGGGGTCCTGGTAGACATACGGTGTTAAGTTTTTAACTAATTTTTGCCTATAGCTTTTGTTTTCATATAAGAAATCTGTAGCTGGCTTGGGGGCTGGACTACTCAGGTCCCCTGCATAGGCCAGAGGGAAGTCAAGAAAAGAAGCTTGTGCTGGGAGCCCTAAGTTGCTGCCTGGAGCAACCTCTCTTGTTCTGCTGACTACGTGAGAGTCAGAGAGACCTAACTCCCTGCTTAGGCACTACCTTCAAATGCCTTCAGATGGGTGGTGTAAACAACTGAGTGGAGAAGGAGCTTGTTCAGACCCTGCTCTCAGCATGAGATAAACAGCCACAACAATATAAGAAAAGGGGGTTTTTGCGCTTCAGGATGGACGTAAAGAGATGTAATTTCTCTCTGAGGGAAGGAAATTAGGACCCTCAGTTACATTACAGCCATGCAGCCTGCCATCACATCTTCTTCAGTGCCAGAGGGGCAGAAGTGGGAATGATCACATGCAGAGCAGACAGAGGTGGCTATGTCGTTTTTTATCTCCTTTTCACTCACGGAGCGGTCTCAGGGGCCGCTCTTTCACACGCCTTTTCCTGCACCAGTTTTCCTGTAGTGTTTTCACCTTCTTCAAGGGGATTTCTCTTGCTGCTTCTCCATCACTGGTCTTCTGTGGTCAGTTGCTCCTTTGGACAACTGAGTTGCTTCCAACTCAGATTTCCTAATGTTCCTGGAGCCACTCTTCTTACTTTCTCCTCCTCCTTTCACTGCCTCTCCTCTTCCTCTGTCCCTTGTTGTCTTCTTAAGGCTTTCTTCTTTCATTGCTTTCCTTCTTCTTTTCTAACTCGCTCCTTGGTAACCTAATTCATTTTCATGACTTGTTTCTACCATCCCTAGGAGGGTGGCTACCAAGTCTAAGTTTCTGTTCCTGTCAACATCCTTCTTTTTTGTTCCTGGAATTCTCAGATTTCATCCCTCAAATCTATCCAACATGCAATTGCCAACATGCAAGTGCCAACATTTTCTGGCTAGCTCACGTTGTAATTTTCTCACTATTTATGTGATAGAAAAAAGAAGGCAAACTTTGGGTCTCCTTTCTCAAGAATATGAAGAGGGTACTTCTATTCTTGGTGGCATACCAGGTAATAAAGATAAACCTTACTTTATTCTGAAGTCAGACTAGACTGTATATATTTATAGGTGGCTACTATGGTGACATTTACAACAAATCGTTATCATCCACATGGAATAATCTGTCAAATATGCAGGGATTTAAATATTTTACCACTAAGAATTGACTGTGCTTTTCTTAGTTTTATGTTGAAAATTCCACATAGTTCTTAAAAAAACACTTTCCCCTCCAATATATATTTTCCAAAGCTGTATTATTGTAAATTGCTATAAATGATCATCATTTGTGCAGTAGAAAAGGACTGAAATGAAAATGCTCATTCCTCCTGAGCAGCCTTTGTTTGAACTGGCAGAAGACAACTGAGATCCTTCTTCTGTGTGCATTGTGCACAAGGATAGAGAAGAGATGGAGAGATCTCTTTGTCCAGTGGTGATTTGGATTTAAGTGAAGAGCCTTACAAGGCTGACACTAGGAATGTGGTGTCTCTCCACAGAATAATTGAAAATAGTTCCATCGAGTTTTGCGGGCTGTGACAAGCCATGGGCAGGATAGATAAGTCAGGAATAGGAAAGTGGAGAGACACACAGCGGGGATGAGCAGATAGCATGGATCAAACAGTTGTCATTTTGCTGCTGCTGCTGGGAACTGTCTACTGGCTCCAAAATGGAACAGCTGCATTTACATCTATGGTATGCTGGCCACTGAACTACATAATGGAAGCTGTCTCTCTAACTTGAAAGAATATGAATTTCTGTGTGAAGATCATGCTAATTTATAGGTCTAATGACCTTTTGCTACAGCGTCAATTACTGGATGTGTACAGCCAAATGAGAGAGTGAAGGGATGTCACACACCGTGTGCTGTTGGGGTGCAGGGAAGATAAGCAAAGAAGCAAAAGATGACAAAGCTATCCACAAATAAAAATGATGAGGACAAAATTAGAACACGCACTTCATTGGCTTTAAGGTACAGACAGATGTATATTACTTTTTATTTTGTATTAATCCTTTCAATGAGCACCAGAACCAATAATTCTTTGGTCTGAATTGAAAGCTCTTATTTTCAGCTGCCAAAAATCCAAGATATTTTTTTTTTAAATCTCAGAGACCTGAAAACAATAAATGTTCTTTTGCCTCAGATCCAGTTATGGAGAGCTGACATGCCAAAGTCACCCTTATGTTTAGTAAGGATTTCTGCAGTGATTGTCTTCCCATTAGGGATGTCATTAGAAGTGAATACATATTATAATATATACTTCATTCATTTGTTTCAATTATGGAATTAAGACACATTTAATATCTTCCTGAAAACCTTGAAAATATGATGGCCTAAATGCTGGCCATGTATACAACGTTTGTACTTAATCTAACATCATAGAAATCAATTTTGTAGCTGTTTCACACAGACAATAGGCTACCTTTCCTGCATATCCTCCATAATGCAGGACCAAGGACAACTGGAACAGGGGATGGACAGAGGGTTTTCAGTGTGTATACATTGCCACTGCATTTAGCCAGAGTGGCTGAACATAATGACTTCATCCATCCTGGCATGCCTGAAGCGTGACCTCAGCTCACTTTGGCTTCAGTTTGTGTTGAAGGTTTTTAGCAGGTGCTGGCAGCTCTGTGGATGTGACACAACATATATAGCTCTCTCTTCATCCAAGAGGCAGGATCAGTTTCATGCTGACCCTGCAAATTACATTTGCACTATGCAGAGTTTGTCCTGTTTTTGTTGTAGCTTGGATGATCTAAGTTTACAACTGAGTCAAGGCTTGTAAGGAGGGCTGGTATATTTTACTAGAACTAACTGGAGCAACAAAGCAAAAAAGCAACTTGTGAGCTTCAAGAAACAAAGGTCTGTCTTGTTTGTTTCTAATGGCAAACAGAAAGACTGAAGGGCCTGTGTTACTCTCGAGATGTGCCATCGCTTGCCACTTCATCGTTACACGTGTCATTTTTTTCCACTACTCTTTCCACGCATTTGTAAGACATTTTCCTGTGATGGACATGCACAACAATACAGGACAGTGATCTGAAACAAAGTTTTTTCATTTGTGCAGTCACAGTCACAAATGTCTGTTGCAATGATGTCAGGTTTGAAGGGAAGTAGCCCCGTGCAGCAAACAACCCCATGTGGAAGCATCAGGGCTTCCTCTGTGAATCTACTTTTTGACGTTTTGCTTCAGCTGAAACCTTGACTCTCAGCAAACCACCTGTTCATTACGCAGTGCTTCTGTTTGTGCCAGGAGATCTTAATCTGCTCTGAAATCCAGTGCTGTGTTTTCATTCATATAAACGTTCTTCCATATGGCAAAATTAGTGCTGGTCACAGAAGCTACGCATACAGTAGCAGGTAGTACAGGCCGCTATAAGCAGATTAGTGAAGCAAACCTCTTGGTCCTGAGGACCAGGCATGCGTCAGAGGGGGTGTGTTTTGGTCTAGCTTGTGACTGGGTCTGGGACCTGTTAGCTACCTGTTAGGTGTTGGGGTGAATTACGTGCGGTCCTGGAGCACATCTGGCTTAGTTTCATCCAAAAAATGACTCTGGAATGTGCTCTTAGACCACTCTGTATTGTGAACCAAAGCACAGCGAATGGGAACAACCAGGATATTTGTTCAAAAGTGCACTTCTGGTCTGACATAAAGCAATGCTGCAGATTCCTCTGAAGTACGCTGTCCTATAGCATAGTACAGCAGAAAGGCCACAGCCTTCATGGTGCATCGGCACTTCTTCAGATTGTCATTGTATTTCCTTTTCTCAAGGAAGCACATATTCTTTCAGATGACTTTGGTTGTGGATAGACATTTCTGCTTCTGACATTAAAATAACAGTAATAAACACAGAAGTTATCTGTAGAAGTCAGCTTCTAATGAATACATTCTAACACCACCAGGCAAATTTTATCCCTAAGGCTGGGTTACAATGCCATAGGCATGCAGAAACTTGACTAACCCAGAAGGTACTTTTTGGGAGAAGTCCTAGTCAGACATAATATTTTTACTATCTATATAAAGGGAAATATTTTATTTTTAGTGTCTGGTGATGTAACAATAAGCTTTTAATAGCAAACAAATGGTGGTGCATTTGCTAAATAACCCCCCAAAAGAACAAACAAACCAACAAGCAAACCAATTCTAAAAAACCAAATACCCCCACCCCAGAAAAAAAAATCAAGAAGAATTTAGAAGCCTATACTAATAAGTTCAAGATAAGGGAGTGAAAAACAATGGTATGAAAAATAAGGCTGACCATACTTACCCTAATGAGACGTTTTCATTTTTTTAGTGAAAGCAACGTGCCTTAAAAGGTTAAAATGTTTAATTGTCTCACCATTGCTAGAATGTTTCAATCACCAACCTAAATAAAAAAATATAGAAAGTACTGAAAATACAATTCTTTCAATAAATGTGAAGAAAAATTAAGTGCCAAGAAACACATTAAAAACTTATTTTTTTTTCTGTACTGCTACAGTCGAGTATGGCTGTCGCTCAGTCTTGGCTAAAGGCTTTCTTCTGAAAACATCCCACTGATTCTGGACAGAAGATACTGCTATTTTTCAGCATGTGACTTTATTCAGACACTTCTGTGAAAATAGTGTAAAACTTAACAAAAGGAAATGATGTTAAAAGTTGGGGGGTTTTGGGGGAGGAGGTGATATTTGATTCTACTTGCTGATTCCACCTTAGGATTTTTAAGGACAATGTATGGACACCACGAGCCTGAAGAAGAAATTTTGCAAAGATTGTGATTATTTTGCACTTATTCCAAGCAAATTCTGAAGACCTTTCCCACATTCCTCAGTTTCAGCTGTGCACTGACTAGGCTGAATTGCAGGATTTGGCTTTAAGCACAGTTTGAACTACAAGAAGGTCTGGAGCAGACAGAAAAAAAAGTACAATGTGTGCCTGAACACATTGTAAAAGAAGTAATGTAAACTCTGAACATGGAAGAAGAAAACAGAAAGTAGATTTCCAATATCTTCATAAACCATAAAATATGTCCTAAAAGTAAAATAAAATCCTTTGTCTATGCCAAGCATTACTCCATGGTAATTTTTCATTGCGCTGTATCCATTTGCATGAGCCACTGACTCCCGTTTGTAGACGTCCACTGGTCTAGACAGACAAATCTTTGGAGATCTATTCTTTTTGATGGATTTATCAGATTTCCAGCCCCGTTTCCCCCCCTTTCTGATTTCTGTTCCTTTCTCACTGTTGTGCTGGCTGCAGCATATTGCTGAGGTAGGTCCACATAACTAATCCTGTGGAATCAGGGTGAACAGCTTGCTAACTTGTCTTCTCTTTCTCATAGTCCTGTTTGAAGTGACCCCCTACCTTGTACTTATTATGATATGGAAACTGTCTGCCTCTGCTGCAAATTTAAATCCTATATGGTGTGCACAATATGATACTGCCGAGAAGCACAGAAAAGTAACTCCCTCAAACTCCTGTGCTCCAGCTCCTCAAATGAAACATGCATTCTTGCTGTGCATCTCTTTCTGCAGCATGTGCATTGTGTATCCAGCCAGCTTAATATTGCATGCTATGAAAAACTTTGTTGACACAAGATCGCTAAAAAAGGCTTTAATACAGCAGTTTTCTAACACGGTAGTTTGTGTTTATTTTCGGAGTTCAAGAACACAGTGCTTTGGTAGTTCTGCAGTTCCGGATGTGTAAGGTATTTAAAAATCAATTCCAGAAACCAAGGCAGTTCTATCCAAGGTACATCAAGGGCTAAATTCCAGCGACACATTCAGTATAAATAATGTAAAACCATCAGTCACATTTTATAGTAAGCAAAGTAAAATTGAAGAAGTAAAGACAAGCTAATAAAATAATTAATATTAGTGGAAAATAACTGGTATAAAGTAACAAATACATTTCTGTAGACATACCACTTAACTCTAAAAAAATATATACATACATATATGATGGCTACAAATGAGCTTATGATTTTCTTCCAAAAGTATCTGAGCAGGAAGTAAAACATTTTCCCAGTGGATGAAATAACATTCATTTTTGCCAATCTAAGCAAGGCAGATTTAAATTTTATGTGTGTCCAACTGCTTGTTCCTTCTCAGCTAATAACCTGCCTGCTGGAAGCATTTCAAATGAAAAGGAGTTCACAGTTCCTAAGCCCAGCTCTGAATATATCTGCCATGCATGTAAACAAGTAAACCATTATGTTTCTTATTGAGATAAAGAATACCATGATAAGTGGGGACTTTTACCAAACAAAGGGCTTCCTATTGCGAGTGTGGATAATCTTCCAGAAAACCCTGTGTTTTGGCAAATCACACCAGATTAATCTATTAGGCATCTCCTTTCATCATCAAATTTCCGCTGCCTATCACAGTGGCTGCCTTATCAAGCACCCTTTACTCAATAGCGGGCCCATTCCTAGGATTTCAGGTGCTGGCCTTCCGTGCTCAGAAAACAGGTGTCCCCACTGTTTTCAGGCAGGAAAGGTCCCTGCACAGAAGCCTGGGAAAGGGCAGGGGTATCAGCCGCTGTTCTACCTGAAGGAACAGGTAACAGGAAACTGTTGATTCAATGGGCTGAACTTAATTGGCAACCATTAGTCAGCACTGAGTGTTTTTTGTGAATTAAAAATCCTCATAAGAATTCTTCCCAACAAAAGTTTTGGAAGGGGGGAAGATATATGCCCAGAGATGCCCTCCCAGGAGCAGTCAGTTCTTGTAACTCTATTTTCAGTGCTGCATTCTCTTGGTGTATTCCAGAAAATATGAGCTAGGAGCAGAGGGCAGAGTGTCAAGCTTTACGTGGTTATGTGTAGTGTCTGAGCTGTTAGGTAAATTGCCTATATTCAGGGGGAAATGGATTTCAAATCTCAACTAAAGGCTAATATTCCAAACCAATTAGTATGATGGATCAGGTTTTCAAGCTCTCTCTCAGTGCCTTCCCTGGCCAGGCTTTTTTTTTTTTCTTTTGAATTAATGAAACTGGGCATATGGTTTCTGACCAGACTATTCATCTGTGAAACAGGGCCATCCACTTGATCACCCAGCAATGCCACAATATGGAGCACATTTAGAGTCCGGGATATGAAGACTGACGTTTTAAGGTTGACAGAGAAATGTGTTTTACAGGAGCCAGTAAATTCTTGCTCCTCTTATTTAACTTTCAGTGTTTATCTCTTCTCATCGAGACAGCACCAAGCAGCTCTTGTCCTGGCGGGTGTCTCAGTACCTGCCTGCCTTCTCAGGCAGAAAGACCTTCATTCTCTGCTCCAACCCCTGCTCCTGAAAAATTGGCTTGCACAGACTTTGCTGTAATAAAATCAAGGCAGGCAGGAAGGCCAGCGTAGTGACAGCAGGAAGAGCCCATCTGCTCTCAGCTCCTTGCTTTGACAGCAGGGCTGCTCAGAGCATCAGGATGAGCTCCCAGCTCTGCTTGGTGGGTAGGAAATATTTGATAAGCGCATGCCTGCCCTTCCGGGACTCCACAGCACAGGCTTTGTTTCATCTACAGATGATTAAATGGTCTGCGGGGCAATTACGAAGCAAAGGAAGGAATAGCCAGCTCTCTCCAGGTTTCCTCAATCAGCACGATTGAATTTCTCAAAGGAAGGCAGCAGTAGCAACTGCAGGCTCAATGACTTTTCCTGAAAAATGTTCTCCAGTTTAGGATTGAGCTTTCATTTAACTACTTGCTGTTTCATTTTATTAAGTGCAAATTGTGGCTTAATAGATTTACAGTTGCCATAAAGTTCGGCATCATGAAAGCTGTCAGAGTGGCCAGTTGCACAGCGTATTACTCAAATTATGCTAGAGAGAGTGAAAAGGACAAGCCAGGCATCAAGAAAGTCTGCAGAGCATTTTAACGGGTCTATGCACAGTGTTCTGAGAGGTAGAGAGAAACAAAACACAAGCAGTCACTTTCCTTTTGTTCCCCTCTTTTCTAGAAATTAGAGCAGAGGTGGAAGATTTCAGAAGTTTATCTGCAAGTGAAAAATAGCTTATTTTGCCTTTTCAGACATAAATTTTGTAAATTAACTCTGCTAGGCAGTGGTTACTCAGGTCCAAAACACAGTTTTTAGTTGGTTTTTTGTTTGTTTGTTTGGATTTGTTTTTTTTTCTTCAGTGTGCCAATTACACTATAGCTGTGTTCTGCACTCATTATACTGTATTTCCAGATATATACCAGTAGAGATACTGGAGGAAGTTCAAAGAGAAACATCAAGGCTGATTAAAGAGCAGGAGTGACAAACTTCTGTGAGAAGATTTGAAAAATTAAATACGGGTGGTTTGGTTAAGCAATGATGGGACAGTGGGCACAAGAGACGCCTCTGGACATTTTCCCCAGGACAAAGACCACGGGCTGTGCAATCTTTACCTCCAGGTTACACGAGTGATTTACCATGGGTGAAACAGAAAGCTGTTTGCCTTCCTAAGTGAGAAGGGCTAAAGAGAGGAAAAGAAGATGAATTTTCACTTTGTGTATGGGGGATTGTTTTTCCTTCTAAATGAAGTCTCCTTTGAGAGACTATTAATTTCATAAGTTCAGCAGCTTTTTCCACCAACCGTAGATTTTTGGCAAATATCTAAGTCTCTCAGTCTGTTGCTAAAATGTTGGTTCACTTACTCCACACGGCATACTTAGGGATCTGTGTTACCCCCCACCCAGATATCTACAAAAAGAGCTTGGAGGTCCCTGGGGAAGTTTGATGCTAGAATAAAGCAAGACTGCTACAGCTCTGTTCTAATGCATCCCTAAGCAAAGAACTCTCTCATGTAGGAGTATCAGAGAGGAAGAATAAGATCTGGTCTCCTCTCTAGGACATTTTCCCTCCGTGTACACACAGGGGTATTTCACATCCTTGGCTTACATTAGCAAATATCTCCATAGGCAAAGATGCACCTAACATGTGAAGCAGTAGAAAGGAAAACTGTAAAATAAGGGATGAACCTATTTTTGCTGTTACTGTGTTCTGAAAACTCTTTGCTTCATGGTAAAATATTCTGGAAAGCACTGAAATGTATATGTGAACTTTGCTGAATGACAGCCACTGTACCAGAGGGCAATATATCAGAGGACCTAATAATTATGTAAATAGTTTCTTGGTATAATGATCCCGCGTGAAACAAGACTTTATTTCAAAACAAATTTAACAGAAAAATAATTGGGAAGTGACTATACTGGGAGAGTTAAATCGTACACAGAATAAGTATTATTTTAATATATATAATTTTATATATATATTATTTTAATATAATAAGATTGTTTTATGATGACTCGTAAACAGGTATGGACCTGCCATTGAGGAGACTTTTGCCCTTCCATCCTACCAGCACTGCTCAGGAGCCCACAGCCTTACAAGGCCACTGTACCCTTGCAGCCCATTCCCTCTCCTTTCCTGTCAACAGCTCTGCCCCTCCCCTAACGTGGTGTGTAGATCATATTAGAGAGGCTGGAACAGAATTATACTGTGTTGGGGTATGTTCAAAGGTGCACAAATCATTACAATAAAACTCAAACCACCTCCTAAAAGCAAATAAGGGAAGTCTATTTTCTAGACCTTCTTGTGGTCTAGCTGTTAAATTGTGCTTCAAGGGAACGAAAAAATGCTTCTAAGGTAGTTTGTAGTTGACTTTGCGACACTGTCAATCTGTGAAATGCAACCTATTCTTTCTAAACAAAGCTAAACTGTGCTTTCCTTGACTTTGAACTAGAAAACACACCTTAACAGACACAACCAACAAGGCGTTTTTTTTTTCCCCATAGTTATTTTATGTGTAAATTCAATTCATTTTTTTCTGTAAAGTGGATCTTACTGTATGAATAGAAGATAAAGTTTTAAGGCTTTTGGTCCACTCTGCTAATTACAGTGTAAAACACTTTGTGTATTTGTAGTAAAAGAGAATTTTGAAATCACTTAAATGTCTCAGAAAATTGCCTAAATCTTCTTTACTCCATTAGCAAATGTCATATGTACAGATCATCAGAGGACTTAATGGTCACCATGCTAACAGACAGCTGCCTGCACACTGTGGCAAGCGAGGCCATTTGTAATTCTCATTAACAGTTCTACCATTTTTGGTTGTATGAAAAGTGATAACACATTGATCTAACAGTCATTAAGAACTTTTTCTTACTCCTCTAGGATTAATTTGCACTGACCCAGAATTCTCTATTTGCTTAACACAAGCAGTGGGCCACTTTGATGTTATCTGCTTCTATAAACAATAGTGTACAGTTCTCTCCTGGGCTAAAACAGCTCTTACTCTACTGAGAATTAGATGTATTAATCATTCTGAAGTCCAAGAGTGCATGATCATAAATTGTGTGCAGGGACCTCACTTAGCAACTCCCAAGACTCTCATTTATCAACATTTTTTTCCCTTCCTGGATATTTAGTATGTAGGGAGTAATTTATTTCTGAGCCAGTTCTTTGTGATGTCTTTCATGTTGAAGTAAAGTTGGAAAACTTTCTGCAACAAATATAATTTTTCTTACTTCCTTAGTGTAAAAACAAAAATTATGGACCACAGCTACAGACTGATTCCCTCAAGTGGTCAGAACAGAAAGCACAGGCGAAGCTTCCAGTCACTGAGTTTGAAATTCAGTGAACCAGACACTGGTAACTAAAAATGAGGCAAATTGCACACTAAATATGCCTTTTCTTAGTTATTCAATTAGAGTTTTAAAAGCATGGAGCCTTTTTAAAGCTGATACACGCCTAACTTCTCTTACCTTTCTCAAACTAAGTTGCCAAAACATTATTAAGGTATAATTAAAGCAACATGAAATCTTCAGAGAGTATTAACTTAGTTTATATTTTCCCAGAAAAGACCTGGCTACCAATGAGTGATGTTTTTGTCTTTACCATTTATTGGTCTTCTTCCCAGCATCAAAACACAGTACAAATCTGCCAAAAATATAAGGATGAAAAAGGTTGTTCCATATCAGGTCAGAGCTAATGCGATACCATGTATTTCATACTTTTATTGCAGCCAGTAAGAGACTGTTATTTAAAGTCTGCCTTTACTTTCAAAATCCACTTGTGAAAGGATACAAAGTCAGAGCATACAGAAATCAAGGATAGAGGCAGCAAAAACATTTTGAGTGAAAGGATGAAAACCTTGGGTCTTAAAAAGCAGTCTTTTATCCACCTGGCTCAATTTCTTCAGCTTTTGGGATTTTTCATTGCCTAAACCAAAAGAGGGAACAGAAGCCTTGATTCTGCTTTCCTTGAGAGGAGCATAAATGAAGTATCTTCATTGACTTACCAGGGAAAGTCTATATTTAAGTAATTTTTGATGAGAAAAGAATTTTGGCCCATCTCAGGCAGAATCAAATTCATGAGCACAGAAACCTTTCTAACTTTTTTCCTAGTTTCGTCCTGAGCTTAACTTCAATTTCAAAGCGCTCACTGTTTTATTGTAAACATGTGGTTTTAAAAGTACTGCACTGATCCAAAATTATCAGCATGTGAGTTTATTTTATATTAAGTACTTCAAAAATATATGAACATAAAATGCCAACAGAAACAACAAAAATATAAATAAATCACCATATTCAGCAGAAGTGCTTTAATTCAACATGTAATAAAGACAGTTAGGTTTAAAAAGTGTATGCCAGAGTGTTAACTGAAGGAGTTAGTAATTTTTTTTCCCTGTAGACAGTTTTAGTGCTGCAGCCAAAAGATTCTCAAAGGTTGTTAAAAAATGAAATGAAGGAAAAAAAAAAAGACAGTGGAAAAATTTATTTCCCCTCAAGAAATTCTGGCTTCTGTGATTTGGCATTCTTCTCAGCTTTTGAGAACATTTGTTTTAGCGAAGGCCATGACTGATTCTCACAGATTCTCTGCCCCTCTTCCCATAATTAAGTATTCAGGAGCCGTGATCTATCCTCACCTAGAGCTGTGCAGTCTCACTGATGTTCATAAAAGCATGAGAGCAGTTGCTGCAAAAGCTCCTCAAACTTCAGAGGCTGCCCTAATTCTTCCTGGATTTCTAATTACAGAAGAGTTTTCTTCCAGATTCAGGGGGCAAAATTCAGCCAGCAGTGATGTGAGGCACCCTGACTGATTTTAACCTAGTAAAACTATCTGTAATGACCCGTGGAAGAATTTTTCTTTATGACTGTGTACACATGTTGCATGTGTACAGCAGTTAATGCTTATATGAGGTGATGTGGGTGTGCCTGAGCCAGACCTATCTCAGTGTTATAAAACTTGGAGCATCCTTGTTAGTTTGGCTGATGTGTCATTTTGCAGGAGTAATGACTTTTTTAAACACTGCCTCAGGAAACATTGCACCTCACTCCACAGACCACTGCAAATGTGCTTACAGTACAGTTAATCTCTAGCACATCTCTAGCTCATCTTTATTTTTAAAATGCTCTGGATAGATGCTTGACACAATCCTCAAGAGTTATTAATCTTCATACACTAAGAACTGTACCCCTGGCTGAAACAAAGGTAAATAGGGGCTTTCAAGTGCCTTCTCTTTAATGGATGATCAGCAGGCTTTTTGACTGCTTATTCTCTGCTCCTTTTTATACTGCTGCTGTGGCAAGAGTTGATCTGGGTTTATGCTTTAAGCATAATCTACTGAATACTGTATTTGTAGCCTAAGAGAATGAAACCACCTGCTTAATTTAAGATCCATTTTAAGAAGTTGCAGCACTTCCACTGCCCTTATCACTCATGTTTCCATTTGTGTATCTTTGAAAAATTGCACAACTTAGGTAAGCTACTAGTTTATTGAAGCCTTGCTATTGTTACTGTTACCTCTCCTGAGACTTAAGTCCTAATATTCATTTTGTGTTTCCATTAGTTCTTACAGTATATTCATTTGTATTTATAGAAAATATATTTTTTTTCTAGAAGCCTGTCCCCCAAAATTGAAATGCTGAAATATGTGTTCGCTTTTGAAAGCCTGAGGTCCTCGTTAGAGCCTCATTGAAATGGGAAGGTATAAACACAAAATTGTGTTTGTTGGTAACATTAGAAATAGCAAACACTAAGTTTCATTTTAGTCCTTTCCTTTTCTTGCTCTCTTTGGTGGATTGCTTGCATCAATAATTTCATGAGAGTATGGGAGAGGCCATGAAGACCCAGGGGTTTATCACTGAGAATTCCCCTACTCCTACTCCCTGGACCTCTCTATGGGTGCAGCCATGCCAACAGGTAATAGATGAGGTGTCTGTAGATGCCTATGGAAGTCTTTTTTCGTGTGCATTATCTTACTGGGAAAATAATTTGCCACCTCCATTCAAGACACCAGAAGGCTATTTAACTTGTGTATTATTTCTTTTAAAGGAATGCCAGCTATCTGTTTAGAATCTAAAATACAGGTAGTTGACATCAGAAAACACATTCTCTGCAGAGATTTAAGAATGGGGTCACCTGGTACCTGCCCTTTGCAAAGGTAGTCTTTCCAGTTGGTGTTCCCTCATGTTCTGGATCCCTGCTGGAGGCACGGGCATCTCTCTAAGTAGGATTTCCTTCAAAAGCTTAAGAATGGGCAAAGAGGAGAACAGCTGCATTCAATTACCAAAAGCATGTGTCTGCTAGTCGGGAAGAAAGGGTGACTGCTGCTGCTCAGACAGAACAGCTCCTTGTGCTTTGGAAGCAAACTCTGGCATATCAAAAATACACAGTACTTTATTTTGAATGCTAGTTTGAAAAAGCAAGGTAGAAACTTGCCTTGAAGAAGTGTGGCATCTGAACAACTTACATGTTGTGGTGGCCCCTCTAAAACAAACAAGCAGTCTTCCAAAAATCAGTTTCTCCTTATAAATTGTTCCTGCTGTAGTTTGGGGGCTAGGGGTAGGAAGGAAACAGTCTTTGATCAGGATTCATCTTAAAGCTATAAAAATAAATAGACAAACCTTGATGTTCTGTGGATAATTTGCTTCCTAAACATCCTCTCCTAATGGTTCTCTTCTAGTACTTTGCTTTCTGGAACTTTGGTTTCTTTCAAAGTGGAGTATGAAAATGATAAATGAGGACTTGAGGAAGAGATCACTTGATGGGAGGATGCAGCCCAATTTCAGTAACAGAGGCGACACCAAGAGCTCCATTTACAATGCAGTTGTATGTAGAACAGCAGGAAATGAGGAATCTGCTCCCTGTCAGCAGGTACTCTACAGACCCAAAGTGAAAACTCAGATGAAACTCAGATGACAGTTATTCTATTCCTCAAACGTTGGCTCTGCTTTTGACATGGTGTATCAGGTTTTTCAAGGGGGTGGAAAGGAGAGGATGAATGTGGGAGGGCTTCAAGAGCAGATCACAAATACGCTGCTTTTTGACAAAAAAAAAAAAAAGAATAGGCATCTTCTTTTTACTTCATATTTTTTCATTTTGTTTGTTTGTTTTCAAAAATGTCTTTTGACTACTTAAAATACTGAATTGCAGAAGACCACCATATTACACTGAATTTAATAGATCTGTGAAAGTTAACTAGAAAAAAATATACAGATTATGGTCTGTTGAGTTGGAAAACATCCAACATTGTTTCTGGGATTTAGGTGATCTTGGATATAAGAACATTTATTATTCGACTTGTGAATAGTCTCCAGTTAATTTACCATGGGATTAAAAAAAATAAAGAAGAAGAAAAGAAAGAAAAGACATTCAAATACAGAGTTCAAGGATGTTAAAAGTAAGTAGAGGAAGGAGAGGGTTATACTATGCTTAATCCTACAATTTCCTTACTGCTAATGAGTTATAGGATGATATGCAGTTGTTCTAGCTTCTGAACTGTGAAAGGCAAATAGGAATACAGGTTCTGCTGCCCCAAAGCAAAATCTGGTAATTCTATCCTCAGAATACTCCTTGTGAAGTCCCTTCTGATGAGGATTTCAATAAACACCTTTCTGGAAGGCATGAGGGAAAGTAGTTTTAATATTAAAACTACATAGGAAAAAGAGACACTAAAAACTCTAGTGAATCTGCAGTCACTTCAGCTTTGGACGTTTTGTATCATTACTTATAGATAATATATCCATTACTACTATGGCATCAGGCAGCACAAACAGGGATTTACAGAGCTGCTCAGGGCTCTGGCACTCTGGAGAAGCTGAAGGCAGAGGTAGGTAGTGATGCAGTAGGGATGACGAGTTGGGAACACAGTGGCCAGCAGCAGCAATGATAGCTGAGGCTGTGCAGCTGCATAGGCAGACAGATTATTGAACACAGAGGAGGAAGCTGCTTGGGTAGAACTCCATGAAAGAGTCAGTGCTGCTCATATCCAAAGTCTAAGACAACATGAAGAAATGACTTCTTACATCAGAGAAGATAAGCAGAGGCTTATAATGAAGGAAACTTCTCTCTTGCTGTTCCCTTTATGTAAGGGAGGAGAAAATTCGTATCAGTGTTTTGGTGAAAGAGACAGACAAGATGTTACCCCTTTGACCATGAATGTGATGCTTGTGACAAAAGATGACTAAACATCTTGTTATATTTGTGTCTTCTGCCTGCACTCATCTTTCCTTGGGTGCCAGGTTTGGCTTCCCTGTCAGTTTCTGTGGCACTGGTACTTGTGGACCATGCTCTTTTATCACACAAAGAAGTTGCAGCCATGGTGTTAAGCAGTCATTTAGACAAGGACTGAGCCTACCTCTTGAAACTGTATATCACCAATTTTATTTTTTTTAATAAGCAATCAATTACAATAATTTGTTCAATAAAGCTTCTTTTTTTTTTTTTTTTTTTTTTTTTTTTTTTTTAATCAGCTGCTTGGAACATGCCCCTTCTGCTTCACATCTGTTTCAAGATACACAGTTAGATTCTGTTTCCTTGATATTCCATCTGCAGTTTCACAGCTGCATGTGTCCTACACAGTGCTGTTTTGTTCAGCATTTAGATTAAGTCATTATTTCTTCCTATAGTCACCATTCTGATAGATGTACGTGTCTTTTCAAACCCACCTAGGGATTGGGATTGAAATTGTATCTACTTCAGTATAATCTGCTAGCATAAAGGACAGGCAAACCATGTTTTTCCTTTCATTTAATTACTAATTAAAAACAAAGTCTCCTGTAATTTTTATTTTAAGTTAATTCTCATCCCTGGGAGGTGATCGTGGTATTCACCTTTTGTATACCAGTGGCCTGAGCACTACTGAAAAAGCTTTCAGTCTTTCAGTATCCAGCATTGCTTTCAGGGACTGTGTGGCTGAAGGAATGGAGTGTTGAAATTTTTCTCCAAGTACAGATGTTTTGACTATTTGAACAGGCATGGCAATATCTCAGCATTATCACTATGTCATATTACAGCATATACCCACAGTATTCAGTATTCAGGGTCCCAGAACTTAAAAGAAACAATACCAGCTATCAGATTCTGCCTGTGAGAGACGTTCCCTCCCTTAAATAAAGTAAAATCAAGAGATTTTATTATTATCAAATGTAAGGATGCTGTTACCAATTGAAGTGCCAATTTAACTTTAAGCCCCTCTTTGATATTCTTACTTGATGAGAGTACATGATGGCCATAAATCTAACTTGGCAATGATTCTGAAAGGTCACCTGTGGATACTGTTTTTCATGGTGTTAAATAGACTGTAATGGTCTCATTATTTCTCCAGAAGGACAAGTGGAAGTCCCATTGGTCTTCTTGCTGTCTCATAAATAATTAACAGGCTGTTTTAACTGGGCATAACCTTTGTACAGAGTGGCTGAACTTCACCACATAGCAGAGGCAGAAGAGATGCAGAAAAATATCATCCATCATTGATGGTACTAAAACATTCAGGTGATCTAGGAATAAAAATAAAAGACTAATAAGCAAGTGGTAATCAAGCAGTTTTAGAGGCAACAAGACCAGTTGTCTTTCTGTACAGATCTGAATACTTTTAGCATCCTTCATCATCCTGGTTATTCTTAATTTTTTTTTCACATCATCCCACATGACCACTCAGCTAACTTTCCAACATGAGAAATTTAACTATGGGATAGGTGAGAGAAAGTTCAGAATGTTTATTTTTCTCTTCTACCATAGGCAAAATACTAAAGAAGAGGGATTAAAAAAAAGGATCACATTCTTCTTATTAACAACTCAAAGCTTTCAAGTGGGGAGGACTAAAATAAAATCCTGCATTCGAATATTGTAATTACTTTTGGTTTAGATAAATAATCCTCTCCAACTTTCCGCTTTGAACATCATCAGGGTCGAACATTGGTTTTCTTGGAAACAACAGCTGCTATTAGCAACAAAAAGCAAGGTATGAGCTCACAGAAGATGTTTCATCACAACAAAGTGAGGTGGTGGTGCAGAAAGTATGTCTGCTATTGAATAAAGACCGTCTGGAAAAGAAACGCTCAATTCAAGCAATGAAACTGAAAATAAAAATAAAATAACGGAGCTTAGACAAACAGAATCAAAGAGAGAGAAAAAGAGAGACACTGGTCTTTCAAATGCTTCAGTTTTACAGAAAGGCAGACACAAGTAGTCTGTAAGAACATGATCTGCATGTTTCCACTGCAACTGTTCCTCTTGCTTACTTCGTTCTCCATTTTGGGAAATGAAAGTGTCTTGTGTACAAGTCATGGCAAGTTCATATAGAAAAGAAACAGTTTAACAATTCTGCTTTTGAAGTTCACTTCTGTGTAACTGTATTCTCTCCTTGGGCCTTATAGTCTGACGGATGAACGCATGATAGTTGGAGGAAAAAGAAAAGTCTGAACACCCATTGCAGGAGCAGGTGTGGGAGGGATTGCTCTTGAACATGTGTCCTCTTCCAAGATGCTTGTCGCAGCCCCACAAAGCAAAGAGTCTGACATAAGGAGAAGAGGGAATATTTTTGAGCAGGATTAGCAGGAAGCTCCAATGCCATTTTTCAAACAATTGACAGGAATAGCAGCTCCTATTCCAAAACATCAGCTGCTAGACTTCAAGGAAAACCATGATACCAACAGTCGGGAGACTGAAGTCAAGCAGCTTTTCATATGGAGGCCAGGGGAGGTTTTGAGCTGCTTTGCCCTACTGATCCCTGAACTTCATGGGTGTTAGAGGACTTGCTCTCCTGCCTTTCCTGCCAAGAAAACAAAACTTTCCCTTTTAAGAAGACACTCAGCTTAAAGTCTCCAGCTTAAAGACCTTAAAAAGAAAACTCCATCAAGGGAGGCTTCCTTTGTATTTTTCTAGAAACTCCTTCCAGTACCTGGGGAGTTCCTCGCAGTCTAATAGTACTTTTACCTCACATTCTCTTTCTATTTTCAGCTGATTTTTGCATTTTTAACAATTTAAGGGGAAAATAGTAAAAACAGAAGACAGCATTCAGGTAATTTTATGAATTAGCTGCAATGGGTGGTAGTTGCTAGTTGTGTGCCACAGAACCTCAGTGGTACTGCTCAAGATGTCTATGAGATTTGGAGAGATTTATTACGTTCTTAACTTCAAGTTAAAAAGTAAAGATAAATTGAGGAATGTCTCCTCTAAATAGACCTCAATTGCTTACAAACAGTCAGAAAATGCATTGAAAAACTAACAGTTTTTATCACAACCTTCATTGCTCCTTATGTAACTTGTTTCTTAAAGCTGAACTGAGGAATTAGTTAGGCTGAAGTGAGGGGCTCCCTCTTCTTGAAGAAAAAAAACTGAAATGAAAACGAAGAGCATTTCTGCATCCTTCCCTCTGAGCCCCCTGCATGTGTACACAGACACAAAGCTGCAGAGATGTCCACACGTGTGGACCCTTGAGCTCTGCCTTCCTGTTCAAAAGCCCTCTCACACTTAATGAACAGATCCAAAGCTTCATAAAAACAAAGTCTTTTTACTGACTTCAGGAGGTCAAGCCTCACATACAATCAATTTGAGGAAAGAGAAACGAAAACATGTTAGTCCTTGCTGAAATTTTTTGTGCCCTGAAAGGAAAATTTCAAATTTTCCATTAATTCCATGTTGAGGTAGGAATACACAAATCTGAAAGTTACAACTTGACTTGCAGCAGCAGCAGCAGCCTAATGGCAAACATGAGCACTTACTGATCATGCCTTGGCATTAACTACTGTGGTTTCTGTGCAACCTAAGGGCATAACTACGGGCTGTTTGCAATATCCCAAATTTCCCCCATGGTCTCTAATGTTTACTTAAACTCTAGAAACTGAGATGTGGATTTTCATTCATTTTAGCTTAGAAAATATTGTGCTTTTACTGACTGTTGCTATTGTCTACTGAATGCAGTCATGGGATGGAAAGCAAACAAACCCTGAAGACGCAGGTGTGTGATGTGTTGAAATCTGATACATCTCACTGCCTGTAAGTAAAATAAACAGAATTGACTTAAATTAACTTAAGTGTTGTCTGTAACCTCAAAGTAATTTTTTCCTTTTATCTCTTAAATATATATATAGGAGACATTTTAAAACCCTAGGTCTTAATTAATTTTCAAGGGGAGTTCTTCCTAAACACGTAGGACAGATTCTGATCTTTGGCATTTGGTGGAGGGTAATGACACAGGAACATTGTCCTGTTTTCATCACTGGCTTCAAGGGATTTTACAAAATTTCCCTGTTACTACAATTGCATGAAACGGGACCTGGATCTGTCTTCTTCTGCCAGATCACAATCATCAGAGAAATTTTAAAACAAACAAAGAGCCAGAGGCTACCTGTTCCTCTGTTCAGTGACTGCAAGCTGCCAAGGCTGGACTAAAGCCAGCCTTCAGGTCAGGTTTACATTATCACCAGCAAAGAACTAAAATCATGTTCTGAAAAAAAGGTACCGTAGATAATAAGAAATTGAAAAAATCTGATTAGCACATCTGCAATTAATCAAAGCCGTCACAAATAATTCAATGAAATGTAACTGTTTGCTGAAATCTGTTTTGACTCAGTTTACTACAGTCTTAGCAATTGTGCTCCCCTTCAGGAAAACAAACAAACAATTTCCCTGGCAAACAAGGAAGGTGGTGTTACTTTAGCTCTACATGGGATGACAGTTTTCTGTGTACATATTACTACACATTGGACATGTTTCCATAGCACTTACAAAGTAAATTTATATATTTCTTAAGGGCTTGTACCCTTAACAGGGTGGATTGAGAGCCTGAAAGACTGAATGAAATCAAGGTGTGTTTGGTTTGGTAAGTACCTGCATGAGAGGCTGCAAAGGGAAGTTTGGGGGCTATTGGAAATGTTGTACATAATACAATACACTTTCCCAAGTTTCTGTGTTTCATCAAAGCTCCTGTGTGGTTTTGAGAGAAGCTGTGTGTCCACAAGGAAATCCCTTTTTCATTTAATTTTTGTTTTGTTTTATTTTATTTGAACATAAAACCAAAGCTTTGAAAGCTTATTTTAAACCTTAAAGATCCCTTGCAGCCTTTCATGAGAAACTATAACACTAATAATGATGCTTCGGCTTCCAGAATTTTCCTTCCAGTTTTCTTGGATTCATTATTTTACCCTCTCCAGGAGATGAAAGCTGGCTCTGTGATACAGAATGGATGCCCCTGGGGTTTTGGTGGGGAGAAACCAGAGAGGCCATGATCCTATGCATCACTGAAGGAAAGGGAAACTGGTAGACACAGAGGTTTAATAACAGTATTCTGATCCTCTTCTCTCTAGGTACAGCAGAATTAGAGCGGCGGGAGGTCTTCTCCAGCTCCTGCTGCAAAAGGAGAACCTAATGCAACCAAAACGGCTACATGCAACCCAGCTTAATTTCCCACATCTTTCATTGCTCTTACCACAGCCTACATTTGGCATCTGCCTATCTACTTCCACATCAGGTCCACAGCATGACTGTGTCTCCACCCAGAAAATTCTTAATGAAGGGGCTCCATTGTAGACATGCGAAGAATGGAGATTGCATAAAAAGAAAGAACCATCCAGGTGATAGGGGGAGCATGTTTGCACAGATGTAAAGTAGTGCAGTGGTTTCCAAAGCGATATCCAATCCTATTGCATCTTCCTTTTAATATTTATCCCATGACAGAAATGGTATTTTTAATACATGCACATCGATATGTGCCAACGCCCACTCTAGTGCAATGAAGATGCAAATACAGCTCCTTTAGATAGCACACGCTGCTCTGTCCTGGCTCTGCACATGGTTTTTTTCTACTTTTCTTTCCCTATTTTGTTATGTCACATCATAATTTAGTGTTTCTCCTGCAAGCTGCTGAAAACCAAAGAATATAAAGGGCACAGGCTGTAAAATACCTCAAAAAAGTGCAAGTTCTTGTGGGAAGGGACTATGCTTGTCGCATACAGAAAGCATTTTAACCACTAATGTCATTGTGCAAAGACAGAAGGGCCAATAAGAAACAGGGCAGTAAAGATGAAGGGGATGTATTTTATAGTATTAATTTCACAGAACACAATGGAATACACTTAGGAGGACTTTTAGGTATCATAATAGCAGGTTTATCTAATCTTAGCCGAAGTGTAAACAAATAAGACAAAATATAACAGAACTCTCAGTATGTCATTAACTTGATACGATGGACTACAATAAAATTGGATATAGTGTTGTTACACTTCTCTACAACCACAACTTTGGATGGTGTACAAGTCTTGGAAATAGCACTGCTTTGTGGATAATAAAATCATGTGAACAATGAATATCCGATCCAAACTTGGGTGGATAATTATTGTTAGAGATGTGAATATTCCCAAGAAGGCAGCTTTTACTGTTGCTCATGGATACACTCTGTAACTCTTTTTTTATATATATTGCTGGCAAAATGTCTAGGGTGGAAAATCATAGGCAGTTCACATCACGTAAAATGTGCAAGCCAGGAGTTTTGCATTAACATATCCGCTAGGCTGCACCGGATTTATAACCCCTTAAAGCAGTACAAAGGGTTTTAGTACTGGATATAAATTATGTATAAAACACTCAGCATGAACTGTTGTCCCTGTATTAAGGTAGGTACATCAGACATAAAAAATAAATGACAAAATATACATTAATGTTAAGAGGTCAACTTTAAACTGACAAAATCAAGGAAATGCAGAATTACTGCTGAATCCTTCTGTCAGTCATTTTACCCCCCTACTCAGTTCACACTGGGTCATCCCTCTTCTTTTCAAGCTAGAGTAAAACCTCTGCTAACACAGAAAGAGCAAGCAGGAGCCATTGGCTTGAGTACACATGGGGCAAGTGGTGACTTGGGACCACTGCGACTTATCTGCTCATCCTTTTCAAAAAAGAAACCATCCATTCATGTAACAGATACAACTTCCTTCTTTTCCACCTAGGAACATTCTCCTCCTAGGTGTTCCTCCCTCCCCACTTACTCACTCAATAATTAGCCTATCACACCTCTCTTTAGGAACATTTCTCTTCTGTTAAAATGGAACCCAAACATGTTTTGGCCCTCAAGACATGACTAAGCTGTAAGTAACAGTATTTCAAATAATTCAGAGATATTTGTGTTCTGGGAAAAGTGCTTCTTTCTTCAAACCAAAGGGCAATCAGGACAAAGGGAATAAGTAGGTATTGCCAGAAGAAGAAATGTATGATACTCAATATCAACCCAAAACATCACTTCAAGATGTATCACATTATTTTACTAAGAGCTAAATAATAAGAGCATTGTTAGGTGTAAGACCTGAAGAGTGAATGTGAAGGAAAGTTAGCAAGAAGAATTAATTCAAGATTATACCCTAACAATATACTTGGATATACTTGGATCCTCACAGTTACACCGCCATGAATCACTGACATATCAACATTCATATCTTGGAACAGAGATAAAAACATCAGAACTAAAGACTGACACTACTTGCTCTAATGCAGTATCTTACTCCTCTTTCTACATGAGGGTATAGACACACCCATACAAAACCACATATTTAGTAAACATAGGATATATTTTAAAAGACTAGGCATAAATTTGACTTCAGATAATCCAATGGAAATGTGGTTGCATGCATAAAAGTCATGTTCAGAAGGGACTAATGTGCTAACCCAGTCTACTTGGCAGCTCCCTGCAGATCATAGCCTTTCATTCTTTCCCGTTAAAGAACTGATCTTCTTTGTGTCACCCTTATTGTCAGGGATTAGATCACCACCCAAATTAGTGAACATTATCAAACTCAGTAACATGTGACTGAGGAAGAAAGATGTTCAGCTGAAAGGCTTCAAGTGACAAAGACCATAAGGAGTTATTTTGCTTCAGGGAGCAATTATACACTTGAAAAGTTATTTTAGTCCCACCTGTAGCCATTAGATTGCATTATATTCCAGTATTAGAGACCAAAAAGGTCCCTATTGCCACATGCAAGTAATTACAGATTGTGATCTAGTTGTTTCTGTGAGACTAATAATCCATAACAAGCTAACTGCCAGTTACACATGGAAGGTTTCAGTCATCTCCTTCTGTACCTAAGTCAATAATTGCCAAACCAAAACCTTGACTTATTGCTGACACAGGGTGGAATGGCTCAGATTTTCTAAAATATTTCTACTTGTGTCAAAAAGAGTTTGTAAGGGCAAAGAAACTTCATATCTTTCTTTCAGTGACTAAAATCTTTACAGGTGGAAAAACTTTTGCACTTGTATGGTCAGTTGTTGCTGGGTTTACAGTGAGACCTGAGCACATTGTCTTAGATGTGACTGTCTGAAGATGCTATGTCCAGCTGCTGTTTCTGGAAGACTCTTTCAAGTTAGTTAAATCTAAATGTTTCTTTCTGCTATATTTCTACAGGACAAATATATGCCTGGCATGTATACTGCATTTCAGAAAGATCATTATTCATAACATGAAGCTCACAGAAATGTTGGTAAATATAATTTAAACCACTTTGAGCAAAAAGTATGAAGTTCAGTTTTGAAAACATTTATGGCACTAAAGTAAAAAAAAATCGTGTCAGCCTAATGTTTTTCCACAGATATTTTGGATTTGAGGGTGGTTTTTCCAGTGTGGGATATTCATACTCAGCATTCTGAGCTCTAGAACTTACATGACTATTTGAAAGGTGGGTCCTCCTTGCAATCAGAGGACAGGATCCAGGTGACCTGAGGATAGCAGCATGGAGGCTGAGCACAGCTGTCCCAGCACATCCTTTCTACAGCCAGTACGAGTCAGGTCCCTCTCACAATACCATGTATAAGTGAAGGAAACATTTTCTGCTTTTAGAACTGTCAGGTCCCAAAGAATGTTGAATCAAAGACTAATTGTAATATCATACAATCAGTATAATTTCACTTGATTTATTGGTGTAACTCCAGGACAGCAAAATATGTCTTATTATATATAATCTGGAGACAAGTTATGGGAGATAAAGTGCTGAAACTGAAAAAGTACAGGACTTGGTAACACAGCAGTAACACAGCTTATGATATCAAGTATTTACCCTGTTTGGTGCTTTTTTTTTTTTTTAGGAAAAAATAAAAGTTATTTTCAGAGTGTTTTTACTGAAATAAAATTCTGGCAGAAATGTTGATATTTGCTAAGAACATTTATGGCTGTCCAGGACAGCTGAGAGGAAGAGCAGCTTGAAGGGGCTCTTGAAAAATAACTGATCGATAAACCAATGATTTGAGTTTGTGTAGGCCAGTGAATTATGAGGGGGTGTTATCTGGATGTACTCTATAAAGTTTAGGAAGAGAAATTAAGCTGTGATTTCTATTTGAAGCAACAGGAGAGGCACAACATGATGTAAAAAATTCTGAAAAAAACCCCAAACTAATTAACCCTTCCTCCAGAACCTAAAGGTCATAAATGAATTAGAGAAAGGTAATGATCCCTAAACAGTGATTTTATAGCAGTGATGAAAAAGCATTGTGATAGGAGAGGAATGATGTGTGCAGTGAATTTGCTTACAGTAGGTGATATAAATAGCCAATATGGAAACATTCAGAAAATAATTATTATAGGAGCACCCTTTAAGTTCTGAGTGAGCACAGAGGTCCAGCCATGCTTTTGACTTTTCTTATTTGAAGTGTAACAACACTTTAAATGCTGAAATGTAGAATCTGTTCTACAAATGTCTATTTTGTTACAGTCTTTCATGATGGCATTATGGCTTTCAGGTGCAATAAACTACCCCTCTTTGTAACAACACCCCTCTACAAACACAAAGCAAATCATTATGTGGAAAGGGGAGAAGTTAAAAGCCTTAAATCTTCCATTCCCAAGGATACTGTTACCTTCAGATAGAATATATTTTTTTATGTATGTATTTACTGCTTAAATGTAGTATATCTCCATTGGGTTTAACTGACAAGATTTTAGGGAGTTCTTTATTACTGATTTATATATATACATATAGACACATATATGTTCAATTACCCAATCACTTTTTTGCTCCTGTTTCCTAGCATAAAATTATTACCTTCCCCAGAACAATGAAAATGCAACTGCTTTCTAGACCAGTGACTATTCTTTCTTTGAAGAGGTTCATAATAGGATGCATGAAACATCTGGAAGAATTAAATCAAAGGGTGATGGAATTCCCACCGGAGAACACATGTCAAACAAGAAAAAGAGCCTTGTGGAACAAATGAGATTTTGCCCTGAGAATTAGCAAGTACAACGGCTAAGCTTAACATTGGATTGAGACAAAAACTCCTAAGAGGCCTATTGATACACTTTTTAAACATCCACAGTGCTTAAAAAAAGAGAATAATTTGTGTAATACAGTCTGCAAGCAAAATGTCTGTTTTCCCTATCCACAACCACAATTCAGAGCAATTCCTGAGATCCACAATAATCTACATGAAGGGAAGACAGTCTGGGAGACAGACTGCATGTAATAAGAATACCATCATTAGGAAAATACTCAACTATAGCTCTAAAGCTGTAATGGAGAGGGGACAACCAAATGCAGTAGGTGTGTAGGGACCCACAAAGAGAACAAAAGAAATTCATGCTATTAGTGAGAAGGAAGTATGACTTTTTATTCCTTTTTAAGTGTGTTGTTCTCTTATCCATTGTGGTATGGAAAGCCACCCAGGGAACAGCTAGAATGGAATTAAGATCCTCAAGTTGTTCATTTTGGCACTGGTGTAATTCCAGTTGCCACACCAAGGCTGAATTTCATTCAGTGTCTTTCTCAGAAAATATTTTGTTAGGGAAAAAATTAGAAACAACTTCAGAAAATGATAATCTAACACATCTGTCTGCCTTGCACAATCATATTCTTATCTTGTTCAAAGCTGCCAAAGAAAAAAAAATTGAAATATGTCTGTATACTAGTACCAATTGCCCCAAAACTGCAGTGCAGTGTGATGAGTTAAAGAACATAAAGAGTAATTTAATGATAGTACAACTGAAGAATGGGTGTCATCCAGAGGGACCTGGACAAGCTCAAGAAGTGGGACCATGGGCACATGAGGCTTAATAAGACCAAGTGCAAAGTGTTGCACCTGGATTGGGGCAACCCCCAGTATCAATACAGGCTGGGGGATGAAGAGATCGAGAGCAGCCCTGCCGAGAGGGACCTGGGGATGCTGGTGGATGAGACTGGACATGAGCTGGCAATGCGCACTTGCAGCCTAGAAAGCCAACAGCGTTCTGGGAGGCATCAAAAGCAGCATGGGCAGCGGGTTGAAGGAGGAAATTCTACCCCTCTACTCTGCTGTCATGAGACCCTACCTGGAATGCTGCATCCCACTCTGGAGTACCCAGCACAGGTAGGATATCAAACTGTTGTAGTGAGTCCAGAGGAGGCCACCAAAATGATCAGAGGGCTGAAGCACCTCTCCTACGAGGAAAGGCTGAGAGAATTGAGTTTGTACAGCATGGAAAAGAGAAGGCTTAGTGGTGATCTGATTGCAGGTCATCGAGCCTACAAGAAAGACAGAAAGATGGAAAGAGACTTTTTACAAGGCCATAGCGACAGGACAAGTGGGAATGAATTCAAACTGAAAGAGGATAGGTTTAGATTAGATGTTAGGAAAAAATTCTTTACTGTGAGAGTGGTGAGGCACTGGAACAGGTTGCCAATCCCTAGAAGTGTTCAAGGCCAGGCTAGATGGAATTCTGAACAACTTGGTCTAGTGAAAGGTGTCCTCGTCCATGGTAGGTAGTTGGAACTAGATGATCTTTAAGGTCCCTTCCAACCCTAACCATTCTATGACTCTGTGGGAATGAATTTACTTTTATTGCTGAAAGAAAATGCTCCTCCATTCATATTCTAATGGATATAAATCCAATCTTCTTCTATTTCTGTCTTTACATTCTTATAAACTAAAAGACTTATGGAAACCAAGCTGCAAAGAAGGGGCAAGACTACGACTGGTCATATAAATATTTGGATGAAACAAAGAAAATTTTCAAAACTCTTTCTCGCTGGTCCAAAGTCAGCTCAAGAGAGCAGTGATACCTTTTTTACCCTGTGTTTCTGAAGTAGCCTTCACCCTCAACCAGTGGAGAATGCTCTGCTCACAGAAGAGGAAACAAGGGGAACTGTCTGCAAAAAGTCCAGGTGATCTTGACCTGGAGATGCATTTGATGGTTGGATTACTTGATGGTGTTCTACTAAAATATTTTAGCTCTTTTGGATTTATTCAAAGCATAACTCCTGAAACATGTTACTTTTTTTTTTTTAATACAAAGAGTCTTTGTCTTTACAGTACAGTGGGACTGATTTGAGAGGAAGTTGGACTGGTACTGAAGGTGGTGGGAAAGTGGATGTTCTACTGTGGACTACACAGATTGTGTTTGTAGTGCTGCACAATGCAAAGTGAAGCACTTCCTTTACCCTTTTGTATCTCATGCAGTGGTTCCTTTGCCTCTCCAGAGATTCCATACAATTTATAATTATAGGTGTTTTGATCCTTTTGCATCTCCTGAGCCTGCGGGGAGGGGATCACCAACTGCTAAATTCATGGTCTGTTCGGCCTTTATTCAAACCACTGAATCACTTATATCTGAGTAAAAAAGATGCACAGTAGGAAATATTTTAAGGATAAAACTAACTTCTAGAATCTCTGCGGAAAATAAGCTTCCTGTGCAGACATAACAAAGAAAAGTTATTTTCACCACAGTTAATATTGAAACAATATGAACAGTGCTCTGAACTGCATAACCTTAAAAATGAATAGTGCAATTTACAGACTTCATCCCACCACATAAATTCCACTGACTATGTATGGGTTAGTACACTGGAGCCTTACGCCTTTTTAGCATACCAATTTCCTGGACTATCATTCCTATGATGGTTCTCCTTTTACCTTGGAAAGCTTTTTCTACAGCTATTCTTCATGCAAATTTAAGAATTATTTCTACTGTTTCGATTTGCAGCGGCATGTTGTTACATTTGCAAAAGTTTCCAGACATGCTGGTTCTCTGCCTTCTTTGCAAGTTCAAATTGTGCCAGAAAGGCATGCTGCTTCTCTGTGATCACAAAATTAATTGGATCTTTCAGCAGTAGTCTGATTTATGTCTCCTGTTCAAGTCACAAATGTGTAATCAGTGCTAAAAGTGGTGGTTGATAGGTCAGCATGATGAAATCTTTCACTAACGCTTCACCTTCAGAGAAGCATTATGTATTCAAATAATCTAATTTCCTTCTGACTGCTTTGTATTTCTCTAATAATCTCTTTTCTTAAGGTGGATTGATGAATTTTTCTGCTGAAAATAAATGCTGGAAAAATGCTTTTTTCCTTCAGAAATAGTGGATTTATTGTCAGAAACATGGAATAAAAGTGCTCGTGATGTTAAATCTGAAAACGCTTTTTATCGCCAGTATTGCAAATAGCTTGGAACATAACAATCAAACTCTGCTTTTTTCCTCTCATACACTAAGGGTTGATAAATTGTTATAAGTCAAAACTGATACAATTCATAAGGAATATTTGCCTTTAGTGGCAGTAGATGTCGTGTTTAAACTATACAGTCAAGGAATGCAATGGCAACTCACATGTCACATTTCTTACAGAATCAGTGCATTAATTACCAGTTAGAAACACAAAGCGCACTATAAAACAAAGCAGAGTGAAACACTTGAGAAGTTTGTAACAGTGCAACAAGTAAGATTAATTCTGCAATTTAATTAAATGAAATATTACGTTTTCTTCTTTGTAAAGACAGTAACATTCATAATGTCAGCTGCCAACAAATGAAAGATCTTAATGCATTCTAGTGAAGTTCCTTTCAACAGAATTTCTGCTTCATAAGTTTTCTAAACAAGAAAGCATCTGAGCTGCTCCAGCTTAGAACTTCTAAAGGCTATCAAATGGCATTTAAAACACACACACACACTCTCTCTCTCCACCAACCTCTACCCCTCCTTTCCCCTCTGTGTTAATGGTACAGAGCATCTCCCCGTAATTAAAATAAACCCTGAAATCTTGACCATTGTGGTTGCTAAAGATCCCATGCACTTTTAAGAAGAGGAGGGGAAGTAACCACAGTTTCCTCTACATATTCCCAGTCAGGTAATTGCCGGCCTAGAAATCACCCATCCAGCTTCCACTGAGTAAGCGATTTTCACTCACCCTCTTACTGAAACTGCTGGAGGGCATTGCAGTCATGGGCTGACAGCTGTGTTCTGTCTTAATTCTCTCTTGCTTTGCTGAATATGAAAACACTGCTACCTTAACACAATAAAATGAACAAAGTGACAGAAATATATTTGCCATAAAGTTTAGGAAGAGCAAGTAATCTAATAAAAGCATTTGTAAACCAGGCCATTAATCTCTACGAAAGATACTGCTGTGAAGTAGGTTATCTGCCATACCAGATAACGCAGAGCTGAGGTGAAAAGTTGATGATCCGCAGTTCACACATTCAAAGTGGGCACATTTCATCTGTATTAACTGGGGCAAGAAAAAGAACAACCTGGACTAATTTCAAATGTCACCTGTGCAAGTAAGACAAAGCGTTAGAAAGAAAACAGCCATTCACCCAGTTATATTTTCAAGCATGCTTAGGAAAGGCTCTTCTGGTTTCTATCTTCTTGTAAATTGATGAGAGCCTACAGGAGTCTAAGATATTCAGACAGAAATTCAATGATGGAGCTCAGAGTAAAATGACACATCTTCCCAGATACACTCAAGAGACATTTAATAGGTTCTGTCATAATCCATATGTTCTCTTCAAAAAATAGGAATAAAAACCAGCTGCCTTACAGTAAATTCTAACTGCAGTATGAGTTAATTTTAAACTGATGTAACATTCAGTCAGTTTTCATTTAAAATGACAGTAGATATCTTTGCCAGAGTAAGTGTGGATTTGTGAAAACAGATGAGGGACAGTAAATGTTTTTCCTTCAAGACAAATATTTTGTTATAACATGGAGCTTTTAGAGAATAGGTAGTTGTTCAAGCAAAGAAAGGTTTTACATTTATCACCATGATGATGTATTACTAAAGTACTCTACTTTTGGAGTCTGTCAGGAATCCCTCAGGGATGTGGCAGAGCAGAGATTGTAAATGGTTCCTGATGCCAGTTCTGCTGGCTTAGGCCTTGAAACAATATGCTGGCTCTGGTGGCAGCAGGGTGGTCAGAACTGCCAGATGCTGGGGGTGTAGTGCCTGCTGACTCCAACTACAGGTGTCAAAGAAAGGAAGGAAGCAGAAGGCTAGATTATGTTTATTTGTTTATTTCTACTATTTTAGTCTGAAAGAGTTGCCTCTGTGAGATCCAAAAAATAACAAAAATACAGATTGAAGTAACCAAGATCCACATTACTAAATATAGCAGGCAACCCACTAATACTCCTCATTCCTACTGTTCAAACTGCTCTCAGCTTCCTAGAAAACCACAAATGACTGAGGAATAAAGTAGGTTTACAGTGTGTCCCAGAGATCAACAGCTTTGACTATGCTGGCCCAAGAATGCAGTCATTGAAGGAAAAAAATTCTTGGCATGTCAGAGAGACTGGGACAGATATGTCATTGAGACCCCTTTGATATCTTAAAATGTTTTCAAAATGGTGTTTCATCTTGTCATGGTTTGAGATAGCCCATCTTAGGACCCAAAAATAGCAGATCAGACAGGTAACTATCGCATATCCTCTCTTCACTGAGTTTCTATCCCAGTCCCTATAGTGTTAAGGACTCAATCCTTAATGGATTTATGCCTGGTAGCAAGGCTGACTAAAACAAGAGTGCAAAGAATGTCTGTATCCAAACAAGATAACCTGAATGGTCCATACCAGAGCTCCAAATTAGGTTTGACCAGTCAAGAGAGAAGTTTGGAAGTCATCATTTGCTAGATGAACAGACCAGCTTAGTGTCCAGGACTGGTCGCAATGTCATATATTATTAACAACTATGGAGAAAGAATAAGAAACAGAAAACACAAATATGTCAAAGCTTGATGTTCCCATCTTTTGAATACTCTCTATATCCTGTACTCCACCAAACTACACAAAGGTGCTTAGGGGCATACACCAAGTGCCACGTCATGAGAGGCAAAGTAGGGTAGGAGTTTCTTCTGGGAAAAGAATTGTCTCTGAATTCCCATAAAATATGATAGGAGACTCTGAGAGAGTTTTATAAGATTAACAAAAAGTGTTGAGAAGCAAAGAGAGAATGATTATTACCTATAATAACAATGCACTCGATGTAATTATTAGGCATTGCATTTCAAGACAATTAAAGGAGGAATGTTTTGACTTAACATATAGTTAAATTATGGAACTCATTGAGATAGAATGTTGAGAAGGCCAAAGACCTGAACTGGTTCACAGAGGGATCAGAGAAGTTCCTGGAGGATAGGTCCAGATACAATTGTTCATATCTAATTGCAGACTCAGAAAAGCCCTAAACCGTTAACTCCTGTGAATTATGAAAATGTACTAAGGGATAGACTGCTTCCTGAAACTTGTATTATGTGCTCTTCTCTATTTTAACTGATGGCATTAAAGACTCTATGTAGGGCCAAAGTGGCACAAAAAACCAGGGAAACTCTTTTGTTTCCAAGTGGGAGGTGAGGTGCAAGAATGAATTGATGAAACAGGTCATGAACATAAAATGCAAACCCAACTGCATATTTTAAAAAGTAGTTTTGGTGAATAAGCAAAAATGGACATGCTGTCATGGATAAATCTGTTATCCCAAAAATAACATACAAAATTTATTTTTCTTTGTGGCAGGCAAACTTAACCTTGAGTGGTTGACCTATCTTAATTTTAAAATAATTGTTTTCCCTCTGTATATTTCTGACTATGCAAACATTATACGCATGCTTACCTTTAAGAGTGTGAGTGCTCCCTTGAGAGCCATGTATCCTTTTTTTCTGTGCTGTATTCGCTGCTTTCCCTTTCACATTTGAGTGAAGTGGATGCATCTCAAACATAGAGGTCCATTATGTAACATCCTTTCAGTGGCTAAGAAATCTACTACAAACCTTTCTAACCAAAATCCCCTATTAGCAGCTCTGGAATAGTTAATACTGAAGCAGCACTACTGTGTCAACGGCAGACGAGAGTGAACTCAAGTAATGTTATTTACTTGACTGATAAAACGTTTTTTGAGGATGCAAAGGCAAGCTGTGTTTAACCATTGGGCTGGCTGGCAATGCAAAAGTATTTTATCTTATTTTACATTTCTCCTTGTGTGTATTTTCTCTCTCTCTCTTTCTCTCTCTGTCTTTTCTTTCCCAGTTGCACTGTAGCAAATCCATGCAGTTTCCAACCTCTGGATTAGGCAAGACCCTGGAAGACACAGGGCTCCTGCTGATTCTTGCTATTCTTGTTAAAGAACTGCAGAAAAATGTGGTTATTTAAGATATTTCCTTGGTTGGATCTATTCAGTCCTTTTGTCACACAATAATAAAATATCTATATTTTTCATAAAGTCTTTTCTGTAGCTAATTCTTATGAGGGTGGAAACTTCTGGGCAAAAGACTGCACATTGCACAATAAAAACTCACATCAACATCTTCACAAATATTTTGGCACTGCTCTGTAAAATATTAGTCAGTCCTTTCCAGTGGTCTGCTGGCTTGATATGATGTATATTGACAAAAATAAAGGTCAGCAAATAAGTGTTATTGGTAAAGGGATAAGGAAAAAAAATGTTAAAAGACAATCTGAATGCACAGTCATTTGAATGGGAAAAACATCTATTTCTATGACTAGCTACTCTACATTGCAAGAATATGCAAGTGAGTAGAAAGTGTCATAATTTAAATCAGAGTACACTGTTTCTTTCTGGGGTTCCAGATTTTCACTGGAAGCCTGTCGAACGAGGTGGTTTATGCTGAAAGGCACACCATCTGAAATGAGTGCTCCATGTCTTCCTGGCATCTTATTTGTGAAGTCTGAAACGTAATTTGCAAGTGTGCAAAAGTCCAGTGCTTTGCAGCAGAGAGAACCAAAGGTTCTGACTCAACATTGTGGGCATTTAGGAGGGTCCCAGTATGGGGAGTGGGATAGAGCTCAGGTCTGCTGGCTGCTGGATCATTTTCTGTAGGCATTGCATTTTATTGTTTATTACATGCCAACTGTGCACAGATTCTATTACCTCCACTTGCTCCAGTTAATTAGTTCAGGGAAGGCTGGTAACCCATATTGCACAGGAAGCTGAATTCCTTTTGTCCTTGAAATCTATAAATCTAGACCTATAAAGGAACCCCTCCTAGCACCATTAGGAGTCTTGACCAGTATAGAAAGCTCTCTGAATGTACAGTACAGTGCAGGTCAGAGCTACTAAGCTTCAAACACTGTGGTTTCCAGGGCATGAGGGACATCTCCCAGGATGCTCATGTCACTGTTCTTCTTATATCTTAGCCTCTGAGCAGCTTCTGAGTAGCAAAACTTACCTATCACTTCCCTGGATAACAGCAGCATCTATCCTTCCCATTTAAGAAGAGCATATCACTAGCAGAGCCTCAGCTGATGTCTAAATGTATTGACAGAGAACTTGGTTTTCTGAGCTTTCCATGGTGGCCTACAATCATGCTGATGCTAACATGTGACCTGATAAAAAAAGCTTTCAATTTTGATTAAGACAAACCACAGGAAGAAATATCAGATGGTATGTGGAGCTTGGCCCATGCCTGTTATGAGAATGGACTCCTGTCCTTGAAAATTCAAATGAAAATGTTTATAAGGAAGTTGGTAAGGTAGAATAAATCCCTCTAATTGAGTAACCTAATCTTTCAAACAATCTTTCTCAATGCAATGCTATTTACTTTGGATTCAGAGTAAAGAGGCAGTTAAAGGACCAATGGGGCTTTAGGTTTCCCAGTAAAGGGGTGGCATTGTAGGAAAGGGGCAGAGTATGAAATGGTATTTATGGAATATAAATATCTACTAATAAAGCATGAAAAGACAGCTATGTAGCCATGATCACTCCCTCACTGTGGGAATTCCTGTGGAAACACAATTCACATTAATTTTCAATCCTCTATTTAATGCAAGATGGAATTAAACATGTTTAGAAAACTCTTCACATATAAAGTGTAGGAGGATAGAAGGGAGGCAGCAATTAGCAGCTGCCCCTACAGAGGGAAGACCTGCAGCACCCCAGAGAACTTGAGAACTGAGGACAACTCCCTGAACTACTGAGCCGTACATACTAAAATTCCTTACTTTGAATTCCTGCGCTGTGAGATATTAGTTGGGTGTTCAGAAGCTGGAAACTCCTGCAGGCAGCCTCAGGACATAACTTCACTATTTCCCATTGTCTCCCGCAGCCCTCTGCCCCTGCAGCACCCTTCATCCTAATTTCTTCCCCGCACCACTCACACAGGGTGTATCTCAGAATACAGAGAGAGGAAGAACACACATCCCTGCATCCAAACCATGCATTTCTTCTTCCTGTAACACCTACTTTGGCTCCTGTTCTTGTACTCTGCTACATTAGAGGTGATCACCTCTGCCTACTTCTCCATCTTTGTATTCCACTTTGTATTGCTTAATAAAATTGTTCCTGCTGCCTGAACTCTCTGAAGCCACAGAGGAGGGGACAGTGGCAGCATACGGTCCACCTATGATAGGAGAGTAGACAGTTTAAATTTTTGTTTTTTAAGAGCCCAGGAGGTATCATTTGGGAATACTTGTGGTACAGAGAAGGTACATAACAGATTTTTCATTTACTTATGATAATACCAGGACTGCATTTAGCTTACCTTTCTAGTCCTGTGAGTTTGAGCCATTAACTTAAACTAGTGGAGCGATTCCAAATTTACACCAGTGCGAGGGTGAGTATCTTGACTTTGCAAGTTTATTAGTGATTGTTAGCCACAGTTTAATTTTAAATGCATTAAATACCATCAAGACTTTTGTTTGACCACCCACTGTTCACAGCAGAATTGAAGTGGCATATTTCCTAGCCCAAAAATTGACACAGATGCTTATGTAGATAAGTACTACGTATACACTTCAGTCTGTGTTCCAGTGCTACTTGGGTATTTAAAACATTAATATCAAATCAGGTATAAACAATGTGAACTAGAGTGATCCCTACTTTACAATAAATATGTGCCATGCAGTTATAAGGATTAACTGACAACCTACTATTTGTTTAAATTGCCTGCCACTATGTTTTGTTCTTCTTTGAAAAATCCAACATGTGCATAATGCCTTCTGTTAAGTCTGGGTGATTCTCTTAAATGGAAAATGCACCCTACTGACCTCATCTGAAAAAGCTGTTGGGACTAATATAAATTTACTGCAAAGCCATTTAAATTTCCTATCTGTTCTTTCTACACTATGTTTACTGAATGTGACAAGTTTAAGTAGATCTAAAGTGGATAATATTTTTCATCACGTTGTTGCTTGAATTGTTACTTTTCAAACTTCTGCTTCATTTCCAAAATGAGCAGAATTCAATGTAAAATATAACTTACTGACTCAAAGTAGTCAGGCAGTGGTCTTCTGACTAAAAAATAAGAAACTATTAGTTCGTAACATATGTATTCAGTATTTCTATTCACACAATATGTTGTCTTGTAAATTTGAGAGGCCCAAATGGACTTGACAGATACTCTTGTCCACAGCAAGAGAAGCAACTGGGAGAAGGAGGATGAATCAGTTTGCTTAGCCTGTGTGAACACCACCAGTCACTATTGCTGATTGTTCATAAGCCATCAAACAATCTGATTATAAAGTCATCTTATCCACACACCTGGCTTTTTAAAACCCAGTAGATATTTTTTTGTGTGTGTGATTCATAATGTGGTGACTACTGATGAATTTCACAACTGCAAAAGCCTTACTGAAAAATCCTTGCCTTTAGTGCATTAGATAAATTAGACAGCTCTAACTCCTTGCTGCTATTGCAGCTGCTATTTTGAATAATTATTTGTGTTATCAAGTCAATTAGGAACAATGACTAACTATGACTGCACTATGTGACGAGTCCTCATCTGCCTCCCTGCCCCTGAAATACAGCCCCAAAGAGCTCATAGTCCAACTGCAAAACAACATTATGTGAGGTCCAGCTACACAGCTCACTTCTGTGAGCTGTCCCAGCAAAGGAGGGCTTTGAGAAAAGACTCTGAGGTATTTTTATGGGGAGGAGATAAATTTTTGCCGTTCCTATGAGAAAACCTAGAATTATTTACTTAAAAATGTTCCCAACAGACAAGATTGCAATTGCATACTGCTGGGAGTCAATTTAGTGGTGAAGAAGATGTATAAGTAGGCTGGAAGTAGGGTATGATGGCTTTGAAAGTGAAGGTAAATATTCTTTATTTCAGATATAAAATAGAAGTTAGTGACCCCATAGAGGAGTTTATGCACTCAAAGGGATAAACTAAGCAGACTATAATAACAAGGTACCCCCAAAAGATATGATGGGTTACTATGGGTTATTTGTCAAGGGTAGAGAGAAGAAAATGATAACAACCAAAGAGAGAGCTTGAATGACTTTTTTGCTGTCTGCCTAATTTTGAAAGCCCATTAGAACTGCCATACAAATAAAGCATTAAAGTTAGATATGGTCTTGAGAGAGAGTCTCCAGTACAAGCTGCAACTTAAGTCAAGGAGCAGTTGATTGCCTCCACAGCAATCACACGGTATTGCACTGTTTTCCTTAAATTTATTGAACCTGACTGGCTGATAAAATGAAGCATGTGGTTCCTTTTAAAGTTCCAGAAAAGCTCCTAGCTAGCTAGGTACATGCAGGTGATGTAAATCACCAAAAATGAATCCTGATGCCTAGGAGCAGAGGTTTAAAACCCTTCCAGCCTAAACAGGAAGATTAAGGTAAGAGCAACTCTAAGGTGAGAAGTGAACATTCAGAGTGGGTCAGGTGTGCTACTCTGCTAAGTTAGGAGAGTGCCAACATTTTCTTTGATTGCTAGTAACTGGGTGCCATTGGCATATTATTTTGGCTTAGTAAGTAATAAAACATTTTACAATCTGATATTTGAACTATTGTGTTAGCCATGGAACTTCTGCATATAACTGGCCTAGTGCTTGTGCTAGCAGATGGCAGAATGGCTGCAGCTTCAGTTTAGACTAAAAGCAAAGGATATATAACTTCTCAGCATGGAGGTGGCTGATGAGTTTATGGATTAGGTTTCCTAAGAGAGAAAAGACTCATGCCACTGCCAGACTCTTCTAATAGACAGAAATGGGGTAGAAAAACTTCTGCCTACATGAAAGAGGAAGACCAATGCTAATATTACATCTAGTGCAGAATGAACACAGAGGTGGAGAGAAGGTCTGAAAGTTCAATTAAATATGAAAAGGCAACTGGAACTATGGATGCAGTTGCAGTTTGTTTTGGTCATAGGGAAATCTGGTTGCACTGAAGGACATTTGTAAGACAAATATGCAAACTAAATGTCAGAAATTGGTCAGGTTTGATTCTCATTGAAGAAATGAGTCACTTATTGATGAAGAAAAGTGATGGATGAAGAGATTCTTCAGGTGTATTACTAGAAGAAAGGGAAGAGGACAAAGACAACTGGGGGAGCAGTGGAGAAATAAAGTGAGTAGACAAAGTCATTAGGTCAAAGAGGAGTATTATATAGAGATAATGAGTGATTTCACTCAAGATCACTCAATAGTTTTCAGAGAGGAATTTTAATATGTGTGCTGGTTTTGGCTGGGGTAGACAATTCTCTTCACAGTGGCTGGTATGGGGCTATGTTTTGGATTTGTGCTGAACACAAGGTCGATAACATAGAGATGTTATTTTATTGCTGACCAGTGCTTACACAGAGCCAAAGCATTTTCTGCTTTTTGTAATACACTGGGTAGTAGGATGGTGGATATTGCATACTGTATGGCATAATATTCAGTATAAAAAGTGGGGAAAGAAGGAGGAAGGGGATGTTTGGACTGATGGTGTTTATCTTGCCAAGTAACAGTTGTGTGTGATGGGGCTCTGCTCTCCTGGAGATAGCTGTACACCTGCCTGCCCCCAGGAAGCAGTGAATTAATTCCTTGTTTTGCCTTCCTTTGTGTACATGACTTTTGCTTCCATATTAAACTGTCTTTATCTCAACCTATGAGTTTTCTAGCTTTTGCCTTTCCAGTTCTCTCCCCCATCCTACTGATGGGGGAGCGAGCGAGCTCCTATGCAAGGTTTGGTTGCTGGCTGGGGTTAAACCACAACAATATGCAGGTTGACCTCAGGTACCATAATAAGATGCAACCTCTTAAATGATCAGACCTGACTGAGGTTGAACAAACACTCTGGACAGAAGCAGCTGTTGTGTTAAGGAAAAGAGCCCTCTCCAGATAGGTTTCCTGTTCTGCTGTTCCTTGAGGCACAGTGTCCTCTGACTCCACACAGAGCTCACATCAGTTGTGTGGTTCCTTAACAGCAAGCAAAGGAGGAAAGTGAGGTGCTGTGGTTAAAAGCTTACAGTTCAAGAAAAAGTAAAAAAACCCTATTGCTTTCAGTAATTTCTATAGCACATTAAAGTCATGTTTAAATGTTCTTGTAAGGTTTCAAGAAAATGATCCTTGCATTTTGTGAGTTTGACTCTTCCATCTCTATCATAGCCATTATGTCAAGTAAAGAACCTAGAAACTACAATAACTTCTGGTCAATGCCTAATGAAAGTTTGATTAAAACAACACAACATTAAGGACATCCTTTTTTGTTGTATACAGATTATTCACCACTCACTGTCACATTGCAAGTGTGTATCTGGGGGAAATAGGCCAGTTTCTCAGATGCAGAAAACTGGTATATTGGGATACTTGAATTAGGGACACAGTCCTACTGTGATCTGGCAATATACACTCTTGAACTCAGATCAGAGTCAGATTTCAAGTTAATGATGTAGAAAAATATATTTGTATTTAACTCATAGCTGGAAAGTCCACATATGAGTGAATCAGGTATTACCACACCTTGATAAGTGGCATTTATGTACCCAAGTTAAGCACTTGAAAGACAATGGCTCTGTTGTATTTCTGAGCCTCTAATTGTCTAGTAAGACTATGTAGTCCATCAGTTAACCTTAAATTATAGTTTTACACTGAAATATCACTAATCTAAAAAGGAATTGTGAAGAAACTGCAAGAGGACTTTTTGTAGAGCTTACTGAGAACTTCCAGTGAAAGGAGGAGATCCATCAGTTGGTGTTTAGTTGGGAACAATATGGAGACCTGGATGCATTCATGATTTGAATGGGAGGGAAGAGGTGACCTGCACACCAGCTCGACCTTGTCCCACAACCCATAAAAGATGAAGAAATAATAGGGTATAATCAGGCTTTGCTATCACTATTCTAATTTGCTTCCAAAGTCACTAACTTGCACTGGCTCTGGTGTCATTCATGAGAGTATGAATCAGAAATAAACCCAAACCCAGTGACACACAGTTCTACAGGGGTAAGAGGAAGGTTTCACTTCCTCAGACAGGCATACACCTTGACATCCACATCCCTGTGGTTTAAATATAATTCCTAGAAGTGAACTATCGTGTTTTTTTCATGTTTCAGTCCAATTTTGGCAATCAAAAACCAGCCTTAGGTGTGCGTTGCACTGAGGCACAGAAACTGGAGAGGCTGACAATTTCACATTATTATGAGTTATATTTTTGTAAAAACAGGAACAGGAAGAAATCTTCAATATAAAGACATTATATTATGATTGCCCTGCTCTTAAAAATTATCTGAAGAAAAAAATGCCCCAAATTGTGGTATTAGAATAAGTGATTTATATTAATTTCCTACTCCAAGGAATGAGCAAACATTAAACTAAGGAAACTGGAAACTAGAATATTTAAAGTACTCAATAAAAAGAAAAAAAGCATATTTCTTGAATGGACCAATTGTTCTTTAAAAGGAGAGAAAAAAAGCAACTATTATAACTATTCAGTGCGTTCTATAAAAGTAAAATATTTTTTCATTATAAAGAAAATCACTACAAGGATTTAGCTTAAAGTACTTTAATTGAGAAAACTAGACCATTTTCCTACCCCTTAAAATAAAAAAGCTTACGAATTATATTGGAGCTTAATTTGTTATATGAAAAGACTTAACCTCTTTATCTCTAGAGAATTTTCATTTCTCAAGCTATGGACATTGTATTCCATGCACTCCAAATAGTAGGCATATATGAGCAGGCATGTTAACTTTTTCTTACGTTATTTTGGGACAGAAGTTACGCATGTGATGGCTATATCTTAAAGCACCGCTCTCATGAATGTCAAAGATTATTTTGTCATAATTTCAGATGTATATATATAGGTTCACCCTACTGTTTTAGGGCTGCATTGTAGGCATCTTTTGCATGGATGAACAAAGGCAGGGAGGAACAAGGGCAGTCGTCTTTGTGTGGCCCATACAATTGCACTTACTTAGTTTAAGGAAGGAAGTGAGGTCTGTGACCCTGCCTTGCTCCACACTGTGGAGGTACACCATCCTAAAGGCAAACATTAATTGGAAGCCTGTTTTAGTTAGAAAAGGAAAGATACAAAAATTGGGTTTATGTGAAGGAAGCAGAAGGAAGAGCGAAGGGGAAAGCCAGTGGGGGTAAGCAGTTAGCGGAAAACCCTGAGTGTAATGTCTGTGTTGCTCAGGGCTGTGGTGAAGGCAGCTTTTGAACATGATTTGCTAGGACAACACAACAACAACACTTTGCTAACTTTTTGATGGGCTGACTGTGTAAAATTCTTAGCTGCAGAACAGCTCAGGACAGATTTGAAGAGACAAGGAGAGAGAGAGAATGGGTTTATGTTCGTTGCAGTTCAGGGCATACAGACCCTATCCTCTGTTGTATTTTTAGATGATATGCCTTTGAAATGGGTATCTGATAGACCTTCTCCCCTGCCTCTTCTCTGCCTGCTGACCAGCATCCCTGCCCCTGTCATGGGTACTCTCCAGCCGCCCCTTTACACTAGGTACAGTTGCTGTTGCATAATTCCCCATTATGCACCCTTCTCTTGCCATTTCTGGAAATAGTCACTAACACTCCCCCAAGAGTCTAACTATTTTTTTTTCTCCCTCGTTCTGGTTTTGCTGCTGTTAGCTCTCCATTTACTCTGGAAAGTGTTTTCATATCCAAGTGTCTTTCAAGAAGTACCATCTTTCAACTGGAATATTATCTGAAGAAGAGAGCTAGTTTATTGTCCTTACCTAATATAATTGTCCCCAAGTACACTTGCACATCTGTTACATATTTATGTGTTAAGGGTCTCCCCCTGCCCCAGAGTGACTGAGTTTAGAGATATTCTGCAGGTGACTAGTTTGCATGCTACAGAGGCAGAATGAGGTGTGAACAGTTCAATTGCCAGCAGGGAAGAAAAATTATTATAACCTGCATGGTTTATAAAGCTTTATATTTGGAAATCATATACTCTAACCTCAGCCTTCCGGGTAATTAATTGGTGGTAGGGTGCCAACAGAGGAAGTGGATGGCTTTTGGTGCTCATGCACTGTATTTTACTTCCCACACATGTCTACATCATAACCAAAAGCACCTGAACATAAAAAAGATTCTTCAGCATCTTCAGAAACATCAGTGAGCTTCAGTAAAATAGCTAAACCTTGAGTCAGCCCCTTAGGAGCTGTTATAAAACCGTTTTTGTGAAGTAAAGTAGAAGGATGGGTGGGAAAAAGAAAAACAGATTTTGTCACTCCCGAAATATGCTCAGATTCAACCTTCACTAACCCCATTGTGTAAAACATACCGAAAATTATTAAGAAAAAGCTTGCAAGTGTAAATATACTTATTCTCAATGAAATCAACACCATCAAACTGATTTGTAACTATTCCCTTAATACTGCTATAAACTTTACTGCAGTGAAAACACTGACTATACAGATTGCTTTCCTCTTCCTCAGGATGTGTTTCACCTTTGTGGCATTGCCACCATAAATCTCATGGTCCAACAACCCCTTGTCTGCAAGTGATTTCAAGCACTATCATAAAAACTAAACAGACAGACTTAATTTGAGTTCCAGACTTAAGGAAACTCAACTAAAATATTAGCATAATTTCACTGAAGACGGAGGAAATTGTTAAAATATGTGTATTAGAGAGTGTCTGCAATTCAATACATCTCTTAGCTGGCTCTTGGGTGCCACCCAGTGATTGATTTAACAGCAGGTTTGTGATGGTGTCTGTGGTGCACCACAGGCCATGTTAAGAAGCAGCACTGACCATAGGAGACCAGAAGAAAGAATGTTAGGAAGTATAAGCAGATTCATGACATGTTAAATCTGAACCTGTGAGTAATAAGCTCTGTCTGATGGATTTAGTGCTTGGAGAATTTCTACGTGGAACAATACTGCTATTTGTTTTGCACAGGGACTGACTGATTGGGCAAATGCTGTGCATATTTCTTCCTGAAAGAAATTAAGGAAGCTTGCAGTCCTTTGATTTGTTTCTCTTTTTTTTCTTCTGAAAATAAGTAGCTATCAAGATCATAGTGGTGCTCTGCTTTCCACCAAAATAATAAAGCTGAAAGAGTACACAATTTTCTGATGATCATTCTTTAAATAATGTCAAACCATTGAAAAAAAAGTGCGAGTTAAATACTAAAAGAGCTGTGATGGAAATCTGGTAAAACAGCTGGTCCTGAAATTGAAAAGTCCTTTCAAGGATACTGCATGAGAGTCTGCCTTTGGCCCAAGAAAAAGTGATGGAGCACTGACTGCTGCCCTGGTTTACAGGCCTTCTCAGGCAATACTTGACAACGATTTACAAATATTGATGTGACAAAGACTTCTCCTACAGAGAGCTATTTAATCTCACAGAAAACGATTTTCAATAGTGAGTCAGAAAGATGGGATGTATTTTTCAAAGTGGAGGAATTGAAACAATCTCTCTCAAAGCATGGCTGATTCATCAATACTGGAGTTTTGAGAGATAAGATGTCTTTCACAAAGTGAGGCTGTAGCTGAAACTAGGATGGTTTTGGTCCAAAAATAATTAGGTGAAAGAAGTAGAATTAAATTACCAAAATGGGCCCTTCTGGTCTCAAAACTTATTGCACTTTAGAGTGGGAGAAAATATTGCACAGGGACAGTGCCAAAGAGTTTTACTCTGTGTGTCAGCACAGTATCTGGCTGCTGTGCTACGTTCTGGCATCTCTGCAACTCTCTTGCCTAAAATAGTTTGCAGAAACTTAAAATTTTACCTGGTGTTTCTCCCTTTGAAAGGTAGATACTCTCTCCAACCTAAAACTGAAAATCTCTTCTCTTTCTCTTATGTTCATGTTAGCTGGGTAGGTAGAAGCTACCAAATTAATAAGTTAATTAAGCATGCACAAATGCCAGGAAATTAAAGATTATGGCCCTAATTTTATATACGATAAAGCAGCATGTTCTTTGTGGTTTCTTAGAGGGCTTAACAGAGTTTATTGGTTAAGGAGACAACTTTTTCGAGAGATTTAGCATGAGATATCATGTTTTGTATAATTTTTTCATTACAGAAGTCAGTTTGATGGAATAAAATAGAAGTATGATGTTTTGAGTATACTGGGAAGTGACCAGGAGGTCCAATGTTAGCACCTTCCCCTTCCAAGCAAAGAGGGAGGTTTTGAATTGAATACCTTTGGGCTGCAAGGAGAGAACAGGATTCTGTCAGCCTAATCTCATTATACATGTAGCCATTACAGTCAAAATGAGTTTCCTCTGTCTTAGTTTGGGTTGGAGTCAAAGCCAGTTCTCAGAGGAAAAGGGTCATTACATTAAGGTAGTAAGTTACTAAATTGAGCTTCCTATTATACTGGGGTATGTACATTTATGTTTTCTTTAACCACAGGAGATGAGATGAATAATTTGGGTATTGTTTACTGACTGGAATTGGACATTATGTTCTGATGAATGAAAAAAAAAAGAATAGACAATAAAATGAAATCTATAAAATATTAATTGTGCGAGAAATGGGCTGGGACTGAGATTTTGTCCAGAACATCCCCACACTTTGAGAAGATGCAGCATCAGGCCAGCAATTTGTGGCTCAGGCTCATTTTAATGAAGTGAAATGAATAAATATATGTCATAGAAATCAATATTCTTTTGGCCATGGTCCTACAAACATATGTGAATAATTTTGTGCATGTGAGTTCAATTAGATTATTCATGCACACAGTGTTAACTCAGATATGCAAGTGTTTGCATTATTGGAATCCCAGTTTATGAATGTTCACAAAGAGCCAAAATCTGCAAGGAAAATGTTCACATAGATAAATGTTTGTGCAGAAGAATACAGCCCTTTTGTACTCACATGCATGAAGTTGCTTAGAGGTTTCTACAAATTTTCACTTTGAAAAACAAGGAAGGATAAGTTTCACATTTCAGTATTTTACATGCTTAAAATATTTAATTTGATCAAGCATAATTAAATATTAATTAAGTCGATGGGTAACAGGGAAGCCTTTTATTAAATCTGTAATGTGTTTGATATACAATTCCTAAGTTTTAGCCAATTTACATGAATTCAAAATGTTTTTTTTTATTTTATTCCCTTTGCATCCCATCCTAGATTCAGCATACAGAAATGCTAGTTAATGAATTTCTAATTGAAATCTATACGATATTACCTAGCAGTGGCTGACTACTTCAGCACCCCTTCTTTACAACTGTGCAGATAATAGCAACATCGTGATGAAAATATGTTTTTGTATGGAAAAATTAATCATACAAAAGTAACTCAATAAAGTACCTGTTTATTTAAGGTTTCATAACCTGTAGGCTTAAAATAGCTTGTAGGCAGGCAGGGTTAAATGGTGCATTGTTGCTGTGCAGGCAGACAGGACGTGTCAGGCAGCCCTGGGACAAGATCAGCTCTGGTGCTGTTCTTGCCATGAAGTTTGCTTGTGCTTGGTGCTGGGAAGGATACAGTTCTGGTATGAAAGCAAGGATGCAGGGGCAGCATGGGGCAGGGTGGGCTGTGCAAGGGTTGGGGCACCAGCCCAGGAGACCTGGCTACAGGTGAAAAAGGAATTTTGACTGCAATGTGAGGAAAATAACATCCTCTCTTGTCTTTTTCTCTCTTTCTATGAAAAAGGTAGGCATAATGGTGCTTTTCCTATCATGTAAGGGCAAAAAGCAGAGACTAAAGAAAGTTCTTTCTCTTCAAGCAGGTGAACAGTGCATCCATCATTCAAGAATCAGTCAATAACCGTTAATTAATTAGGAAACCGAATTAAAAAGTAATAACTAAAGCTACAGGCCACATGAAAGACCAGCCAAAGTGTAAACCAACAACCTTCCGCTGAATTTTGAGTCAAACCCCAAGGATATAGTAAGCATAGCTGTATATTAGTTTGCTGGCATTTTGTGAGTGACAAAGAGAAAAGAAACTTATAAGACCAAGAAAGAGAACTGGAACCAGCCCTGTAAGTGGCTGACTAAGGAAAAGTTTGAAGAAGGAGTTTTTCAGTTAGGTTCTGGCACAAAGAGGTACAGAGTTCTCTGCAAAAAATCTTCACTTTGCTCTTTAGCCATTGCCTGCAAGGATAAGGGATTTTGTATACTCTTTGGAAGTGAAAAAAAAATCATTAGATTCTCTCATAGAATCATAGAATCATATAACCTTCTTCCTCTCTAGTGAAAAAAAATTGCAAGAAATTAAATCTGTGGTAGCCACATGAGATGAAAATGATGTGTCAAATTTAAGAGTATGTACGAGCTCAAACACTATGGGGCTGTACTTTAATAGTATCTACCTGTGTGATTACCTCTGGCTCCAGAGAAAGGCAGTAGCTATGTTCCTGCATTACTCATTCATCCATACAGTCACCACTGAGAGTTTTCAGTCTCTCTGTCCATGCAGGACTAGTCTAAAGCTGTAGGGAATCGAATGTAGGACTACAGGGAGCTTCCTCCTGTACAGGGTAGTCACCAATACTTCTTGGCTGCAGTATCTCATCTCAGCCACATGTAACTTAAAAAGATGTGATAAAGGTACTGTAACCTCCTCAGCAAAATATGCTTTAGATCAACTTGTTATTGAATCATTGTTTATCCTTGAGAAACACTTTGCTAGCAAGAAACTTTCCCCCTATCTCTCCGACACCCACTGACTGAAAATGCTGAAGTCTTTTTTTCCTTTCCCAGTTTTTCAAACTAATATTGATTTTACTTCAGCTAAAAATAGTTCAGCGGGAAAATGTCATTCAGAGGTGCCAGCTGACTAAAGAAGAAAAAGGATAGCATCTCGTAAAACACAGAGTAGAACTGAAAAGTCAATTTTAATATTATTCTGCTACTCTCAGTGGATTATGTTAAATTCTACATTCAAGGAAGTAGGTACGATAAAATGTTTCTATGATTCCTTTTAATTCTACAGCTGAGCAAAATTTGGTTGGAAAGACTGTTTTTAAAACTGAAAAAACATAGCAGATTTATTTTAGTTTTGTCTACCGAGATCCATACATTTCACGGTAACTTTGCAGTGAAGCATACTGAAAAGGCACCGAATTCAATAGAGTCTGACCCTTGCTCTGACAGTTTTGGGGCTAGCCAGAGGTATATTTAAAGCAATACTCATTTTACTAGAACACCACACTGGATCCGCTCCTACCACACAAGATCACGGTCCTTATGCCATTAAATGTGTCTGTGTTGTCTATTGAAACCTTCTTCCAGAACAAATCTCTCTCCTTTTAGAAATAAGGCTTCCTCACTCCAGCTGCTGCACCCTGTCCTGCCTTGGTTAGTCCCCTTCCTGGCAGCAGGACAACAAACCTTGCTCAAACCAGGACTTTTTCTCTACTTGGAACACAACTGGGAGTGTAACAAAGTTCACTGTGCAGGCTGTTCCAGCAGTAAGTAACGTGGTTCCCAGTAGTGTGCTGCCTGCCTTGACTGACTAGTATTATGTTTGCTTTGCATTTCAGCCTTCTCCCAGGAAAAGAAGTTTAGGCACAGAGTGTTTTTGGGGTATGGCTTTATTTATTTCAATGTGTACAAGATTGTGTCTGTCTGATATTAATGGTGGTGAGGTGAAAGGAGCTTGCATTGGAGGTAAGGAGAACAGCACAGGGCCATATTTGGTAGTCTTGAAAAGAACTTTTTTCTCCCTGTAAATGAGTTTTACACCTATGTAGGAGGTTATGTAGTTTTGAGTTATAGCTGCATTGGCAATTGTCTTGTGTAAAGCAGTGCTTCAGATATAGGGAAACAAACCCACTAAACCCCTTACAGATACGTGCTGAGCATTTGAAGTAATAAGTATCTTTGTTTTCCTGGATAGTCTGTGGGAACTTAGTATCTGTATGGGTCACATCAAAGATATGCTAAATTTGCTAATGGCTGTGGCTACTGCGTCTTCTAGTTTTCTGGAAAAGGTCCAGAGCTGAATACTTAGGAGCAACCCTCATATAGAAAGATACTGCTCCCTGTCTTATAGCTACTGGCAATTTATTGCTTGGGGATCTCCCAGGATGAAAGTTGGATCTGCATCCTTGTATTTAGTAATTGTTGGCAGACTTCTGTTATATACATTTGTTTCATCTACTTATTAAACAATTCCTATTTTTGATATTTACTATGTCCTGTGGTAATTGAATAAAAAAAAATTACTTTAGAGATTGTTTCTTTTAAAAATTTGACTGGTCATTTTTCTTAGTGTGGCCAATTTCTGCATCAGGAAGGCACTCTGGAGAGTAGAAAACAAACCTGAGGTGCTTATACCAGCCAGTGTCGGTTGAAAGATACGCTGTCGAGTTCTGCCTTTGATTTTAGCTAGTGCATTATTCTTATAGGCCTGGCATGAATCTATAAATTAGCAGATAAGGGGGAATGAGCAAATGCAAATGAAGGGAGAGGTTAATGTTGCTCAGTCCTCAATTTAAAGAGTAGCTGCTTTAAATAAACTCTCTCATTCCTTGTGATCATAGATGGATTACATGGTCCATCCTTGAACCTGCAAGATCATAATCCATGACTGAAATCTCCTGTAGAAATGAATTTGTTTGGGATCATCTGAAATGCAGAGCATCCTCCTGAAGACATCAGAGAAAGAAATTAGGACTTCTCCCCAAGTTTCTTAGTTGAAAAGTGGACGGGGACTAAGAGAATTCCTTCCCACCTTCCAAGGCTGTCCCACCTCTAAAGGCAAGGAACTCCTTTGTGACAGTTCAGGTTTATAGACCTAAAGATTTCAGTTCTATTTGGGCCATTCTATGTGGTTTTGGGGTTTTTTTCTCCAAAAAATATTATTGCTGAACTAGATTTTTCTTTGTTTGTGATATTTTGCTAGTAGGCATCCCTGCACCAAGTCTCTATTTTTGACTTCACCAACTCTGAATTGAATGTGTCTTTCCCTGGAAAAACTACTGCTTCTTCTTCTATGCTTTAGACATGGATTTGTTGACCCTGTCCCTTACAATAAGGAATTTAAGTGTATAAGTAATCTCTCTTCTCAGTTACTGTTTGAGAAATTCTTCTACTGTAAATAAGTTGGAATAAAACCTTTCATTTGTGAGTGTCCTCTCTTATATGGCACTGGCAAATGGCTTCCTAATTACTGAGACCAGTCCATCCAGTAATTCAACCCAGGCCACTAAGTGACTGACAAATACTAGGGATGTGCAAGTAAGAAGTCTTATTTCTCTCTGCAGATCTTCAAATCCATCCAGTTGTCTGTCCTCTAGGCTTTTTCTTGCCGTGGAACATTCAAAACTGGAAAAAGTCTTCCTTTACTTCCAACCCCATATAATGCCCAAGCATTTTTGACAACTGCTTTCAACTGAAAGTTGAAAGCAGCTCAGTGCTGAGCTGAGTATTGCCTACTTCCACAGTTATAATTGTTCTGTTGTCTCTGAATTTGAAGGCAATAAAGAATTAATTTAAGAAAAGTCACATAAGCAGAATGCAGTAAGACAATCTGTCTCCTTACCATAGTATCAATATATCGGTACCTGTACTGGGAGGATTAAGTCAAGTTATGGAATAATTAATAATGCTCCAATAAAGTTCCTGCAAAAATCAGCACTAGACCTTTTTATGTTTGTGTTAATCTCCGACAGCCAGATAAAATACACTCTTTCACTTATCTCCCACTCCAACCAAAATAACTGCTATTTCACCCTGATGCAGGGTATAGTATACCAAATCAATATGACCAATTATACAAAAATATAGTATACTTTAAAGCACAACTTCATTTCCATATGTTTAGGGTCTAAGTGTTTTCTCTTAACAGGTGTTTATGAGTGCATTCCTTAGTATGACCAACCATACAGAACGTTTGGAGGATTTCTATCCACATTTAGAATCAAAAACAAAACACTATTAGAGGTTATGTGTTTCTGTATTCCCTTTCATACTTGGGCACACATGAAGAGAATGGAGAATTAAGATGAATGTGTATATTGTAGAATAGATACAAAAAACTATATAAAATGATGCACAAAGGTTTATTGAAACTGCATTAAAATGGACGAAAACAGACAAATGTTTATCTGCTGAGTGATACTGAAAACTTGCACCTTTGAATGTTTTGGCTGCAAAGGCTGACAGTGACAAATCACTTTCCAACAGCTGTGAACAGCTGTTTAAGTCTTGGGTCTAGAGAGCTTAATTGGGGAAGTGTGTTATAAAATTAAAGTGCCAATGGCTCATTAAGTTATGTGGTGACTTTGTGTGGCAGGCCAATAATACTGCATTCCAGGCTTTGGGAAAGGACATGCCTAACTCTCTGTTAATTAAGGGCTTGTCAAAGAATGCAGTTTTGCCAAACTGCAATGTTTTCATAGGAGAGCATCTGTGAAAGAAGACTCAGAGGGAGAAGCTATTTACAAACAAGAGTTTATTGTAGCTAGAGCAAATTTCTACCTCTTTATATACTACCTCTTTATATACTGATGCCCTGGGCATGTTTGCCTTGTTTATAAACTACAGGGATACCTTAGATGTAGAGAGAAGACTACCAAACCTGCTTTGATAAATAACCATTTCTCCGGAGAGATTAAATTATTACCAACACAGACACATTTATAAAAAATTCCACCCAATCATTAACACACCTCTCAGCATAGAGAAAAAGACAGGTTTCCCAGGGTGATCAGAGGATTAAAAATCAGAGACATGAGGAAAGTGAAGTGGGGTGGGCAAGGTGAAGTGTATTATAGCCATAAGGATTTGCAGGAATGTGTTGTCATCTTCTAAATATGTTGTTTACATTGATTTGTTTATATAGCAAGAATTATATTTGGCATTTAAATCTCTAGTGAGCTACAAAACAAGAGTGAATGGCCCTTGCTAGGAATGCTGTGGACTGTAGAATGGGGACAGGGGGAACGTTGACTCAGAGGTAGTCTGCAATCTTGTTGCATATATGCTGACTACTGCCTGGGCTGAGTGCGACCAGCTTCACACTCCCTCCTCTCTGCAGGGGTTAGAGGGCCACCAAACCTGGGTCAGAAAATTTTGTCACTGTTAGAGGGCTAAGGCCACGACTCCATATAGCAATTTGGCTTAGAGACAGGTTGGGATATGTCCTCTGTCAGACTTGACCTGCATGAGCTTCTTAAAATAAATTCAAGTACAAAAGTGCTGAAGGAGGGACCAAAATGTGAACAATATAATGAGAGGGATGATCACACCAAATTATTAAGTAGTCTTTCAAGTGGCAGTGTGGAAATACGAGACACGTTCTCACTGTTTCTTTCATTTCTTGGCCCAAATATTTTCCTTCACATTTTAATTAAAGATTTATGTCAAACTGCAGAACATAAAGCTCATTCATAACTCTGTCTTGTTCTTAAACTGCTTATTTGTATCGCTTGGAATTTTCCCTCTTCACCACTTCTGCATAAGTCTTTGATAATATTTAGCTGTGTGATACATTAATGTGGGAAGTTCAGTAGTTATTTCTCTGTTTGCTTCAATTCATCATTCACTTACAAGGTCAACTGTCAAAGACATCTTGCTTAGAGTTATTAGCGACTTTATATTAGAGATATTCTCACCTACCTAATCATAAATCTGAAATAATCCAAATTTCAGTGTAGTTATTCAGGATTTATATCAACAGAATAGAGTTTGTCCCAAATATGCACCAACAAACAGGATACTTGAAGGTGTTTTAGTAAAGGTTTGGAGCACAGCTGTCATTCTGTAAAATTGTAACATGATGGAAAAGGGCTAATTTGTGCATATGCCAAGAGAATTTTCTCTGCAAATCGGTTATTGACCGTCTTGATAATAGGCTGTATATCAGTTTTACAGTTACGTGCAAGACTGACTTTACTAATGAATTTGAAGCATCATGCTCCTGGTTAGAAAACCAGAAACTGCTTCTGCTGAAAAAAAGAAACTTTGTAGTACTTAGGGACAGGTTTTAATTTATTGTAGTTTTTCCTGTATAACTAACTCTGTGAACTCTATTTCTTCATGAGTCTAAAGACCAGCTGATGTGTTTGTTCACACGTTGTTGTTCTGTGAACTATTTATTGCTGCTTGTAAAGTTTGAATGGGTATATTGTAAATATTTTCACAGAAGGTAAAATAGTCCTTATGTGGCATCTAATGAAAACAATTCCGTGTTCCGTCCATACCACAGAAATATATTACACAGAACTAACCTCAATACTGACAAGGGTATCTCTACATTTATATTTAGTGTTGTTTGTTTGTTTTTTTCTCACTGAGGGGAATATAGTTTACTCCAGTTTTTCAGTTCTAAAATTTCTACACTGTGATAATCTTCCTTGTGTTTGCTAAGAGCTTGTTGAGCTTCCTTCCTTGGGAATTCATTGATACATCTCATTAATCAACTAGCTACAATGCTGTTGAACAATGCAAGTTAAAATATCTGTACCTCTAGTGAACATCTGACAGAATGATGATTTCCCATGCATAAGTTACAACACTTGGTGCGGGAGTATATGGCCATTCTCCCTCACAGTCTTTCTGTTCACTATTTTCAAGACAGAGGATGCAACTGTGGTTGTATCTTCACTGCTATTTAAACTTGGGATTGGTACCAAGGCCTGACTTGTCAATATTTATTTGTATTTGTATTTTAACTCTCTCAGGGAACATTGCTGGCCCTTCAAGGAATAATTAAAGCCCTGTCATTTCTCAAAATAGCCACTGTCTCCTCTCATGAAACCAAGACTGGGGGAGGCAAAATTTCAGAGCTAAAGGTGTGTCATTTTTGCATCCTTTGCATGCTAATTAACATTCTTCCAGCAAAGACAAAGTACAGCCTGGCTCTGTTTCAGTGCAAATAACATCAGTCAGCTAAAGTCTCTCTCTGCAATGAATTAATCTAATCTTTTTGACTCTGTGCTGACATAGATGAAGAGCTGTCACAGGGACACGTAATTCATTTCAGGTGAAGGATTCTAATAAACTGACATTCAGGTGAAGGATTCCAATAAACTGATAAGAGGCAGTAACCTCTTAAAATGCTACTGCTCTTTTGCAAGCAAGGCAGGCTCAATTTCTGTGTGGTTCACTCCATTATTTTCCATCCATACCATCTTTGAGGAGGAAACACAAATCCTCTCTGTGGCTTAGGCATGTGATTTTTGCTTGTAAATGGTCCTGACCTCAGCCAGTGTATAACAGGTACAGAAAGCAGAGCTGATGTATAGCCAAGCATATTCTGCAGGCATGTCCTACTCGTAACTCTTGGCTGAACACTGCAAGATAGGAATGCAGAAGCCTCTTAAAACTCAGGTCAACAAAAGCAACAAAATATTCCTGGACTTTTCTTAGGGTAAAAAGATTATGAACATTACTCTATTATATTTGGATTTGCTTAAGAATGTATGTTGCATTCCACATAAGTCATGGTTTCAGTGTTCTGTATTTTCCATCTCACTGTAAATTATTAAGAGGACCCTGATGTGCATTTTCTGTGATACTAAAAAGAAATGCACTTTCCAGCTACTGTTATACATTTGTAAAAGAGACTTCAGAATTCTCTGTGATTACAATAAAGGAATTTGCAGGTGCTTGGGCAGCCTGAGTATACCCAAAAATATAATAAACTAGACAATCAAATAAATATGTCTGGTGTTTGGGTTAAAAATATGTATTTTAAAGAAAAATTACATGAAGATAAAAATGCAAGCTAAAAATAGCACCAGCAAAAAACATATTAAAATAAAAAAGGTGCAATGCATTTTCCAGGTTTGCAAAGTATATGATAAATCAGAAAGGAGAGTGGGGAAAAGTGAACGAGTTACTTAAAGGTCAAGTGCAACTTTGGGGCTGTAACCATATTCACCTTTGGTTATGTTTCCTCTTGAACTGGGGAACTTCAAAAGTGCAGACTGGTGACTGACACTGTGCAGACAGAGAGGCATTAAGGCTTCTTAAGCTGATTTTGATGATATTCAGCTATTTGACAACATTCTCCCCTCAAAATACTTGGCAATCAGAACAAAAACAAAGAGGTTTTCTTTTGCAGCATGGCTTCCTGGACAATTGTCGGTGCTTTTAGTCTACTAGAATATCCTGAGCAGTAATCCTTTTCACTTTTACTTCACTCCTTTCAGTCCAGACTTGGAAGATTACACAAAGGAATTTTCACGGTCTTTCTGAGGGAATAATACTACCATGTATCCTTACACAGAGAGGAAAAGTCAACAGGTTAAATGTGTTGGTCACTGGATTGAGCTAGAGCCTTACATAGGTAACACCCTAACTATATTGACATCTCTGTGTGCCTCCTAAATGTTCTTCTGTGCTGACAGCAATGGAGCAGGGGCTTTGTTGTATCGATCCACTGTTCTGACCACAAAATCACATTTTTCCCAGCGTTTCTGTAATTTTCTACTGAAAGTGTTCATTTTGTAATCCAACAAGTAAACCACACTCAAGTAGATACACTCTAAATCATGCATGTATTTAAAGGGTAAAAAGTGAACTGACAGAAAGATATATGTGTTGAAACTGTAGTTTCATAGATACCTTAAAATAACAGATTTATAGTGGACATTGACTTTCAAATGTTGTTAGTCGTGACGATCTATTCTTTCTTACATACAAGCTACAGTATTTATGTAAGCTTACAAATTTTCAATTAAACCAGTATTTGAGCATACAGAGCTCTGAAGGACCCTTCTGTAAACTAAGACTAAATCTCTTTTTCATGGTTTTACTACTGCTTCTTCAACACAATGTCAATCATTCTTGTCTCAGCGGTCACTAACCAGATTATTTGTGTGTTTCCACACTGCTGCATCACAAAACATCATGCCCACTTGCCTCACAAAGATAATATCTAACACATATGGAGACTGCCTTTGATCTCCACGGTCTATCTAGAGGTCACAGACCTGTCTTCTCCTCTCCCTCACTTCAAATAGCCCCTTTCATTTACTGTGAAACTAAACATTGGAAAGACAAAGGCAAGAAAATAAAGGCATTGATTTAGTAGTACTTATATGGTTGGCTGTTTCAAGGTAGATTTTGCTCTCTTAGGTCACATTATTAATTGCCCTGCATTTCTGCATCATGGCATACTGTATTTGTTTTCATGCATGCAGCCTTCAAAATTCGAGCTGCTATTTAAATCAATATGTGCTTTGTTCATAACTTAATAACCATTAAGGATCTACTAATCAATTTGCAGTAGTCAGCACTGAATCCAATTCTCTGGGAGCTGCATGGGAAAGTTTGGTAATTTTCCTTTTCAAAAATAGATTTTTATTTATCAACGTAAGTTTGTTAATGCAAAAGGAGTACATTGGGTGATATTTTAAATTATTGTGAAGATAAATCTGGATGGAAGGGTGAGGGAAAAAAGTGACTCTATTAGAAATTGCAAGGGTCTTAGGGAATAAAAGACTGTTCCACTCTACCTTGAACTATTGGTGAAGGATTATGTGGCAAATAATTTCATAGCAATTGCCAAAGGAAAACATTTTTTTTTCAGATACAAAAGCCAGACATATTTAAGTCACAACCATTTTTGTTTTTACTAAAGGCTGATTCATAAAAGCATGTAGGTACCTAAAGAAGGAACTGAGCAACATGTAGACACGTGTTGCTCAAAATCACATGTTCAAAACTCTATTCTTGAAATGGCTCTACCATAAAGACCTCTCAATACTGACCCTACTGCTCTGCACGCACTTCAGGTGCTCCATATTCTCACTCTGATGCTCATAACATCCTCAGGTATCACCGCTCTAATTACTTATGACACTCAGTAGACATTTAAAAACAAGGAGCTTATCTGCCTGACTCCTTTCAACATGTCAAGTTGATAAAAATTTTCTAAGCACATTTAAAGAATGAAAGTTTTGCATAGAGTATTGTAACAATTACTGACCTCTTTTTCTTCTTAAATACCTAGGGACCAGGGTAGTCATCCAAACTCTATTATCTTCAATGATGGAAGAATTCAAACTTCCACAGAAGAAGCCCTAGATGTGAGGTCACTGCATATATTGTAGGAAATCTGGCAGAAATGCTGTTCCTCTTTGCCATTAAAATGTAAGAGGCAAAGATACCTGCCATCTTAGAGGCAAAGAGATCTCTATGATCTCACAGATTAGTGGCTAGCTCATTCAGAGTGTGCATAGCAGAGAAGCCCTGGTTCTAGGTCCACCTTCTCTTGCAACTCTTTGGGGATTATTTCTGCATTTTATGTTAAATCTCTTTACAAAAGTTCTGGTATTGAGATGATTTCCACTCCTTTTAGCTGAATATGCACTCTGTCTTAGAAGTTTGTTTTGGCATCATCTGAAAGTATTTCCTATGCAGTGGACACATGAAATAGGAGAAGTGAGGTCCAAAATAGCTTCTGGGTTCAGGGAACACTTCAGGGAGACATTCAGTGAGAGACAGCCAAAGAGGGTGAATTTGAACATCTGGACTACTCACACTTTGTATGATGGCTTCAGTAACTAGAATATTAATTATGAGCTGTGTATATCCATCTTTTTTTCATCAGCTCATTTTTCAAGACAACTATTATATTTCTCAGACTATAAAAATAAGTGAGGTCTCACCATTGGAAAAGATATTGTACTAGGATCCCAAGTAGAAGGCACATTATTTTAGAAGATGGTGAGATTTAAAATGCTCGTGAATGTTTTCTTAAATTTATTTCCTACTCAGAAGGATGATAATCTTCATTCCTGTCCACAGACACCTGTGTCTCCTCTGAAAATCAAGCACCTGGCTCAAAGAGCTGGAACACATTTGGGAGCAAGTGTCCTGGAGCAAGCACGAAGCATTAAACATTGCATCTCCTTCGTGACATTCTGCATCTACTTATAAGGGATGGAAACAAAGATGTACATATGTAATGTTGTCAGGAGAGAGCTGTATTTGTGTGTACTCTCTGCAAGAAACTGCTTTACACCAAACAAATCAGAGTCTCCTCAATCAGCAATGTGTAAAGATAGAGTTCTAGGATGGAAAAAAAAGACATTACTTTGTGTACATGTAGATATTTCTCTTTGTACACACCCCCCCCCCATCCTTTACCTGGAATTTCCCACTTCCCGAGCCTCCCAATTTATGTACAGCTGGATACAACTTTAATCCCCTTGGTCAACCAACAAACCAGATTTACTTCTGATGGTGTGTCACTAACCTTTTGGGAAACTTTGTGGGATGTAATTCTAAAGCCAGATAGAATTGGAAGTATGTTAATCTTGTCTCTATCGCTATAATAAATTTCAGATGCATTTCTTTTTCTTGATAGAACTAATTATTCTTTAATTTACATCAGATATCTCTTTTTAACTATTAGTCAATATATTTCTGAGTCTATTACTTCGTAATTAAGTCAGGGAAGAGGTGTTAGCAGCTGATCCTAATGGTCTTTCTACATACTGACAAACTTCGCTGATGAAAGCAAAATCTTAAGTAACATTAATACTTTAAGTGGTATAGATTTTATCTGTGATATTTAAACACATTAAGGGAATGGCTGAAGAAATAGTCGATGAGTTTCAATGTGAGCAAATGTTAAATGATGTATTCATGTGCTAAAAATAGTAGCACTGCCTGTACATTGCTGAGTAAAGAGTGGAATGCAGAGATAAAGAAGGGAGCTGAGTGGATTGGAAAAGTAGGTACATGAGGATGGAGTATGTTGCTCGGCTGCACTAAAAAAGGTTAATATGATAAGAAGAGAAGCTCTGCTTGGAGAATCTTTCTCTGAAGTTTTTGGATCCAGATTTGGCCTAATGAAGTGTGAGAAAGCATCTGCAGAAGGACTGGAAACTGAGCAGAGGTTAGTGAGGCAATGACTGATTTTTTAGAGTTTAAGCCTAATATGCAGATTATATCCAAGGAAAAAGTAACAAAAATAATTAAAGTCATGGGAACTGGAGAGACCTCAATATGCGGAAAGATTAAATATGCTACCACTATTTTGTTTGGAAAGTAAAAGGAAGTAGGACATCAGAATTAAAAATAACAATAGCTTGAAAGCAATGTAGTCTTTCCAAAATGTAAAGAATGAAAAATAATTAAAGGGGAACAGATAAAGAATAGTGAGCTTAATATGTTATTTATGCAAATAACAAAATCAATTCCCTATTTTAGAATGTTATTTTTAAAAGTTTCTTAGTAAAATCAGAAAGAAAAATAGACATATGTGAAAAATGTTTCTTGAGCCACAAGGACAAAACCAGAAAGAACAGGAAAAGACAGTCTTTTTTTCTCCTTGCAGGAAAAGTGACATTTAAAGGCAGTTTTGAGCATGAGATGATATTTTGGAAGACAACAGAGCATCAGGAGGTAAGGCCAACTTCACATAATAGCAGTTAACTTTCTCGTGACCTAAGAAATGCATGCTTTCATGCTATAGGTTATTCAACACATATTAAAATTAATTTTTACTTTTATTTAGTTAGTCTAGATGGTATTTAGACAGCAAAAGCTTGCAGCCCTTGCTGAAAAAAGAGTGACAGTATGCAGGAGGAATCAAAATGCTATCTGTAAGCCCTTTACATTTTCCAGATAGCTTTCTGAAAGGAAAAAGTTCAATAATGAAAATAATTTCCCAAGACTAATGAAAAAAGACAAAATAAATTGATTTTCCATACCAGAAGTGCAAATCTAAAACCTAAACTTATATTAGGTATGTTCAATATCAAATACACAAAGTGCCTCGGACCAGCTGCATGTGCTTTAAGATTGTCTGTAGGAAGTTATTTCCAGTAGCTTTAATTCATATGGGAAGGTCACCTCCTCTGGGAATTATGCTATACAGTGTTAAGCAGAAACCCTATGCGTTTCTCTGCCCACTGCTGGAAGTAAAAAATCAGCTGTCTTGATGCCATTACTAAATTATCAGTATCCCACAACTTACTGTCTGCACACTTTTGCAGTTATGGCCTTGCATGTGCCTATTTTGTGTGCCAGAGCAGCAGAAGCTGTGTCTCTTACAGATGACAGCTGGAGGACTTACTCTTGCTTTGGCTGCTAGGTGCCACATTGTGACAACCTTTTTTACAGTTCCATTTACAGAGGGAAAATTAATTTAACTAATTCATGAACTTTGCAGAAGAACCACAAACAGCAACACACCATCCACGTGTGATCAAGTGACATCAATTCTCTCACTGCTTTGTGGCTAAGACAGAAAGTAGCAGAACTTCTGCGAGGAGGGGTTTAGTTTTCAAGGTGAGGAGAGCACAGTGTCCCATAACAAAACAGTTATTAGCATGTGCCAACTACTATGGGCATTGGTGCCCTGCTCATAAGAAAGTGAATAGCAAAAGTCAAAAAAGAATATGTCTCTTCTTTTTGCTTCTATGACTTTCTATGTCAGCAGCTATGTCAAATTATTGCTGGGTTTGTTTCAATCCTTCCCTCTCTAGATTTGATTTTTAGTGCTGTAAAAGAATAATCTTGAATCATTTTAGGCTCCTTTCCCATTGGAGTCAGTCTTATGCAATCACGGTGTCTCTGTGTGAATGCATATTTAGATCTGTATTTCTGTCTTTCTCCTTTGCAAAGTAGCTTCTGCAACAGCTGCCTGATTTCAGCCAAGCCTGGCAAATGAACAGTACTCTTTTGATAATTAAATTTCTGCAAATATCATATGCAGATAGAGGAGGAAAGCCTGATAATTCATAGCCTCCTTCAGGCATCACCTGCTCTGCAGTGGGGTCCTTCACAAGCTGGAGATGGATATCTGCTCCACCATGGACCTCTGTGGGCTGCAGGGGGACAGCTGCCTCACCATAGTCTTCATGATGACTGCAGTGGAGTATCTCCTCTGCTGTCTGGAGATACTACTCCTTCTTTCACTTTGTTTTCTGCAGAGCTGTTTCTCTCACATATTTTTCACTCCTCCCTCCAACTGTAGTTTCTGTTGCACAGCAACTTTTCCCCCTTCTTAAATCTGTTATCCCAGAGGCACTGCCACCATTGCTGACAGGCTTGGCTTCGACCAGCAGGAGCTCTCATCTTGGAGCTGGCTGGCATTGGCTTCATCAGACACGGGAGAAGTCTATGGCAGTCTACAGCCACACCTGTAGTTCCCTCTGCTACCAAAACCTTCCCAGGCAAGCCCAATACAGGCTGGAAGGAGCCTCGTGGCTCATTGAAATGCACATTGAAATCCAATGAGCCTCTTGGCTCATTGAAATCCAGAGGATGGTGTCATCTTAAGGAAGGACTTTGGCTCGAAAGGTCAGTGACAGACAACTGCCAGGATACACTTGATCTGCACAGGAGCAGCAAATGAGACATTATACTGACTGCCAGTGCAGAACTGAGACCACTTGATGGTGAGACCCCCTCACTCCCACCACATCCTTGGGTATACACTGTATGTCTGCAGGGTGAGATGAATAGATAGGGCAGGGCTGGGCTGGGCTGCTGCTCTAGGCAGTCATGCCATATAACAAAAAATCAGCTCTTATGTATGGAGCTAAATATTTACATGGGCAAAGATTACCCTGAGTGGCTGCACACTCTTTCTGTGATCATGGTTATTAAGACTTAACAGAAGATCTGTCTAAACTTCCTGAAATGGTAGACTGAAGAGAGAACACTTGAAGGCCTAACATGATAGTCCCCCTTTCTAGCACATGACTGTCACTAAAACAATATTTAGGCAGCCTCAATGGCATGAATCTGCACTCCAAACAAGTGCCTGGAGAGGTACCTGTCAGGTGATGGATGTGTCTGCATTTCAGCCATGGAATGGGTTCACTCCTGATTGTGATAGGGATGGCCACTGGCTTCTTGGGAGAAGAATGGCAGTGAGCAGGCTACAGGACATCCTAAACATCAGCAAGTTATATCAATACACTAACAGTGGGATTCCTCCTGCAGCCTTCTGCTTTGCTTATAATGGCAGGCAAAAAAACCCCAGAAACATGCCCCTTATTGCAACTCATAATACCCACTTTCATAGATGCTTTAGAGGTTTTTACCAGCTTCTTCTTCCCTATTTTAATGAGAAGAGAGAAGACCAGCCTATCTCCCCTTTTATCTTCCTCCTTGAATGCAAAACATTGTTCCTCTTCCTATCATAAAGATTAAAATGCATTGTTGTTGGCTAAGAGACCATTATTCCATAAATGACACCTTTGTTTTCCCTAGTTCTTGACATTCTGCTACCCTCAACAGAGCATTTTCGTTAAAATTAGCAAAGAGGAATAGTTATTTTTACCATCCTAAACAAATTCACCATTTCAAATATTGATAGAAATGAAGAGGACTTCTCTTTATTTTTTAACTCGGCAAATAGAAAACTGGTTCTGAAGTAGGTGAGCACATTTTACAGAACTACTCACCATAAATGGTTCACCCCACCCCCTATCCCAAGAAAAAGGTAGCCATTGATAAATAATTTTCCCATAGCTACAAAACTGATTTGTACAAGTTAAATTGTTCAAGGCTAATCAGGCTAATCTGAGGGAGAGGAAGTTTACCCTCCATTTCCCAACAGATTCTCTTTAATTTTGCAGTCACATTGACAGGTGGCCTCATCACTCAGGCATTACAGACCACCTTGAAGATATCAGCACCGTTGGCCTTTGAAGTCAGAATAATCAACAAGCCATTTGATACTCTATCAGATGAAATGGCCCTGTCAGGAAAGGCTGGCTCTCAGGTGTACTGATTGTCTATGTAGAGGAGATAACTTGATACAGTTTACTACGGTACAGATTCATAGACCTTGTGGGATGCTATAACAGATGTCTTTTTAGATGTACTTCTTCATAATGTCTCTTAAAAAATATTCCCAAGCCACTTTTAGCAGAAATTGTAATACTCCAATTTCCTGTCTACAATATTCCCACAAAACTGTGTAGATAGGCAAATGCATTAGCTATGGTTAGGATCACAGATGCACAGATTCATGTGACATATCCATGTATAAATTCTGTCAAAGCCTTAATTCAAATATCGTATAGTAGACATTATTAGGAAAGTCTCTATTGCTTTACAATACTTAACATTCTGGAAGCTTTCAAAATCTAGCACAATATTATTTTCAGAAAAGGACAATTTTTTTATTTTCTTTAGGACTATCCAGGATAATAGAATTTTTTCCTCATGTTACTTTGATATGTCGTTTTCTTTGATTCTAATAATAGTGTATATCTTAAACAAGATGAGTGATTTAAAAGAAACCAAATTTTAAAACTATTACCTTAAATTCCACTTTCACATGTTCATATAAATTTACTTTCTAGAATTAAATATTGACTGCAAAGATTCAAGCACTTTGCAAATCTGTAGGACAGTGAGATTGAAAAGTACAAAGTTTGGGATTTTTTTTTCAGTTCTAAAAAAATTTCAGCTGTTGAGATATAACAATTAAATTCTTTCTTAATGAACTAATATTTTGCAATGGTCCAAAATCGTGGGAATAGTTCTTAAAAAAGTTAAAGATCATTTGTTTGTGTTTAGGGTAAATTACAGTTGAAAGCAAGAAAAAAAAATTATGCCGAAAAGCATGTTAAACCTCTTATTTTTTAACGGAGCCTTTGACTAATCCATATGATTTACTTGCGCAGAAGTGAATAAAGATATTTGTTTCAACATTAACAGTAAGTCTAGTTTATGTCAGGAGTTGAGAAAGTTATGCTATGGCTTTGTCTATTTACATGACAGGCAGGAAACTCATTTCCATGAAAGACCCTGGCTTGTTCTAGTAGTAATTATTCATCAAAAACAATCACAGAATGTTCGGTCAGTAGTAAATGGTCTATATGATATCATTAGAGCAGCCCAAGGACTTAGAGCTACCCCTTTCTTAGTGTGCAGGTGTGTTAGGTCTCGCAGCCTGCACGCAGGAGCACACTGCACTCCCTGGCACAGGACAGCTGCTCTGATTTATCAGACCTTTGGAAACAGTATTGCTCCTGTCATTGACACATAATCCCTTAAACTTGCTTGACAGCTAAAGCCTGAAGCAACACCACTGGACAAATCTTTGAGTATCAACTTTGGTGCTGAGAAGGAATACAGAAAGAAAAGGAAAGGAGTAAAACTGAAAGGGGGAAAAAAGTGGACTTTAAATATAGTTCACTTTTCTCAAGGGAAGATTAATAACCATTTTCACTGAGCTGCTTTAATGATTGTTAAGCAGCTCACTTCTGTTAGTAATTATTCTTCATCATCTCATCTCTTGTAATAGCCAGCTTTATGTACAAAATGATGTATTGGAGATTTTTTGTGCAGGATGAAAATAAATCAAGGGAACATACAGAGACAAACCTTCTGCAAAGATGGAATATCTGTAGCAACTCTACGGATTGACTGCAACAGGTTTGTCACAGAGGCCTTGAGTGACATAGTTGCTGAATGCCATGAAGATTTATCAGAGGTGAATTTGGTGCACTATGCACAATTGCAACATTTCTGACAGACAAGACACAAGCCCCTGTGCTTATGTCCTACTGTCTAAATGATGTGCATGACAGATAAATAGGAATAAAAATGAAGAATCTGTTCTGAATTTATTTTAGACAAACATTAAATGATGGTTCAAATTAAGATTTTTTTGGTAAAAAAACAGAGAGAATGTGCACAGAAAATATAATGAAGAATGTTGTCTTTCAGTCCTAGAGGAGTCTGGGACTCACAGACTGTGGAGGAAAGACAGGCAAAGGTGAGAAGAAGGGCCATTTTCTGTCTATACAAAAAAGTGGCTTTTGTCCTATGGTTGGGAACAGGTTGTGAAGCTGTAGGCCAGGGGCCCAGAAAAGGAGGTGATCACAGGTCCTATCTCCCAGCACCTAGAAGCAATCCAGGAGATTTCTGGAGATGATCAGAGACAATATTTTAATACAGGTGCTGGACTAGGGAGGGTGTTTTTGTGGACCTGCTGCTCATGATTAAGTAGAACCAGATGGAGATGCAGCATTGACAAGGAGATGGTAGAGTTTAAGATCCAGAGAGAACTAAGCAAGCCAATCAGCTGAAAATAGCCCTGGACCTCAGAATTTGGATTGTTCAGGGAACTAGTAGGGAGATTCCTGTAGAAGACAAAGGAGTCATGGAAAGCTAGTCAGTCTTAAAGGACATCATCCTCAAAGGACAGGAATCATCCACCCAGACCTGAGTAGGCATGAATATGTGCATGCAGGCCAGGAGGAGGGTTGGCTGAGAAACCAGAGTTCAGCTGCTAAAAGGAAATGTTCAAGAGATGGAGGCAGGAAGAAGCAACTGAGGAGGCAAACAGAAAGCAGAGATAGAATTAAGAAGGTATTGTCTGGGGGTAAAAGTGGTGTGAGATGTGAAGCAGGAACAAGAAGAGTTTCTACAGATACGTTGGTACTACAATCAAGATTCAAGAAAACATGACTCCACATCTTATTGAAACAGGCCGTCTTGTGCCAAAGGACATGGAAAAGGCTCAGGTACCAATACCTTCTTTCCTTTAGTCTGCATTGCTCACAAACCTTCCTGATCTCCATTCATCACAGAAGAGTTTAAGGGAGGCAGATATTACCAAAAGCAGAGGAAGACAAAGTTAGGGCTACTTAAGTAAGTTGGATGTGCAAGTCCATCAAGGCACACCAGGAGGTATTCAAGAATGTCAACTGGCTTAAGTCACTGAGAGACATTTGATAAGCTTGTAGCAATTCCAGCGTGCTTCTGCGTACTGGAAAGAGCCAAATGCTCTTATTAAAAAAAAAACTGAACAGTGAGGAGGATGCTTTTCATCCTAAACTCAGCACCTGACAAAATGATAGAGTACATCCTTCTGGAAGCCATTTCTAGGTATATGAAATGCAAGATGAGTGGGAATAGCCAGCAAGGATTAACCAAAAAAATTACACCTGACCAACTAGACTATTTTCTGCTATGAAATGTCTGGCTTTGTAATAGGGAGAAAGCAGTAAATGTCACCTGGACTTCAGTAAAACCTTCAATGCTGTCTCTGTCAGCAGCCTTGTAGCTGAATTGAGGAGAGATGGATTGTATAGGTTAACTATAATGTGGCTGAAAAACTGGCAAGACACTTTGGCAAAGAGAGACATGGTCAATGCTAACAAACTCAGTTGGGGCTGGTTGTGAATGCCATCCTTCAGGGACTGATATAGCACCTTCATATTCTGTTTATCCTCATGCTCTCTGATACCTTCATCAATGACCAGGACAGTCATATAGGTGAACCTCAAGAAATTCAGCAACAGGAAATGCCAAATGCTGTATCTGGTAAGGAATAACCCCATGCACCAGCACAGGTTGGGTATAACTAGATTAAAAGCAGATTTGCAGAAGCACATAGGGGATCCTGGTGGGTGTTGGTTTGAACATGAGTCAGTAGTGCAATCTCAACTCTATGGTTGCATGTCCAGGTTCACTCATGTTAGGACTCAAATTTACAACTTCATTGCAGACATAGAAAGTGTGGCTGAGGATTTTTCAAAATTATATAGTTAATTAAACATTATATACATAAGTAACCTCTTCCATCCCAGAGGGTGAAAGTATCCCACACTACATGCAGTGCTGTTCTGGGGAGACCTCACTGTGGCCTTCCAGAACTTGAAGGGGGCTTATAAAAAAAGAGAGAGAGAGACTTTTGACATAGAGAACAAGGGACAATGATTTTAAACTGAAAGAAGATGGATTTAGATTACATGTTAAGATGAAATTCTTTACTCAGAGAGTAGTGAGGCACTGGAACAGGTTTCTCAGAGAAGCTGTGGATGTCCCATCCTGGAAAGTGTTCAAGGACCGATTGGATGGGGCTTGAGCAACCTAATCTAGGATGTGACATCCCTGCCCATGGAAGGAGGGTTGGAATGAGATGATTTTTAAGATCCCTTCCAACCCAAACCACTATATGATTCTATGTATTTATATTAATCCTCTCCCTGAGCTCTTTCCAAGCTGACCAGTTGCTGCAAATCTGCTTAGTCAAACCTGAAAATATGTACTCACAAATCTCACAGAAGCCACCCTCCAGTGGCATATCTGAAGCAACCGAGCGGGGAACTGAGCTGGGGTCATTCTCAAGGAAGCTGTATTCCTATTACACCTGAACTTTCTAAATACTAGCATACATGTTCATCATCATTCATTTTGACCTCTGCAAGGTTTCAGTGTACAAATTTGTAATATTACATAAAATTTCTAAACTTTATATATTCTGGGGATTTTTTAGGCTAACTTTCAGTCTCCATCAGCACAATTCTGAATTCTGCTTGAGTTCAGAATATGTAATTGACTGTAAATTTCATTCAAATGCCAGCTGTCATCTCTAATAACTTATCAAGCATAACAAGCAAACAGAGAACTTTTAATAGCAAGCGAAACATTGTCGAACTGAATTTATTTCCAGATGTGGAGAGGGAGGTTTTCACTTCTTCCTCCAACAGGACTGGTGTTCTAATGCCTTTCAGCATGATTTTTAAGGCATTCATTTGTTATGTAACATCCATCAATTATAAAATATATTTATGAGGTCTTGCTAGCAGTCGTTAACAGCAGTACTGTGGGATCACATTTACAAGGCCTAATGAAATGGGAGAGCAAGAGTAATTGGATTGAAATTGGTAAATGAAAACTCATTCCAGGGGAAAAAAGGTGTAAAATTGATGAGGTCTGACGTGTCATCAAATAGTGAGCATTAAATTAAGATTCAGTGAAGACATATAGAGTGCTTATTGTAAGTGTTTAATTGCAAGAATAACAAATGCCTCACAGAAATGCACAGTTAAGAATTAACCTTTTTCTACTGCTAAACGGAGTCATGTAGATAAATAATTTCCTATCCTCAGACTGACTGTTTGTCCCATATTTTTATGTGTTTTTTTTTATTTGTATATAAAATAAAAAGTAAAATTATTATTATTTAAAAAAATAATTTATTTGGTGAATTTAAATCAGATGATTGGAAGTACTTTATCTGTTTTCCTGGAAAAAGAAAACCAAAATGCATTCCAGCTGATTCTCAGAGAAAAAGTTAGGCATTAGAAAAATTAGAATTCTGAAAAGTTTGAGCTTTTTTTCCTTTTAAGAAAAAGCATTTGCTAGTAATTAAAAATTACTAACCAATGAGCTGAATTCAAAGGTCTCCAGTTAGTGCCAGCTACCTTTGGCCAGAATGAAAAATGGTTTCAGTGACATATATTGCACCAAAGTTTAGGGTGTCTTTGAAAGGGTCTGCATGGATTCAACAATGATTTTTTTTTTTGAGTAATAATCCAGTAGCGTCAGCAGGTTCTTTTCCTACTCTAATCTAGAAAACTCAAGAATCTATTACACTAGAAATAAAGTTCTTCAATCATTTGACTGAATGTATAAAATCAAATAACAGTAAATTGTTGAATTTTGATGAATCCATAGTGTCACACAAGGCTAAGATGCCTTGTTTTCAGGACTGCTGGGCCTATAACCTGTTTTCTCAAATGGCCACTCACCTCTCATATAGCTTGCTTATGTGAGCTCCTTGTTTGCAGTACAGATCAGTAAAAAAAAATAACAAGAAACTACTGTTGGGTGCATGCTAAGTAAAGATGTAAGAAATAATCCATAAATGCCTGATCAGCAACCTCAGTACTTTCTCTGTCCCAAGCCCTGAAATCATTGCTGTAAAACTGTGACAAAACAAAGTCCAAATAGCTGAAGTAAGAAGTTCAGTTTGCTTTATGATAGCAGCTCTGAATGATGCAGAAGACTAGTAGCTATAACTGGTGCAAACTGCTGAACTGGTGGTTTATCTAGCAAACTGAGTGTAGCATTACTCCATCTTTTCACAGAAAAAGGCAACAGACAAAAAATTTTGTGGCTAGTATATTTCAGCTGCTGAACAGCATAATAAATAGCAGAAATAAATTAGTTTTGCTGCCTGGAAAGGGTCTCTATGAAAGATGTCTAGCCTCTTAGGAGACATTACTTTAGAACAGGAAGAAACCTGTGTGATGACCACAGAATAAAATGAAGAAGATTCCTCCTACCACCTGCAGTGCATTGGAGGACTGTGTCTTCTGCAGCATCTTGACAGACACCTCAGGTTTACTGCATAAGTCATCATGCAAGGTTTCCCAAAGGTGCAAAGGACTGACTCCGGACCTCCATGGACACTTATGCCTTCTAGTGCATAGTAGGTCAACTACACGCATTTTCCACAGAATATTATTCATAGTCCTAGAAAGGACTGCTATAATCATGTCACTCACAAGAAATTACTAGTCTGAACTGTCCAACAAAAGTCAGAATATTTTTGCTAGTTACTTCCACGTTGAAGATAATTATTTTTCCCTACAACAGAACAGAGCTCAATAGCTTGGTGGTTGAAGTAGAGCGCTTATTTTAGAAAGACAGCCAATCTTGATTTAAAGATGCCAGGTGACAAATTTACAGCATTCCTTGGAAATCTGTTCTGATGGTCAGTTGCTCTCATTTGAAAAGTTGTATCTTATTTCCAAATCTGTTTAAGTACAGCTTGAAGCTGATTGAGTCCTGTTGTAATTTGCCTTCTATAATGACATTTCCACAGCACAAAAATTGTTCTCCCTGTGGAGACCAAAATCCCTAGGGATTTTCACTCCTATCATGCTGATGTTACTGTGAAAGAGAGAAAAAAGAATGTAGAAAGGCAGACATTTTGAGATGGGACATATTTTCTCAATTCTGTAACACCAACTACTTTATTCCTGAAATACCAGTTTGTGTGTGTGTGCTAACAATATGATGTTTGACCACTCTGGTCGTGAAAGTCGGCTTAAAACACACTCAGAAGTATGAGAGCACATTGCCAGGGATAAGAAGTCACTTACTTTGCACAGCTCAAACTCTGAAAATCTAACCCAGATGCTGCTACTGCTATAAGAGCAAACAGCCATGATCATGCAGCAGCTGTTTCTAGGAGGTAGGCAGGCTTCCTCTGGTACCAGTAGTCACCAGTGCTCATCAACATCTCCAACTGCTGTAAGCAGCAAGGCTGATTTTTCACCTGATTGTCTGTCCTATCTGTACAATTTCTTTTGCCATAGGCCCTATCCTACCCATTAGGGAAAAAATCAGTTTTGTTTCTGCTGCTGAGAAGGCTTAATATATGACATTTTACAATAGAAATCTAACTACCAGCACTAAAGGATGACAGAAAACAAAATTCTGTCCCTAATTTACCAGCCAATACAGTAAGTACATTAATTATATTACTACTATGTTAGAAATACTGCCAAGGTTGATTGTCCTTCTCACAAGCTTGGTAGGTGATTACATAAATACCTGAGAATATTTTAATCTGAAAAGTTCTTTTCAAGCAGCCTGGTTTTTCTTACATTGTTTTTTCACATCTAAATTTGTCAGCAAGATAGAAAAAGCACAGACAATGCCAATTTGTCTTTTTGTTTAGATCCTATTTAAGCAATTTTTCCGTGTTTATTCCTCTTCTGTTTTCAGATTAACACAGCTGTTTCACTCAGGCAAATCATTACTCACCAATCACAACAAAGAGCTAGTAGTGAGGGACAAAATACCAGCAAGTTTACAAGTTGTTGGATTCCAAATTGAATGAAAGGAACCACCTTGGGCGCTATCTCATGCTACAAGTTGACATGTCATTCTGCAGCCTCTAGCCTTACCTTTTCCTAACATCAGCTGAAAAACAAAGACACTATGCTGTTAGAGCAGCTGCTGTACCTCTAGGCAGGTAACAGTATCATCTTCGTGAATGATATGTATGTCACATTTGTGGCATGTCAGGAAGCCCTTAAAATCTGCAGATCAAAACAATGCAATATTTTCATACTGACCTTGAGGTGATGATCAAATATGGTGACTTGCAAACTGCACTCAGATGTAGGCCAGCTGTGCAACAATGGATCTGTCAGAAATTTTTGCTATGTCAAATATCTATTTATAGCCTAAGTAATATATTCATCCTATTTTCAACATGGAAAACAGAAAGGGTATTGCCGTCTTTGAGAGTGAGTCTGTTTCTATAAATGTACTCATTTGTATTATTTTAACATGATTGCTTCTTCATGGAGCTTCTCACAGCTCCCTCCAATTTAACACAAAATGGTAAATACTTCTACCTCATTTATTTGAAATAACAGTCAGCAGATAGCTATGTTCTGTACTACTGAAACATTCTATTGCTATCTTCAAGCAGCAATGGAGATTGACCATTTAATAACTTTCATTGTTTTATATATTTTTTTCAGTTCTTAAGCTGAGGTAATTCTCTACTTTTCTTATCTTGATATATTTTATTGATTGTGAGATATATTTTATAGAAATGGAAACCAAAAACGTGGCAATGAATAGGTCAGCACTAGCATTTGTGCAATATGTGCATTTCTGGAAAATAAGTATAACATGCCCAAGTTAAAAAATGCTGGAAGGATTAGCATTTGTATGATTTGACAGCCTTTAACAGGCTACACCACTCCCTCATCTGGAGCAGCAATGTAACCAAACAGAAGGGTTAGTGATGTACAGCTGTTTCACCACCTAATGAAACATGTAACTAAGCAGTCTAAAATGGGCTTGGCAGATTGGTCTTTTAGGAATGAGAACCACAAAACCCAATACTCAGAACAGTAAGCTCCTTAAGCAGATAATATTAAGGAAGAAAGATTGCATTGTAAATGTGTTGCTTTCTTGAAGACATAGACTTTTTCTGGTTATAGGAAAGGTTGGGTTTTGTAATCCTTAGTCTTCTTCTGGAGCTGGAGCCCTGAAGAGTCACTGAATCAGACAGTATTTCACATTGGAAGGGAACTCAGGAGGTCACTTACTCTAACCTGCTGCTCATGATAAAGTTGGTGCTTGAGGCAACCTGCTTATTACACTCTGCCTAAAATCTTTGCATCTTCACCTCCCATCACCTGGGTTAAATTTCATAAATTGGGGAATTATGTGTTCTTTCAGTCCTTTGTGTATCCCAGTGCAAGTCTGTATTTAACTATTTTTCCATTCACTAAGCAATTTGTGGAGGCTTAAAACTTCTCATTAGTGAAAGGGAAAATTCAGATCTGTTCCAGCATGGTCTAGGATGGCAAAGAGGAAGAGTTCATAGTAGTTGTTTGAGGGGCTTTAGAGAGGAATGGAAGATGAACTGTGACTCTTAGGTGTTGTTAACAATATAGGAATACAGAAGATTGAAACTAATTTTCAGGAGGACTTAGTGTATCTCTCAAACTTTTCCTAGTCCATGTGGTCGTGATTTACATTTTTTTTCTCTTCTTATGTTCATATTCAATCTGTGCCACTGAAATAGTCTTCAGATCTTGTCCATGGATAGGCAGCCAACTAATTAGTGTGTAGAAAGAACCTTAATGGAAATCTAGTCAATTAACACGGTCAAAGATGCGACAGCCTAAGCATATCCTGATTATTCAAGCAGTTATGGAAATTTACTGCTGAAGATATAGACATGTATCATCTGGCTCCAGAATTACTTAAGGGCTGGATGACTATTCCTGGTGTTAAAAATCTAGGCACAGAACCAAGTCCTGCCAACCTGTTATCATAACTGATCTGATTTTTAGCAAGTGAGCAGGGCTTGTTGTTACACTTCTAAGCAATTTCAGGTATTCCATGCTCTTCTCTTTTCATCTTTTTTTTTTTTTTTCCCAATAGGCTGCCTCAGTGTTCTTATACATTCTGAGAAATATCAGCTAAAAAGGAAGTCTAAGCAGTGCATACCACAGTGTTGGTTTCCATAGGAATAGTAAATATATGGAAGGAAATAAAAAGGAACAGAAAGCAGAAGACCTGTTCACAGGCCAAGTGGATAATCTTCATCATTCAGGACCTGAATACTGGAGTTACGATAGAGTCTGTGTAAAATATACATTTTTCTTCTTTTTGTAAAGGATTTATACTGTGAAGCCTCCATTATAAAAGCCCCAATCTGAAAGAGATCTTGAACTACATTATTTTAATGAGTAATTTCTTATATTAACTCCAGAGCACTGGCATCCTGTGGGGTCTTAAAGCACAAGGTATCAGTTGAGACTTTTCAAAGTAAACTAGTCATTTTCTTGTGATGACAAAAGAAATCTGGGGGTAAATCAGTTATAGATAGTTTTATAAAATTAAGGGCCAGTATATTAAAAGCTCAGATTTTTAAAAATAGCAACTTCAAGAGCAGTTAATAAGAGTTAATTAGATGTCAAAACTTGAAATATAATATAAAGATTTCAAGAGGCAACTACTTGCATAAACCAAAGAAGAATATGCAGGATAGGAATTTAACACCTATGGTAAAACTCAGTTAGGAAATAGCTATGTAATGCCCTGACCCTTCTAGAAAAAGTCAGCTCTACCTACAGGACAATGTGACTTTAGAACTTACAAATTCAAGATTTTTTTTTTCTCTTCTTCAGAAGGAGAAATCTTAAAATAAGTAATTTTTACACTATTGCCTTCATGATCGGAAAAAGAATGAAAACCACCCCCTCACACAGTAGCCTTTTTGTAAAGATTGGATGAAAGCCGGGCCTTGGCAGTTTGGGATGGGAAAAAAAATTAATTGTGTACTGAGACATGAGACAGTAATAACTCACACAGACTTCACTGCTTCATGCCAGACAAAATAAAAAGGAAGCCAAGTAAGGGAGAGCTGCTGATGAAACTAGTGCCATCCATTTTTTCCCCCACTAATTAGAAAGACCAGAATGAGGCAAATAAAAACCTTAGATATAAGGTTATTCCTTCCACTCTCCCTATGGCTGACAGAGCTAATCTGAAGAAGTACAATTAATGCTCTTAGGAAATATTATTTTGGTTGGATGAGCACATAGACCTGGGCTGGGTAATCAAAGTGAGGTTCTTTGTTTGGGGAAAAAAAAAATCAAAAGTGTGGTTTGTGCGTAATCTGCAGAGAGCTACTGTCCTGTCAGAGCCAGGTAATATGGCATATTGAAGAGGAGAAAGACAATTGGGGATAGATACAGATAACATATATTAACAAACTTTTCCTATTCAAGAATCTCTTTTCAACACATGCAGATACACACACACGCATAGTATCCTCTTGATGATATTTCAGATTTGTTATTTTTTTAACCTAAAATAGATGTTTCAGATCTGTTATTAGTACAAGAAAAATAGTAAGAAAAACAAGCTTGTAGAATCCAGCTTATGTCCACGTGTTTTTAAAAACTGTACTATTAATATACATATGATCCCACTGTCTTTAGCATAGCTTTAGCTGATGAGACCCTGAAAGTGAAATCTGCCAGGAATTTGCAGTAAAATAAAACTAACTAGGCTAAACATATTGTTCTTGCTGGCAAAATGCAGCAAAAATCTATAAAATTTATCTGTTTCATTTTGAATGCAGCTGAATGAATATCTCAGAGTTTAAACTTCCACTCAAATTCTTGCTATTCTGTTCAAATAATGACATATTTCTAAATCCATATCTATAAATCTCCATAACATTTTATAAGATCAAGTCACAGCTTTAAATTTACTGAATAGAGGCACACTTTGTACCCAAATTTCGTTTCTTCTCTTTGTAAAATATATGCATGTAGACATATTTCAAATGTGCATGGATACACACACACAGAGAAATCCATCTAGTGTTATTCAAGAACAGATGTAAATATGTTATAGTTGTATTTTTATATTACTTGTACTACCCTCAATGAGACAGAATTCTTTCATCTGCAGTCAAGATCCATGAAGAGGCATAAAAGATTCCTAAAATGACTAGTACCAGTACTGTGTATGTCTGTACTGAATTAAAAAAGCAAAACATTAGAAACTTGTTTTGAAAAATAATCCTATAAGACATGCAATATATTTCCAAAGGGATGGCAGTACAGATATATTTATTTTTGAGATGTTCCTAATATTTCCTTGAGTACTTACCTTACGAATGTAATCAAATTACTACTTACAAGGAAATATCGTATCTTTGGTTCTTTCCTGAAATACTTCTTGAAGTATATTTTGAAGGTAAATGTAGTGGAGTTTAAGCTGTGGTCTCAGTTAAGAATTATAAACTGGCATTCATATGTCTCACTTAGAACCATTACACAGATCCAACATTTTTAGTGTTTCTTCAATGATGACTTTTTAGCAACCTAAGTTCCTTCCAACTTGCGCTGAAAAGCATGCAGTGAGCTGCTGAAAAATAACGAGGTTCTAGGAAGCACTTTACTACCTACTTAAGGGGCTGCAGAGAGTTAGATAATCTAAAGTTAATCAGGTGGAAAAAAGTTTCTAAATTTCTAAAATACAAATTTACATGATAGAGAAGGAAATATTGGAATGTTGTTTTTAAATATCTTAAGGGAAAAATGAGCATCCAACGCAATTCTGACCAAAAAATTCTGATACTCAGTATATAAAGAAAATCTCAATACTTGTGACTACTAAGGTACATACAAGGAGATCATAAAATAATACATTTCTAACCAGGCTAGGTCTCCATTTCTCATTTTTGTAGGTACCTGAATCCATACATTTGTGTACCTGTAACTTAGAGACATCAGCTATCTATTCATGAGCTCAGAGCTCTCCCTCAGTAGTTCCATGAATGGGCTGAGGCTACAGAGTGACAGTTTTGCAGAATTGGCATTTGGCTTTCCATAAATAACTTTTGCTTGTGTCACAGTTTCAACTGGAGATTCTTTGATCACATCAGATCGGAATATAGCCCTGACAGACACAACGTATAAATCAGTATTTCACAAAATGGCCTGCATTTCCTGAAGAAAATACAAATATTACTGTTGGCAACTGGTGTAAACTCCACTGAACATGCCTTCAGGTATGCCCTACAGAAACCTTCAGAATATTTATTTAAATGTTGCTATTTCCCTGTCAATTAACTTTTTCATTTGTATGTTTTAGCGAAGCCTGTAAAATCTTACCGCAGCCATCTGAAGCCTTTGAATGAATGTTTAAATGTCCTTTTAGCAGTATTCACTGAGGTCTCATTTCACTACATCTGAAAACCTGACAGGATATACAAAAATGAGGTTCCATGTTGTTTATTACTTTCGCTTTTAAATAAGCCAGTTAAAAAAAGTCTTACACCAGAACCCCACCTTTTAGGTACCCTGCCAGTGTTTGCTCTTTCCAGTTTCTATAAGGTGAAAAGATTTTCTTAAAGCTTTCTGCAGCTGCAGCATTTCTAAGCAAGCATAAGAGCAAACAAAGGTGCAAACAGAGAAATTTTATGAGCACCACAGTCCCTGGCTGTGTAATTAACTGGAAATACTTCTGAACTTCAGGGACACCTGTTGCGTTCTCCTCAGGTATTGCTGTTTCCACTAGTTTTCAAAATAGAAAGAGATGGTCAGCGGTCTCTGTGTCAAGTGGCACAAAGTTTCTTAATGCCAGGACTAGATTTTGTGCTTGTCTTGCAGCACTGTGTGCACTATAGAGATGACACAGCAGGAAAGCTGCCATGGCAGAGAATGACCAGGCTTTCCTATGGCATGGGAGGAAGCAACATGGTAGAGACAGGTCCTGAGTGTCCAGATGTGTGATGGGGGAAGAAGTCCCACACTGTGAGAGTACCAGCTGAGGCTGAATGAGAAGATAGCAAAGGAGGAAGAGATAAAAGATCAGTCCTACTGAAGGGTGAGGGCCCAGAAGGCATGTAGCTGTGTTAGTACTGTTTGCCTTTTTTTTTTTTTTGACACTTCCTTTTGTAAGTAATGCTGCCAAAGGAAACATTTGTGAGGGAAAAAGATAAAAGAGGTGTAAAGGCAGTAGTGATTGATGCCCAAGTTAGCACCATCATTCCTCCAAGTAGTCTGGTAAGCTTTTCAATAACCAACCAACACAGTTTAACATTTGGTGCCAACCTTTCAACCAGCATAGCATTCTTAATACTACAGTGGGACCTCACTAATACTGAGAGAAGATTTGGACACAGGGATCCCCAACTTAAATTAATAGAAGGGAGAGTTTCACTTCCTGATTTCAGGAAACTTCCCGCTATTTCTATCTTGGAAAGAACAAATTTAGCTGTTTTACAGTGTATAACATATTCAGTTCAGCAGCATATGCTCAGGGTAGACACAATTTTTAACAACACTGTCCAGACTTCAAATGGCTTTATTGGAGCATTCATAACAATGCAGAGACAAAGGATCTTACCTTTATCTACCAGGCACTCCTTATCTACACACTGCTTTAGACCATTGTAGCTGTGACAGCACAATTAGCAGAATATTTTAATTCAGAGAATACAATTTAATCTTCCCATGCCAAATCATCTTTGCTCAAAACTTCTCAGGAAATTTAGCTTGATACAGGCATTTGCTATTTCAGGTCTAACAAAGACTTGGCAAACAGAAGAAAACCATGGTTTTCTAAACATTTGAAAAAGACAGAGTATCACAATCCTTTGAAACAAAAAAAATACACAAAATTTGGAAAGGTGGAAAAATTTATGCAGCAACACTATTTTTAAAGGACATGTCCAAATAAGCAACCATAACTTCAAACATACCAAGACTTACACCATATCCTGAGATATTATTTCTGTTATGAACAATATTTGACATCTAGTGAAAGGACAGAAATTCCATTTCACATGAAAATAGAGCACAAATGTAAGAAGGAACTATTATTAACCAGGCCTCCAGAGCAATATGAAGAACAGTTTGGAACAATAATCTAATTAATCTACACAGATATCACCTTCTGCAGAGCATATCTACCAAAAAAGTCGCTAGGGCACTCCTGTATAGGAAACACTCATGAGTTTAGTAATGATCCCAGGTGATTAATAAGCTAAGGAGATATTGCAGCTCCTTGATATTTCAGCTAACACATTTCCACGCAGCTACAGGTGTGTCTGTGTTGGAAGAGGACAGGAGCAGCTTTGTGTATATCACAGCACATGGCACAGACCATTCCTTACTGTATTCAGCTGTGTTGAAATGGGTATCTGTCATGGAGATTCAGAGACACACAAGAAACACTTCTTACATTATGTTCTCTTGTCTTTTATATAAGCACTCAGCTGGTAGGATTAATTCTATATGTTTACAATTAGTAGAAACTCAGAACCAGGTATTTCTGTCAGAATATGTCTAGCAAAACTGAAATATATCATTAAAGGATGATCATTTTGCCAAATTTCTGTCATTTTTTCAGGATTCTGGAATTCTGTGGGAAAGGAAAAGTCCAAGATTTCTACGAGATGGAACATTTTGTGCAGCTTTTTTCAGTTGATTTTAAAATGTTCTGTTATAAAACAAAATGAAAAAAAAACTCAACATGGTAAATAGAATGTTTCTATTTTCCATAATTCCATAATTCTCAAGTAACAGTCTGAATCTTCCTTCTTGACAATGTACTACATTCAGTCAGAATTAAACAGAATTTGAAATCCTTTGAAAAAATCAAATACTTTTGTACACATAAATTCAATTGATCTATCTATATAATATATATGTAACTGTACATAATTTAGCAAATTGAAATTTAGGGTCTCCATCTTTGGGTATTATGAGAAGAAAGGTGCTTTTTTTCTATCTCCCAGCTAGGAACAGACAGGTTGGCCTTTAAGCCTGTGTGTTAGGTACTCTGCTGTGAATCAATTCCCCATGGGTTGGTTCCCCGGGTAGGAACAAAAGATCCCTTGTGCCCATTCAGTCCTAAACAGTAGCCACTGAGAGTGTCTCCTGGAAGTGCATATAACTCATGGAGTGGGAAAGCTGCCTTTGCCACCCTTGTAGAGACGAGAACGCTGCAAGGAGGGAATAGAAGACACAAGAGCACCCATATCACCATCAGGACTTGTGTGAGAGGCACAGAGATGCTGCAGCCACTAGCACAGGACAACAACTCTATGCCTCACAATTTGATGTGTCTTTCATGCTCCCCAGTCAGCTCATCCACACAGAATCTGAATATTTGGGCCAAACATTTCCACGAGGTGAGTACTCAAATTCTGTGCACCTGCCTGAGGCCTCACTCAGTGTGTATTGAAGCCAGCATTCTGCAAAGACACCCCAGAACAACCTTCATGTGGTCAGTGGGTGTTGCACACCTTCGTTTGGCCAGCACAGAAGTCCCTGTCCTTAAAATATCTTTAAAAAATGTGAATTCACTTGCTTTGTCATAGTTGTGATATAAATTGAAATTGCTACAAGCCAAGCACATTCTGAGCTGGAATTTCAACACCTCACTTATCTCAAGCAAAATGTAATACTGGCAGCTAAAAAACAAACATATGCCAATTCAAATAGACTGTAGAAATAATGTTCTGAAACACAAACACCTTTTGACAGTTTAGGGAGCCTGGGCAGAGCTGCTAGCGACAAGTACAGCTGGGCTGCCCAATGTCTACCATTATAAGATACTGTTTTAAGTAATTTATAAAGCTTTGACAACCTTTAACTGTTTGGGCTGAACTTTCCCAGACAAGGTATCTGTCTCAGGCTGACTTATTTTGGAAAGTTTCATTGAAATGGTTCAATCATTTCCAAATAATTTAGAGAAAAGTGCAATATTACATTCCTGCTAAAACAGAAATTAACCGTACAATGGCATTGCTGAGTTCAAAGATACCTGTACTTTGGAAAGGGAACATCAAAACAGCGTCTGCATCCAGGACATGCCTTTTGCTGGTTCTGAAAAAATCCAGATAGATTTTGCCATGACATAAACTTCTTAAAATTTTAGTTTGTTTTGTGCTTTGTAGATACTTGCTCTAAACTAGTAGCTGAACTCCTGCGAGATCTCATTTTCACAGAGCACAATGCCACCCTCATCCCCTCCTCCAGCACAGCTGTGGCTGACTGCATGGGGAGGAAATTTCATCTATAACTAGAGCTCTGGTTAATTCAGGGTATAGAGATCAAAGACAACATTTTTCAGTCAGTCTCAAGGTGGGCAGTCACTAAGTTTCTATCCCACTGAGAGCTCTGCAACAACCTCACTGGTCTTAAATGAAAAAAACATATGGGGAAGCTTCACAAGAATTTCAATCAGGTCCACTCTCAGCAGACCTCTATGGAGGAAAGACTACACAGACATATGCAGATGAAGCCAATCACTTTACTTATACACTGTATTACCCAAACAGATATCAGTACTAAAGAATAGGGGTGAATTAGCACAGTGATGTGCCTGAGCATGGGCCCAGAATGATGCTAATGTTAAAGCAGATACATGGTTCCCAGGTCAGAAGTTGCTTGTATGTGTCCAACTTGAGGAGAGGAACTCAAGAATTCTTTTATACAGCCATATGTACCTATATTTCACATCATCTCTCCACACCCTACACTGTGTGTGAGTGTGGAAGTGACTTGAACATAGCTTGGTAAGGATATTTGGTGACCTAGAAGTTGAAAGAGTCTTTAGCCATTGTATTTGAAACAGAAGTAGTTCAAATTAATTGCACCACACACTGAAGGAGACATTTTAGATTGTTTTCGTGGTAGCATTGAAAAAAATAATCTTTCCTCATTTGAAAGTTAATCTTTATCAAATGTTTTTCTCTTTACTAAATGATTTGAGTTCATCTGACTTGTGATATTCTTCTTTTATTGAAGCATCAATGTAATTCTGATTTTTTTCAGTATACAAAAATGCTCCAATTCAGCCACAATTTATTATGCATGGATCAGATATGCCTGGATTAGGTTCTGTGATTTACTATACTGGTACCAAATTAGACATTTCTCAGGGTTTCCTGCCAGTTTCAAAATGAATGACTCTGAAATTGTTGTTCAGTTTTATTTTGAAAAAAGATGAGTGAAACCAGTGAGATACCATCTTGCACAGTGTGTGAGAAAGGTTTGACTTCTGTGGCACCTTCTCTCTGTAGATCATAAAGAACCTTTCTAAAATCATCTAGTGTGACCTCCATTCTTTTCTTACAAGAATAATCATAATGAATCTTCTTTGAAGATCCATGCAAAGACAATACGAGGTCTTATCTCTTGGTTACTACCACTGTCACCACACTACCATTCCCCTGAAAAATATAAATCTAGTGATTTACAAGACAGTAAAAATGTGGATTTATCGTGCACATCATAGCTCTGCTGCAATGGTAGTTGTCTAGTACAAGTGTGAGATTATTTTGGTATAGCATGGTATAACACGTCAGCAATTTATGTCAAGTGGCATTTGCTGGAAAAGGTCAAACGTAAAATTTTGCTTCTAGAGTCTGTTTTGCTATTTAATGAATACTTGAGACAGGTAGGACCTGCAAATGCGTGACTGTTCTGGTCTGGTACAAAACCAGAAATAAACAGGTTTTCGGGGACTGCTAGTAGTCACATGATCTGGATGTGTTTGAAGGTGTTGTTTGGAGGCATCACTTGCTTCAGCATTCATTAACATAACTAAATCACAGGCTCTATGGTGTTGATGAACCTCATTTACACAAGTTTTCTCCCCACAAGGGGAGAAAAAGTTCAGCTAACTGGCTCACAACTGAAGGGAGAGCTAAGCATAAGGGGACAGAGATGTCTCTGTGTCTTAGTTTTCTCTAGTGAGCTGAAGAGCTAGAGATGTGTATAAGGAATGGAAACTATTTGTAGGCCACTCCAAAGAAAACCAATAAAGGAGAAAAGACCCTCAGCCTTTTCTTTAGGTGGATCCTCTGCCAAATCCCACATTGATGTAAGCAGACTGGGAAAATGTGGATGTATTCTGCTACTTAAAGAAGAAGAGAACTTTAGAAGACTTGGCTATAATACAGTCTCTGTACTGCAAATAACTGAGGAGAACAGGGTACATGCAGGATTCACATGAGCTGCTGGGATCAACAGCTACTGGGAAGCCTTTGCCAATGTCTTAAAAAGGAAACCTGATCATGTTGCAGAGGCACCACTTACTCTGTACTGCTTTGTATTGTGCAGCTGGAGCCCAGGCCAAGTCTTTAAAAACAGAACTACAACCTTTGTAAAAATTCAATGTCAGCATTATAGAGAAAAGACCAAAATATTAGCTTTGCAGGGTCTGTGCAGAGCAGGACCCCCCTCTCATCTGAAAAGCAGCTTATCCCTGGAGGAGAAGACACCAAGTGGTTAGGTTTTTAGCCTAACATTCCCCCTCAGTTAATCTCTTTTGAGAGATTCCATGCAATCTCTATTTTCTCCAAGGAGATCCCAAGGTTTAGCACCTGCCTCATCTACCCAGACCACCAACACAGCCCATCTCTGCTGTGTCTGCTCCAAGCTACATATCAAATACTCAGGACATTCTTCCAAAACATGAACTGGCATTTTCCTGGGTATAGGAGCGTGGTAGGAAAGAAATTGCAACTTTAAAAACATTGTTTTTCCCTAACCATATTAAGACACACAGAGTGTCATATTAGGAACCCACGGTAAAGAAACGGTAAGGACAACCTTTTGCCTTAGGTGCAGTATATGTAGGACCACAGCATTGCTCATGCTGCTCTCATCATTCCTACCAACATTTTGAGATCTTTAGTTTTCAACAGACATTTTAAGGTACTTTTATAGTGTCTAATTTTGAAAAAAAAAAAAAATGAGCTCTGTGCTTACATGAAGCAGTTGCTCTAGCCTTCCTCCAGTCATCACAGTGCTTCAGCACATGTTTGGATTTGAATAGCTTCATAAGCATAGACTTCAGTGCATTTATGGAACAGAAGCCTTATAACTTAAGCATGGTACAGGGTTTAAAAATCTGTCTGATATGCAAGTAGTATAGATATATCAAAGAAAACTGCAATGACTGCACAGGATAAGCATCAATTGAAAACTGAGATTTTATAGATATTGCTTAAAAAGAAAAAAGTGAAGTAATTTCTTAAAAGTTAGGCACAATAAAGTCAAGAGAGAGATATAAAATATCAAGTTCCTAGTAGCTGACCCTTTTATTTTCCATGACTATGCTGGCAGCAAAAAAAAACCCAAAACAGAAAGAAGAAATACCCTGGTATATTTCTTCTGAGCAACAAGAAAGTGTTCCATCCCACAGAGCCCAGATTCACTGGTGAGGAATTGACAAACTGAAGGAACCAACACTAATCAGAAAAAGCATGCAGACTTGTGCTAAAGAGCTTCATATGTAACTTAATGGGTGAATTATTTATCCAAAATTTAATCTCTCATGCCCTTACAAGAGTAACTGTCTTAATAAAACTGTTGTGCATATTGAAAACAAGCTCACACTAAAAAAAAATAATGTTATATGTAGACTTAAATAAGAACTTAACTAAAATGTACTTTTATACCTCATATGTACCTCTTCTAATGGTGAATGCTAAGTGATATATAAGGGTTTATCAGAGTGCTAATTAGTAATAGTGAGAAGAAAGAGAGATGGCAAAACAGAATGTTTGGAGAGAACATAGAAAGCAAACAAAAAAGAGACAAATTTTATCTAACTAACATGCCAAAGGAATGATCATCAGGGGAAGTTACCCATGAACATTCAATATTTTACAATTTCCTTCCTTTAATGCATTTCTCAATCCAAATGTAATTAAACTGCTTCATGTTTTCCCTTTCTTTCAGAAATGAAATAAGAAAAAGGAAAAAAAAGACCAATTAGGTTTGCAGAGCTTGTAAATTGATCAAGAATTCAAGTAGAATTATTCAAAAACCATAAGATAAATGTACATGACTGAAAACTGTTCATTAAGTTATCAGAGAATTAAGCAATCCACCCTCTTCTCATTTTGTCCATATTCAGTATAACCTCATATTTTCTTACCAGTGTTACTAAATTTTACTAAATCAACCATTTTTTTTCCTGGAAAAAATTTTCAAGACATAATTGTTAAGTTTTGTGTTTATTTTAGGGTTTCTGCCTTTTTTTAAAAAATCCAGTAAATTATTATTTGATTCCAAGAAAGTACAACTTCCATTACTCATTGCTAGCTTTCAACAATCAATTTGATAGTTTTGGTGTAGTTGGGTCTAAATTTGAAAGTGAAGTCACAACAGAAAAGAAAAACAAAAAGTCATCCAGACACGTGAAACATCAAAATTATAGCTTCTTGTTGCAGAGGAGATTACTCATTACAAGTTCTCACTGTTTCTCATGCAGCAGCAACTAAAAGAATCCATGACAGAAAATAAATATATAGAAATATTTTACTAATCCTTTTTATTTTAGCCATTAGGTAAGGATTTTCAAAAGTGAATGAAGCCATTGTTGATCTGCCCATATATTTCTGGGTTGGGTTTTTAAAATTTGATTTTCGGGGTGATGTTAGTAAAGGCTGGGGAGAGAAGCAATGTTCAGGATGAAAACACACAGCTTTCAAATACAGGAGAACAATCTGCTCATATATAAACACAGTGGGTCCTTTACATACGAGTAAAGGTACAATAAAAGAAACAAAACAAAGAAATTGTTATTCAGCTATGAGAATGCCACCCACTGAGTCAACCAAGCAGCTCTCCCCAGCATAGATCAGCCCCCCTGACAATCTGGCCCTGTGTTAAAAGGATAACCTTAGTAAAAAAATCTAAACTCTATCCTCCACGGTGCATGAACATACACAAACCAGCTATTTACAGATGTTCGAGGAAGTCAGTGACAATGTCCTGAAAAGGTATGTTATAAGTCTCGCCAGGTGGAATTTCTAAAGAGCTATTGGACAAATTCTTGAGAGCAGTCAGAGCTAGTCTGCACCACCCAAGTGGCATCTGTGGTCACAAATCTGCTACATATTGCTGGTCAGGAGCCCTCTGCTGCTAAAAAAACACACTTTCCTGACATATCTGCATCCCTGCCAGGTTCCTGTTACACTTCTAGCATGCAGCCTGGCTAGGGCAGTGCTGCCACAGAGACGTCTTGCTCAGTCACAAGTAGTTGTTTGTAACATGGACTAGTCTTTCGTCTGGGGCTGAGCTTCATAAAACTCTGACTGTCTGATCTGCTTCCCTCTCTCTGGCAAATGTAAAGCAGTTGATGTAGAAGACACTGTCACCCTCTGTTTCTTCATTATCTCTCTGTCAGAGGTAGCCATAAAGAATAATTCCTGGTCACATCAGTCTTATTATGTGTTCTGTTCTAGAAACAGAACTTCCAGAGGGCTAAAACAAGAAGGGAAAAAACCCACTCTTGTATCAAAGAAGCTTTCAAGGTATACTGATTGGATGGTAAGGGAACCCATTTAAAATTTAAAAAAATTGTGGGCACAAATTTTTGACACCTTTTTATCCCAGTGCCCCATGGTCTCCATTACTTTGATTCAAACTTACTAGAATTTTTTTTACACGATTGTTGCAAGCACATTAAAAAGCAGCTGAAACAATTTTGGGGAGAGGGTACAAATTATAACTAGAAAAGTTACATTAATGCGAAGCTAAAATTTAGATTTAAAGACTGGGCAGATTTAAAGACTCGGTATTTTACTAATGCTCAACTACATGAGCCTGGACAGTTCCAGGATAATTTTTCTGAGCAAAATACCTATGTCATACCCACGTCTTTGCAAATAATAAGGATCAGCTCTTAATTTTAGAGGAACTTACACATCTCTGTCCAATTTATAAACCTACACGACTGCTTGAATCTTCAATACATATTGTATATTGAAAAGTAGAGAGGATTGAAAGCAGGTATGGTTTCTCATTCTCTTTTCCCCTCCAAATTCTTAATGGTCTTCCACATTGGTCTTTAGTGTGACATGCAATGGTAAAAATTAGGTAGAAGCACGACAGCCAAGACCTGGCAATATTGACTATTGATCCAGCTGTACAGAGTCAGATTACTTGGAAAACAACCCTTCAATTTTTCACTCCAGTGACGCTGCAGGGCAGTTGCTTTTAGGATCATTACCCTTGTCTGTAAAATAAAGGAATGTGAGAATGTGTTTGAGTAAATTCTGAACCTATTTGAACTTTGTGGGTTTGAAAGTTAGTCCTAGAGTCAAATAGTTGCCTTCCATGCACACATCACCTCCACAGCTAACCAGGGCATTCACACTAAGACTGTGGTTTAGCTGTTCCATAAATCATCCATAAATCACCATCATGTTGTAATGAGTGCAATGAGAAATACCTACCTTGCCAACACCTTATCACATCAGAGTTGCTTTAAGAGAGGAAAATCCAGTAGGCATGTTTCCTTGTTATTCTAACTGGCAAAGAAATTAATGCCACTGATGCACTAGCAAGGGATGCCAGAACCCTGTCTCTTTAGCAAGGCAGTTCTGCAGTAAAGAGTGTGGGCACTTATGCAGGGTTTGGATAGCAGGAGCTTTAAGCTTAGGGGCAAAATCAGAGAAACAGAGAACAGCCAGAGGCCAACTAGTGTTCAACTTGTCCACACTTATGAGTTTTAGTTTTCCTTTCATTTTTGTGTTCGACACTATTCTAAACAATGCTCCTCTTATTAAAGAGGAGCATTAAAGGTAAGAGTGGCCTTAATCCATGAAAACTGCAAGGCAAGTAGCAAGAGTGTGGGCAGGCCAGCCATGCATTAATGATGAGCAACATGTTAGCCTCTGCAACGAAACAGTCCTTTCCCCTCGCTCTTTAAAGAGAACAATGACATGTGACATTTTTTTTGAGGATTATTGCTGTCTCTGAGAATTCAGTCTCCCATATCTCAGCAAACCAGATTACCCAAGTCTGATTTTCACTGGACATTTGATTTTTTTTTTTTGAGAGGACATCAATGCAGAAGGCACACTCCTGAAACAGATACCTTGAAATAGAAAAATAAATATTATGAAATGTATTGAAATAAAAAATAAATTTATAGAATTGAGGGGGATTAGCAGTGAATTGTAAACAGACAATAACATAGATATCTCTTTTATACACAAGTATAGGAAGCATACTTGATGAAAATGAAACTTGGACAAGATCTCAATTTCAGAAGACACCACGGCATGATTCTGAGACTGCGCTGGCTTAACTTCTGAAAAAAGTAATAAAAGAGACTAAATAAGGAAAATCAAAATGAAAGGGAAAAGGGAGAAAGGAAAAAATGTCAAAAGAAAGTAAGCTTCAGGAATGGAGGAAGTCTGTCTCAGACAGCAACGCAGTCTTAAAATGAAATAAGGAAAATATTTAAATTGTCTTCCCAGTCTCAGGTATACCGAGCACATGGAATGTCCTCAGACGAAGGAAAGAGTGGCTCTCAAGATACTAACTCTGGCTCAAGAAGTTGTTGTTTTAGACCAGTGACTGTTGGAAGGTGGAAGGTATGTCAGACAACGATCCCTCTGTGTTCACCCTATCTGTTATATCCCTTCCCCAAGCATTTGCTGTAACCACTCTCAGAGACAGATTACCAGACAATGCAGACCTTCAGTCTGACCCTGTGCTGCACCTCTCAGCTTTTAAGACAAAAAAGCAATGCATGAAATAAACTCAAGCAGCAAGGACTTAAACACAAGTGGCCATAGTGTCTAGATATTTGGATCTATTAAGAAACGTGTGATCAAAAGCCAAATCCCTGCTGAGGAACCAAAATTGATGAGATCAGTCCAGACACAGGGCTCTGATTCAGCTCGGTTTTCACACTACAAGTTGTAAAGTAATTTATCACTGAAGAAACCCACATACTTGTATCACATTAGCAGATATTTCCCATGAATAAAACAAGGGATTTTATTTTGTAACTTTCCTTCAAAGACAAGAAGTCTCAGAGTAGTCTCCGGTCCCCCATAAAATGAAGAAAAAAGATTAATTTTCAATTTATGCAGTAATTTTTACAGTCAAGCATAACAAATAAGGTAACAGATTTTCCAGACGTCCAGAGCTCCGGAGGCGCTATTATCATGACTAGGCTGCCCTCTCTTGTACAGAGGGAAATCTGCACCTGAATTTTGTATTTCAGAGTTAAAAATACATGAGAGGTTGCTGTGCTCTGTACAGAAGAGGGGGAGGTATAAAATGTGCATTCTCAAACCAGAACTAATCAAATGACACTGTAGTTTTATTATGTAAAGCTGATTTTGTTAATATTTAATATATTAGTGATGTTTTTAGAAAATATTTTATTTCAGGCATTTCATCTCTGCAGGTTCACCAGACAACACGTGGTTCTCTCCTTGCAGACTGCACAGTTTGTCTGCAAAGCCTACCTACTTTAAATAGAGAGGCTTCGAATATACCCCAGAGTCTTTCTGTTTCCACTTTACAGGGAGACTGGAAGATCTAAACTTTAACTGCCTCAGCTGTACTTCCCTCAACCTAGCTCCAGTCCCTCCATACAACCCCATAGTCAGCCATGACTCCTGTTAGAAATCTACTGAATCCTAAGCCCTTCTCTGTGCAAAGTAACACTCCATAAATTGAGGGACTTCCCCCTTTCTTCTGCAACACTTTGGTTTTACTTGCTGTACAATAGCAATTCAGGGACTAAAAGGACCCCAGAACAGTAAATATGTCTGTTTGGACATACTTAAATTCTTTCTGAAAAAAAATGAAGTAAAAATGAAGTAAAATTCACTTTTTTCCTTCTTACGTCAGACAAGATGTTAATTTCTATAGCGATTTCCTACACCTTTTCTCTTTATTTTTTAAATTTTGTCATGTAGGTAAAATTCTTCCCACCCAGTTGGAGATAGTGGACAAACAGGGCCTACAAAGAATTTGTTTTTACTAGTGATAATTTATCTAGCTTTCAACTAGCTTTATGTTGGAAAGAGTAAATTCTTAGGGATCGCGTCTAACAGCTTTTCCTCTGTGTAAGTATATGACGCGTTATGACCACTGTGTCTTATACCTTCTTCTCAGTTACCTCATTTTCATTAGTCTCCTGGCTATTGACCCATCATCTCCTATCATCTTTAATTTCATCCTAAAAACTGGTAGATGGACTGAAGGGGATTTCAAGTATCGTCAAAAGTTAAAATGGCTGCTCCTTAGGCAGGAATCAGCCAGAACAAGCTAATAAAACTCCTGCTCCAAAGATAGGCTTTGTGCTCCTGAATGAAGACCAGAAATATGAGATATATAAAGGAATCCACTAGCAAAATCCTCTGAATAACTCAGACAAGAATGGGAGGTCCTGCTGGATGGTTTTGGTTTTTTTTTTGCTGTGATGACTGGCACAGCTGAGTGAAGCACAGGGGCAGAAGGTATAATAGAATCATAGAATCATAGAATCGATTGGGTTGGAAAAGACCTCTGAGATCATCAAGTCCAACCCTTGGTCCAAATCCAGTCCATTTACTAGATCATGGCACTCAGTGCCACATCCAATCTGCGTTTAAAAATCTCCAGGGATGGTGAATCCACCACCTCTCTGGGCAGCCCATTCCAATGCCTGATTACTCTCTCTGTAAAGAATTTTCTCCTGATATCCAACTTAAATTTCCCCTGGCGGAGCTTAAGCCCGTGCCCCCTTGTCCTATTGCTGAGTGCCTGAGAGAAGAGACCAACCCCCACCTGGCTAGAACTTCCCTTCAGGTAGTTATAGACGGTGATGAGGTCACCTCTGAGCCTCCTCTTCTCCAGGCTAAACAACCCCAGCTCCCTCAGCCTCTCCCCATAGGACTTGTGCTCCAGTCCCTTCACCAGCCTTGTTGCTCTTCTCTGGACCCGCTCCAGCACCTCAATATCCTTTCTGAACTGAGGGGCCCAGAACTGAACACAATACTCAAGGTGTGGCCTCACCAACGCAGAGTACAGGGGAAGGATCACTTCCCTGGTCCTGCTGGCCACGCTATTTTTGATACAGGACAAGATCCCATTGGCCTTCTTGGCCACCTGGGAGACACAGGTAAGTAGAATAGTAGAGCTACAGCATAGGCAGTGAACTAAACCTTGACTTCACAGCAGAACTACAGCATAGGCAGTGAACTAAACCTTGACTTCACACCCCTAAAGGCCTGGCCAGCATGGCTGTGGAAACTTGATGGTAATAGGTCTTTAGTGGACTACCTCCCACCTTGAACCATGGGAGCCAGAAAGGAATCCCAATTCCCTTCTTAGTCTTCTAAGGCAGAGAATGCAGTCTAAATCTAGACTTACTTTGGGAAAATATGAATAAACCCAGCAAAAACTGCAGTGACTTGAGCCTTCTCACTGGGAAAACAGTTCCCCACACACACACACACGGCCCTTCATTCTCCCCAACAACGGTGTCAATTAATGTTCTGTGTGGCAAAACATTTGCTTTAACCATGCTGCTTGTAATTAGCAGTGTCTATTAATACTAGGCATCTGAGACCTGCAGGGTTTGAGTAAAAAGTGCCAGGGCTCAAGTGTTTATGAGCAGTTCATATACAGCAGGAAATTTCTTGTTTTTCTTGAACAGTTGCCCTGTCTGTACTTGCAAAAAACTGCATGGTGAATAGTCATTACCCAGTTTAATAGAGATGTGGGCTAAAGTTTCTGCTACCTGGTTTTACGCATAGGCTGTGGTTAGAGGGGGAAACAGAGAAAAGTCTCATTGCTTACATGTTGGTATGTAATTTAAGTGAAAGCAAGAAGTTTGAATAAGTCACCCTGTGTTTACCACCTTAAAGTAGGCTTTTCAATTCTTTGCAATCCTATGGATTAGTGGTAGATGGGAACAAATCCTGCAGATCCTACCATCATCAATTTTTATGGCAATTCAAATACTACTCTTAAAATGAATTTTTCCTTTCACATATATATTTAATTTTGATTGCCAGTATGGATTTTTGTTCTGATAGTTTCACTTTGCAACACAAATCATTAAAACAGAGGAGCTTTGTCTTCTCCCTTTCTTTGTGTTGTATATTTTAGAAATGGCTTCCACACATTTTTATTCTCTGCATTTATGATAATTGTGAAGTATTAGGTTTCATTCGAAATGAGAATGAGTTGATTCTAATTCACCAGGAGCAAAATTACTCCATTACTATCCTCTTTAACCCTATGCTCTACTCACAGGACCACAGACACCTTATGAAGACAGCCATTAACACTGTACTAACAATTTGGTATATCATTATGTTGTCTGTTCTCTCATAGTTTCAAGTCTCTATTTTGAGTTTGCTAACAGATCTGCTCAGGAATTAGGCAAGTTAACTGAGTTCAATGCACAAAACAGGATAATTTACTACACATTAAAAAATCCCCTTAGAAAAAAATGGCAGAAACTGAAAGTTTCCTGAAGAGTGAGACAGTCTATTTCTAACTCCATTTGATAAAACTCAACCCTTCATCAAGAGATCTATCTACACACTATAGAAAAAGGATTTACTGTAGTCTTTTTTTTTTTTCAAATTTCTCTTACAATTTAGCTTACATGTGGGTATTTGGAGTCAGTCCATTTTGATTATTTGAAAGTCTATCATTCTTCATATGCAAAAATCCAGGGACGGTTTTATCTTCCCCCAAGCTTCCACAATATTCATGTTAACTGTTCTCCAGTGTGGCCACAGATATTGAGAGGTTTTTGTTTCTAACAGCCTGGATGGAATGAGAGGCTCTGATTTGCTAGAGCACTAAGGATATGCAGTCCCCTCATTAATTACTGTCACTTATATACATGCCACTCTTGTATCAACAGTACAAAACCATCTTTTCTGTTTCAAAGAGAACCAAACAGAAATCGACAGACTCAGAAATCCATCTCAACCTGGTGGTGTTGACTTCTAGAGCAGTTATAGCAGAGCCAGAAAATGTGAAAAGTGATTGAAGAGTCTCAGTGTATCAACCTGCAGGACACAAGTTTTCTTCCACAGAAGAGCTCAGCATAAGAAAGATGTTAAGCTATTGGAAAGCATCCAAAGGAGGGCAACAAAGATGATGAAGGGCCTTGAGGGGAAGTCGTATGAGGAGCTGTTGAGGTCGCTTGGTCTGTTCAGCCTGGAGGAGACTGAAGGGAGACATTGCAGTCTACAACTTCCTTGTGAGGGGAAGAGGAGGGGCAGGCACTGATCTCTTCTGTGAGGTAACCAGTGACAGGACCCAAGGGAATGGCTTGAAATTGTATCAGGGAAGATTTAGGTTGGATATTAGAAAGAGGTTCTTCATTCAGAGGGTGGTTGGGCACTGGAACAGCCTCCCCAGGGAAGTGCTCACAGCACTGAGCCTGACAGAGTTCAAGAAGCATTTGGACAATGCTCTCAGATACATGGTGTGACTCCTGGGGAGGGTCCTGTGCAGGGCCAGGAGTTGGACTCAATGACCCCTGTGGGTCCCTTCCAACTTGGCATATTCTGTGGTTACAGCAAGGTTATTCACATTTACAGAACACATACACACAAAAAAACTAAATAAAAAAAGAGAAAGAAGAAAAGGGCAAAAGAAAAAGAAAGGAAGGAAGGAAGGAAGGAAGGAGGGAAGGAAGGAAGGAAATTTGACATATTGCCAAAAAGCCCCATTTTTAGACACCACAACATGTTGATGCAAATTTATATTGTGTGTTCACTACTTAGAAGGGAAAATGAACCCTATTTTCTTATGTCTATGCAGTCAAAAATTGGACATAACACTTCTTTTTTTTTGCTAAAAGAAAAACAACCAGTAGTATGGGAAGGCATTTGCATTGTCTAAGAAGAGGTTACTGTGGCATAGAATGCTTGTATTCATTTGCAGCTTAGAGGTGCAAATGGATGTCTTCTTCCCTGACCAAACAGGCATTAATTATTTCCCTAAGGCTGGATCAGAACCAAGACTTGATGGCCATGAGACCAACTGGTAACTGGTGCAACTTCTCCTGAATCGTATGAGAAAGATGGGATTTATATCTACTGAAGAAAGCGGGAGAAACAGGTGGAAGATAGATCAACATCAAAATTGTGTTTATTATTCCTGGCAGACCGCAGGGGGCTCTGGGGATCAGTGCCTAAGGGTAAGTGGGCTGAGGATTAGTGAAAGAGCTGGGAAAGCACAAGAGGAGGACTTTTGTACTTCTTCCGTACACCCTGGGAGTAGTAAAAAATAAAACCCCACTTTCAACCTCTGCTTCCCTCTTTTCAACCTATTTTTCCCCTCCTACAAAGTTCCTGGACAGCATATAGTGGTAGGTGAAGGAGAAAGTTTGCGAGCAAAAAAAATAAATCAAGGTCTATTGAAAACAGGTAAACCCAAAAGCCTGGGATGTATGATTTGGCATAAGTAATGTATTTTTAATAGCTGCTGCAGCAATTGAGAAAGGTGGTGGTGGATTTATCATGTCTTGCTATACTCAGATGGGGACCAATTCCTCTCTGAAAGATATGCTTTAGTCAAACTAATGTCTTGGAAACGGAAGTAGGCAGGAGCCTATGATTTATGCAGTCAGGTGAGAGATGCTAATGTGTCTTTTGTCAATGTAAACTGTTTAAAGGTGGAAAAAAATGGCAAGAAAACTCAGACCCAGTCTAAGTACAGACTGGACAGATAGTATTTACCCCTGAGTTTGGAGAGTGAAAATGGTTTTCCCTTTGAGATTTTCCTCCTCCTCGAGCTTAAGCGATTACTAAAAGGAAAGAAAATGATTACAGAGGTAAAGAAAAATATTCAGAAGTTTCTTAAGCTAGCATAGAATAGAAGCTGCAAGCAAACATACAGTGAAATGTGAGAATGTATAGAAAAAAATGCCTTATTCTTAGAAAAAATCTAAATTGATACAAAAGGCACAGGTATTTGGCTGCAACAGCTTTTCTCTCTAGCTTTAACAACAAATATTTTCCATCTTAACTTCTCCATGGTCTACAGGAATCTGGCACATTCTGCTCTCCAAAGACACTATTACAATTAAGGGTCACTTAAATATCTAGCAAAGACAATATGGATAAAACAGTACTCTTCTCCCTGAAGGTGGATTTTGATGTACATTAGCAGGTGCTCTGAGAATCCTAAATTGTCATAACCATAATTCATCAAATAAATGGAAGGCTCAGGTATCAGAATAGTACTACAAGCACAACAGAAAAAAAAACCCTTGGCTTCTAAATTTCTGTAACTCGTAGAGTCTTTTGTTCTTCAAGTTGCTTCATAAAGAGGATGGAAGCCATAAGGAAATAAATCTAGTTGTCTGTCTATGGATTAAGACCTGGAATGTGCAAACAAAGGATTTTTTTATGTCTTTGAACATTTGAAAAGCCAAATTCCCCTAGATACCAATTTCTGAGTAGCCGAACACTTTATCTACATTGATTTTTTTTTTTTACTTCTGTGTAATATATTTTTAAAATATTCTTTCCTATATCTCAAATAGGGGGTAAAATGTTTCGACATATGCCTTATTTGAAAAAACAGAATACGTATATTATTATATTATTGGGTTTTATCAAACCTATGGGCCTGATAAAAAAGAAGGAAGGAAAAAAACTGTACTGGTTCAGACTGGCAATTCAGCTCAGTGTATTAAAACAGAGTGTTGTACAGAGGGATTCAGTGTGTTTTGCTGATATATGCAGACACTATTAATTTTTAACCCCAGCATTTTAAGTACCTATTTTGAAAATGTGTTGCTTTTTCAGGAAGCAACAAGAAAAGCTGTCAAAATTTAAATTTATTTTGGGATTTTTAAATACATTCTTTCTCTGGGTTTGTTGGGGGTTTTTTTTCTCCTGAATGATGGAGTAATGAAACTTAGTATCAGCCAGTATTTTAAAACTCTAAAATAAGTGCTCTTCAATAAGCGCCAGAAATAAAGCAAGTTCCTGTGTGCAGTGGTGTAAAACTGGTATGAGTTCAAACAGAACAGCATTACATCAAGCCATGAAGTGTGTATTGACTGAGTTGCATGATTTAGTCTAACTGAGCGAAAAAACAAAGATTTTTTTACTGTAAGTTTTATGAAATGACAAAATATGAACATTGGAGTGTTGAGAACTTGGCCCTTACAAAGACAGCATTATACTCCCTTTATTTGTTTGAATTTTTCCAAACTTAATAAAATAAGAACAAGTGATTCCTTGGGCTAATTATTTCAATCTCCAGTTAAATTTCACATGCTCACATGCTGGTTGTGCCATTCTTTCCCACAATGCATCCTCTTGAAAGATACTTTTTGTCACCACAAATTCAATCTCCTCATAGAAATGGCTTCACGTTAAGTGCCCTTTGACATAGTGAACTGCTGGACATAAAGGATTGTTCTAGGTACAAATGAATGTGAAAAAAGTTACTGTTAAGCTTAAAAAGATCATGTAAGTGCATTAGGTTTCTAGTACGGTTTGATTTGAACACATTTTCTACATGTGCTCATGCAGGTCTGTATGCCTGGCAAATCAGCCACTTGGAGTTGCTGATAGGCAGTTTCACTGAGTGTCATCCTTTGACTCTAAGGAGAAGCTTATTCATGCATCCCTTCCTCCCACTGCCTCAGCAAGCCAGAGGAAAGCCGGACCCCACACTTCCACTATGGATTTATGATGTCCACCTCTTGGACAGCAGCCACATGATATTCTTCACCATGAGTTCCCTTCGTATGATGCCTTAAACCCCTAATGTTTTTTATTTTTCTTTTATTGGTAAGCCTTATAAGTTTTATAAGTAGATTTTAAAAGCAGCAACCCCCCCCTCCTTTGTCCCTTTCCCTTTCCCTTTCTCTCTAGCACCCTTGTTTACACATTCCTTAACCCTCTTACCCCATTCTATGCTCCCTATATCACTCATACCCCTGAATATAGCAGAAATGTTTAGTCTTTTGTCAAGGCAAGGCCTAGATTGTTGGCAGAACAGCATATCAGGGCCTAAACTACAGAATACGGTCAAGAATTAGGTGACTATGTACCCTTTGTGCTCTGAAGGAGATGAAGATGGGATGAACAGGGGGTCCCGAAAGCACCCCGACTCAATTCTCAGGGGGTGGACCCGGGGCGGACCAGAGTAAAGGCCACAGGGTGGACACATCTGGGATTGGATGGATGGTATTATAAAATGTAACATCTCAGGCACGGCCAGCGCGCGCGTCTTGTAACATCTTAGCCTGGGCAAAATAAACCCTTTCTTATCTCACCCCTAATTAACTGCTCTGGAGATTTTTTCAGCACCAAATTCCACGGCAACGGTACTACCACATTTTGGAAGTGTTGCAGCCTGGCATTAACACTGCTTCTGACTCACAAGGTATAATAAAGTATATGCAGGTTATGTCTGCCAGGCATAAATAGCAAAGGTGCAGTGCAACCGAACTCAAACTGAACACCTCCAAATTGTCAACAAATTAATTTACATTACTGCAAGTGACTTTGACATATTAAATCTGAAGGTATGAGGTGGTTATCGCTTGTTGAAAACTGTCCTTTCAAAAAGCTGTGCTTTTATGCAAGTTCAACACTTTTTGCATATATCTGAACCCAATCCTACTGCTTTTTTAAGGATATTTTTGACAGCCAGCAACAGCAGCACTATTGAGTAAAATATTGCAATTCCGAAAGGAGAAAAGCCTTTTCTACCTTACGGAATAAGACACCAGGGGAAAAAGAATGTCATATTACTCAAATAGTGACATCCAAAATATATGCTCAGATTAGGAAGGAAACTGTGGTAAATCATGAAAAGTAGGTTTGGAGGGCTTCAGTTTCTCAGCAAATGATCTTAGCTGCTATCTAAATTATAAACGTAAAATTAGAAGGTGTGCATATTGCCTATAGCTTTAAAAGGAAATATATTGCCTGGTATCAGTTTACTGGAAACTGTAAATACACAGTGTAAATTTAAAATTTGCTATTTCAAGGGACTTTTTTTTCAGAGAAGCATAAAAATTTAAGTTTTGGGGTTTTTTTTAATTCTTACTGACTTGACTGGGAAATACATGATCTGAAGCACAAAGGGCTTCTGAAACATTCTGGGATAAGAATTTCTTGTAATTGTTTCATCACTTTGGTTATGCACAGGTACAGCTTTATATTCTGAAAATCTACTGAGTCCAAGGCACTTTCAGCAGTCACAGTTCTAGGATGTTCTACTCTTAAAGAACTCAGCTGGGATTCCACAGTTTATATCTTGAATATCATACCTGTAAACTTTCTTGGCCTTTTCTTGATTTCTTGGATTAAAAATGAAAAGAATAAAGATTCAAATGAGCATTTAATCCTACAGCAGGATTTACTACAGTGTCAGAATGATTGCTTCAAGCAAACTTAAATATCAACATTTGTAAACAATCACTACTGTGTTTACCTGATGTATCATCCTGAGCTATAAAAATTTACTCTGGGATAAAATGTGCTTTTATCCTGAGGTCCATTGCATATGGTAACATGGAACAGAGATGGAGAGACTGGAAGTGGGAGGAACTGCATGTCAGAGACATGGGACTCTGCAGTGACACATTGATTTGAAAGCAATATACTCTTTCCCTCCCAACATGAAGGTTGGTCTCCTTTTTCTATCACCAAGAGACCACCTAAAAAAACTAGAAAGAAAACAATTCCACATTTTCTCAGACATCCCTAGTTATCAGCAGACCAAGGCAAACAAGATCTTACGAGGTAGATGAGAAAAGAGGGCTTTGTATATCCTGATTCATCTTCCAGACAGGGCAACCCAGGTTTTCACCTCTGAATCTTTCATAGACTGTAGGAAGCAGGCTTGCCTAAAGGGTCCTACTACCAGCTCTGTAAGGTCTGTTGTAATCTGAGACTGTCAAGATCTTTAGTCCAAATCTATTGTCTATAGGCAAAATCTGCAACTCTGCCTGGACAAATTTCCCATTTTTGGAAGACTGTTTTCAACAAGAAAAAAGCTATCATCCAAAGTAAGATGAAAGGAGCTTGTTAATGAAGCTGTTCCATCTTATGCTTGGGGAACTAGTATCAGCATCATAAGGAAAACCAAAACAAATCAGAGAGCCAGTCGTCACATCTCATCTGTATTTGTCTGTGCTCCCACTGTGCAAGGAACATTATTACACAATTCAAATTGTAGAGGCTTTTAGGGTTTCCTTTGTGGAGAACATAGCTCTCCACCATCAAGGACACAATGCTAACAGGGTAGAGATCGACTTCAAGCAATGCGATATCAGGGCAAGATGAGTGATGAAGCGGGTCCTCCTTAAAGATCCTTGGTTGTTAAAATTTTAAAGAAATACAGGTTAAGTAGGTAGAAGTGCCTTTTTTTCTGAGGCACAAAAGCTACTTTTTTTTTTTCACACCAGTAAATTTTTCATGCTGGATCATTTCATAAACTAGAAGAGCAGAAAGAGATAAAATCTGAATGCGCTAAATTATTAGCATGAGTCCCATCCCACTGATGTCAACATTTTCATCCAAGTCAGTATTTCATTACCACATTTTTGAGTCAATAGAGATTTTAGCTTATCAGCTCAGAGTCAAGCTTAAAAGGTGAAGGTACAATGAGACACCTCAAATTTCTGGAATGGTTACAGGGACACAGTAAATCTAGGTATCCTTTAGTGCCATTTCCACTGTTCCTACAGGCTGGTACTGATACTAGTGGATTTTGATAACTGCAGTCATCACATCTCCATTGATTTAGGCTCTGGATAGAGCAGGAAGAAAACACTTCTGTGATTTTCCTTGATCTGATGGATCTTCTGTTCTAAGTGGTGTCTCCTCCTCTATGTTCAGAATGCAACTTTTGTATTGTGTTTGGAGAGATAAGACTGAAATTGCTACCTAGTATGAGCAGATGTGAGGTAGGATAGGCTGTGATAGGAAGAAATTTTATTTCTTTAATTCCTATGCAAACATGAGAAGCTGTCACACCAGATAAGAAGCAATGGTACAAGCTTTATTTCTTTCATTCCTTTCATTGTGCTTACAGCAATAAAGGGAAGAAATATGAAGTGTCTTGTGCATCTGCTATGCTGGTCATTGCTGGAAAGTTGCCAACTTCAAATCTTCAGAAACAGATGAGGTTTTGCCCCTATTGCTTAGGCACACAGCTGAAAACAGCTATGCTGTACAGTGCAAGACTGCATTTGACTCCTGTCCCTCCCACCCCATGCATATTCCCTGTGTTACTACTGCCATGTCACCACAATTGTCCTGGCTCTGACCTTTTTCAGAGATGACTGTGAGAATTATTCCTTACTGAATGTTGCAAATACCTGAAATCAGGTCAGCCACCCTTTTCCTCCCTCAGTACTTTGGGTATAAAACTAGTATTTAGCAATGAATGCATAACTTTGTGTTTATTTCATTAAAAAGATCAGGTAATCAAAGAGGCTGATTCAAGTAGGCCTCTTGTACTGGAGTCACCAAAAAATCTCTTTCTCTCTTATCTGAGGCCAAAAAAGAAGAGAGAGGAGAACTAAAAGGACTACTCAGTCTATGAAAACATCAGTACAGATGTACCGATGATGTCCTAAAACTGTGTTTCTATAATTAGGTATTTGTTACTTTCTAATTATCTAAAGATAGTAATGGTAACAAGATATTGCCATTGCTTTTGCTTATTTTTAGTTACTCCTAGAAAGTCTGAATAACCTTTGGATCCCAAGACGTACCTGAAGACCATTAGGAAATTACGGCACAGAGAAATTAAAAGATCGGTACTACATAACCCAGGAAATGAGAACACTCCCCGTCTCTCTGCAAGATGTAGCTATCTCTTTCCATACTGACCCTTTCATTCGAGATTACAAGCTGTCATTACTCATCAAAGAAAACAGGCAATGTAAACAGACAAAGGATGCCTCGGGGGAGCCTCTGCTGGAAAAATGCACCACGGGCAGGTGGCAGAGCCCAGGGTCAGCCCCAGTGCTGCATCTGCAGGGTCCTTCGAGACAAGCAGATGTCCCCAGTCCTGACCGGGGAGACACAAGACCTGTTCAGGCAAGGACCACCCTGCCCCTATTAAGTGGCCAGGGGCAGCCTCGTGGTGCTAAGCGGGCCTGTAGGTGCAGGCTGGACCCTGCAACCTGGGAGGGTCCTTCCCCTCCCATCTTCTTTTAATACTTTCATTTTGTTCTGGGTAAGGCGCGGTTCGTACCACGCCACACGGAGCGATGCGAACGCCACCTTTACGCTTCCTTTCCTACCCCTGTGTTTCTTGTTCACCGCATTGCCAGGGAATCGGGATGCTGGACGGCCCATCAGCGTCTCGAGTTCAGGAAGTTCGAGGACCCGCCGGACCTGTGGACAGCCCATGCCCACGGAAACCCTCAGCGAGAGGCTCCCCGCGCTGCTCCGCAGGCACCGCCACCCGCGGTCTTACTTTAAACCAGCAGCTGACAGAAGGAGCCGCCGGCAGTAGCAAGGGGCCCTCGCGCCGCTCCCAGCGCCATTCCTAACGCCGATCCTCGCACCGTTCATTCCTAACGCCGATCCTCGCGCCGACCATTCCTAACGCCGATCCTCGCGCCGGTCATTCCCAGGGCCGTTCGATCCAGCACCGCCCAGCCCCTGCGCCTCGCCCCGCGGCCACCGGGTGGCGCCCGCGCCCCGCCAGCGGGCGGCGGCGGAGGGGGGGCTGTCCCCGCCCAAATCCGCCTCTTCCAGCCCTTCCCGGGCCGGCGTGATTCCGCCGGGCGCTCTCCCGCTGCCGTGGAAGTTCCCGCCGGAGGAGGAAGGGGGCAGCAAGGGCCCGGGGAGCCAGCTCTGTCACGCCTTGAGAGGCAGCGGGGCGGCGGGAGCCGGGGAGGTGCGGGGGGCACCTCCGGAAAACTTTAAAGCGGGACGAGTGCTGCCAAACGGCAAGAAAAGAGGTGCCCGCTCCGTGCGGACGGCTCCTGCTATCTTATGGTGCTACTTCTTTATTAAATAAAGTAATACTTAGGAGTGAGTGAACAAGCTCAGAAGCTGATTTGATGTTAAAGTTCTTTTCCAGCCTTAGTGATTCTATGATTCTAAGCTGGCGTAACTAGATAACCTCCCCCTAGTCCTTTCTGTAGGCATATTTAAACACTTTTGAACAGGTATGTTCATCCCTCCTCCCCCAGCCCCCCCTTCTTCCACCCTGCAAGATCCTTCCAAATCTTTCCTCTGCCATTACAAGACCAAACCTCTCATATCCCTTTTGGCTGCATCTGCAGCCTTTTTTGCAAATCAGTTTTTCTTTCACCTGGATTTCTTCCTCTTGCTCATCTCTCTCAGCCAGCTGCCAGTTCTTCTCCAGGAGACACCTTGGCAGAGAGCCAGGGATGTGTCTGATGACAGAGAGGAAACCCTTGTGCCAGTCAGAGATGCTGGAGGCCACGTGGGCTAGTCTTCCCATCCTCATTCAGGGTCAGAGGCACACCAGAGGATCTTTTGTGGGCTTATTAAATGTTGAAAAAAAAAGAACTTTCTTGGGGCTTAAAATAATGACGGTGTAAAGGCATATCTGAGAAGTGAAAAAATAGTTTTTATTTTATATTTGTTACTAGAGACACACACTGAAAGCCTGGAAGAGGAAATGAGGGTTGTTATGTTGTTTTGGTGCCTCATGTACAATGACATTTTAGTGTTAAACTGTTCTCAGAAAAAATTATCTGCTGTCTTTCAATCCACTGCTAGACTTGCCACTGTCTTGCACACTGAGGCATATATTACAAGGCAGGTGGATTTAAAACCTTAAATCACTGCCTATTTTGCTCAGGGAAGTGGTGGAATCACCATTCCTGGAAGTGTTCAAGAAATATTTAGTTGTGGCACTTGGGGACACAGTTTAGCGGTGAATGTGGCAGTGCTGGGTTAACACTTTGACTCAACGATCTCAAAGGTCTTTTACAACCCTGAGGTTGTAAAAGATATGATTCATATTCATATCAGGTCATAAAAATATGATTCTATTCAGCTTCAGCAGTAGGAACTACAGTGTAATGTCACGATTTTCATTCATTTTGCTCTGATGTTAGATAACATCCTGACTGGGTGTAAGACTTCTTTGTGCTAGATACATAAAAATGAAGGGAAGCATGGGCTGTTCCTAGAAGATCTTACAGAATAATCCAAACCATAGACGAGACACATGGGGGTTCTGTGAACTAGAGACTTCAGTTGAAAATCAGAGGTTAAGTCAAAACTACTAAATAGCATGAAGGGCTGTTCTTTTATACCAAGACAGTCCTCTGGCTTTGAGGCCAACTGCCCTTGGCGAGGTTGTGTCCATTCTGCTTATGACTGTGCACTCTTAATCTCCAAAATAAGATGACATTATGTAAACTGTATATTGTGAATAATCCCTATCCATTGCTGACTTGGAAACTATGTCTTGGCATTGCCTGGGAGGATGGCACGTGGCCCATACCAAAACCACAAATGTGCAGGGACCTCTCCAACAGTGTAATAGCAGAGACACTGGAGCTGCAATGCTCAGAAATGCTTCTTGGCATCATTTTTTTTAAACTTGTGACATCTCCACAGGGCAGGGTAGGCTAAGGTACAAATTGTAAAATGAGTATGTTGATGCTGTGTTTCAGCTCAGAAGGAGTCTAGCTGCAGTCCTTTTACACAGGGAGTATGGGAGTGGGGACTCTTGAGTGTCAGTCAAATCCTTGGCATCTGTTCCAAAACTTGAAGTGGTGGTCAAAATGAGAATTTTGGTAATGCCAGTGGTGTTATGTTTATAGTAACTACCTCTCTCTTACAAACTAAGGATATCCTCAGATGATACAATATGAACAGTTTACAGAGGTAACTAGTGTTTTTACTTGGAGTGAGGGAGGGCAAAAAGCGCAGCTGTTTCATCCACATCAGAGCTGTATCTAGGCTAGAAAGAGGAACAAAGATGTTTATGGCATAACTTGCATCACAAGTTCACGGGAAATTACATAGAATGGGAAAGAAATCTGAAATTGTTGTTCTCTGAGAGAAAGGGAGTATTCTGGGCTGTATCATAAGATGAGCAAACACCTCAAACCAGGTTGCTATTAGAAATAGATTGGTGTCAGGTCCTGCAGTTATGAGTGAGAAATAATCTTCAACACATACGTGTGCCATACAATTACACCTTAGCCAGTGTAAGGCACTCCAGGCCTGTCTTTCAAGAGTTTTCAGTTCACACTTCGTAACATCACTGTCATGCTGTTAAATGTTAAACTTGTAATCCAAATATCATTACAGATAGCTAAATTTTATACACTTATCTCCATGTACATCCAGCTGGCACTTTCATTTTTAATGGATGGAGACAAATTTACTCTTGGGGGTGGTTCCTTATTGTGGTCTACCTTTATATTTTAGTCTGTTAGGTTCTGTCTCTAGTTACTCCTATGAACAGAACTTCACCAATTTGGCAGTTTGGCTTTAATCCGGGGGTCCTACAGAAAATTGTTCCATTTTCTCTTTGTTTTCTTTCCCTACTTTTCTCATGTCAAAAAGCCATTTAATTCCTCCCCCGAATACCACAAGTTTTGCTCTGTTTCCTATGAAACATGTCAAGAATTGGGCACAGCCCGAATGGATGTGAGGTGTACTCTTCGTGTGTTGGAACTTAATTGTCATTCTGGGATTGGAGTGCCCCAGAGGTCTTCCTGCATACACAGGATGACCTTTTACAACCTCCACAGTTCTATAGAACTATCCTAATAGACCTTTCAAGCCTCAAGAATATCCAAATGTAGCTCGAAAATGTCTCATCCAGGAATATAAGACATTTCCTCAGGACTTCAAATCACCTTCCTAGTAAATAGCAATGTGTCTCTCTTTTTTTTTTTTTCCCTTTGAAGGTTATTGATGCCACACTGGGACACAGAGGAGGAGGATGAAAAGTGTTTTCCTGCACACCAGCAATCTGATGTAAACAAGATTAGAGCAAGTGATACAAGGCACTATCTGCTGCTTGGAGTAGGGACCACAGATTGCTCCCTGCAGCAGATGATGTTAGCACAGGTATTCAGTATCTCCCCAAAAGCAAAGCAGACATGTCCAGACCATACATGTGCCAGAGTGCAGGTAAAAACATTTAACGTGAACCATCTTTCCAAGATCTCCCTTTTAGATAGTGAGAAACATTACAGGCATGTATGCTTATTCTGAAGGTGGGGTGAGGCACTTCTACAGAAGAAACGAGTGACACTGGATTTGTTTGGTTTTTCCCATAGTGACCACAGACTGCATCTCTTTTGGCAGTTCATCTGCTTTCCTGAGACTTCTCAGAACATTGACCTACTGCACTCCTCTTCAATGAGGGCAAGAGAGACTTCCCTGAAGAAATGAATCCCAGGAGAGTTGGAATCTTTCAGCTCCTTGTTGCAAAAGACTTCTGATTCAGTTTGGTCCCCTTTTCCTCTAGATGGCCTGCCCTCTTGATGACACTAAGGACATGAACTGATTTAAACTTCATACTGCTTATATTCAAAGAATACAATAATTGTTTATGCTGTTCCAATCTCAATTTTGTATGAACAGTCATGCCTACATTTACTCCTTTTACTGACTATGGATTTATAGTACTAATGATGTTGCTTCTGCCATCACAGCAACTTGGAATTAAAATTAAAAAGTGATCCATTAATTTTCTGATTACCATCCATTTATCTTATTCTTGTTGTTTCTGTGAAAATTCCTCTAAGCTAAAGCTGATGTTGTCCATACCTTTCATATGTGCTGTGCTCACTACACAGGTCTTCATAAACTTTTACAAAGTGATGCAGCCTGTTTGCTTGGGGTGCAGTTGTGTTTGTGTGTACATTCTGACTCACAGCTCTGCCTGCTCTGTTGTCATAGAGAGCTTTTCTTGTCAGATTCTGAATTATTTTTAACCTTGGAAATGTGAATTCTTTTTAACAATTTCACCACTGTGAAAATATTGGGTGATTTCCTTTGCTTGCTAAATTCCAGTCACATTGAGGTTAATTATAGTTCTTCTGAGTGTTGCCACATATTTCTAGTCCCAGACACAGACTCTCAGACTGTCAGCACCCCAACATTACAGGAGTGATTCTTCAGCTCTACATCAGCCACAAGTTCTCAGTTTTGCTTGTCTTGTTGGATAGATAACTACATGAACCCTCCAGCTGTCTTAACTTTTGTTGGAATTTTAACTCTAGTGAGATTCTCATGTGCCACATTCCAAATAAGGCATTTTTAGTTATTTTTTACTAATTTGCATTTACAAATTTTTCAGAGCCCAGGAAGAGGGTGATACCCATTCCTTCTTAGTACCTGAATCCTAACCAGCCTAAACTGCAATAGCACAGGTCTCTGAATAATGTAGCAACTGATCCACTGCACTCCTGCCAGAATGTATTAAAAATACGGATTTAGGTATTTAGCGTTTGGAAGGCAGCTCAACATCTGTCTCTGTGCACTGTAGAAAATCTGTGTACATCTCTTTCAGCTGAAGTATGATAAACACTGTCCAGTGGTGGAACCTAATTCTTAGGTATAATTGCTATTAGTCATGGTGAGAATCTGCACTGCCATACCAAATGCATACAGAATTAGTTACTTGGGAAGAAGTGACTATTGCACAATAGAATGGACAGCTTTCCAAGTTATTTCATCCAAATAATATATTTATTATTTGCTTATAAGGTTACTATAAGCTTGTATAAGTGGGTGGCTCTAAATTTCCCTTCTTCCTTCTTTTTAGCTTCTTTGGTTCATATAAAGTTCAGACATTTAAACATGCCTGTATTCCTTACAACATTACATAGTTAACTGAAACATTAGATATTTAACTGAATCATGCAGTTGGTCACCTTCAAATCCTTCTAGAGTCAATAAAGAGAGACAGAGTAAATTTCAGATACTTATTAAGATATTAAAATTGATTTCTTCAACTCCCTCTTTCTCCTGGGAGACCCCTATAGTAGCAACTGCATTTCTTTCAGTCACCTTTACTTAGCTGATAAACTCAAAATTTTTATTTAGAATCCTTAGCGTGTCTGAGAGTTCTTTAAATAGTATGTGTATAAAGGCACTAAATGGGAAAGGTAAGGCTTAGATATTTTTTATATGCAAACTGTGTTTATTTTACTCAGTTCAGAATTGTTAACATTTTCAATGTGACAGATATATTTTCCTTGTGTAAGCAAACACATGCATTGGAAAGGAATGGTTTCATGAGAGACGCTAATGATCTGCTCTATCAGATTCCCACACAGAATAGGGACAAAACGAAGTTCCACACAGCATCTATATCAGTCTAAAGTCATGAAAATATTTTTGGGAGACAAGTATTCCTCCTTCTGTACGGACTGTCTGCCAGGAAAGTCAATGCAGGTATTCTGCCATTAGGACTTCACATGAAACAGGTCTTGGCTGAATAGCCAAGTTGCAGATGATTTGGCATTTTATTTGTAAAACAGCTTTAGCAAATTCTGCATAACTTTGTGGGATCAAGATGGGTACACAATTTACCTTGTCATTAATGTAACAAAAAAAATCACCAAGTGTAAACTTGTCAAATCTAATAAAAATGTATGTATTTCTTACCTTCCGTGCTTGTGAACTGTAGAAATGTGAGGTAGTTTTTTACTTTAAGTCTCCCCTCCACACAGCTCTGGAATTACCCACTCAAAGAAAACACTCAGACTTTACAAATTAAATCAATTTACTCTATCGAATTGGCAAAAACTTGATTTAAAAAAAAAAGGGAAAAAAAAGAAGAAAAAAAGAAAGATCAAAACACATTATCTTTCTATGGAATCTCAAATGCTCAAAAATAGCATTTTAGAATGTTTTGGTCACCTCATTCATATAAAGCACTGATCTGAATTTCATCTGTTTGTGAATTTCAAAGATTTCAAAAATGCATGCATGTACTTTTGATATGTCTTTATAGGTGAGGAATGCCAGAATACGTGACCTACCTGGCACTTCCCTGGAAAGACAGCGGCCTTCATCTCAGAACAAACCTGCAAGGAGCCTTTCAATTGCCTGAACTTTTTCCTAATCACATAATGCCTTTCACTGGGAGAGAAGATTATTAATTTGCTTTTAAAAAAAATATTTATGAACCCAAGGATCAAAATTAATGATTTGAAATGTAATATCCTTGTTGGAGAAATCCAAACATCCCTAACTGCTATATTAAGAGAAATAAGTATACAATAAGACATGTATCTCTCTACAGACGTGTTTAAAAGAAAGAATTGAGTCTTAGACAACATTCAGTATCTAAAAGCTATCATTTTCTCTCCAGTTTTTGACCTGAAATGTTACCTGTGGCCATTGTTTACTTCTATGCTAAAACCAGCGACAGTCTGTTGGGGCACTATGTATCTGTTGTCATAACAAGTGCAGGAAGTGCATTCAATACTTTATGAAGAAAGTATTTTTATATATTATGTAGGCACAAAGAAAAAAGTATTTGAGGTCATGTAGTATGGTGCATGGATTCAAGCAATCCTATGTTTTTACTTCATGTTACACTCCTCACCCCCAGTTTTGACCTACTGTATTTACTTAATATAACCACTTCATATTTGGGAATATACCCTGAACGTTTTTTTCCATTACTTTGCATGGACCTTTTTATACTGTTTAAACTTCTCCAGCTTTCCTTGTTTTTCTGATCTCCTAGAGTCGTTAACCAATTACAGCTGGGATCAAGGCCAAAACCAGCTAAATATCACAACTGAGATTATCTTAAGTGGTACCTTAGTTAAACTGCTGAATAATCTTTTCTCTAGGGTTTAGATAAACATTGGCTGAGTTTTCTTATAACTTATGCCTTCCTAAAGGTCCTTCCTTTTTGCTTTACTGTTTATGTTCTTTTCTTTTTATAAAGCTTCCTAGAGAAGGTCAGTTGGAGTCCCACCTCAGTCACACAACTGCAAATTAGGATAGCCCCTTTCCTTTACAGACTCTCTGGAAAAAATGGAAGATAAGTTATATTATGGTCTCTGTACAGCTTGCCCCCAAATCACTAAAAGCAACCATTTCAGCAGATCTTGGACTGATTGCTCATCTTATTTTGCAGTGACTCTGGATTATTTTACATTTTGCAAGAAGAAAAGCCATTATCTGCAGTTCACCTACTTGCAAGACACTACCAATAGTCAGTCTTGAGTTTCTATGCAGTATGTCAAACCAGAAATCCATGACATGGAATGACCTGACAACAAAATAGGTTAAACTTTTTCTTGTTAAGCAAATGTTTCTTCCTCCTCACTGCTTATATGAGGAAGAGGTGGCTTTTTCTTCTCTAAAGCAATTCCATCTTCCTTACTGTGAGTTAACCACTAGTGAAGTATCTTGAGAAAAAATAAAATCTTATCTCAGCAGTTTTAATCTTAAAACAGGTAAATTCTGCTCCAACTAGGAAAACTCATCTGATTTCCCACTGCAAAAATACAAATAAAAGCAAAACAGACTACAGATGGAAATGTGAAATGACAGAGAAGAGCAAAACAAGCTATTACAGTATATGATATTGATTTCTTAAGCTACATTTATTTATATTTCTGCATCACAGAAGAGACTGTTACAATGCATTCTGTAAGTTGTAAAAATGTGTCTTTCCCTGCTTATTGATATAGTACTGTGCCTCACATGAAATGTTTGGGGTGATAATGTTCTTATCTGACTCTGTTGTGGAGATGCATCTGCTCTCAAGAGGTGGGGAAGATAACTGTATTTACAAAAGCAGGTTTCAAGAACATGCATTACAAAGATGCTCGCATATGGATGCAACCACACAGTATCACAGTACCAGCAATTCATTGTAACCAAGCTTTTAATGTAATTTATAAAAAAATAGAGTTATTTACATTTGCAACTTATTTGATGGCATCCTCTTTTATTACAACATTTGAATCCATTAATAAATGACACTTTAACTCATTTGAGAGCAAACTTTTCAAAGATAAGCATACAAGAAAAATATTTAAAACATTGTGAATTCTTGTTATTTTGCAGCATCATACAAACTCATTCTTTTCAACACAGGCACCCTTGCCATACAGTAAGCAAAATTCCCTTCCAGATTAAGGTACAGAAACTCTGCCACAGTTCTAGTGACAGTCCCACATTCCTACATGTGGCACTTCAAGATATAATCAAAGGAATTAGTTTAATTCCAATGGATGGTAACCTAAATGCAGAATGTGGCCTCTTACACACTTCTAAGAAAAATCTGGTTAAAGGGACCAAAAAAAAAGAAGTATGACTATACTTATTTCATAGTTGCAGTAAGCTAGATCCGTGAATACAAAGGCCATCAAAATATATTATAAATCTATCTGAGTTTCAAAGCTACTTTAAAATACTGATTTGATTTACAATAAAAATAACACTGTTTGGGGTTAGTTTGTAGAGTTGTATTTTGGTCCATGCTGTTAATTCTATATCATTATATTCCTCTTTCATTAGTTTAAAAGCCTCAGAACAGCAGGTCCTCAGGCAATTGTAGGAATGATGAAGCCAAGTCTCAGACTTCAGCTGCTGCAGTCAGTTCATAAAAAGTCTAATTCCAACTCCCTCCCTTCTTTACTGCTTTAAATAAACATCCCTCAGAACTCTAAGGGAAAAGAATTACAAGGGACACAGATTTAACACTGTTAGAGATGGGGGTTTGTCCCCATCTTCTAGTCCTGAGCCGATAAACCACAGCTCTTAAGAATATCCATCCCATAAAAAAGATCAACAACAATTAAAAATCTTCAATTTATTCTGACTATGCAGTAGTTCCACATAATCTGCTGGCTGTAGAAACTTCTTTGGTATCAGAGTCAGGTCTTCCTGAAACCACAAATGGCCAAGTCTGTAAGCAAAAAGAAAAAATATTTCATATTAAAAGAAAGTTTATCCTCATATGAAACTGGAGCTTTATTACTGATAGATGTCTAACTCTGGTTCAGTTGCAAACACGTCATCATGTTTTAGTCCCTGTGGGAAGCACAGAGAGAGCTGAGTTCCTCTAACAAATATTTTCATTACGTTTTTCATTATAATTAAATGTTCCACAGAAGGGCTGCAATGGTCAGCAACAGATTGTTCTCATCCAAAATGTAACGTTTCTCTTGCTTTGCAACTGTTTACATCATTTAATAAATAAAAACCATATCAAATACTCAAAAACAATCACTCTGCTGTATATAAGAAACCTTTTTACCCCGTGACGAAGCATCGGGCGTTTAGTTTTGGCCCGATGAACTCATGACGGCTTGCTGGTGCTCCCGGCCAGCCCGCAGACCTAGTTACTCCTTTTTAGGACACTAAGCTTGCCTAATGCCCGAGGAATGTAGTTCTTTAAGGTCCCCTACTCTGACTCCCCAGGACTGACACACCCACCATCACCGAAGGTCAAGCCCGGCGCTCGGGTCGCCCGCGGAGCGAGGGTGGCTGGGGATTCACCAAGCAGCCCGGGCCGCCCCGCCGCTTCTGCCTGGGAGGGCACGGCTTGAGCGCTGCCAGTCGAAGCCCGAGGGGTTGGCCCTGCGGGGCTATCCCGGACGGCCCCCTGGGGGTTTCCCGAGGGTGCCCCTCGCCGCGCATCCCGCCCTCCGCGCCCCCCGCGCCGCGCCGTACCAGGTTGACTGGATGGACGTAGCCGTTCTCGTAGCGGTCTTCCTGCAGGAGCTGCCGGAGGTGGGCGATGTAGCTGGACGCCAGGCGCAGTGTGTCCAGCTTGGAGAGCTTGGTGTCGGGCGGCACCCATGGAAGGCTCGTCTTCAGCCGGGAGAACGCCTTGCTCAGCACCCGCATCCGCGCCCGCTCCCGCGCGTTGGCCGCGTTGCGCTGGGACTGCTTCCCCTCGGGCGGAGGCCCCCGCGGCCCCGACGCCGCCTTCTTGCCCCCGGGGCCGCCGCTCCGCGCCCGCTTCCTCTTGCAGCCGCTGCCCGCAGGCCCCGCCGCACAGCTGCCCTCGCCGTCCTCCTCCTCCTCTTCTTCCTCCTCCTCCTCCTCCTCCGCCGCCGAGGAGTTGTCCCCCGAGGGATAGAGATCACCGCGGGGCTGCCGCTTGGCCGGCGGCTGCGGGTAGTCCAGTTGCAGCGCTCTCAGGTCCATCTCGGCAGCTCCTCCGCCTCGCTCCCGGAGCCCGTGGACATGGCCCCGGGCGGGCAGGGAGGCGGGCAGCGCGGCAGGCAGGAGGGGGCGGACGGCCGGGGCGAGTCGGCCCAGAGCGGGGCGTCCCCGGCCGCGGAGAGTTCGTACCGGGGCGGGGCGAGGGGGGGGTGCGGAGGGGGATTGCGCCCCTTGACAGCCCTATATATTCGTGTGTCCGCGGAGGCGAACCATCTGCCGGCGGAGGGAGGAGAGGGGCGCGGGGGGGAAGAGAGGGGTGCAGAGGGGGAGGAGAGGGCTCGGGGCGGAGGAGAGGGGCTCAGGGCGGGGGTCGAACGCGCGGCGAAGCTCCGCGCCGGGGCGTTGCCTCTCCGCGCTTATCCGCGGTCCGCGCGGCGGGTGCTAGGTGCGGCGGTGGACAGAGACAGACCCGTGTGGTGGGGGGCGCACACACGCAGGAACATGCGGGGACGTCTCCAGGTGTGTGTGTGTGCCGAGCGAATAAACTCCTTTCCCCTGGGACAGACCCCTCTCCTCGCCCCGGAGGATGTAAAATACTTCCAAGGCTCGTACCGCCGGTGTTTTCGCGGGGAGCGGGGCACTGCTCCCTATCTCTAAGGCTGAGCGCGACCCGGAACTGCTCACAGCCCACCTACATTCGCTCTCTTTCTTAGTTTTCCTTCGAGGGTGGGGGATCTTCCCAATGTATAAGCTGGTGCGCAGCCCCGCTCCCCGCAGCCGAGCGGCGCGGCAGGACGGTGTCCCCTGCCCACTGCCTGCCCAGCTCCAGGAAGCGGCTGTGCGATCCCTCTGCCCCCACTGGAGCGGACAGAGGCAGCAGGAGACGCGGCACCCGGGAGTGGGTGTACGATGGGTGGGGAGCAATGCAAAAAGCCGCTGGGAACGTGCGTACTGTGGTTCGATAGTGTCAGTAATTTGGGGTGAAGCTACACACGGTAGCGAGTGAGTATACCGTGTCCAAGGGCTTCTCCGTCCTCAGAGCAATTAATTAAAACCCAGTTTATTAGGCTATGTACACCTCTGTGTCACAGAGCAAACGAAAAGAGAGAGCTTTTCAAGCTACTGGCTAGAAACAAATTCCACAGTACAACTTTTAGAGAGTCCACAGGCTAGTGGAGGACTCCGTATCCAATGGAAATACTGATATGCAAATTAAACCAGGGTATAAAAAAATAAAAAAAAAAATCAACCATCAATTCGTATTCCTCACACTCCCTCAAAACATCCCTTCTTTTCTGGATGAAGAACTAGCGCTTGGTTCCTCACTGGCCTTCACAGCCTGGATAGAGTTAACCAGAATAAAAATGTAGTTCTCGTAAAAGAACCTAATGACTACAACAGGTGGAAAGATCTTGTCCCGCAATTTTTGCTCACGCTTTTTCCCTTCCATTTCCCTCCTGGCCGAGCGGAACCTTCCCGGCTGCTGCCACGCAACTTTCCTGGCACCGCCGGCTGCCTTTGCACCCAGCGCTTTGCTCCCGTCTCCGGCAGCCTTGCGGGTTCACTGAGGCCACTTAACACTGTGCAAACCCCAGCTTCACCCGCTGGGGCTAGAACCACATCAGAGCCGGGTTTAACGGCAGCCTTTCCAAGTGAAACTTGACATTTCTTGAACCACCTAAACAGGCAGCTGATCTTGCAACTGGATCTCTTGAACTTGGTTTGACACTACGATGCTCAGGCTGTGTCCCACACGCTGCACGGTGAAAGGGCAGAGCGCCGGACCTTGGGGTTGCTCTGTCTCCCCAATTAGCCTACATTATCCGTATAAATATATATATATATATATATATATAAAGATACTGCAGGGGAAGACATATAGGTTTACTTTTTACCCCCATCTGGGTTGTTTATACAGGTGCGGGCTGAACGCTTTCCCTGCTAAAGATTAATGGGAGAAAGTGCTGAATTTCTTTAAACAAAGAAGAAAATGGTACCCAGTCTTAAAAGCCGCAATGGCTAATCTCACCTTTCCCGCCTATCTCTGCCTCGACGGATTAAAGGCGACGCATAATGGATACTTCGGCGCATTTAATGAAAGGATTGGGGGCGTGTGGAATAGCCAAATTCTCAGATCGTCTTTGCCTATTTCCTGGATGAGAAGGAAATGGGGATATTCCCAATGTATAAGCTGGTGCGCAACAAACAACAAAACCGAGCAGACCTGACTCCTCTCACATCTATCAAACCGCTAATTTCTGCGATCCTGATGAAGATATCATTTTCAGGATAAAGTCTTTGATGGGGCCAGGGCATTACATCATGCTTCCATTTGTCAAGACTTTGATCCTTTATGGTCTCTGTGCTGAGTGGGGAAAAAGCCACTGGTAGACCAGGGCAGCATTTTATGCTTTACCGTTATCAGGTGCAGTCCCTTTCCCCTTTCTCCGTTAAAAGTTAAATCCACTATTTGTGCCCTAACTCCGAGACCAGTATCCTGCCCTGTTTCACGGTCCACCCCTGCACTCCGGGTGTGGTGCCGAGGCAGCCTGGGTTTGCAAAGCCCAGCGTGTGCATTTCAAGGGATTGGAGCAGCAGCTAAAACAGTTCCTGCGTGGGAAGAAGCTGCAGAGAGGCTCTTCCCCAGGGAGCTTTGCCTCATGCACCGTTGTTGGCCCCGAGGACACAAAAAACTGGCCTTCACAGCGTATCTCCGCTGAGGGGAGATCCCTAAATTGGAGAGGTGCACTGAGACGGAGTTGAGTTTCTTTCTCACACTTTTCCACAAGGCATTTTGGTAAATAAATGCAATCAACCCATCCAAGCAGCAAGAAGTTCACGAAAACTAGATTTCTCCTTCATTTTTTTTTATATCAGGTGAGAGGTTTTCGCTCCGCGCCTGAGGACTGGCAAGGGCGAAGAGCATCCCTGGACAGGCTGGGCAGCGCCTGTGCCCGGGAGCCTCAACCCCCGCGGCGAAAGCACGACTCTAACACCCCTGCAGGTGCCTGAGATGAGGCAGAGGGGGTATAATTCTTTAATTTCCTTTTTAAAATTTCAGAATAAATTATAGCAAAAAGCAAAAGAGAAAAAACTGAGCGGAGGCCAAGTCTGTAAACCCCAGATTATCTCCGAAGATGGGAGGGGGAACTGCTAAAAGCCCTGTGTCTTTCACCTTCATCCTCTGAAGTGTTGGCAGCGACAAAGTAGGGTGGAGGAAGAAGATGATGTGTTCTCGATAAAGTGCTTTAAATAAGGCTTTCTTTTGGCATTTGTCCTTTCTTCGAACTCATCAGCTTTACCGAGGGACTTCGCCCCGACCTGAAGTGCTCTTACACATTTTCTGAAAGACCTCAATATAACAAGAGTGTTTTTATTCATTTTCCCGAGGTGGTGAGACAGGCAGGATGTCTGGAGGATATGAGAACGGTGTCTGGCAAAGGATATCAGTCTTCATCTTTCCACAAGCGACTGCAACACACATCCAGGCTGCGTGAAGGGCGTGCAAGGCTTCTGTCACGAAGGGATGGATGCTTGACATCGCTGGTCCAGTAGGAAAAGCAGGTGGATGAATTTACCTTTGCTAAATGCCATCTAGAGCAAAGACGCCTATACATCGCCCGCTAAAGGCACCGAGTGAAGGGAGAAGTGTGCGGCATTCCTCATTCCCCCACCAATTTTGTCTCCGTTTAAAACGCCTGTTTTAACCAGGAATGCTGTTTGCTACAGCCACTGCCCTGGATGCCCTGTCCTTACCCCCCCTGATACGGGTCGGGGGACCGCTAAAAGATTCCCTTTCGTATTGTCGTACAGCGCCGTGATGCCCGTGTCTCGGTGCCCTGTCAGCAGCCTCTCTGGGGATACTCCGTGCGAGCTAGCCCGGCTCCCCTGGGGCTAGGGCGATCCCGAAATTATCACGGGGGAAGGCAGGAACCGCTAGCCCGAGCAGTTGCTGGAAATGAAATGTGTGTGCCTTGGAGACGGGGGATGCGGGGGGAGGGGGGGATGGGACGGACGAAGGGGCTTCTCTAAAAAGTGGCTTTCCACCATATAAGAAAATTAAAAACTACTCAGTGGGTCAAGCCATGTCAAATAAAGCAAACAGGAGACAAGTGAACCCCTGGAAGGAAAAAAAAAAGTATTTACTAGAGTTTATTTTGCCTAGCGAGTGCAAACCTTGCAATCAAGGGACGTGCTCAGTGATTCATTTGGTGAAGGGACTACAAACCGCGGTTAAAAGCCCCCTGTCCGCCCCCCTCCTCCGCTCCCCGGACACCATCCCGCGGGCCGGGGCTGCCCCCGCGGGGCGACCTCCTGGTGCGGGTCGGGCAGCGCTCTCCGGCTGCCGGAGGAGTATGTGCTTGGGCGATCGCCGGCCTGGCGGAGGAAACCCTCGGCTCCAGGAGGAAAATCCTGCCGGAGGGAGTTGCTAGGCGATAGGAGTGGAGCGAGCCGCTGGTGTGCTGCGCCGGCGACTGCGGGGCTGGTTTTACTGCCTGGGCTGTGGGGAGGATTGGTGCTCCTCACTCAGCAACCCTGAGCATAAGCGGGGACATGCTTTTAAAATTAAAACCAACCAGACAAACAAACAAACAAACAACACCCCCCTAAAAAGACCCCAAACCAAACAAAAAACCCTCACCAAAACAACCTCAAACAAACAAAACAAAAAACCCCAACACCCACAGGTTTCTCCTTCGAGCCTCTAATTTCCCCAAAGGGAATTCCACCCCGCAGGACAAGACGACCACACCTTCCCCGAGGAAAGAAACCTCTCCCTGTTATTTACTTATTCTCCCCGACATTTCTAGAGCAATAACGGCAACGAGACGTTATCAAGTGTGATCGCTGCTTTGCCCGGAGCTTGGCCAGCAGTGAGTTGTGCTCAGGTATCCCCAACTTTCAGCAGGGTTTCCCCTGTGGAATAGCCAGGCAAACTCTTTAAATACCTCCTGGCGCCAGAAGAAAGTTCTCATGTAATAGATACCCGCTGGTGTGAGAACACGGATTCTGCTCACTTTGTCAGTCAGCCAAGGTGGGGGGAGTTTGAGAAGGGGAGATGGGGGTTTCCTTTAATTAAAAAAAAAAAAAAAAAAAAAAAAAAAAAAAGAGCGAGCGAGAGAGAAAGAAGTATTTTTCCTACTAATTCTATTTTTTTTTTAATTATGCCAGGAGATGTGCTGTTGGCCTAAATGAAACAGAATTAATGGTGCTGTTTAAAGCACAGTTTATTTCTTCTCTTGGAGCAAATTAGCTGGAATAACAAGCAAACATCAGGCAAGAGGAAACTGTGTGTTAGTCTCCTCCTTGTGTTTCACTCTGAGAGGGAAGCCCATCAGAGCAAGACGGAAGAGATGGGGGGAGATAACACCACTACAGCACTTCATTATACTTGAACGCTACAGCACACTCGCTGGGCTGGGCTGCAGCAGAGCAGACGGAGGAGTACGGCTTCCCTAGGAACTGGTAGAGAAGGCAGTGGGGGCTCTCAGGCAGGGGCACACTGCCGGTGAGACAGCTTCGTGGGCAGCAGAAGGAAAATCACTGCCCAGAGTTATCCAGAGTAAAACTCCGGCACTCTGGCATCGCATCACTAGCTGTATTGAGGGAAGGCTTCAAAGGGCACACAATGCATGTAGACTGCAGTCACAGCAGCCTCACGTTCAGTCTGGCGAAATCATTCGGTTTTTTCTCTAGGGAACAAATTTTCTGAGGAAGGCACCTGAGTAGCCTCCTGAATACCAGGCAGGACAGCTTCGACATCTTATCTCAGCAGTGCTCAGGCTCCAGGTGCAGGCCACGTCAGGATGGATGCTTTTGCTCTTGTAAGAGACAGCATCGCTTTGTCTGTGCTCTGTTCTCCTTCATAGAATATTGTGTATCTGAGTATAATATTCACTTTTCCAGATATTTGACTTAGTGGACCTATAATGCAACTAGATTTTGAATGAATAAAATTACAAGTGACCACATCCCCCATTATTGGGTTAATTCTGGATCTGAGATGTGTGACATGCCATTGTTGTGATAACGATTTTTAGGTGTAATAGACATGATTCTTCTAGCACTTGGTCTTGACATACATAGGTAGATTTGCATTTAAAAAGGAAGAGCTTAAGGTGTTAGGTTAAGAACTCAGCTGTGATGTACCACCAATTTTCCCACTTTCTGAATGCTTGTTTCCATATCCTACGTAATATTAAACCAGAAATTTTGTTCTTTTCTCAGTATTTCTAAAAAGTACTCCTACATCTGAAAACACATCATTATGGTAGTAGTGCTTTAAAGTTTAAGTAGCCAAAATGTTCCAGAGTCTCCCAGGCTGCTTTCTGTCATGATCTTACAATATTCTCTTTGCAGATACTTCTTGATGGCTGAAGGGGAATTCTTTTGCAAATTATTTTGTGGTTTATTTTCTTTTTTTTTATAATTTTGTGATCATGGGTATATTCATGTACATGCCCTTATTTATTTATTTATTGCTTAGGAAAATAAATAAGACCCGAATAAGAGAACAGATGTTCAGAGACGCAGTGAAATAAGTTTTCATAGACATAGTGGTCATATTTACAACTCAAACCCTTTAGAGAATGTTTCTGTCTTTTATTCCTATATTCAGAAGCAAATTTTGTTTTCAGAGAAGGCTGTTTGGATTTCAGATAATGATGATCAGACTTAAGAAACATGCCCCAGATGATTTAATCCTGCAGAATAAATCTATTAGCATAATATTAACTCTTACACCAATGACACTGGGAACTGGAGATCTCTTTCTAACTCTACAAACCTTTAAACTTTGCTTTTATCTTTGATAGCTCATTATTCACAACAGGCACAATTTAAGTCAGACTTTTGTCCTTTACCTTTCCTTACTTTAGTGTTTGAATTATGTTAGTGGCTAATTATCAAGAGCAAACCAACATCACAATACACTCCTTTCTTCCTTTTATGGTAGATTTCTCCAAGTCAACAATTGGAAAATAAAATGCATCAGAATTTATCTACATCTTATGTCAAACAAAATGGCTATTCTGTCAATACCAGGGCTCGTGGCAAGGATGAACCCATACTGTTAAAGGAAACTTGTACACATCATGCAAGAACCTGTTAAGAATCACTGCTTAAAATTAAACAGAACAGTTAACTAATTTTGCAAAGCTGGAGGCATACCTTATACTTCGAATGAATGCCTGTGTAAAGTGGGAACACTACTGAGGAAGTTCATCAACTAGCTTAAAAAATTAGAAAGCCATCATTTTGCTGATCTGACACAATGACACAAGTTGAAAATCTGATTCGCAATGTCTAGGTCTTTTCCTGTGGACCCTGGGTTAAAACAGGAAACATTTGTGCCAAAATAAGTTGAATTACATTTGGTGTAAATCTGGAAAAAAAAAAGTGTTTAACTAAGGACCTCTTGATGCAACTAAAAATATCCAGTAATGCATTCCACAGTCCCTCTGAGAGTGACACTTTCATGGTCCTCTCTCAAGGATGTATTTCTATGTGAAACCTGGGTTTAAGGACATTTACAAATTCTCTCACAGGTGTACTTAGCATAACTTGGATGGTTATCATGTATTAAATAACATGTGTCTTTGGAAACAAGCACAGACTGTGATACATGTTCTACATGTATTACATGAGGTAAGCTCTCTACTCATAATTAATTTCATAATTAATTTTACCATTATTTTTATGGTGAAAAAAGACACAGATTATTTCATAAAGTACCCAGGACTTTTTCAAAAGCATTTTTCAATTCAAGATGGAATAGAATTTTCATAGTAGCTACTGCAAAATTCCCTAAATTCTAATTATTCCATTTATGTTATCCCACTAGCTGACCGTTTCTGAGGAGAGATTATTAGGAACTAGTACAATGGTTTTCTGACCTTGTTATCCAATCTTGAGTGTACTTGCTGTAGGAGACTGCATAGAATGCTTTAAGACTTAATTGTTGATTTGTTCCCTTTAAGTGGCTTAAAATGTGCGAGTGCCCCCTGCTCAAAATTGTTACTTAAAGATATTTACATTTACAGTTGACTTACCTTGACTGCTTTTACTTTTCAGCTCTCCTTTACCTCTTTCTTAGTCTGTGATTGCACTTCCTCACCATGAGGCAGCTGGTTTGACATCGCACTGACCATGACAGTTCGAGATCCCACGATGCCATAATGTAATGGATGGTAAAAAGGGTAAGCTGCTGTTCTGGTTTCATGAATCAGGATGATATTCCATGTTTCAGGGTCAAATGGAGAACATTGCCTTAGACACTGTCAGTGCTCTCCTGTATGTGGAACAAGGAAACTAGGGGGAGGATAATGATAATGTGGTGGATAAGGCAAAGTTAGTGCAACCCACTGAATTGGAAAGAATGCTTCCAGCAAATTGTTATGGTTGTTCTGGAAAGTGTTAATTCTTTCTGATCTATGTACATGTAGACTAAATGCATACATCTATTCAAACAAAGCAAAGAAGCAGTCACCAGAAATTAAACTCACTGATGTATCTATTCAAGGTCATGATGCTCTACTCATTTGTACATTCATTGTCCCTAATTTCCAAGTAAAATCAGCAACACAACGCTTTACTTAAAATTAGATTAGAAGAGCCTTGTAAGAAGTGACTCACACATTAGAGCAATTTTAAGTTATGTTTATTTTTTTTTAAGTCTCTGAAACTCCTGAACACATGCTTTTCAACAGACAGTGTTAATATAATCTAATCCAAATTCTGAGCCTGTCTGAAACTGATTAATTTCCTGATTCATTGTAATACCAATGATGAGACAGCAAATTATTTGCCCGTGCCTCAACACGAGATTTAGGAGCCTCAGGGATGTGAGGTTTCAGTCCACAGCCCCTGCCCCCCCATCCCCACACACCCATTAAGTCTAACAACTTCATTGACAGCTTTAACTGCATCTGGAGTTAAATCAAAGAAGATGCTTTAATTTATACAGACAGCAGTGTTTCTTGTCTTAATGTTGGCATAAAAATGTTCCTAAACAATTGTTGTGGTTTAACCCCAACCAGTAAGTAAGCTCCACCTTGTGCTTGCTCACTCCCTTGGCATTGGGATGGGGGAAAGAACTGGAAGAGGAAAAGAGAGAAAACATTTTAATAGGTAAAGCAAAAGCTGTATGTGCAAGCAAAGCAAAACAAGGAGTTTCCCCACTTCCTATGAGCAGGCAGGTGTTCAACCATCCCCAGGAAAGCAGGGATTCATTACATGTAACAGTGACTTGGGAAGACAGACCTCCTTGTCCCAGCTTTATATGCTGAGCATGATGTCACATGGTATCGGGTATCCCTGTGGTCAGCTGGGGTCACCTGTCCTGGCGCGTCCCCTCCCAGCTCCTTGTGCACCTCCAGCCTGCTTGCTGGTAGGGTGGTGTGAGAAGCAGAAAAGGCTTTGACTCTGTGCAAGAACTGCTCAACAGCACCAAAAACATCTTTCTTATCAACACTGTGTCCAGCACAAATCCAAAGCATAGCCCCATACCAGCTGCTGTGAAGAAGGTTACCTCTATCCCAGACAAAACCAGCACAGCAATTGTACCTGCAAACTGTGAATAGAAGGCAGGAAAGAGATGCTGAACAGCCATTTGCTCTCTGTTTCTTAAAATTATGATATGCCAGCCAATCTACCCCTTCAAGAAGCTGGCCTCTGGCAAGTCTGCTTTTATTGTGTTTTGGTTTAAGGTCCCTAAAGCATAATTATGAAGATAGTTGGACCCATAATAAATTCATTAATCTTAGTGTTGGCAGAATAAGGAAAGGTGAATCAATGAGCTGATACTCTTTCCCATAAAACCGGAGTGAACTAGACTAGGACAGCATATAAAACATGGAAATTATCTAACCTTGGACCAGGGAAAGTAATATTTCTTGATATAGCCATTTTTTGAATGTCTTTATTTTTCCTGGAAGTAACATGTTCATTGTTCTTAGAGAAATGGTTGCTTAATGAGCAAAAGTCAAAGGATGTTACACAAGATTACATACAAAAGCTAAACTAAAATGCTTCTGACTTTTTGAGAATGCACCTATGTTAATGTGCAAGTTATATCTACCAGCCTATAAAAAGCCTCTGGAAACAGAGAGAACTGCCTAAAATTGTATCTTTGTGCTTTGTTTGGAGCTGTCCTGATCTTATTGCTATACATTCTGCTTTTGTGAGCACTTGACATACAGAGTCAGTATAAAACAAGGGTTGTGCTTTTTGGCTGTTATTAGAAAAAATGAAAGAGTAAGACGAAAGATGAGTGACTCCAGATCTGTGGGGAACTGGTGGGGCATGAATACAGTAGATACTTTATTGCTGTACTTGGGGGAATGATCACCAGATTCAATGAATTCATCAGATTTCCAGACTTGTAGTAAAATGTGGATTAAAAAACCCAAGCAGATGCGTATAATCAGTCCTTCAAACACTGTGCACTTCTGCGGGTAAAAAAGGTGTTTAAAAAAACCAGTGACATCACTATCTGGTAAAAAAGAATCAGGCTCTTGCATTCCAGATGAGCAGAAAGGAACAAACAGACCAACCAATAGACCTTGGAAGATACAACCATTATATTCAAGGTTGTTATTCATCTTACCATGGAAATACAAACTAAATGCTCAACTTGCTTATCTAAAAGAGCATGCCAGGAGGCAGTAGGAAGGACACAGGTATGGTTTCTCATATAACTTCATAAATAAAAGCTTCACAGTGGTTTCCTGTGAAACACTCATCCTAAATAGAAACTGGAATTACAAAGCAAATGCTGCAGAGATTTATGTAGTCTCAAAAGATTGTTGTTAGCATTTGGAAATTTCATAATATTATTAAATTGATATAACAAAAAAAAAGGGAAGGACCTGGATGAATTATTTGTCAGTTTGGAATAAATGTATCTATTGTACAATAATATAGATCAATGCCTGCATCCTCATCATAAGTACAAACATTGGAAGGCAGGTCCAAACACACCTTACGATACCTTTAGTGAAATAATAGATTGTTTTTATCAAAAACACCTGAGAGATTTAGCAAGATAAGATTCATCTGGTACCAAACTAAGATGCAGGTGGAAACAGATGATGGCAACCTATTCTTAAGCATCCCTGCAATTAGAAGTAGTCACTTGTGTAATGATGGATGACTTCCAGTGAAGAAATACAGGACTATACAAAGGATGTTTCACTTCAAGAATATGTAAATAACTTACTTTATAGTTTTATGCTACATTAAAAGAAAAATTATAGTTTCCATCTGTCTGGAGCAAATCCAACAAAAGTGAGCAGAATAAGGTCATGTCCAAGATACACAAGGTTAATCCTTTACATGATTTTATGTAAATCACTGTGGTTTTAGGGTGGTAGAAGGATTGAAGGGGGCATGTTCTGCCATTCTTTACCTCAAAATTATCACTTATTCAAGATACATAGCTGGTGTCTTTGTACTTAGTTATATGTAGCATTTGAGATGTAAATAAATTAGCATAAACCTTGTTTAGGATGCAGTTAACCTCAACTGATTTCGGCCATCTCAAAGTTTAGTAATACAAATCAGATATATAGGAATGAGTGGCAAGAGTTACATTTTATAGGCCAAAATATCACCTGTTACATTTGTTACATGAAATGTTACTTTCTCTGTGTTCTTTAGATGAATAAGGTATCAGTGCTGGAGCAGTTTCAGGCAGAAACAGAGATCATGCCTAAGAGGAAGGAAATATGATTAGAAAGATCTTTTTTTTTAGGAGAACTTTGCCTTTCAGCAGAGGCAAAGATTGGCAAGCACTTAGGTTTTGTAACAGAAACCCTTGGGATACGTCTGTTGTGTCTCTCTAATCTATCATGATCAGCAAAACTGGCGTAGAGAATGCTATGTAAAAAAAAAATTACTTTTATGCTTCTTTCAGATCCTCTCCTCATCCTTGCTATGCTGAATAATTTTATCTGAACATTTTATCTGACTGCTTTTTCCAAGCATTCATGGTGCTCATCTTCATCCATAATACCTTTTTAAAGATAAATTCAGGAAGGTTAAAGTATTTCAAAACAGGATAAGATATTACACGCACCTCCCTTGCTTTTTAAGCACATGAAAATTAATTTAAGATTCTTTTTTAATTAATAAGACAATTAATTAGGACAACAATTATATTGAGTCCTAAGGTCCATTCAATCAAGTCCTGTCTAAGTTGCTAAAAAGCAAATGACTGGCAGAGTGTATGCAAAGAGCAAGAACAAAAACTCTCTCCACAGCTCTCCAATTTGAATTTTGGTAATTTTCTAAGCCAAACATTTAGTTTTTAAACGTAATGGACCCTGATAGATTTTTCTTCCATGAGCTGACTTCGGAGTCCATATACACTTTTACCATCCCAGTTTTCTGCAGCAAAACCTAATTAAATACATTGAGTGACAAATCACTTCCATTAACTTAACCACAGAGTAAAGGTGGATTAAGAAGCTCATAGAAAACTCAGTCCACCAGAGAATACAGTAAATCCTATGTGCAGACCGTGTTGTCTGCTTTGAGTGTACATAGTAAATCCTGTGTGCCGTATATCCTATGAATGCTGGGTTGGAACTGGTGTAGTGGACTTGTCACATCCAACCCTGTACTGAAGACAAACTGACAGCTGATTATTGAGTCCTGATCCAAGCTGTGATCTGAGACAGAAGTCATAGGATCATTTAGGTTGGAAAACACTTTAAGGGTCACTGAGTTCAACTGTCAACCCAGCACTGCCAAGTTACCACTCGGTAACGTCTACACTTCTTTTAAATACCTTCAGGATTGGTGACTCAACTACTTCCCTGGGCAGCCTGTTCCAATTCTCGATAACCCTTTAGGTGAAGAAATTTTTCTTAATATACAATTTAAACCTCCCTTGGTGCAACTTGTATTAATTTCCTCTTTTCCTATCGCTTATTACTTGGGAAAAGAGACCAATCCCCATCTTGTTACAACCTCCTTTTAGGTAGATAAGGTGTCCTCTGAGCCTGCTTTTCTCCATGCTAAACAATCTTAATTACCTCAGTTGCACCTCACAGGTCTTGTGCTCTAGACCCTTTACCAGCTTCTAGACACACTCCAGTGCCTCCATGTCTTTTTTGAAGCAAGGGACCCAAAAGTGCACACAGAATTTGAGGTGTGGCCCCACCGGTGCTGAGTACAGTGGGACAATCACTGCTTTAATCCTGCTGGCCACACTGTCCCTGATAAAAGCCAGGATGCCATTGGCCTTCTGGGCCACCTGGGCACACTGCTGCCTCATGTTCAGCCTATTGATCCAGCCTGTCCAGATCCCTCTGCAGAGCCTTCTTACCCTCCAGCAGCTCAGCACTCCAACCCAACTTGGATGCAAGCATCTGCAAACTCATCCGCAAACTGACGGAAGGTGCCCTTGATCCCCTTGTCCGGGTTATTGATAAAGACATTAAACAGAATGGACCCCAACAGTGAGCCCTGGGGAACACCCCTTGTGATGGACCACCAGCTGGATGTAACTCCACTGCCCACCACCCTCTGGGCCTGGGCATCCAGCCAGTTTTTCACCCAGTGAACAAGTGCACTTATCCAAGCTGTGGGCTGCCAGCTTCTCCAGAAGAACGCTATGGGAAATGGTGTCAGAGGCTTTACTGTCCAGGTAGATGACATCCACAGCCTTCCCCTCATTCACTAAGAGGGTCAACTTGTCACAGAAGGACATCAAGCCAGTCAAGCAGGACCTGCTTTTCATACACCCATGGTGACTGAGCCTAATCACCTGGTTGTCTTTTGGGTTCTAATCACTTAGCATTAACATTAAACTTTGCAGCATACATTTTGTGCCAACTGAAAAGCAGGAGACAGCAGCATTGTGTGCCTAGATTGGCATTATAATTACCTCCACCTTTGGATTTCTCCACTTTTTCAAGAAGGACACAATGCACTGCAAGCAAATTCCAGAAAGTCACACTACAATCCAAGAGAATGACCTGGAAAAGAATTTCAGGATCACCAATAATTTGGATAATTTCCAGTAGTGTCTTTGTCATAGGAAATAACTCCATAAACTGTTTAAAAAAATTATTTTCCCTAAACACAGCTCATGTCTTGATCCTGAAAACATATGGAAAGATCATATGCTTTCATTTGCATAATATCTTTCACCATTTTAACTGGTATCAGCCAAGAATTTTCTACATACATTGAAGATTCCACCCTCCATCACTCAAGTGTTTACTCATTTCCTTTTTACTGTTAAAAAGAGGACCACAGTCTTCAGTGAATGTATTTATTTTAATTTAACAAAAAATCCTTTATTTTACTAGTTTTGTTGCCATCGACTAACCATGTGTTTCTAGGTAAGAGATTTCAAGCATTTTGGGTATCTGTTTTCTCCCCCTGAAGATACCTATAATTGAAATTTCTTCACAGACACATTAGTGTTATCGGTCAAACACTGAAATATTTTGGCTGCTTTTTTGTTATTGAAAAAGGAGTATTTAAATCAAGAAAACCCCCTCACATTTACTTTTTTGTCTAGGTAGCTTATGGGTTTATAAAGAAGGTCAGGAAGAAAAGCCCATTTTTGAAACAAGTACTTTTCTATACAATGGAAACATCTGAGCTTCCTGTTTCTGACTTTTTATGATATAGAATCATAGAATCATGGACTATCCTGAATTGGAAGGGACCCACAAGGGCCCCACAAGGGCCCCACAAGACAACCCAAAGTCTTGACTCCAAAGCATGTAAGTATTCTAACTTTGCAGAGAAACAGTTGCAAGGCTATTCGTTCCTTATGTAAAAACACTTATTCATTCACGCTGTTAATATAATTTTCTTGTATAAAACTGTCAACCACAAGTATTCTATAAAAAGTATCTCTCCTTTGCACACACTGTTAAGAGATGTCAGAACCAAAAAAATCTTCCAACTACCAGTTTTCAAGCCTAAATTTCTAATATAGAAGTAAGATGACAATAAGCACACTTCTCTAGACTCATCTTGAAACAAGACAAGTACTTACTATTCTTCATTCCATAAGTTTGCTCTGAACACCTTCAACCTCTCTGTGAGTTTGGCAATCCACAGCACTGAGAGGCCCAGGCTGCTTGACTGCCTCTTCATTCAGTGTTACCATCAACACATCTGTCCCTGCAGGTTTCCTATCGCTGTCTGAGCTTTGCGATTCAGGGGAATCACACATTGAGATCCACATGCTTCAGTGTGCATGAATAATCATTTACATGACTTGTTTTCTGTATTGCAGCTATTCCTCCTCTGACTATGATGTCAAAATACTGTACTTTTAGGAAGAAGCAAAGTAAGCTGTTTTCTAATATTCAGTAGCTAAGGCTTGTTTTGCAATACCCAGCAAAGTCCCTGACCACTGCTTTTCAAGAAGAAACCCATTGATTTTTCATTGCTTCCTTTTATGGGATGTTCTGGAGGTGGAAGCAGAGATAATTCTGTGACCTAGTGTAAAACTGCTGGTACCTAAGTCTGGAAAATGACCACATGGAACAAAGCAAAAAAAACCCCAACAAGCAAACAAACAAACCAACAAACCAGAAAGTAGATGCTCTTCTTGCAGCTTGCTTTACTGCAGTCAGATCTTCACTTAAGATGTTTACAGCAGAATTTTTGTTGATCCAAGGAAAAATTTTGAAGTTTCAAAAATATCAGTCAATTCTTGAGAAAACACCTTGGATGTGGCAGTGGTAAATTTGCAGACCTCTGCAGACCTCTAAAACCTCCCAAAACCTTTCTTAAAAAGAAGAGATTTACATGGCAACTCAAGAGAGGAGTGTCTTCACTGAACACATCCTATGCCTGAATTTGCTTTTTATATTCATTTTACACGGAGTCCTAAAAAAAAAAATATAATCTCATTCAGACTGAGAAATCAGATTTTAGAAACCACCGCTACAAAATGCTACTCAGTGAGTGGTGCAAGGTGCTTTTAATTTCACTTCTTTTTATCTATTCAGGATTTTTTATACGAATAATTTACAAGAAGCAACTATCAGTGTAAATGAAACGAGAAGCAAAGAACCTTTGGTACTGAGGTTCTACTAGAAATTAAAAAATATATTGCTGGAGACAGGAAGAGAGATACTTAGGGACAGGACACTGTCTGACACTGCCTTCTTCTGCAGTTAATTTCTGTTGAACTACTGTGTGCACTTTTCATAAGCTTACCCTCACAAAGCTGCTTGAGCATCCTAGAGCCCACAAAATTCACAGCCAATCAAATCAATCAACCAAATAACTGAATGGTAACATTAGAAAAATATAGGTGTGTAGTTCATAATTTTGTGTGTAGTTCATATATTTATAGGTGTGTAGTTCATAATTTTGGGTGTAGGGGATGGGAAAGCAAACAAAGATTTATTACTATCATTCAGTGGTAAATGTATCAATATTAAGCCATGCAGTCTTATTGAAAGAGGGACCACACCTGTGGGGCGACTTGTATAAGCACATTTCTGTTACTTCCTGGAATAAAAATTAAAGGAAAACTCTCCTAAGAATTTCAACTACAGAAAGCACGAGAACAGTGTTGTCCTCTGTCTCCACTCACTTTACCTCTTTTCTCTTCATGGTCAACACTCTTAGTGAAGGCAAAAAACTTGGCATGATTTGTAGGCTACTAACACTAATCTATCCATTAAAATGTTCTGGATGAAAGTAATAAATTCAACTAGATACATTTTTATGAAATTGATTATGTTAAATCTGAAATATGAAATGGAGAAAGCTGTGATTAAACAGCTGTAGAATACATTTATATTTGTGTGGTCTAAACAAATGAGGGACTCAAGAGTAAATATTTCTCCTCACTTCTGTCAGTTTCATAAGATGAATTTTCCTCCTCTTATTTCAAAATTAATAAATTCCAATGTTGGATTGGAAAAATTTACATTTGGCTTGGCTTGTATGACTAGCTGTGGTTAAAACAAGTGTCTTGCCAAAACTCAATTTCCTATGTCAGGTCCAGCCAGTACAGACACCAAAAACAGCTCTCGAGGAAACCCAAGCAGTAGCTGCTGCATTTATACAGGACTCCAATGGATCCTCAGGGTGGGTGAGTAATGTCTCTGAACTTGATACAGCTTTCCTTCTGGAGATGGATTTCCTTTTTTTGCAATATACCTTTGTACTGAGCTTGGCTGAGAAGAAAGCTTTCTAACCTACTGTTCCTAATATGAATCTTTGACATATGCACCTCTTTGTTTGTCAGTGTGGTTTCATAATCTGGTTTGGATCCCAACAGTAGTCTTATTCTTCAGAATGTTTTGTCATCAACAAAGATTTGTAATGATGTATGAAACCCTTTTCAACACACAGTGTCATCTTTTAGTCAAAATTAAATAGTACAGAATGCTGAATGAAAATGTCAAGCCGAAATTTAAAAAGCCTGTTCTGTTTTTATTTTCTCAGTTAAATAAACTTTTGCTTCTTTTCTGACTTCGCCAAATTATCCTGGATTGCATTGTCCCAGTTGCTGAAAGAACAAGAAACTCAAACATTCCAGTTTGTTTCCTCAAGTGGTGTCTCACATCCAAATTCAAACAGGACAAGTTTTGTGGTCATCAGATATAATCCATAAAGTCTTTGTTGCGGGTTGTCAGCAAGGATACGTCTTGTTGGACATGCACTACATTTCCAAAGCAGTTCTGGTAACAAATTGTGATTTTTTACAATCTATTCATGTAAATTCTATCATATCTCTTTAAACTATACTCAGCCAACTCAGCTTAATTCTGTTCAATGAAACTGCTGCATATTGGAGAGCATCCTGAAACTTCTGTAAGGGACACATTACCTGTTCAGACAGCAAATCCAGAACCATAGTCTCAAATGTAGCTGAAAGCATCATAAGTATCTTGTATGTTCTGGTCTGACTGCTTGCGTAACCTTCCTCATTGCCTGCATTCAGACAATGTGCAGACTCTCCATCTGGCAGCCATATAAACACAAGGCAGATCTGGGAGCACATCCACCTTCCATTTTCTCTTGTGTCTCCTGCCTCAGAGTGGTGCAGATGTAGTTTTAATGGCCTGGTATAATTGCTCTTTAATGCTCATATTTTCTTTTCTGCTACCAGAAGTTAAATTTTTTTTCCAGTTTGGACAAATGCTTAGCCACCTTTTCTGCAGCCTTGGTCAGTCCCTTAATGTTGCCTTTATGTTTCAAGAGGCATTGTGTGTCTCCACATTCATATATGTCCATACTTTTACTATGGTTGCATTTCTGCATTTTATCTTTTACTTTCCCTCTTTCCAGTCTAGAGGTAATTTAGATCTCTCTAAGCTAGCCAGATGGACTCTATGCCAACAGGTGCATATTTGACACCACCATTTATTTTCATTCCTGCACTGAAAAAAATGGCTAGTGAATTTCAAATTCTCAGTTATGCAGAGATATCACCGGCTTTTTTTAGAGAGTACCTTAACAAAAAGTTACAAGAAATCTATGGAATTTTTGTCAGCCTTGTGTTTTCATGCATGCTTTCTGCTTCCATTGTACTTGCTCTCATCCTGTCTGACCCATACACAGGCTGTTCTCGCTCATTGATTTACATCACACATAATAGTGGCCTTAATGTTACTAGCAGTTACTCAATATAATGTCAAACTCCTTTGCAGGTACCGTTATTTCCACAAAAGACAAGCATATTGAGCTGCTGAATAGTGGGGTGTAAATGCATCATCTAAAGTGTTATTGTGTTGGTCTTCCGCAGATAACTCTGAGCTTTTCAGCATTTCATCCTCAGAACTTACCTAAGACTTTGTGTTTTTCATAAGTAGCCTAAAGGAAAGCTCTTAATGGAGAATTATTAAGCACTTGTGGAACTCTGGTAGGAATGGTGGTTGGTAGACAAATGGCCCCATATTTAATATTACAGTAAACTATTTATTGTGGAAATGAAGGAGATTCACTCAGGATCTGTGGCTGAGCTGATTGGCGGCTGATGCAGTAGTCAGGTGTGGTAAAGGTTCACTGAATGTTATGGGGAAAAGCATCCTCTTTGATAGGACACTTTACTGTCTCTGTCATTGCCTCTGTTTCTTGAGGATTTCTACATAAATTCACTTGGTTTCTCATAGATATTGTTGTCTGCACTGTATACTGAACTTCTATTTCAGTATATCTTTGGCAAGAAGCATTTGTTTTTGGTGTCTTATGTTGCTACACATCTACTGCAAGATTACCGTTCTCAAATTCACATACATTGTGTTAGTGATATTCAGCATGTAAACATTGTGTAACTTTTTCTCTAGGACAAAACACAGTAACAGAGGTTGATAGGCAGTTTAAAATGCACTGATCATATGATTCATAACATTAATATAATAAAAATATAGTCCTGAAGTTCCTTGGCTTGGAAGTGTCCTTTATTGGTTTCAGAAGGTATCTTAGCTTGGAGGTAAATTATGTACAGTTGAACGTCTATTAATCAATTACAGGAGACGGAGCTTTGTTGTTGGTATGAAGTATTGTATTTGATTAGTTCAGGTGTGATCAGAAGGTTTCTCCCTTCTTGAGGGAATGTTTTTGCCAAGTTAGTTGCATACCAGGATAACAACTCTCTATTTTATTCTTAGTTCATGATTTTACTTGCTTGTTTGGTGCTTGACAGTTTTTGGGGTATGTGATCGACCTCACATGGCAACAAACCACTGTTCTGCCAGCTTGGTCTTTAATAAAATTCAAAATTATTTGCAATAAATTCCTCTAACCCCTGTGACAACTACTAGATTTTTCGGTCTCTGCAGTAACTATTTCTTAATCAGATACAATTGTTTACTCAGCAAAGGGATCACCTTCATATATCTACTTATGCTTCAAATGCTGATTTTGATTTGTTCAGTAGCATTAGTATCATTTGTTCAACAGTGTCCTAGAAAGTACTGCTGAGAGACAGTGCAGACTGTTATGAAGCACTGTTCATTATAGTCTGCTAATGCTTTAATCCTGCCTTTGACTGTGTGATGTCGATACTTTAAACACATTTTCCCTGCTTCTTTTCTTAAAATTGAGCCAGTAAGATGAGAGCAGAGCAGCTTCTAGTGCAGTGGCTGCTACTGACTGCCTTACACTGGGAGTGTTGGACTGAGGTTGGTATAGACCAGCAGTGCTGCTGTAGGCAAACCTCAGAGTTTTCTCCCTTTTTTTCATTTCTTACAGTGGTAAAATCTGGCAGCTGCAACAGATGTTTCAGTTCTTGTAGTGTAATTTATTACATGGAACTGTTAGGTTCTTTGCTTCCTTGCTTACATTCATGAAAAATAATCAAGAATTTTTAATAAATTTATCAAATTCAGCACTAGGTTAAAAAAATAACATTCAGTTGCTGGCCAATTATTCTGTAAAGATGCATAAAAGCACTCATGGGGCTTATTAATACACTAGTTTGGACTATATTTCCAATTTGTAATATCTAGTCTTATGCAGGAAGGACAGAAACTCAAATGACAGGAAAGGCCACCTCAAAGGACCTGATCTCTTCTCTGTGTAATGAATTCTGATGAAATTAGAAAACGAGACTGCCTTTATGGAGAAATGGGAAAGGACATAAAAGCAGATATTACCTTAGCACAATAGGGAAAAACTTGGAAGATGGCCAAGACCTCTCCTGTTTCTGTTACCATTAAGGAAAATTCATTAATTGTATCTCATGAGACCTAAATTAAGGAAGAGATTTAAAAGAGAGTCCAAAAATGCCAGAGAGCATGTGACATAATAGGTGTACATACAGTGGGAATAGCCTGAAATCTCAATAATTTATGGGACAATGAGAAGCAGAAGTATTAAGATAAATCCAGGATATGTCATTTGGAAGAATCTGCTGAGTTACACTCCTGGACCAACTGATTAAAAACTACTACTAGCAGCTTGAGGAATGATAAATTAGCAAAATAAAAGAGTAGTTTATACTGTTGTAGTGAAATAAAAGAAAATAGAACTTTGTTAAATGGAGAAAAGTTTATAGGCAACTTTATCTCAGACTTGTTCTGAATGTAACTCCTATGTTTGTATCTTGACCAAAATAACGATAAGAGACTGACCAACCATATACAGATCTTTCAAAGTTAATACAGTTTGTTAACTCTTCTATGGGAAATTCCTGTATATTAATGACCATAGGCATAGTATCAATGGGTATGATGTAAGTTTTATTGCTGGTTCTGTGTGGTACAAAGACCTGTGCCTTTAGTACCATTAGCTTCCAGATTTCACTAGTAAAAGATATTTTCACTCCAATAACACTGTATTGTTTAGTTGATGTTTATCTCTTCAGTACCTCTGAGCTGTGTACTGTAAACAGCAGGAAGCACTGAACATTACTAGAGTATTAATGAGCTCAATTAAACTTCAAACCACCCATGATTCTCACTGAGCACCGATATGTGCTGGATTTCCACAAAAAACCACTGAATTAAAATGTTTTGTACACTGATACCTCTTCCTGCAGGCAACTTAATATAGATGCACTTTTTGATGTTGTCACATGCAATGAGGGAATCCAATGATTACACGGATAAAAACACTCCTATATTTTGAGCAGCCTCTTTAGAAAAAGCTAGAATAATATAACAAAATGAGTAGTGAGTCCTACATCTAATTTTATTCTGCAGTGCAGCTGCTTTCTATATTTATAATGGTGGACCTACTTTTTCACCCTATTACATTTATGGAAATTCTAGTAATTTCTTCTGCCAGAAGTAAATCTGGTAGAATCTTTTTCTGTAGAATGAGCTATTTGTCCTAGAGCTGCTTGTGTCTGCCAGCATTGTATACAGCCTAGAAGTGACGTCCTGATCATGAAAACCAGCAATAAATCTTCACTCTATATCATATCTAACACTGATGAGTACACGAAAGTAGCAGTGAGAGTTTGTGGGAGAAACAAGAAGAATCAAGTGGTCATTTTGCAGTCAAAATGCATTATCATCATAATCATTTAATTTGCCAAATAAATAAATAATGTAAGGAGAAAAAAATTATATTCTTGGGCATCTGTAACACTTCCTAATCTGCACTTGACTTTTCCACCATCTAGTGTTTACTCTGAGGATATGTTATTGATGCAGCAGAAAGCACAGGCATTAACCAAGTTCAGTATATTGAACGTTCTTCAAAGCTGATGTGAAAAATAAACACCAGATAATAAGCTTAACATTTTTTGTTGAGGATGATATGGAGCCTGACTATACTGACAGTGATTAAACATCCTGTGAGATTGATCTGAGGCATGCTGGGAAAACCCAGATATTGAGAACACACACCTGTCTGCCAGATGTGTGTTATGACATCAAGGGTAAGGAAGGAAGACTGTCATGACAATTAAGCTTCAGATTTTATTTTCAGACTTGAGAATGTGAATTAGAGTGAGTGCATAGATTTGATTCTTCATAAAACCATCTTCTCTTCATCAAGTTTCTCTTACTTTTGCTCCTTGGTTACTGCACATGTAAATACATACACATGCAAACAAAGTTATTTTAGTTTGTGAGGTACAGCATCCCTAGAAAATTAGACACATATATTGGCAAATTAAAAGAGCTGCAATCAGTTTGAACATTTGGTGTTGTACAGAAACCTTTATTATTGGAGCTTCTGTGCAGTAAAAGTTAGAGCAGAAATTCCATACATTAATTCATGGAGCGAGATCTCAGGAGTAAGAACAGCTTAATAACAAAATTCACCCACAATACAGTACATGAGGACTACGTTAAAAAGTGTCCTAGTTATGCCGGGAGATGTTTCCTCCATGGGCACAGAGCAGCAGCCGGCGCTGACCAGAGAAACGGTGGCAGAGAGCCAGGATAGATAACACCTGAACTGAAGGAGCAGCAGAAGCAACATGCAGCACAAGAGAAAGGACTCCTGGAAGGAGAGCCAGGAGAAAGAGAGCCAGCAGCCTGAGAGACAGAGTTCTGGGGGTAAGACTGTACCAGATCCCCCAAAACTCCTTTGAGATCCCTCTGAGAAAAGAGGGAGATGGACTCCTGTTAAGGAGAAGAGTTTTAGACATGCAGCACCAGAGAGAGAGAGGAGCGGAGAAGCTCAGAGCGTCCTGGAGCTGGACCAGGACGGTCAGATGGAATGCGGGGGGAGTTGACCTTGGCTCTCCCCCCCTTGCACTGCTGTCGGTGGCAGCCTGAGAGACAGGGCACAGAGGCCCTGCAAGGAGCTGAGTCTCCTGGAGATACCAGACCGTCACGAAGACCCCCCTGTGTCTTCGTGATATGACCGTGGTGAAACGACCTTGTCTGGGGTTACGAAGCCCACGGAAGACCCCTTTGCCTGCATCAAGGGGGCCGAGGGAGCTTGGATACCTCCCTCGTGAGTGCTGGCAGAAAGCCAGCCACAGCTGCTGCATGTGGAGAAGACAGACAGAACCTGCTGCCTTAGAAGATGCTGCTGCTTAAGGACTGGAAGGGATCTGTCCTTCTTTCCCTCCTGGACTTTTATTTGGAGGGGAGAAGAGATCTGATCCGTTGTAAATACATATTTCATGGTAGAGATAGTTTGTGATCATGCGTATAATGTGATATGGTATTTATTTGTACAGTCATTGTAATATATTCCCTTTCCCCCACTTTGAGTCTGGTGTGTTTTGTCTGGAAAAACCCATCTCACATTAGGTTGAGATGTGGGAGGGGGGATGGAGCTAGGGAATTGGTTTTTGGGGCTATCTCAAACCATGACAGATTGGCAGAGGTGTTTTAGCTAATGTGCAAACAGTCCATGATCATGTCTAGAACATTCATTTTAGCTTGAAAAAGAACAATGAAGTGTGCCTCAGACCTGAGTCAAGCAACCCAGACTTCAATGGAGGAGGAATTCCAGAAACTAATCAAAGTCGCTGAGGTACTTCATGTCACTATAAGGAATCCAATCTAACATTTGGAGATGAGGAGATTTTGGGTTTTTTTAACTGTTGACACTGCAGGAGCAGTGTCAACTTTCATCTGAAAGTGTGTTCAAATGCAGCTGTAAGACTTGGTGAAGAAACAGATGCCTGGGACATGGGGAAAGAAGGAGACAGAAATAGTGAATAGGCGAGCAGTTGGGAGAAATTGCTGTGAAGTAGGAGAGCTCAAGCAGATTTTTTTAGGAGGGCTGGTAGTATCAGATGCAGGTAGAAGTTCAGGAAGTAGAAGAGTAAAAATCATTGGAAGAAGGAACAAATTCAAGACTTCGGAAGAACAGAAGTCATTTAAGGGAGAAACACTGAGTTAGAAGACAGGTTATACTGTTTTCAACTTTTTCTAGGGCATAATAAACCTTGCCTTGCATTTAGATTACTTCTTTCCTCCTAAAACAAACAATTGAAATAGGCAAGCTAACTGACACTTCAAGGGCTGTACTTCTCTTCATTGACTCTACAAAGAAGTGGTAATGAACACATAGATATAGTGGGTGACTGTAGAGACATCTAACTTTCAGGAGTGATGGATAGCATCCCATATTTCATGTACTAAACTCTGACTGAATGTGATCCAACCTAGAAAGAGCCACAAAACTTGCCTGACAAAGGATCACTCTTCCCTGTCACAGGGTAACAGCCATTTTAGAAAAAGACTCACCAGCTCTGGCAAGAGGAAAATATCAAGACAGAGAAGCCAAGTCAGGCAGCCTCCTGAGATACTGGTTATCTTCTACAGGAATAAAGGCAGGGAAGAAGGAGGGAAGGAGATATTCTTTAGCTACCTCTCCCAACTTTACAGGGGAATGCTGGCAATTCAGCTTCTGAGTCACAGTCCTGCACTGCAGAATGGCTTAAGTCACTCCTTGAAACTGGCCCAAGTTCCAACTCTCCAGGTCTGATGAAAGTGAATACATTCAACCCGGGTGCAGGACATAACTCCATGTGTCTTTATCCATGAGAAGTTGTTACGCACTTGCAGTTTTAATGTTCTGTGCTAGATCCAGCCATGATACAGACTGAATCCTTTAGCGTCACTCTGGAAAAAAGTACAAAAAAGAGGTTAAATTAATCCAACAGCAGCCACACATTGTCCTGTTGTGCGGTCTCAGAATTTAGGTTACAGAACTATGTTGTGTTCCAGCTCTTCCAAGGCTACCTTAGGCTCAGGGGTGCTGACTACTTTCCTCTCTTTGCACTCTAAATGCAGCATAGAGGTTGTAAATGCAACAATGTGGTTTGGAAATTTGATTTTTGCCTCAATTGGTACAACAGAACCACCATAACCAACAGCAATTTTATATTTCTATGCAATAGAAACATATTTGCACCAGACTAGCATATGGGAGAATCGATCCAGAAGCAGAGTTAACATTCCCAAAATTAAATCAAATAATAATAGTAAAAGAGCCCGTAACGTGGTTCTGCAGTCATGACTGTGGTAAAGACATCAAAGGAAAGCACACTGTGTTAGATTGTACAATGTAATTGTATGTAATTACACCATTCCAGCCCCGCTGATAATGCAATTAAGGTCTGAAAATATTGCAGCTTTCTCCATTTCCTCTGACATAGGTGAAGGGCTATGATAGAATAAATACATTTATTTGAAAAATCTATAAAAAGTACAGTCAGTTTGTTTCTCACATAGTGCTTATAATGCCACTGGTGTATATAAAAGTTGTCCTGAGTTCATAGGGAAACTAGTCATATTGAAATGATTAAAGCCAACCAGAGGGAGAATTATCTGGGAAATCCATAGTATTTTACGGATGAGCTGGCATATATAGTATTTACCATACCATAACTCATACAAGTCTTACTTACTATCTTAATGAGTGACAGTAGCATATCTGGAAAACATCTGCCCTGGAAAAGGACACATCAACTACTCTGTCTGCCTGAAAAATGTAGATATAGTATTACTCTATGTCAGCCATGCATATCATATGTGGTATGAAATGTCTTCGGTGGTAAAAGAATAAGGAATGCATGTTTCATCTCTAAATGTCTCAGAATAGACTCTGGCATCCTTTCTCAGGATGAGTACTGCTTACTCCCTGGGAGTCTAACGGAAAAAGGGGTACGTGTTTTCTGCTCTGCAGGAGTTCAGGTTATTTTATGAATTAAATCCCAGTAGGGCTAAAATAATTTTTCCAGCAAGTTACTAAAAAAGCATTTTGCATTATAATATAATTGTTCTTCATGTTCTTATGAACACATTGGCATTAGGAAACAGAGGCAGAGGCTTAAAGAAGGTGTTTTGTTTGCAAATTTAAAAGAAATCACTTGGGTTACCACCATGGCCGTTTATATAGCTGCTCTCTTTTCCTTTTCAACTGTCATGCATGTTTTGGCTGGCATGATTACAGTATATTCCTAATCCCCAGAAGAGCATTTTTCCCATCAGAACCAGCAGCAGCTGCAGCTTGAACATGTTTATCAACACACCCACCTGTGTTTTTGTCATGGACCGCCAGTGATGCGTCCTGTTCTTTCCACTATGTAGGTGTTTTTAGAGTCTCCACAGAAATGAATTTTGAGACCAGGGATGTTTCCCATTTGATAGAATATTTTAATGAACTTTGTTTTAGTGGGAAAACTCCAGAAGGCACAGACCTATGGCAATTACAAAAGGCAGCAAATACATCCTGCCAGTTTTAAAGAAATGTAGTATCCAGACCACAACTCTATAAAGAACAATTATTTTCTAGAATCAGAGGAAGATGTTTTGCTGTTACTTTGAACACTGCCCTCTTTTTTACATAAATTGCTAAAATACTGAACCCAACAGCATGTTATGGTTTATTTTCTGGCTCAGGATACAGATAGAGTAATGGGAAAAAGTTAGCTTCATGGCCATCTTGAATGTTTGCAATAACTCACTTTCTTCAGTAGTTATGCTTTGTCATTAGAGAGTGTGAACATTTTCATTCTTATTAACAGAGTGATCTTTAGCCAAGGAATTATCTAATAGAACAGCTGGGACACTTTGAAGCAAACTGTGAACTTAAATTAAGTTCACAATTCAGAAAACTTTGCCTTAGCTTTTTCTTTTTCTTTTTCTTTTTCTTTTTCTTTTTCTTTTTCTTTTTCTTTTTCTTTTTCTTTTTCTTTTTCTTTTTCTTTTTCTTTTTCTTTTTTTCTTTTTCTTTTTCTTTTTCTTTTTCTTTTTCTTTTTCTTTTTCTTTTTCTTTTCTTTTCCTTTTTCCTTTATAAATAGAGCAGTGCTCTAAAATATTTTTCACCAATCCCAGTGCTTATCAGATATTCTTATATTAACTAAACTAAGGAACGTAAGGTGGAGATAAAGATCTGTGTGGCACCTGTGATCCTAGTGTTCATTTAACCTGAAGTTCTACTTTATTTTGTTCACCAAATATGGGGTTTCATGACTATCCCACATGCCTTTAAACGATATTTTTCATCTCCTTACAAAAGTCTGTTCTTAGATAGAAAATGCTGTGGTCTAAACTAGAAATGTGAGAAGGGTTATATTTATTATCTTGTTAGTTCCAGAAGAAGAATCTACCAGCACTTACAGAAGACTAAGCAGAGTTTAATGGCAGTTTATGGGCTCTGTCTCTTAGCAGAATCATGTACTGTTTACAACTGTTTCCAGGACACGCAGGTGCATTGTGAGAAAATGAGCCACTACTGAAGTCATACTATAGACACTTAGTTACAAGTGTTTCAGTCACATAGCAAGAAATTAACAATGCTGCATTTGTTTTCTTTTTAATATTTCTCATATTTCTTATTCTCATTCTAAAGGAATGCATTCTAATCCAAGGACACATTCTCATACATTCATTAATCCTGCTGCTCTAAAATGTTTCACATGAAAACTCAAAATCAGATGGCTTTATGCGTTCCAACTGGGCTTTTGTAAAACAGGGTCATCCTTGAACTTGTCATCTGCTGAGGTATTAAATTCCAGATTTCACTCAATTACATGATCTTAAGAATGTGGCAAGTTGCCATTTCTTTCTCAACTTTGAACAAATGTTATTGCATCTAACTGTTTAATTTCAGGAATCCCTCAATTATAAATGACCCTTAGCAGGAAGTTGTACGTCTTCTAAAAATTTACCTATGAAGGGAATGTAAATGTTCCTTATTGCCAACATTCTTAAGACTAAAACACTGGGGTTTTTTTATCCAGAGTTTAGCAAACATGATTTAACAAATCAATATTTACTTCAGATCTGCATGCAAAGTTTGTTTTTTCTCACATTGGAAGATAGTATTATGAAACCTGATACAGTGCCTTTGTAGAAAGATTAGTTGATCATTAAGATGATGCATTTATTAAAGTTACAATTCACTACAACAAAAAATGATCTAAAATGGGGCAAAGTTTGAAATAAACAAATACTTAAAATGAAAGAAATAAGTTAAAGTAAAATCAAATTAAGCATGCTATGTTAAAAAGAGTTGTTTGATTTGTTTCAGATAAAACCATAACTCTGTCCTAAAATAACTGTATGCAATAAATTTCTTAAATAAAATATTTTTGTTTTTCTAAAACAACTTCATGGGATATTCTCTATGTATTTACTTTGTAGCTGCGCTCAAAAACTAAGTTCACTGCATTTTTTTGACTGAGTTGACAGGAAGTATCCTATTGCAACACAACAGTTTCACGGAATCTGTGTTAATTATACTATAATTATTAAAAGTTATAAAAATAAGCATAATCACAGACTTCAGCTGTCTGATGGTATGCAGAATACTGCTAGCCTAAAAGAATGTATTGCTTAGCAGAGCAGAGTATTGCAGAGTAGCAGAGCAGATGTATTGCTTACCAGAGAGGTTTTAGACCAGCAAATCTGCATTTTAAACTGAAATTTTTGTGCAAAAGAGATGAACTGTTTTTCAACATTTCTCACATAGCTGTCCTCTCAGTTGGACTTTCTGTTGAAAAAAATGCTCTGGACAAGTGTGTAATGTTGGACAAGACCACACAGGACTATGACTGGGATCCTTCTCTGCACAGGAAGGGAGATGATGGTGTTCCAAGGGTGGTGAGTGAGCTGCAAAGGCAGAGCCAGCACCCTCCTGGCTGGCTGTGGAGGGAAGGCAGTAGGGCTTGAAAAGTGGTTGCAGAAGGAATCAGGAAGAGATAAGGGAGTGGGGCTGGGACTTGAATGGCTCAGGGGGCGGGAGAGGGCAGCTGGTGAGAAGGACAAACCTCTCCCAGAAAAGGGAGACCAAGAGAAGTGAACAGCTGCTGCAGCCGCAGGGAGCCCAGGAAACAGTAGCTGGGAAAGAACTGACTTGAAACGGGACCTACAGGAGCTAAGCCAGGAACAGCTGAGCAACTGTGGGAAGGAAGAACTTCTGGGGATCTTTCTGCTGCAGGTAGAGGGCAGCTCAAGCACCCAGACACCTTGAAAACTTCACTAAGTCGTAGCAGAAAACACCTTTTGAGTAAACAAGACATAGAAAAAAAACATATCAAGTTTTTCACTTATGGGCTTGTGAAGGTGCAAATGGGCTCCTGAACTGTCAGAAGTTGGAATCCACTCCTGGGTATAAAATGAGGAGGCAAGGAACAGCTTGGATTTTCTGTGGAGAAATGCACAGGTTTGTGCTTGGACTCTTGCTGTCACAGGTGGAGAGAGCATAAGAGGAGAGATCTGACCTGTCACTTGGCATGGACCTTTTGGAGACAGCGGACACCTGTCAGATCTTCACCATGTGAATAACTCAGATGTTTGCAAGACCAACAAATTCTAAGACTTATCATAGGGAATGAAACCTACCCACAATAGTCTGCCCATGAAGCCAACTAGCACAGAGTAGCCTGTGTCCATGCTATTAAACTCTCTCATCATCCAAAATAGGCCAGTCTTATGCATCTGCCTACCACAAAGTACCTGTAACCTACAAATTTCCCCAAGAGATGCCAGGGAGTTGTCTGAGGAAATGGTCTTTGGTCCAGACCAGAATCGCTCCTGTAACCTTTTTATTCACGTGTCCTGTTGTGTTTGAGTTCTTGAGAAGATCTTCTAAAGCTATTAATTCACTAGAATGTGTAATTTACTAAAATAGACATAGCCCAGAGGCTCTTTCCAACCAAACTAAACAAAACTGAATGGTTCGGCCACATTGTGTCCTAAGATATAGCTTTGGATTGATTGAGGATACTTGTTCAATAACTGTGACTTTACACCCATTTCAGTCATAACAGATCTGTATCTGTGAGCATATTTTCAAAAGTATGTACTTTCTTCTTTTCCAGTGTCAGTAATGACAGAAGGAAATGTTGGGAGTTTGTTTTGATATGTTGAACTGAATTAAAAAAAAATTTCAGATATTTCAAGCAAGTATACCCATGGCTCTTTATTTTTCTATTTTTTTTTTGTATGGCCTGCTTTGCCATGGTCCTGCCAGCAGGTTAGAGAAGACCCAGTTTGCAGTGGATTCATTTTGCTGATATCATCGGCTTCTGTATCTCCATCATCATAGAATCAAAGAAAGACAAACTACTCCTTCTTGGGTAGAGCCAGCTGAATTGAATCAGAATTAAAATCTAAACAATGCAGAGATAACATTAGCAGGAGAGGAAGGTAAATCAGCACTACTCCTGAATGACTGCAGTCACCACTGTACTGGGATCACTAGGGTACTACAGAAAGCCCAGGTAGAAAGCCCTGCAACACCTTCATCCAGTGTTGGTAAGCTTCTGCTCCAAAGCGACTGCTGTTCTGCCCCATACAATTCTCCACAGAGTTTTCATTGCAGGTTTTGGTTGTAGGCACTCTACATTAAGCATTATACACAGAATAATTTGGAATATTGTAGCCTGTTGGTAAATTGAGGTGTTGTGACTGTTAGACTCTGCCTGCTATTGATAGCTTTGGCTTCTCTCAAGCCAAAGGTGGACATTGGATTTTAATTTAAGAATCCAAAAATCACTTCACTTGAAAGTGAAGTAGCTCACTCCTGATGATGCAGGCTCATGAAGCTGAAGGTCTTTAAGAGGGAGCTGCTCATGGAGTGTTTTCTGTGAGGCATTTTGGTAGTTCTTGTCTCTTAGTCTTTGGGTGTATTGTGAATCTTATTGTTCCCATCACTGATAAAAGCTGATGAGGTGAGCATGGACTAAGGCAATTTTTTAGAAAAACTTCATGCTGAGCTACTATCAAATTTCAAAATTAGAGTTTTTAGCTGTCATCCAATTAGAATGATTAAATTCAAGAGGTTCCTCTAATAAATAACTAACTAAATGAGAAATGAAAGCCCTCATACTTGTAGGAATCAATAGGTTTGTCTAGAAGAAGCAAAAATTAGGGGAGTTCACGAGTAATATAATAGCTGAAAATTTTACAGTAGATAGTACATACATATTTTACCAACTGTATTGTACCTCAGTGTATCTGTGATTATGCTTTCCTGATTGCCCAGACTGGCAGAGCACAGGGAAAGCTGTGGGTTGTGGGGATGAATGCTGGGTTTGCTTTGAATGCAAATGAGAGTAGCGAAGAAAATAGGAAATTTTGTGCATCTGGGTTTCACATGAAAACAGCACCAGGGCTTGAGGCAAGAAGCTAAGCAGAACTCTAATACAGTGCTCTGTTTCTGTACTAGTGGAGAGTTATTCAGCAATTTCTTGATGAAATAGATACAGAGCAAAATTCAGATGTAAGCACAAAAACTTTGTTAAACAAGCCTTCTTAAAAAAAGCATTAATCCAGGAACAAAGATTATGTAAGCGAATGTTTTTGAAAATACCCCACCCTTGTATCAGCCATGTTTTTTCTACAGGCTGAGAGTCAGTGAAGTTGCAGAACCTGGTAAAACGGGAGGTTTTAAATGCTTGACTCAAACACTGGAACAGGTATAGACTGCTTTCCTCTAACAAATCCATAATTTAGAGAAAACTATTCCCTAATTACTCACATATTCAGCACAGCTGTTTTACTTAGTCTCTCATTCATAAGAAAGCAATATCACAGCATGGTAGCAGGAAATAAAGGGGATTTACAAAGAACTGGTCACAGAAGAGGTTAAGTACAAAATCTAATTAAAACGACTTTGAAATGTTATTTAGTCTCTCTAACAGTGTAGTGGATTTCTTTTGAGGAATACTGAATACTTCAATAATTGCTGACAGAAATGTATATTCCCAGTTTGTCTTTACTATGATATATAAGCTTAATGCTTTTATTTGCTATTTTTTAATATTTATCTAAATTCCACAAGAATTTTCTTAGATAGATTTTTCCTCCTAGGTTGACTATTTGTAAGATATTAGGAAGATCATGGCTTTAAACCATAAAGGTCACTGACTTCCTAGGTGAAAATGTGTAAACAACCTGAAAAGGACCATTTTGATAACCTTGACGTAGGGCTTTCTTTTTTTTCCTCTTCTATTTCAAGAGCCACCTTTATCAGCTGTGTTCAAAGCTGATAAATATAGGAATAGTAGAAACTGTTTGGTAGATATTTTGGTCTCAGATTTTTAAGCTTTATTTAAAAAAAGCCTAGGCCATGTTCATAGTAGTAATTTAGTACATTGCTATGAGAAAAGCTCATGGAGATTAGATGTGTGATTTTATGTGTGATCCTGATTCACTTTGTGTACAAGTGACTTTTGAAGAAGCACAACTCTGACTCTGTCATTTGTAAAGGACTTTGCTAAGGACACAAAATTCTGAAATACTCCACAGCAAATCGAAAACTTTCCAAAACAATGATGGGACATGGACTTTCCAGGGCTGACTTGTAAACCAAAGGGAAGCTACGCCTGGGCATGAGAAATGGACAAGGCCAAACAGAGATTAATTAATTTCCACAATTATCCAAAGTTTTTTTGTAGCTGCAGTCAGTAGCAGTCTCTCTGTTGGCTTCCATGGGTCCATGCTAATTATCTAAAAGAAGTTATTTTCTTTAGTAAGCTACCCTGTGGCTTTTGGCAGGATTTTGCAAGCAATGCAGCCCTAATAAAACTCTCTTCCAGCGATGCCAAAACTAACGATATCCTATTTTTCTATTTTTTCGTGATGTACACATGTGAAATGAGAACGAAGAAGAAGTCCCAGCAGTGAATGTTCAAACAGCACGCAAAGCCGTATAAGGCTGGAGTTTTCAGGCTTTTATGAAATGAAATGGCTCTGGGGTTTCGGTTCCCCAAGAACCTCAGCACTGAGCCCCAAGAACTTTCTTCAGACCACCAGAAGTGTAGTAAAGGAAGAAAGTTTAATGTCTATTTTAGATACACACTCTTACGCTGTTGCTTTCTTCTCTTCTTATGACAAAAGTTGTAAATACTTGGAGTACTGTTGTTTTCCTTTATCTCTCTCCTTAGTTCTTCAATATTTTCACAAGAATAAAGAAGAAAGAACTGAGCTTCTACCAGGTGTGAGGAAAGACGCATCCTATTGTATTCCTAGTTTTTATAAGAAGATGAAGGGATGGGGAGAGATAGTAAGAAATCATGGGTTATTTAATATTTCTCTTAGTTCAGCTTTTGAATAATCCTTGTGTGTTGCATTCTTGTCTTATTTTTCCTTTGCCTTATTGCACAATTGTCTTTTGCTCTGTACTTTTTGTTTACTTTAGTGGTGCAAGCATCAAACCTTAACATTAGTTTTATTTGTGCTTTACTGATTAAGATTAGTGTAACTCAGCTCATTGTGAAATTTGGCCTCATATAACACAGAGGTAGAATGTAGTCACTGGGAAATAAGAGCTTTTAATCCCAAGAAATGCACTTATGTATTAAGAAAATATACATACGTTACAGTGTATTAAAATTAACTGTCAAGATTTTTTTCAGCAATGAATGGTTCTTATTTCAACTTAAAGCAGAAAATAAGAAGTGATCTTAAAGGAAAGGTAAGTCTTTTTACTAAATACAGTTTCAGTGCTTCTTGTATCCTGTTCTGGATTTTTATATACTCATTCTACTCGTTGAGTATGTCTTGCTAATACACTGCAACCCAACCTTGGCAGCTGCAGACACATTCAATTTATACAGATTTAAGCACAAATAATAGATTCTGAACATAATTTTCATGTCTCAAGTCTCTCATTTTTGCATACCATTAAATAGATGAAGGGGAAATCTTCTAAGATTGTCCAGGATCAGCGTACATAGGGATAAATATTACTGCTTATAGTTTGTTTTCTTGTCAATCTGCTAAACTTTAGCACAGCTAAACTCAAATATCTGCCACAGAAGTGCTCACCCATTTCTGTGTGGATTATGCTCAAACTCTTCCCTGCCCAGACCTGACCTTCTTTGAGGTTGATAGGACCTTAAAGGTAGCAACTGCATTTATACAAACTCCTGTCATCTCTAATGACTAATGAGAGAAAATTCAGCAGGAGGCATATTTTCTTCCATATTTTTGTTTGCTTTTATTGTCATCTTTCAAGATTTAATGACCTAATTGTTATCCCTTTGTGTGACAAAGAATTTGCTGAAAGCTGTACACTCTTATCATCATTAACACAATTTGTATATTAGGAACTGTATAATAATATCAGGCAGAATTCATCAGCCATCTATAAATGCCCCATCAATGCCACAATATCTGCCTGTTGCATTGTAAGAAGGCAAAAAAAAATTGTAGAAAAGATAACAGAAAATGTTCTTCATGAACTGTTGGAATTAAAATGTAATAACTCTACACTAATAGGCACAGTAGAAATGCAACAACTGACACCTGAAGTGACAATTAAAAGTCACTCAAAAAGTGAGTCATATGTTGTGTACAAGTTTTGTATAATAGTATTTTGCTTACGATGGAAATGAAAAACCAACTTTCCAGCTTCCCAGGGAATTAAAACTTCTTGGACTAAGCTATTCTTAAATCAGTGAAAATGGTATTTCAGTCCCTGGTAATTCTTTCCATACCATGCCATTGTTGAAACTGTCCATTTTATTTCTACTGCTGCAAGGGGAACAGGCAAAATCTGGGGCTGAGAAAAACTGGATGCAGGACCCTATCTGTTACACTTTGGTGAATACTCAGAAAACCCCCATGAAGCTGCAGAGATTGCCAGTGCTCCTGCAGCAGGTCTGGAGCAGAGCACCTGCGCACGTGTCAGAGACCGGATTCATATCCCACTGAATTATTTGACTGATGGGTCGAATAAACCACATTGTCTGTGTGGGGGGGGGTAGGGGGTGGAAGGGCTAGGCTTAGGCCCGAAGCCAACATGGTGCAACCACGCAGGGCACATGGCAGGGAAAGCCGTGCAACTAAGCTGTCAATAAGGTCCACCTCGTGGCCCACCCACACTGCACCCCCTGGAGCCTCTAATTGACTGTGGCACCCCTCACTTTGGCTGGGGGGACAGTGAGTGGCAGGGAGCCAAAGGTCCCTCCTAGAGGGAGTGGCTTACAATAGCCAGAGTCTATGAATAGACACTCACGAGATCTCCATCCCCTTTGGCCTCTGCCCTCCTGACCTGTCAAGATGTGGCCTTCATAGTGGTGACTATGTTCCTCTCTTTATTCTTTCTTCTCTTAATCTCTCTTCCTTTACTCCCATGGGCAACTTGTCTGTATTTCACTTAAGTTACGGGTATTTCACTTAAGTTTGTGTTTGCTGGGTGTAACAAAGGTTCCCTTACTATAGCAATGCTTTCTTGTTTCAGTAACCTCTTGTAACATTTTTCTGAAGTTGTGTGTTATTTCTGTTAAACCCTTTTTGCCAAAACATCTATTTTCTCACCAAATTAAAAGAAACCTCTTAGAGAAAAATGTGTAGATTTTCTCCAGACGTGAACTCAAGATACCAAAGAATCAAAAGGCTTTGAAAGAGTTTGCGTAGGCAACCTCTCTTGAAACCAGAAATAAAAGTGTAACACCCGGTAAAGCATAGAGCTTCTAAACTGGGTTATAACAGCATGGCAATGTGTGCCCAACCTGGATCTGCAGGAACTGAAATCCCACTATCACTAGTCCTGCAACAGCCTTCTTGGATCACCCAGGGCTGCACATCTGCCTGGGTGAGAAGTGACAGGCACCTGACAGCCTGCCCCAGAGCTGCAGATCCTCGCTTTAGAATACTGCTGCCTTTGGGGAAATTTGCCAAGAGCTCCCTTTGACTTGGCTTAAAAAAAACTGAACCCTTCCGGTTCACATCTGTGGCTCTAGGTGGGTCTGACCACTTGTTATGCAAGAGAAACAATCTTCTGTCCTTTGGAGCCTGGACCAATGGCAAGAAAGAGAAAAAGAAACAGAATGAAACAACATTTTAGCTGAAATCAGAAGAAATGAGGCAAAACAATAAGCTTACCAAATGCCCTGAAATGTAGAAGAAAGCTCACAGCATTTGAATACAAGGGAGAGTCTCCAAACCACTGGAAGATTTAACAGCAAAGTGAGAAACTACAGAGAATGCAGAATGCATCAGTAGATTTAAAACAGGCCAGGGAAGGTTGAAGGTAAATCAAGCTGAACTCCTGCATCCTGGCTCAAGATAATAGTGGATCCATGAATCTTCCAATGTTCAAAAGGAAGACTTCAGCAAATTACTAAGAGGTTAAAGGAAGAGTGTGCAAAGAGGGCATGGAAGAGAGTCACTACACAAAACAGGCTCTGATAAGTCAGTAGAGTCCTGGGGATGATTGATGAGAGAAACTGAGTCTTGGTACCAGCAAGGCACATAATTAGCTGGGCTTTCCTCATGGGATTTGATTTGCATTGCTGTATATTTAATAGCTGTCGGTGGATTTGCAGTCACAGAGTCAGATTCAATCTGGGATGAAGATGAAAGAGAAAGTAGAATATAATAGGGGAGCAAGCTGGCCAAGACCCAAGAAAGGAGTTACAGAGCAGAGAACGACAGACAAAGAGGAGAAGAATCAGTGAGAGAAGAACTCAGAGGAAAGATTCCTTCAGCAAGAGCTAGAGGTATCGAGTAACAGAAAGAATTGTCAGAGAGCAGGGTGGATGATGTTGCTGATTTACATATTCTTCAGGCCACTAGCTATTAGAAAGAATTATTTCAAGGAAAAAATCTCCTGGAAATAATTTTCATGTTCCAAAGTGAATTTGCAGAGGTACAAAAGTACCTGCAAAGATCTGGTTTTGCATGCAAAAATATTAAATTCAATGTACTAATTAAATGCTCCCAACCCTGGGAATATGGTGGGATTAGACTAGGACCCAGATTCAGCAAAGGAATAAGCAAATACTTGAGAGCATTGTAGAGAAGTAACTGGAGACATGCAAGAGGAGCCCTGTCCTGGGAAGGGGTGAACATGATGAACCATCTCTGAAGTCAGAAAGAGCTGATATCTGAGCATCTAATTTGACTAGCTCCTTGTTAAATTTTTCTTTATCATGCAACAGTCTTTAAAATAACAGTATTTTCTCAATTAAATATTGAACCAGTCCTTAAAGTGTAAGAGGGAAATGATCCAACAGTGCATAAACTCATGTTGTGTGCATTTCAAATCTCCATAAGCAGTAAAATAGTTATCATACGGTCACTACATTGGTCAGGTGCTAAAGGATCATATTTAAAACCATATTTACACTAAAATTCTGGGGTTTATGTCAGTTCTAATGGGAACAAATTTGCATGTAACTTACTGTTTGTTTTTTTTAAACTACTGTACCTAGCATAAACCTCTCAGCATTTGCACAAGGATTTCCCCTTCATTCATGCACTCTGATGCTGAAAAAAGATGTGAGTTGTTTTTTGTTTGGGTTTTGTTTGTTTGTTTGTTTGTTTGGTAGAGAGAAACAGAAAGTATGAAAACAAAAATACCTGGTTTGCTTTTGTACAGACCTACATCTCATACAAAGCAAAGCATGTCTCTTCCCTGGGCAGCATGTTGCGTATCAAATTTCAGCCCATGTAATCTATTAAGGGTGAATTATACACTTTGAAACTGGGAACTTACTTTCATTACAATTGAACAATGAAAGAGGTAAATGGTATAAGAAGGAAATCGTGTTTCCCTGTTCGAAGTGCAGTGTTGTATAATCTGTGCCATGACTGCAGAATACAGGAGTGATGCAGAGACATAACCACCCCTTCTGATAGAAGTATACTGCACTTGGATGATAGCAAGAGCAAAACCATTTTCCACAAGTTCTCTCAGGCTTTCATATTTCCCCTTTAACAATCCTCATTTTCCAAAATGGTCTTTAGAGTAATTAAGTCTAAAACTCTGTTAAGGCAGACAAGAAGACCAGGGAAAGGTCACCTTTTTAAGTCCCTCCAAATGATGAAAGAGTTTCTGTGAAAGACTTGCAATTGAAAACATTGAATAAAAAAATTGATACAGTGCAAAATCATTAAAGATGCCTAAACATTAAACATAATTTATTAGATAGTTGTTGGGTTGTGAATTAAAATGTGAGCTATCAAAATTGTGTTTGAAATTGTATTCCATCACAGAATCACAAAATATGAAAGGTTGGAAGGGACCATTGAAGTCATCAAGGTCAACTTCCCTGATCAAGCAGGGTCCCCTAGAGCATGTTGCTCAGATGGCTTTTGAATGTCTCCAGAGGAGAAGACTCCACAATCTGTCTGGGAGACCTGCTCCAGGGCTCTGTCACCATCATAGTTATTTGGCATGAAATATAAAATACTTTTTGAAAAAGGCTGAGGATGATTTGAAGGATATGGGAAGCATTTATTTTTCTAAAATGTAAACTTGTTCACACAACAGATAATGCTGCAGCCTATGAAATTAGAGAAATGAAACAAGAAACAAAACTGAATTTATGTCTTTTAATCTAAGAATATCTGAAATCCAATCTTTCAGATAGCAGTCCAGACATGAATAGGAGTATAGGTGAACAAGAAGTTAGAATTTAATTTTAGATATAAATCTGAATATATTTTAGACAATACTAGTTATATTCTCTCATCCAAAATACTCTTTTCTAAATTCTTGAATCTTGATTTCCGTCCTTTAAATGAGATAGGCTTTATTCTTGATAACTCAGACACAAGGTCAGAAATTAAGTATAATTTATGTCATCATCCAGATTAACATGTGAGTCCTTAATCTGAACCAATTTTGAGTTGTTCACAAAGCCTCTCCTTGGAATTCTGCTGAAGCATGTTTTACAAAAATGGAAAATCCTGTCAATCAGCAGAGCTAACCGTTGTCTAACCATTGTCAAGATGAGTAGTAGGTAAAAGAGGACTTCCAAAAGAAAAAAGAAAAAGTCTGAGAACTGAAGGAAGAAATCAAATCTGCACTAGCCATAAGTATCTATGAATTTCTAATTATAACTGAAGACTCTGCAAGGCAGAGTGTGTACAACTACACAACTGAAGGCAGATGTGTACAATACCCCCCTTTTGCTATAGGGTGCAGAGAAAGAGGCAATTCTTTGACACAAGCATGACCTGTTTTAACCATCTACTTTAGGCTAAGTTGACTATACATTGAAAGTGACAGCCATAGAATTATAAAATCATGGAATATCCTGACTTGGAAGGGACTCACAAAAATGGTTCAGTCCAATTTCTGATTCCACAGAAGACAACCTAAAAGTTAAAGCTTAGATATAAGAGTGCTGTCCAAACACTAACAAGCTCCCTGGGCAGCCTCTTCCAGTGCTTGAACACCCTTTCAGTGAAGAACATCCAATCTGAATTTCTCCTGGAGCAGCTTCAAGACATTCCCTTGAGTCCCATCACCGGTCACCAGAGAGTAGAGATAAGCACATCCCTCTCCATTTGCCCTCATGAGGAAGTTGTAGACAACAATGAGGTCACCCTTTAGTCTTCTCTAAGCTGAACAAACCCAATGTCCTCAGACATTCCTCATAAGTCATGCCCTCTAGTTCTTTCACCCTTTTTGTCTCCTTTGGAAACATAATCCTTATGTTGTCAAGTGGAAAACTGCACTCAGTAGCTGAAAGTACTCAGACAGGCCACACTAATGCTGACTACAGTAGAACAATCACTTCTTTTGGCTGATTTCTTGATGTTGAATACAACGGGAGTCTAGCACACTAGCTTAGATGAAGGCATCTGACTTGTAGACACCTCTGTTGGGAAAGAATAATCCTGCCCTTACAGTCCACCTCAATAAACAGCTGTAGTAAGGCTGGACTTCTAAAGAGGGCATCCACAGCCCAGCATTCAAAGTGAAACCTCCTGGGCTGGACCACACTTCCATTTGAAAGTGAGAATGGTCCCTGCTCATACCTCTTATCTGATGGCTGCTTTGAAAATTTCATTCAAGTAAATTTGTGGGACTCCCTTGCATTCATACAAGATTCAGACGGGCAAGAAAAAATCACTTGCAAAGGGTGAGATTGCAGACAATTAGGCCTGAAGTAGCTGAATCATTAGGGATCAGAATAAGTTTTCTCCTTTAATGTAGTGGCCACAGAGGAAGACAAACAAACCATGGAGACTGGACTGGCTCAGTGGTGACATCCATAACCTGTGGATAGTGATAGCTAAGAGCAGTGGATATGCATACGTACAATAAACTTAAAATTTTCAACAACTATTTAAGTGGCACTTAAGTGGTAGAGTAAAAAAGTGGTGAATCAAGTAAAGACTTCATTTGCTGGCATAATTCCCAGAATGTACTATGGTAAAATTTTTTATTTGAGATATTAGTAGGTGATAATTTTTTTAAAGATTTGTGTGTATTTTTTCAAGGCCTCTGAATAAATAGAATACCATGCTGTTAGAAAAAGGGAGTATTATATTAAAATTTTTCCCCAAAGTAAAGGTGTTTGGCTTATGCTGTCTCCTAAGATTTTACTTCTGACAAACCAATGTATCTGGATTTGTTCAGAGAGCAAACAAGAAGTCCTGTGCATTTCTGAGAGATAAGTAATTACTAAAACACTAATAATCTTAAAAGAGTTGATAGGTTTTAGGAGAGCTAGTTGAGATTCATCAGTCTTGGGGGTAGAAGGGATTGTTTTGATATTTGTGGCCCTATGCACCACAAAAGGAGATGGTCTGAAAAAGATTTGCATATTAAATATTACATTAAATACTTCCACTGTGCTGAACTTTGTTGAAATAAAGTCACCAATTCAAAGAATTTTTTCTACCTAATAAATGCAAATACAAAGCAATATATGAATCAATTTCTCCCACATATATATATGGGAAATCATCATCTCACACACATGTTTTCCCTCAAGGCTTGTCTCTAAGAAAAGTGCTGTTACAGTAGGTGTTGAAGAGAAGTTAAACCGAAGATCTGTACTGAGAAGAAGAGTCTGGAGAATGGTGGTATCCTTTACAGATGTGTGATCCTCAGGACCCCGGGAATGAACCATAGCCATTCTCTTGATTAGATGGGAAAAAATTGCTTGCTCCAGCTTCTGCTGAAGCTTTATGTCTGTACAAAATGCCAAAAATGCACACTAATAAAATCATCCATCCCAATAACTCTGCACATACACTCTTATTGCCATGCAATAACTAAGTGCTTTTTGGCAGATGATGAACGAGCTTTTGTCATGCCTTAAAATTAAGCCTATTTTACAACTGAGAAAAATAAGAACCCAGATACAATTTACTGAGATTTAGGGGCTGTGCCTGAAGTGTATTCTGGGATGAGAGTCCTCCTCCACATATTCCTGGGCTACTGCCCAAACATAATAGAAGTTTTTCTCTTCTATTTTCTTTCCTTTTTCTTGACATGATAGCACCGGTCAAGAAGGAACTTCCTTGAAGTTGTTTTCCTTCAGAAAGTAGTTTCTAGCCTCCAAACACCAGACCAGTGTTCTGGGAAAATAATAATAAAAAAAGAAGTCAAAGGAGTTTAAAACCTGCTAGGATTATTTTTACTCTGATAGATATGCCTTTATGCTTCCCTTGGTCCATTTGGTTACATGGCAAGGTCTTCAGGACAAAGAGCAAGTCTTCTCAGCCTTACATAGGACTGACTGTATCATTTGAACTGAATGAATAAAAGGACATGATTCAGTTAATACTTAATCTAACTTCGATTTCTAAGGCTACTGCCCAGCCATTGTACTTCCTCATTCTGTTTTTATAATGCCACATACATTGTTTTCTGTTTCTGGCAGAAGGGACCTTACCCATATCTTGCTTCTCAATCTGCAGCATCAAATGCACATAGACTTAAATATTAAAACATATTAACACAAACAGTCTATGATTTTTAGAACTTGACACTACATCAGTGCTTAAGAACTCCATTCAGACAATCTACATATGCAGATATACCTAAATTATGCCTTTAATGCGCATGCAGATCTAATTCACTTACTCAGACTTTAAATAGAATCAGGGTTTGAATCTCCTTCTGGACTGCTTACCATTTCCTTAATTAAATTAGTGTATAGTTTTCTTGAACTGAACAGATAAAAAATTTTTTAAGCCTTTACAAAAGTTTCAAAAAATCAGACTAAACAACACAATTCATTTATCTCCATTTCTTTTGCTTGCTTGCTAGTTTGCACATGTGAGTCTGTTGTCTCTAAAAGAACACATTTCCAATCATCTTGCCTGTCACATGTCTGATACTGCATGGGTGACGAATGGTTCCTGAACAGGAGGCTGGTAAACACTGCTTTTGGTTTCTGTTTAGAAATTTCTGAGGAGGAGCTGTACTTCCTTCCCCACCGTATAAGTACTAATGAGCACAGATATTTGCAGGTGTACTTTGATTTACTGTAGATAACAATACATTCTCCTCTTGTAGCTCCCAGTTTATGGAGCTCCATGTTTGAAGCTGTCATTCACTTCTATTCAGCTAATTGGAAGTCAAATTCCTTTGCCCACAGGGAGACTGCTGGGCATGCAGACATTCAAATATGTACCCCTAGTGTGGAGAATCAGGGAACCCTTCCAGTCTCAGAGGAATCTGGCTTCATAAAAGCCAGGGGCTGACTCATGCACTGGAAAGAGTCTCAAGGTGAGGTGGTCTGCAAGATGCATAGGAGCTATGGAGCACTCCAGCAAATCCCCAGCCTGAGAGATCAGGGAACCAATATCCCAGAAGGTAGAATATCACACACCTGCAGGTCAGTCTTTCAGTCTAAACACTTTAAAAAATTAAAACAATGCCTTTTTTTTTCCTTCCCCTTGCCTTTCCTTTTGCAGACACTTTACTTCTTTTCTCCTCCTTTTCCTGGAGGAGAGTTGCATGCACACCTGTGGTTCTTAGGTTTGGTGAGTGACAGGTTTGGAAGGGCACTGGGCATTTTTGAATGACAAAATTTGTATTAAGGTAAATTGAGAAGTTTTGTTCTTAGCTATTTTTTCCCTAGTGAATTGCATTGTAAACTCATGCCATGGAAAGGGTGGTACCAGCTGAACAAGATTATATGAATGTTAAATTTAATAAAATTCCAGCATCAGATACAGATGTGCTAACATCTGAACACCACTAGTGAAGCCTCACTGCTGAAACTTGCCCTCAAGCAGACCCTGGACACAGTCAGACGAAAGCTCAGTGAACATAGCAGGTCTTCTCTAAAAAGAGCTCCAGAGGTCGCACAGCTACATTCCTTACAACTCCTTATCTGTTACGTGGCTTAGATTTGGTTTGTGGTCATTCTAGGTAGTATACAGGATATTTTTTTCACCGATCTTTTGAATTATGTGCATAAGCAAATCAGTACTGTCTGTTAGATGCAAAGAATGAAGTGATATTATTTCAGAGTGGGGGAAGGAAAAGAAATGCTGAAAAAAGTTTCAGATGTCTTTATTAATTTTGCAAAAATGCACTGATTTGCTGCCAAGGCAGGCTGATCTTTAGCACTACCTCAGTGTCTTCCAGAAGATTCTGAAGTCTGTGGCTGACCATCAAGGTAAACTGTTACTTTGTATGCTTCATATTCCCATTGTGTTTATCCATAAACCTTACAGTGAAAAACTGGGGAAAAATAGCTAAGATTTCTGAACTATCTATCTGTTCCATACAAGTATTCTGCATATCTCCTAGAGAGCTAGGACAGCTGCTGAATAGGTAGTTGGCATGGGATTGACAAATCAAGGCCAAGAAATTGTGAGCTTTGTCTTGGTACTTCACTTTAGAAATGGCCTTTATGTGGTTGAGAAGTTTTCGTTTTATTAGGCATTTGACTTTTAGCAGTATGCATTTATTTAAAAAACATTCTTGCAAGACCCAGGTCATGGATGTTACAGGTTTGGTAGAGGCCCACTGCATTTGTTGGAATCAAAAGGGTTCACCACTTCCCATGCTCTTAATAAAAAAGCCAGTAAGAACAAAACCATTTGAATTTGTCTGTTGAATCACCCTATGCGTAGACTCCTATCAGCTATCAGAAAAGGTTTTCACTGCATTGCCCATACTACAACTGACTAACCATAAAATGTAATATTAAACATACAGTCCATATAAATACTCTTAAGACTAAACTGCCACATTCCAAACTGATCTCTTTACTCTGATTCCTTTCAGCTTTATCTGGGAATTCTTTGCACTGCCAAATGTAGTGATAAAAATATATTTACTTTACAACATTTAACAATCGAAATTAGAACCAGATAAAATTTCAGGGTAATTTTTTGAGCCAAACCAAGCTCATCTTTTCCCTAAAAGTAATAATAAAATTAACCAATAAAACCAGAATTAAATTACTACTTTGAATGATGACCCACAGTGCAAAGAAGTTCAGATAAGTTAATAGTCTTCCTTCTGAGATATAAGGTGTAAGCAGGGTCAGTATATTTTCACAAGATTAGTTCACACCTGTTGGAAATGAAGTCTAAACAGCTTCTAAATATATTTTTGAAGTTTTGCGTTTTTTCGTAGTAAGATTACCTTCTCTGTCACAGTGATAATTTCTTATATCAATCTGGTTAAAATAAATAAGCAGATGTCAGGATTTCCACATTGATTTAATTTTTATGTCTATATTTGTATATAAGTTCAACCCTTCAGGATACACTTTACTATATTTATTGTGATGAGAATTTTCTGAGTAGAATAAGTTTTTAGAGCAGAGTGTCAGTACAAAAACCCTTTCAAATAGAGAGTTTTACATTTTGAGCTGACTAGCAGAATAGTCTCTCCTACTATATCTCTAAGTTTTTCCTTATCACAGAATAACTGTGTAGAAGCAAAAGTTGGTAAACGGCTCAAATTCCTGACTTACACAATGGGCAAATGTTTCTCAGACTGGCCTCCAAGGATATTTACTGTGAAATCATTGGAGTGCAGCACAGTATGACTAACATCATGTCCTTTAAAAAGAGTGTTTACAGGAGCCAAACATTCACTTTAGAACTATTAATTCTCTTACTAGTGCTAAAGGAATGAGAGTAAAAGTAGTGTAGGAGAAGTTTATTGACTCCGTTCATGAAGGCCAAACTTGAAGGTGCAGAGTTCATCCTGCACTGTTAAATCAAAGTTAAAGCTTGAAAATACAAGACCTCCTCCCTCATTTGCCAGTTCCTCTCACTTTCTCACAGCAAAGGCAAATGACTGCTATTTCAGTAAAAAGTCCCTCAAGTTCTGTTGCAGATAGATTAACAAGAGCCAGCACAATTCAATTCATGGCAAAAAAATAAACTCATCTTTAGGTATAAAAATTGGACTTGTCAGCTTTAGAAGAAAGCATTCTCCTTTCCCACACTCTGATGGTTTCTCTGTTTGGGCTGGGACTCTACCTAAGGCCATTCCCTGGAATGTATGCCCTTAAATTAACTCCCAGAGCTCACATGCTCTTTTTTCGCAGACTGGTCCACCTTTCCTGTCCACTTCATCAGACCAAGACTCTAACTGTGAAGAACTCTTTTAAGCAAAAGGTTAAAAATTGACTTCCAAATGGAGAAATTGGTAGCGTCACATTTGTAGTACTTATCTTCAAGTGACTGGAAAATGTCTTCCCTGGGACGGACTTACCAGAAATTTGAGTACCCTGTCAGAGGCTGCAGCTGTCGTACTCTCAATTATTTTCCATCTTATCTCCCTGATTTTAACTGTGCGGCTGCAGCAAAATCAAGTCTGAGTAATAATAAGATGTGCAATGGGAGCATCCGACTCCTCGTGTCGAGTGTGAGGAGAACCAGAACTCCTGTAAACCTCCCAACAGCCTGGGGCAAGGTTAAGGAGGGAGGGAGGCGCTTAAGGAAAATAATGCCCTTCTCCCTGACCCCTCTATTTACAGCAACTTGAAAAAAAGATTGTTCAGCTTGCTCCTGATTAAGTGAACTATTGTTGAGGAGAAAAATAATGACACTTGTGTGCATGGCAGATATCAAAGTTTTTCTGCGTACATGTCTCCGAGACAAGGACTGTTAAGTACTCATCTATGAAGTCCCTATGATTGTCTTTTCTTTGTGAAGAAGGCTGTGTTACAGTGTTTTTAACTGCTCAGTTAACTGCTCATTTTAACTGCTAAGTTAAAATAAGTATGTGTAAGGTCAGGTTTTTTGTTTGAGAAATTATATCTTAAAATGATATTTTTTCTGCTTCCTTTCTGACTTTGTGATCTTAATTTATTTATGTGCAAGTTTGTCCAACTGCTTTCTTAAGTATCAGTTACATTTGAGATTTTAAATAAAAGATTTTAATTGAAAATATTTATATTTGAAACGTTCATGTAGGCATTAAACAAAAGCTTGAGGCCTAATTAATTTCATTCTGAGGAAAACATGGTTTCAGACATAAATGGACTTAGTCTGTGTGCACAACCAAAGCTCTTTTCCCTCATCTAGAAATTCCACAGTTATAAAAAGATCAGATGTTTTGTCTAGGCCTACTTTTCCTTCAGGATTTTTGAGGAAAATAGTATCCTTTAGTTGTGTGAGATATGTTTCCACAGTGCAACACTGAAGAGCTTGATGTGGAAGGGAGTGGTGTTTGTGATACACATCCCCAGTGCTCATTAGCACCATGACAAATACAGGGTAATACCTGGAGAAAGATTCATTGATAAAAACACATGTGGCTAAAGATTAAAAAACTCCAAATCCACCTCTCATGTAAATCAGTGCCTGAACTCGCTTACCCTGCTTGCCAGCCACTTTGTCATTCTTTGGTGGAACATTTTCAATATTCTTCTTGCAATAGGTAATCTAATTAAGATGTATAACATAGCAGCCAGGACCATATCATTGCTCTATGTAAATATATATCCTCATTTCCAGGGGTGCTGAGATCCCATCACGCTTCTAATAGGATCATTTTTATTTTAAATTATATTAGTCTTATATTATCTCCTATCTCATTGCTTAAGCACTGCAGTCCCTGACACAGCCGTGTGCATGTAGTTTGCTGCTGGTTCCCTGGAGTATCAAAGTGAACTGAATGAGAGCATTACACTTTTAACTGGGTACACTTATCAGTATGAATTTTGAATTGGTGATATAAGAAGAACTGATTTAACCTAAATAAGGCTTTGGTTACCTGTGTGAAGATTCTTTGATGTAAAATAAAATCCCTGTTTCCAGAAATCCTTAAGTTTTTACTTTGCCTCTAATTAATATATGAATCAGATTTCGTCAACCAGCTCTGTACAGCAGCCAGTAAATTAGCAAGGGCAAATCTGGTTCAGATGACTCATTTTTGGGAGTTTCATCCAAAGTCGTTATGAGAAAGTCAAAATCATCAGCTGCAATGTAGTTAAAGCTGAAGATTTAAACAATAAAAGTTGGGAACAAGCCTGGATGTAAGTAAAGAAAAGTATTCTTGGGAAAAGCAAATTGTTTCTGAAATGGCCAGATGAATGTAGAGAGCAAACAAAATGCAGGCTTATAGCTGAGTGCTTGCAGTGCTGCTGTTTTGCATGCATAGGGAGGGGAAGGACACAATGTGAATACAAGCAATTCTATTCTGGATGGAAGATAATTAGAAACTCACCAGGATGAAGTACCTCATAAAACAGAAACTTTTAAAAACTTAATTTTTATGCAATATTTCCAGTCCAGGGCCCAAGATGAGAATTTATTGTGAACCCATCCATCTGGCGTAGAAATGGAGCAAGTGTGTGACAGTTCTGCTGCTGAGCAGATTATATTTTGGCTGACTGACATCATGGTAATGAGAAATTTCTGAAGATCCAATGTGTACTTATATCAACTGGCAAAAAAAGAAACAACCAAAACCCTTGGCAATGGAATGGATCTGTTAGGCCTTTGGACTCACCCTTCAAATTCAATGTCAAGAAAAAAAATGAGCTTGATCTTTCACAGCTGTCTAGCAGCTGACTTTTTGGTTGAGGCAGAGCATAGTCAAGATAAGCTAGTAAAGCTTGACATGGTTAGTATTCTCCTGTGGGGAAGACCAGAAAGTTGTTGTGGGTTATAGAGATGGTTCATAATTTGGATTTTGCCCATTTAAGCTCCCTAGCATATTAAAATTGAAATGGCTTATCAGCAGGTGCATTTCCTAATATTTCTATCTAAAAATGGTATAGTCTGTTTTCATACCATTTATAATGAATACAGTCTATTATAAAAATCATGATGGATTATCCTCGCTGAATACAAAGTGAATTTCCCTGAGCTTATTCACATTGATTAGATCTGGTGTCAGCAAAAGACCCGAATCTCACATTGGAGAGTTTTCACTGTGGCCATTCTCTAATATTTAATTTCTATCTGCCCAGTCCCACACAGGTTTAATTTCTGATTTAAGGGTTTTAGTTTCCATTTCCTCATTTGCACCAGCAATGATGGGCTAAACTGGTTTATTTTATCACTGGGACACCTCGTGTTAGCAGATACTGAGTTGTCACTGCCCAAGTGTGAACTCTGCCATGATTATTTCACTGCTACTCACAGCTGCTTTGAAAAGACATTGGCCAAGAACTGAGTTGTAGAATGGTTGACATCTATCAGCTTTTAGGCAGCCCTTATAAATCTTCCTACCCCTATGGCACTAAGCAAGTGTGCCATGACAACAGGAGTCCCATACTGAATGACTTCTTCGTAGCCATGCTGCTAATCATGTCCCACCAAAACAAGCTCCCTTTCTGTGCTGAAATACAGGCAGTGAAATTATTGCATGAATTAGAAGAAATAAGTACAATTTGGTGCAGAAGTTAATGAGAAGTCTTTTTTTTCATGTCTGATCCTTTCACTATGTATGAAAGAGGTTTTTCTTAACACAGGTTAACCTGGTGCAAATGGTTAGCCGTAAGTCAGCAAGATTGGACCGTGAAAAATATTTCTAATTTCAATATCAGGAAAATATTTCAAGGATTCAGAGCTAGGCTCTTGCAAAAGCAGAAAGCAAGTGACCATTTCTAGCCCTGGCTTTATCGTTCACACTGGGGAAATTGGAAAACAAACTCATAACCAGATCCTGACCTCACTCCCAAGGATTTACCTGGATGGCTCCAGTACTGTGGAGTTGACCTAATGTGGCTCTGCGGAGGTGTAAATACAGATTTACACACTTCTTCACCACAACTATCAAAATTGAAATCTGCCCTATATTTAAGCAAATATGGATCCTCTCAGCAGCCAAAAGCTACATGACACTGAAAAATAAGGATACACAAATATGACCTTATTCATATTTGATGATGTAAAAATCCATTCTTATAGTCTCTTCCGCTGTAATATTTATTTTCTACCTTTCTTTATTGTTAACAATTCTAAAATAATTGTACACAAAATTAACCATCAATAAAACAATGAAATGGTGTCAAAGGGTAGAAACCATTGGTTTTAGCTAGCAACTCACTCATACATAAACATGGGTATGAGACTGACAATTTGACACAGTAAACCTGTCCACATCAACACATCAGTAATTTAATACATATATTTGTGACTGTGAAAAGCAGTTTTTAATGACATAGCAAAAAGCCATTTGGTTGAAAGGGAGAGGAATCCAAACTCTCAGAAGAAGCAATTATATGAAAATTTGTACTGTAAATGCTTAATAAGCCATTTTTAGCTCACAGGGAATCCCATTGCACTACTCTGACTCATAAACACTCAGCAAACACAGGATATGATATAGAGCTTTATCTCACCAAGTGGCTTCCAGTATATGTCTGAAATTTTTTTCCCCTTCAATCATTATATGTGTTTTTACTAGTGAGCAGCCCACATTTTAAGGAAAAGAACACAAAAACTGTGTTTTACTGCAATGAATTAGGAATTCCAAGCAATTTGGCTCATCAATCAGAACATTTGCATTTTCAAAAAAAAAAAAAAAAGAAAAAAGAAAGAAAGACCCATATCTAGCTAAACAGTCTTTTCACCTGGGGCTCATTAGTGCTGCAATTATTTCTCTCTCCTGTTTCTAACTAATGCACTGCTGGGAGTCCAGGCCAGGTGCTCCTTTCAGGGCTGTCTGCTCCCAGCAACTCTATCTGCGAATACCATGTCTACCGACACCAGGCTAATGTAACCTTTGGCTCTGCCCCATTAAATTAGAACCCCCTCCAACTCCACATTAGCAAATGGAATAATTAACAAGTAGCAAGTCATTAATCCTTGCGTGCCTTAGTTACATTTTGTGGTGGTTTATGCTTTTTGTTTTCTTTTGTTTTGTTTTGTGGGAACTGGTCAACACAACAGGTTATGGATTTCTAAATGGCGTGTTAGAAAAATTAATAATTATTTCTTCCCCTCCCATCCCCCCCATTGGTAGACTGGTTCTATCAAAAAAACCCAAGAAACCAGCACTGACATGATTTGGAAATGAAAGGTCAACCAACTGCCATCTGGAGTAGTACTATCTGACCAAAAGCACAAATAAATGTATGGTGTTTAAAGTAACTAACTAACTAACCAGGTAACAGAACTGTTATTGTAACCACTGTTGTACATCGGGGAATCTGATGCTACCCTGAATCTGAGAACTTTTCTTTATTAATTTGTTTATGCATATAATTTAAAATATACTCTACAGAATTAATAAAAATAATTCTACCATTTTTTAGTTCATTACCCTTTGACTTAGAGGTAAACTTTCTATTGATTTCTGAATGTCAGTCAAATCAGAAATGAAAGGCATTGATTCTTCCTGCTTCTGCTTTCGCTCACAGTAGAAATACTCTGAGGAACCACTGAAATTAGGAGATGCTTATTTCAGAAGGGATTCACAGACCAATTACAGATTGGGAGCTCCAGTAGACATTATTTCTTGAAGTTTCTGCCAATGTATTGTGTCATAAAGCGATGCTGTTGTTAAAGCTGTGGTCTATATCCACATTACAACTACAAGTTTAATTCCAGATGCTCCTTTGTGTTTCACTTCTCACCAGTGCTTCAGACTTCTCAGAGCTTTGAGAAAAAGAGCTCATGGTTAATGGAAATTTGTCACTGGGAGCTGCACAAATAGACACACACATAGTTGGATAGTCTACTAATGTATGAACCATATCATCTACTTTAAGACCTAAAATGGGCAGGAAACTAGGTGAGGAGAGAGAACCCTGGCAAACACTAACATAGGCTGATCTAATATCTTACCTTCTCATTGGCTCTGCTGCTTTCCATGTTCAACACGTTTAAAATCTCTGCCTACAGATTCCATGGAACAGTAGGATTCTTCAAACAAAATTCAGAGGGAAAAATGTTATTAGGAAAAGATTCACTTTTACCTATTATTTTCTGAACTAAAGTATGTTGTAGTCAATAATTTACATTTATAGTCTTGTAGTCATTTGGGATTAGATGAAAAGTTCAAAACAGAGCTTCCTTATTTAACAATTAAGAATCAGTATCATGGTTAAAACACAATCATCTTTCAGTTTGCACCCCTTTAAAAATGAGCTAACTTTACTTCACTGTTGTCTTTTTATTCCCTAATATTATTTTTAAATACATCAACTGAAAGTCCAATGAATGCTGATGAAATGCTTTGTAAGAGCAGTGGTAACAGTTTTAACTAGAAGAACATAAAATAGTGTTAAATTTGAGATTATGAATCAGTTTTCAGAAAGAAATAGACCTACTTTCACTGTTGTAGGCAAACATCAAACATATCTGCTATTGTCAATAGAAAGTTCAGAGTTTTGTCTTGGTAACCATGCTTGGCAGCCTTCTTACACGACCATGTCTTCTGTGTTAGATCTACCTGATAAGAGAGATTGCAGAGATACACTAGTTATCATAATTGTTGGAATATGAAATCCAAAAGATTGTCATGGATCCCTAGAAAAGGAAGAAAAATTGCTTAAAGTATCTCTAGTTTTATGTTGGATTTTGGATGCCAGTAGATTTGTATAAATATAAATAATATATATAGATATATTGACATGATCCAACCCCAACAAACAAGCTGGTAGAGGCAACACAAGGAATACCGATAATAATTTATAAATTAAAAGTGATCACAGAATATTAGGTTTAATAGTAAAAATGACCATGAGATGCCTGTCTGAGTATAGATTTAAATCCAGTCGTGTACATAATTTGGGGCAGAAAATTTCCTTTCAGGATATATATCAAAATCACCTGAGTGCCAAAATGCTTTCAGCTTGGGGCAGTTGAGATTCTAACTGGATTCCAGCTTTGCAGCCAGAGCTCCCCATTTGACTTCAGTTTTGATTTCCTTAGCTTTTGTAGGTCTAAATTAAATCACATACTTCCCGTTCTTTCATGAAAGCAAATGTATTAATGTGTTTCTTTACCTGCTGATCTGACTAAGAATAAGTAAATGCACAAGAAACACTTCTGAAAGTGTTGCTCTAGATTTGATTGTTAATTTCATCATGGTCTTGCTCATTTTGACTTCACTTTGCCTGTCAGGCCTCAGTCATAACATACACCACTTGTTATGCAAAGATCCTGCAAGTGATTTATGGAACTCAGTATGTATTTTATTTAAGGGCCAAATAGCAGCAGGGACAGATTTCATGCCTGTATGTGACCCTCTTTTCACTCTCCTACTTGCTGCCTCACAATAAATGACACATGTGCAACTCCAAATATTTCTGTGCTTTTACAAAGTATTTGTAGCATTTATGTGCAGGCAAATGAAACCCCTGGGTGCATTTTAGAATCAACATTTTTAAATTGTCAAAATTTCATCTCAGGTGACTATCATAAAAACTGCAACAAAATTTATATTGAAAATTGTCTTAACAAAACGTGCTCAAATGAGCAAACTAAAAAGCTGCTGAGAAAAATTGATGGTGTTTGATGCATTAAAAATCACAACTACAAACTGTCAGCATTTTTAACCAGACATTTTGCTGTGCAGCAGAGCTGAAAACGGACATTAACATTCAGAAGCATACCAAAAGCTAGTAGACTTGAACTCCTGCCACACTGAGGTAATTAAAATTTAATATGTAAGAAAAGTACTGAGAAGGACTGAAATTACAGGGCTGTGCGTGGCCAGAGACTTTATCCTGCGCTGAGCAGAACTAGCACCAGTCTCTTTCAATCAGTGGAACTAATTGACTAAGTAAAGTGATCCCCAAGATGGATAGCGGTACCTGCAGACAACAAAAAATCAGGGAGATTAGAGGTCCCTGGAATCTGTGGAAAGATGCTGACGAGCTGTTACATCTTTTTCAGTTGGTTAGAACATGGTGCTAATAACACCAAGGTTGTGGGTTTGATTCCCATACAGGCCTTTCGCTCAAGAGTTGGACTCAATGATCCTTGTGGATCCCTTCTGACTCAGAATATTCTGTGATTCTGTGTGATTCTGTGATCTTTCCAGCGAAGTTCTGAAGGACAGATGAACTTGGTTGCCTCTTGATATGGAGAGGCAACATGCAGCAGCCTCCCTGCTGGCGGTACTGTTGAAACCGGTCATAACTGCTCCTGAATACGGAAATTCCTCCTAGTAAGGCAGGAAAGGCCCCTTTGCTGCCTATATGGTGCTGCTCAGGAATAGGAGGCTGGGCTATATCTATTGAGTCTGCCCAACTTGGAGTCTGTCCCAGCTGCTCCTGCTCTGGCATCATGAAGACAGCACCAAGTAGAGAAGAGAGTGTGCAGTACTCCCTGTAAAGGCCAGACACTGTCCACTGTACAGACAGATAAGATTTGTAGTGGTAGCTGGTTGGAAGCATGCTCATGCAACCCTTAGTGACGGCTGTGGGTGACCCAGTATGGTCCCATAAGATTCCTCAACATCAGCAGGAGCAAGACAAAATTAGGCTAGTGAATTAGTCACACCAGGCATGAGAAACGCCAATCTTTATCCAGTTACACTACTAGAAAATAGAAATAAGTCTATACAGCAGTCTGAGTAAATGAAGAAGCTGTCCCAAGATAACAGAAGAAGAAGATAATGTGAAAAATGGAGTAACCCTGAAATGTGTCAACCACCCCCATGCTTACGCTGTAGTAACTGAAACAATAGCTGACATTTACCATAAAGCATCACTCAGGGCAGAGGAAATGACACTGTGTTCTTGTCAGCAGTTCATCGCTGAGTTGCCTGTGTTCTTGTGTAGCTCTGCAAAACCTGTACCTGTTTTAGTCACTCACCAAGCACAGGCGTGGCTTGTAGCAGGGAAAGAATGCTGTAAGAAAGGGAATACTAACCAGAATAGAAATTAAGCTGGGCTTGACAGCTGCAAGGAAAGTGCAGCACCAGCAAGATTAATAAGGTGCTTTCTGGAAGAAGACTTTTTGAGTATTTTCCAGGAATCCATGACACTCAAAGGAGTGAACAAATAATATGAGGGAAAGTAAAAGAGCAACATTCTTAATTCTTTAGTGCTCTCAATGTGTTGTGTATTCTCTCTGGTCTTTGATGGTAAAAACTGGAGGGCAACCCACTTGAAGAGTGCTATTGGGAATTCATATAAAAGAGAAATCCCTCACATGCTATAGATAAAACTAAAATATGTGTTATAGGATATGAATTGTTGTGCAAATCATTCTGTTCATCTTTGCTAAATTCATCCTGCAGCTATAAACTGAATCACATCCTGTAAGGGAGGAAAGCAGCAGAGTAGGGTAATGGCTTTCTGCTGGAATAAATTTGTGCAGCAATTTCTGTGAAGTGGGACAAAGACTGTAGGACAATGAAGATTTCTCTCTTTAAAAGCACATGTGCAGGCAGGGAAAATCTCATTTAAATGAAGTTTTGGATGTAAATTCAGTGTGGGTAAACTAGCTTTCAGAAATCTTATTTGCTTGTGTAGGATTGTAGAACCATTTAGACTGGAAAAAACCCTTTAAATTCATTGAATCTATGCACATATAAGAAATATTTTGAGTTATTAATAAAATTGCTGTTTTCCCATAAACTGCTTATCTTGGACATCTCTTTTTTCCTCTTCATTCCCAGAAGTATGTCTAGAAATAAGCTGTAGGACTTGAAGTGCTGATTCATTGATGCTATTGGGTCATAATTTTCATAGGATGGATACAAGGTTCCTAAAACCATTGCTGCTAGAGGACACTAGCTCATTAGACCTAAGGATTCACAGATACTTCGTTTTCAAGCTGTCTCCACATTGTAATGCTGAGAAGCAGTCTGCAGATTTTGTATAAATTCCAATTTATCTCTGTCAACAATCACGTATATTCATATTTAACACAGAGTTCCTGCTATTGATGTATTAGGCAAAGGGAAAGCAGGCTTACCTCAGATGGCAGAAGTCAACATTTCTCAATGCAATCATTATTTGTCTTTACATACCAAATCCATCAAGTTTGCAAAACTGCTGTTATATTTTATAGAGTCTCAGAATATAAATCTCTTAAAAATACGGGTTTTCAAAAGATCTGGAGAGAGCTTGGACCAAAGGTCTCAGCTCAGTTAGTTTCTATGATTTTTTTTCTTCTAAATGGTTTAGTTATTTTTGAGCTTCACAAACAATTTTAAGATCTGTTTAAATTGGACTGAGCATGAAGAACCGATCTTGAAAAGTTATAGCTGCATCACTTTAAAAATTTACATTGGTGTGGGAAATAGACCTGGACAATCAAATCAAAATTCCTCCATGACACAGGAAGTTTAGAAGTTTACTTGCTTTCTATCAGGATCTGGTAAAAATTTAATTTACATTATAATTAGGGTTACTGTAATATTTCACAGAATCTAAAATACTAAAATAACATAAACCTGAGACAAAACCAAATTGCTGAAGAGATATTTTTAAATTATTTGTCAGTCCTTTGATCTTTTAGATTTGTAAGCTAACATAAATAAGCACTGCTCCTCTCTTTGCTTTTTTTTATGCGTATAGATTTATCTTTCAGCCAAGTAAGGTAAATGTTTCTCGGTTTAGCTCAGTAGTGATTTTTCTTTTAAAAAGATTCAATTTGTCCTTACCAATTATTAGCAACATCTTGAAAAGGGGTTCTGCTAATTAATCAGACTTCTTGTGAGCTCAGACAAGCCAGCCCCAACTGACCTTGAAAGTATATGAAGGCTCAGAAGTAAAGACAAGAATTTCTCGGCCAGAGAAAACATCTTTATTCTTTTAATAGGCATGGAGGAAAAGACTGCTTAGTGCAAAGAACTCCATGCAGCTGAGCTCTTTTACAATTTTAGATGGAGCAAATGAGGCCATGAAAAACAATAATTTTCAAAAGTATACAGGCTTTCACTGAAGTCAGTGGTAAAATTTCCTTTTCTTTCTAAAAACAGATCTACCAGAGCTAGGCAGCTCTGGAAGTCCCATATTAATTGTGCTGCTGCCACTACAAGTGTTTTTCATGCAAGGAAGAGACTCTCTGCAGCTTAGTATTGGCATCCCGCATGTCATTATAATGGGAAGAACATCATACTACTCCACTCACCTCATATTATTTCTTGCAAAAGAAGTAGACCATCTTTGCAGATATAAATTCACCCCTGTTTTCTGGAGGAGCATATCAGCAAAGCCCTGCTTAAACTCAGGTGAAAAGCTGAGCTAGGCAGAGCACTGGGGTGGAGCTTGAGCACTTTCTGTTCTCAAATTCTCCATTAGAGTCCATGAATATCAGCCTCTAAGGAAGCATATTCACAAGATAGTCAGAAATGCTGACTAAAGACAACATCCAAGATTAAAAAAAGTATTCTGTGCTGTTAACTGTTGGTTTTACTTGAGGTAAACTATAGAAAGAAGTCAAGTGTCTCCAGACCTTCACATTTAGATAAAATCATCTCAAAACATAATAAAGTCATATTGGTAATTATTATCATATTGTCATCAAAATTTCAAAGTAAGAAGGAGCAGCATACAGTAGAGTTTAAATTTATTTCCTTTGTGCTCTGTTACTGGCCTTGTCCAAGGACATTTATACAGCTGTCCTAGTGCAGTAATCCATTCTTGATAAATTCTCAGGTGAGTTCAGAGAATACCCAGCAGTTCATCTCATATAGTCCTTTTAAGAGATGTTTTATAGCCACTCAGGAGGGTCCTCTTGCACCCAAATGCCTTTAATGAGCCAGATTAACTCTTTATGCCAAGCTAACAGCTTCCATGACCTTTGGCAGGTCAGTGGGAAGCAGTCTCTTACTATTCGAGACAAACAGCAAACCTGCCTCATACCATGCATTTTATTTGAATTGGGGTTCAGACCTCCCACTAGCCAGAACTGAGCAAAGCAATGATTCAGAAAATTTGGACACTGTGTGAGAAGGAGAAAGGTCTGATGAGATTCATTCTGTTCTGCTGATCGAGGCGGCTCAGCATCCTGAAGAGCTGTTATAGAATCATAGAATGGTTTGGGTTGGAAGGGACTATCTAAGCACATCTTCTGGTAGACCAGGTTGCTCAAAGTCCCATCCAACTTGGCCTTGAACACTCCCAGAGAGGGTTATGCTTTTGGGCTTGGTTTTATCTCAGACCATGTAAGGTTGTAAATGACAGTCCAAGCTTCACACTGCACAAGTCCTTATCCTCACAGTGTGATAAAAGAGTGAGGGCATCCCATTCAGGCTCTTGGCAAGACTCAACATTCCCTTTCCGACACGCTGGATCAGACAGTGCCTGCCTGTGGAACAAATGGGCAAGATCAGGAAAGAAACTATATCTACCTGGCCCAGATTTCACACACTCAGGGTGACTCCTAGTATGGGAATGTCTATCCCCTTCTAATCTTCTGTCAGTATTTTCTCAGAGACAGCACAGTTATTACTCAGAACTACCTATGGCTAAAACTGAACTTTTAATTTGCAAACCACTGCATGTCATTCCAGTGCAAAAACAATTTTTGAAAAATGGCATTCACTTTAAAATAAAATTTTATTGTTCTTGAAAAAAAAGGAGCCACTTTCTCTGAAACTTGAAAAAGTTACATTTTCCAACCAAGACAATACAATAAATATCTAATTTTTGTAGGTGTTTTTTCTTTGTCTTTTTGAAGGAAGTCACTGGAGGCTCCAGACATATTGAATGAAGTGTTCTGTAGGTCCACGTAGGTCCCTGCTCCTTGTATTTTTTCCACTTTCACCATATAAACATCTAAAACCAACAAATGACTTTGCAATGGATGAGTAGAATAGATTTCTGAACATTATGTTTGCCTTTTTTTTTTTAAGCCTCCTTTTTATATAGAAATTGTCTGACTAGGCTTGAAAGTACTGCCTGTTTAAAATTATTTACTGTTACACAAACAAGCATGTTATTTTCCTCAGACTTAATTTAGAATATTTATCCCCAGAGAATCTAGGACCCTAAATCTAAGGATAAACTGAGGCTGTTTGTTTCCCTGAGGAATCTGCTCCACAGATCCGACAGCAACTGTACACTGAAATGGCAGCAGTGTCACAAGTTCATTTGTATGCCAGACTTTGTCTGGAACTGCAACACAGCACCAAGCTGTTGCACAAAGCCCAGCATATTATTATAGTCAGGGTAAGGCAGTACTATGCTCAGGAAAAAAAATGTAGGAAAAAAATATTTCTAATTTAGTTATGACACAAACAGTCATTGAATAATTTATTTGTATAACTCAATGTTTTAAACCAAGCTCTTCAGTTTCAATGCTTCTTCTCAAAAAGTCCTTCTGAGATTATATGGGCAGTGGCATTAATGTGCCATTGCCAACTCCACAACAATTAAAAATCTTTTGCCACAATTTTTAGCTCTCTTTTGTTTTTCACTTCTGATGTGGATTAAAGCCTGCAGTCACAACTCTGATAGTTTGAAGACATTTGATCCTACAGTATTTATCCATTATTTGCTTTGTTTACCCAAGGGAAAATTAAGTGCCATGCCTATGAACAGTGAGATCCACAATACACTGTGATCTTTGACAGATGTTAGTATTTGGGGAAAAAAAAAAAGAAAAGGAAAGCTGCATCACTAACTTGGGAAGCCAGTTTTGAAAACTGCCTGCCTTTGCAGGTGCACCTCTATTTGTCATGAAAACTATACAAAGACAATTATACATCTCATGAAATGATGATTCAATATTATTTTAGTTAACAAACTATCTTTTTCAATTTGGAAAACTCATCTTTTGAAACACAGGAAGTTTCACCTGAACACGAGGAAGAACTCTAAGGGTAACTGAGCACTAGAACAGGTAGCCCAGAGAGGTTGTGGAGCTCTCCTTCTCTGGAGATATTCAAAAGGCATCTGGTCACAATGCTGAGCAATGTGCTCTAGGGAACCTTGCTTAAGCAGGAGGGTTGGACTAGATGACTTGCAGTGTTCTCATCCAACCTTACCCATTCTGTGATTTTGTCTTTCATTGTCCTCATTCTAATCCTCCTTGAGTAACTTCATGAGGCACATCTGGGGATATGCAGTTTGTTTGCTTTACAGAATGTCCTTTTTTGAAAAGAACCACAGAGGATTCCTTGCCTCAGATTTAGAAAATGTAGGTTTCTTTAGCTAGGAGTAGGACATAAGTACACTGACACTCAGGTTTTCTATAGCAGTGTGCATGCTTGTCATAAAGATTGCTAGGAAGTAAGAATGCCCTATTTTATCAGTAGTAGGTCTTAAAAATATACTCAATAAATTTCTGATATACCTTTAATCCTTATTTATGTACCATAACATATATATTAATGTTGTAAGTAATATTTCCTTCTTGCAATACTTTGTAGGCAGTAGGGAAGAGTTTTACATCATTGCTGTTTTATGTAAACATAAAACTGAAGAGATACTAGACGGAAACCTGAAGCCCCTCGGTACCACACCAAATACACCCCTCTGTCAGAGGAATAAACTAAAAGCCTTATTTTGCTAACTCCTGGTAGACAGTGGGTTCCTATTGAATGTCTGAGCTCCTCAACACTCTGCAGGTTAAAGCCCAGGAAAATCTAAATCCTAGGGGAGTTTGGCAGTGTCTGTGGTAACCTCTTTTAAGTTGATTCATGGAATAATACAAAACATCAACCCCACAAAGCTGTTCTTGTATACTTGGTTAGGTGGCAACATGATATATTAATGCCCTGAATCATGGCAGAGGAACAGAATAAGCATAAAGGATGCATTAAAATATAAAGCCTTGACCTACTCATATTTAACATAGGAGAGCTGTTCTCTGGTATTAAGTTATGTGATCAAAATCCTATTAAAGAGATTGAGGTGATTTACACAGCATTGAGCAAAAGATCCCTAGAAGTGTTATTATGGAATATTTGTTTCCAAAAAAGCAGGGAAGGGTAGAGGACTAAAACTCTCACTCTTACTTATACTGAATATGATAAGTGCTATGTGAACAGTCCTTGTGAATTTGAGACAGAAATTGAGCAAATGTTAATGTTAATGGAAGGAGAGATCTTTTTGAGTTTTTTTTGCTGACATTTTAAAATTATATAGCTACTTATAGGAAAGCCTATGAGTAAATCTACAGACTAAGAAACTGTGAGAAAATAAGATCAGAGCCGGACAAGTAGCTTTCATCAAAAACATACCAGGAATGGGAAGTCCATCTTTTAAGAGTGATATATAACACTTGAGTCCAGGACAGAAAAAAAACCTTTTTTTTTTTAAGGGGAAAATATAATCTGAGTATTAAGAGTGCAGATCTGTAGCTGAAATAAATTGATATATCTTCCCTGGAATCATTAGAATTATGCTAGCTGAAAGCCAACAACTTGGTATGGACAAAACCGCACGTAACAAGAAAACTAGGAGGGCAAAAAGCCTGGTTGTTTGTATGCACACTTAAAATTCTCAGGATTGGCCCACTGGTAGGAATCAGCAGCTACTTTAAAGAAAAGACAGCTTTGCTCCCAAATACACAACTCAGGGTAGGTTTAGTCAGCAGACATTTGAAGGCATTTCTTCTCTACAAAGTATTGTAATTGCTTTCACATATGGCAAATACAATTATGTATCTCACCGGTAGGGTGGATTATAAATGAACAACGACTTGTATTTCAATAGATAGCAGGTGCATTTCTGTAAGGAATGTTACAGGAACTTGTGGGTAAAGCCAGGAAAAAAAAAACAAACCCAACAGTCAGGTAAAGGGGAAAATGTAAGTTCCTGATCCTGAGAAAAGAAAGAGCTGGTCTTAAATTAGCTGCTCAGCTTGCTATACCCAGCCCTATTCAAATATGCAAGAAGGATTGATTTAAGAGAGTATGCAAAACTTCCCTCCCTCAGTAAGGGTACGGTTACTACTGAAACATGTGTGCCTTGTTTTAAACAATCTCCATGAAAGAAGGGCACAAAATGCTCATTTAGGCTAAAATTATTTCACAGATTATGGAATTTACTGTGTCTTATTTATAAAAGTGGCTACCATCACAGATGTGAACTGTACAAACAGACAGAACTGATTGATTACTCCATAGATAAACTCATTTCACACATAATCAAGAAAAATTAGCATTTGAAATATGGGAATAACTACAGAATCAATTCAGTTTCCAGCATAATAATAAAGTTGTTCTAGATGCATAAGAAATGCAATTAAAAAGGTGCCCCAAGTAAAAAGAGAGAGTTTGTTATAAACACATTCTTTTCTCCATAGTTTTTTGTTTTCCTTCTTCTATTAGATAGATCATCCTACATTAGTAATATACTATGGCTGCTCCACTAAATATCAGCAAATTAAGTTCAGGACAGTAACACAGTAAAAGAATAGTATACTAGTCTCTGTCTTGACAATAGCATGCAAAGAATAATATAGTTGTCTATGACATTAAATGCCAGCAACAAGAGCCAGTTGGACTTGCATACACTAATGTCTGGTTTGGAGCACAATCTAAGATTTAATCTATGTTAAAAAGAAGGTATGTTTCTTTTTAAATATTTTACCCAATTTAAAATCACATTTTACATTTAAAATCCTGACTCCGCTGAAGTCAAGGGAGTTTAGCCTTAAACTTCTGTGAATTAAGATTTTCCACAGTAGCCTCCATATAAGCCTTTACTGACTTATAAAAGCCAATTATGTGGCAGTACTGCTGAGATGTACCAGCAGAAGTCAGAATCACTGTGTGCTCTACGTGTTATGAGAGACCATCCCAGTCTTGGAGATCTGTCATTTCCATCTATTATCATCTACCTGGGCAAAGGAGACTGAGGTCAGTCTAGTAACAGAGGCAGCAGAAGGCTTTGTACCCTCCATTCCATTTTGATGTCATGGCTATTGTGTTATTTTGCAGCTACTTTGAGTGAATTTGTCCACAAAACATACTCTTTAAGCTATGCCCAGAAGTAGCTATTGTCTGACAAAAAGGTAATCAATATTGGTGAGCCTCAGAATTTTTCTTGCGCATTTTATTTTCTCTGTGATGTGCTAGGGGACTAGTTTCATCTGCAGTTGTGTGGTGGAAAGAGAAAACAAAACCAAATTAAACTCCCCAAATTTAATATCTCCCAAAGGCTCTGACTGGCTGTGCTGCTAGTTAAATTCACCTGACTTGCTTTGCCTCCTAGACAACATTCATATTTTTTGTTGTTTGAAAATTTTATGAGCAGTGAAAGTAACTTCCTCTCCTTATAATTGATATTTATAAAACGACTGTTTGCCTGGTCTCCCAAGTACTAGAACCCTCTTGAATCCTCACATGCAAACTCCACAGTGAGTGGGTCTGATCACACATCTGAAGGGTTGGACTTTCACCACCAAACTGAGGAGAACAGGAAAGATCTATTGCTATGCTTCGTCCCAAGTTCCATCTAGTCTCTTTAATGACAACATCAGGCCCTCCACCAGAAAATAAATTCAACTGTTCTTTTATGTGAGATTTATTGAATTAAAAAACCACAGAACAAAACACTTTCCCTAAACCAACATCAGAAGTGCTTTTTGCCCTGGCTCAGTTCTGTTTGTCTTTTCCCCTCCCCCTTCTCTGAGAGGTACAGTATCTTCAAATATATTATGGGATAAGCATCACTCAACAACCAGCCTTAGTCACCTAGTAATCCCCTCTTCTGAACTGTGATCAATCATGTCACCACTTCAGCTGTTTAGCCAGATTGAGATGTGGGTCTCAGGGAGGTGAGCTACTGCACCTTACACCTTGCTCTGGCTGCAGCCCATGAGCTGCATTGCCCTGGGCCCCAGCAGGCTCCATAAAATTCTTTTTTCCCAAGATTGCATTCTCCCTGCCACCAGGCATTACCTGCATGATCCCGTTTGGATGAGCCTCAGAACAGCTTTGAAAATGTAGCCTCACCTTGTCCTGCAGAGGCAAAAATGGGCCAAGATAAGAAAAAAAAATCTCACAAGTAGGATATATTTCTACTAGTTTATCAAACACAAGCAGAGGAACCCAGCAGCTCCTGGAAAGTGATAAGATCAATGTGGAATCATACTGGTGGTTTACAGTACTGGGATTTCTTTGAAGCATAGCCTAGCCCTGTGAATGCTAAGTTAGGGCAGATGACTAGTCTCCTAAGCTCTACTTAGCTATCATGTTGAAGAGACCATTAATGTTCCTAGCAAGATCACAGTTTTTGACACACCAGTTAAAAACTCAACTAAAAAAGACATCCATTATTAAAAATATAATGTGAAAAAAGTGACCTGGTACAAGTGTTCCTGAAGGATAAATAGTTTGTGAGTATAAGTAAAAATACCATAAAACCTTGGCTCATGCACAAGGAGGAGACTCAAGGGGAAGGAGGAGGCTGCTCAGTATTCTTATGTGTAGGACAACCCCAGGGACAAAATATCGACAAGATCACAACTAACACTCAGTCATGCAACCCCATGGGCCATTGCCATACTTTTTTTTCTGTGTGGTAGAGATATTTGTCTCAAAGTGGTTTGGAGGAGCACCTGACAGTTATACAGTTTATCTGATAAAAATCCAGAGCAAAATTGGGTCTCACTCATTGCCTCTCTGGTTGTGAAAGTTAAAACCTTCTTTTTCAGGACAATGGAAGGAAAAATACCTTAATTATCTGTATATAATTAGTGCTGTAAGCATGGGTCCAACCACTTCCCCATTAACACCAAGGTGGTGTTCTTTGAAGAAAGTGCTGGCAGAAATGTTCATGTGGGAGATTGTGCTGCACCATCCTCCCAAGCTTTTTGCTGCAGTGTTTGCATATTGTTTACTGGACTGTTGTGAATCCTCAACCACATTTTATGTTAGTCATGGGCAAAAAAAAAAGCCTCGACTAAAGTGATTCCTGTGTGTGGTCTGAAGCTGGTTATCACAAAGTCAATCAGTCACACCTTCATACATCTCCTCTGCAAGTCACTGGGGTATGGAGAGAGTTATTTTTATACAAAACAACTGTATTTCCCTGTATGTCTAATAAACAGAAACGGTGTCTCATATTTTCATTACAGGCATGGGCAAACCACCGTTCCCTGCAGCCCTGTGCAAATCATAGATTGTCTGATGGAAACTTTCTAATTTACTGGCTTTGTGAAACCAAGATGTATATACCTACAAGTTTTTACATACCTTATTTTCTCCATTTTTCAACTAAGACCTTTGCTCAAACATTAAAATCGTTGTCAACTGTATTGTGAGTAATGCCTGTGAAGTTTGGCTCTTCTGCAGGGGAAAGTGTTTTTGGGGTGAGGGGCTGTGAGAACAATCTGAGTGAAATACTGCACATAAAAGATTCAGAAAATCCCAGAAAATATTTTCAAGGAAACTTGCAGATATTCTCAAGGGTCTCTTACAAATGACTAAGGAGGTGCTGCCTTCACTGAGTTTGTAAAGCACTTTCAACTTCAATCTCTGTCTCCAACAAGGTGAAAAGTCCTGTGATGTTTGCTACTACCCACATCTAATTTGAACCATTTAGCAAGGCCCCCAGTTCATTGTTTTAAAATCATACATCTTAAAACTGCACAGCTGTTCACCTCTGATTGCCAGCTAGATAACAGCTATTAAACGCAAGCCATAAGACAAATATTTCTGCAGATTTGCTAAGTTATAGCCATCCAAAAATATTCCCTCTGCTGCCCAATATGCAAACACCCTTTCTACTGTTAGGTTTTATGACTGCCAAGGATGGAAGTTGTAAAGAACGTGATACTATTGCACTGTACCATAAACTGCTATTTCACTAGATTCCCCAATTTCTTTGGGGAAATAAAGCACAAAAAAAGCAATTTACATGGAAAAAACACTAATTTATTAGAAATATCCTTCTTCTCAGATACAGTCAAGTACATTACCATAAATGTGTTTTACAAATATGGTGCTCTGAGTACAGACCACCCCTACGAATGGCTGTGGATAGAAACCTGGGGGTTGCCTGCACAATACAGCTTCTCCAATTCTAACAGTTTTGCATTAATATGGTGTGAAAAACCTATATATAGAATGCTTTTGTTAAAATCAGATTATACTAATTCTATATGAAGTCCTTTAATGAAAAATGTTTAATGGTTGAAATACTATAAGACTGCAGCTAGAGTGCAGGTGCAAAAATGATATTCTACACTCCCTGGAGAGCAAACTTGTACATACTGTGAAATATCAATTAAAGTTTATAGTTGCCTGTACCAGTTAAATGTCTTTTTCATGGGAAATTTTCGTCTTCTCTTATGAAGCACTCACTTGGGTTAAAATGTGTACTGAATTATGTGAGCATTTCGAGTTATTAAGGAATAGATTTGTTTTACAAGCAAGCTGTAAGCATTCTTTGCAGTTTTTATGAGGTCATCTACACAACTTTTAAATGGTGATCTTGGCCAGCCTCGATTCTCAGATCAGTTCATTAATTCACACAGCTGTCTTTAAAAACTACAAGAATAATACATACTGCAGTCTGGAAGAAAGAGGTGGATTTCAAAGCTGTATTTCAATCAAGAGGCCTGTTGACATCCTAAACTATGAGAGGACAGCCTAAGCTGTTTCATGAACAGCAGCAAGTTCACATTTGAAATATAGCTTGCTTAATTGATTTCTTTTAGAATATATGGAGAAAGGATGCAAAATTCACTTTCAAGTGAGCACACCTCCCAGAAAGTGTCAGCTGGGACACAAGCAACATTCAGTGCTGGAAGAGGTTGTCCCAGTAAAATCTTACATTCTATGGCATATGCTATGGCAGTCAGCCTGCTCACATGTTGCTGAATTGGAATGGAGAACACCTGGATTTAATTTCTGATTCTGACACACTTCCTGGGTGGTTTTGGACAGGTGTCTGACCTCCCTGTTCTTCTGTTCCACATCTTTTTATATTTTTGAATAGTCTTCCTTTTTAATTTCTTAGCTATCTTTTCTATCTTGTTATCTTAAAAAGTTTTTGTGCCAGGGTTTGTCTGCCAACAGATGTTTATACCATAGTTAATGCAAACTCTTGAGACCTCAAGATACTCTTCAAAAGAAAATAAATTCTGAAGAATACTGATACAGGAAAAACCTGTTAAGAGGATGTTTAAAAGGATGCAACATGAGCTGAATAATTTGTAGCAAAACTTTCTAAGACCATGTGCTCCCTATTTTTAATATGCCTCTCCACAGTCTGGTAGAGACCAAAAGTCAAAATCTAAGGTATAGTTGCAACTAAGCAGGTATGTGATGGAAAAGTGACAACCCTCATGGAGTTTCATTCAGAATGTGACAATTAAGAACATGAGGATCCACCACAAGAATTTCAGTCTCCACCTTGATTGTAAGTAAAAAGTGGTACAAACAGTTAGTACAGAACTAGAAGCTGTGATACATTTATATGTGGTTTTGGGGTTTTTTTTTTAAGATATTTGAATTAAGTCAAATAAAGTTGTTTAGAGGTATATTTGAGCTGAATTTCCTGCAGCTAATTAATGGATAATGTTTTAGGATTCACTAAATCCTGTTTTCTGAATGTGCTTGAAATGAAAACAGTCATCCTGCAGTGTTGGTGCCAGGCCTAAGCTCTTTCCTTTCTTTTACTTTAGGATCAAACCATATTGTGAGCTGTTAGCAACTGGAGCCATTTTGTAGCCTGCATGGGCAGGGTGGATGATTTGAGACTCTTCAATTTAGAAAACCTGCTGTAACCTCTAGTTCTAGTTGCCAGTCTCTGCAGGCAGCTCAAGGCCAGCAAGTGCCCACTGTCAGTATGCTGAAATATCTCAGTTCACCTACAGTATCGAACTGTACAAAGAAAGTAAATCCCACCTAGACTCCCACATGACTTGAGTCAGGAACAGTCAAGAACAACATCTTATTGAGTCTCAATTATTTGATGGGGCACAAAAAAGTCCATCTTCTGTCCACAGAGCAAAAAATTCAGGGGAAAAATAGGGAAGCTAAGGCAGGGCAAAGAGAAGAAAGTATTCTGTAAAAATATATTCATAATTCCTAAACCAACCAAATTATCTAATTTCTTTGGTAGGAACTGGAAAAACACTGGCAGTGACACATCTATCACCACTTTACCTGTAGAGGCATGGCACACATGTTACTTACCTCCCATTTGCTCTCTGCCTGGCAGCAGAGATCAAAGCAGGAAGAGATGTCAAGCAGTATGTGCTCACTGTGATCTTCCTCCATAACATACCCAGGAGTAGTTTTTCCTGAAGAAGCGTGCCACAGCTATGCGTTGTGATTACTGACAATTGCTGTGATCATACTCAGCCTGACCCAGCGCAAAACGTGCGGACAGGAGACCAAGGCAGCCCAGCCTGCTGTGGGAATGGAACTTTCCCTGCCATGTGGTAAGAATCATCATGTGGGATGCAGTCAGCAACCTACTGGTGCATTGTGAAGGTGCAATAAGAGTCCCTGTCAGAGGCACTGTGAACCAAACAGCATGTATGCAAAATAAATTGTCATAAGGGGCTACTGATCAAACTTACGGACTTGGAGGAAAGAAACAGAACAGGGACCTTCATTTAAAATACAATGCAGTTAAATGCCATTGAAGAAGGAACGTGAGGGATTCTGGACAAAGAGAAGCAGAGTTACTATCCTAAGCCTCCAGGGCACGACTTTATTAACTAGCCTGAAGAGAAATAGTGTAAGAAGACAGCTGAGTCTCTATTAATACATCCTGTAAGGCAGTTGCTGTGTACATTAAATCTATAAATGTACATAAATGACAGTGGAAATCACTGAAGATCAGATATAGCCCGCTTTTTAACTTAGAGCAAGGAGAAATAGCATAAACCATCAATACTGACTAAAGAAAGGTTTGAAAGAAATGCAAGATATGTGCTCTGAAAAGTACAGAAACTGCTCTACCCTCATTTTTGTCAGAGCTCAAAGGTTGGAAAGAGCAGAGCTTTAGGCTCCTGCTAGCTACACCACCACAGGACCTCAGGAAAGATGATGTTTTCCTGCAGTGGACATTCTTCCCTCCTGCTGCCTGTCCGATACATACTGAAATCCAGAACTGCATAATTTGAATACCTGCTACCTATTGAGAATATATTATTTGTTAGAATGCCTCCTTCCCTGAAGAATCATGCTAAGTGCTGTCACTTGGGTTTTGGCCTGGTTTTGCCCTTTTGTCCTTTTTATGAGTTAATTTTTTGTTTTCTGAGTCTCTCCTGTAAGATAATACTTCTCAGTACTGTTAGTAATGTGCAATACAGGGCAGCCAGAGTCCTACACTTTGATTCAAGCATTACCTCAAACATCTCATTCACCAGTGAAAAACACTGGGCATTCTCATAGTTCTCATAGCCAGATAGGAGATAAGAGGCAAGTCTTCAATGCATATTACATCAAGTAGGAAACAGAGAAGTTGGGGGTGTTCCATTCCTGGAAGTGGCCAAGACCAGGCTGAATGAGGCTTTGAGCAACCTGAATCACAGAATCACAGAATATGTTCAGTTGGAAGGGCCCCAAAGGATCATTGAGTCCAACTCTTAGCCCTATACAGGACCATTCCCAAGAGTACAGAATCTGATCTAGTGGAAGGTGCCCCTGCCCATGGCAGCAGAGTTGGAACTAGGTGATTGTTAAGGTCCCTTCCAACTCAAACCATTCTGTGATTCTATGAACACAAAGAAAAATTTGCAGAGGCCTCTCAAGTACTTATTTACAGTCTATATATCTACTTTCCAATATTGACCTTTTAAATTGTATCTTTCATCTTCAAGTCTGCACAGGAGCTCATGACAAGTATATATGTGTCTAGATTGCCCTTAAAATATCTTCAGAAGTGTCTGGAAAGAGCTATAAGCTCCAGCCATGCCTCTGGAAACCTCATTATGGTCTCTGACTTATTCAGGGCAAGCTGGCAGGACCTTCATCATCACAGAGAAGGTGAAGAAAGTTGGACAGTACATGGACGATGACATTCCACACATTGTGAAACCAGTGCCATGTGAGGATAAATGGTTTCCCTTCCAGGACAAATCTCTTTTTCATTTTAAACCAGAATGGCTGCCACTGAATACATTGCAAATAAAAATAAAAAGCTAAACCCTGGGTACAGGGCTTTCTTAGTCCTTGACAGTGTTGGCATTTTGTGGAAAAGTAATCAAACAGGTCTTAAAATACTTTGTGCTGTAGCAGGCCATTTGTAACTGTGAAACAGGGAAGGCTGTGACAGCACATGGGCATCCCCAGACGCCCTTAGAAAAGACTAACCCTTGCTTCTTGTACTTCTCTATATTTTCTGCCAGGAAAGCACCTGATACATGAAAAGACAACAAAGATGCAATATCATTCACTCTTTGAATCTTTACCTCCACAGTTACTTCGTGCTCCAGGCCCCAGGTAACACTGCCTACGGTTGATGGTACTGTTACTTTCTCTTTGTTGTCTTTGCTATGTTTGGCAGGCAAAGGCCATTAAAAGGAAAGAATTGCAGGGCTGCTCAGTATGGCTTAGCTTGACTGTTCACATTTAACGATTCCTTTATTATATAACTCTGACATATAATGTTCAGTCATCTGGCCTGATAGCTGGCTTCTTGGACAGAAAATATACCTTTCCCAAGTCACTTCCTTCCATGGATTATGATAGTTTTGAATGTTTTGAGTGAATTTGCAGTGAAGTTTGCTTTCCCTTTAGTTATCCCAAAGGAATCTCTTGTGAGTCCCCTGCACCTTTGAGCCTGCTACATATAGCAGTTGAGAAGATGGCACCATTTCCAGTATTCCTTTTTTTTAGCACAGTTGGCTTCCAGGAATATTTGAAAGTATTCAAGTCATCTGCTCCAGCTTCCTGACAGTTCTCTTCCAAACTCAGACTGCTTCAATTATTCCATTTTTCTCACTTATGTACTTTATTTCTAACAGTGTATAAAAAAGACATGGCACAGGAGTTTTGGCAAGGACCCTCAGGGCTTTTCCTCCTTGGGTCTTTTCCAGGACATAGGCACATTAGACTAGCAATGATTTTAAAAGAGTCACCCCTACTTCAGGCATGAATTGGCCACAGCAAGAGCTGTGCTTCATGAGTGCTTTTGCCCCTCTGTCTTCCTTTACAGGATTTCAGGCGATGGAGCAAAGCAGACGGTCCTTAGCTGTCGTAACTGCTCCTACGTGACTTCCTCTTCTTCTACTGCCTAGAAGTGAGTAGGAAAAGCAAACAGCAAACACTTCTCTTTTTTTTTTTTGCAACAGTTGTTCTAGTCTGCAGCTGTTTTTAATTAATTACTTGGGTAAGTGAGATGGATAGAAGAGCTTTTGAAAGCTGTTGAGAAAAAAGCTGTCTGCAAGCTAATTATACTGTTATAATAATCCCATGGCATTCCTCAGACTTTTCATCCCCTGACTGAATAACAGTTTAGCAAAATATCCAAGGATCACTTATAGTTTTGAATAAACAGCAGGGAAGAGTGGTAAAACAAAATAGGATCTAGTTAGGAACAACTACATGTTTTTCAGCTTGCTCATAGACAAATCATAAAAGATCAGGTACCAGGAAAATACATGGAAGATTTTCAAAATGTTTCCCCTCCTTTACCCAAAATATTTATTTAAGTTTGCTTTTTTGCACTTTAGGTAGTTGACATAATTCATTTTAATGAAAATACTTAATGCTTATCAGAACCACTTGGGAAAGTTCCTTGTAACTGCCAAGAAGGAAAAACAACCAGAATATCATGTAGCATTTTTGCTCATTTTGGGAAGAAAAATATGTATTTGAAAACTGAAACAATAATACCACAGAGCCAAATGAAAGATTTTTCAAGGACTTAATAACATGAGGGGTTTTTTTCCAGAACATACTTTTATTGTCAAACATCTTAGGTTACACCTGAGAAATTAGACTGGGGGGCAGAATGGAAACATTAAGTACCTGGTGAATTGGGGGACATGTAATAACAACAGGACAAGTTGGGTGTTTCTTCCATAAAATGCTGTAAGATAGGTTTCTTTGTGTGCATAACTGCACATTGCAAATTGCTCATGAGAGAGACCCAATACATGAATCCCACTGGGAGAAGTAAAGAATAAAATGGAAGAGATCTTCCAATCTGTGGCCACAGAATTGGTTTTATTTCAATACGTTTATGTCTCCACAAGCCTCGGTGAGCTTTCAGTGCATACATCATCCTCAATACAGGTACCAATTATAAACACACAATATCCTAACAGGAATATTTCTCCTGCAAACATATCTGAAAATAAAGTTGAGTAAAATCAGTGCCAGCCAATGTCTAATGACACCCATCAGAGCCACTTATACTGAAAGACTCCCTTTTGCTGAGCTTCCATTCAGGCAAAAAACTGTGATGGGAAATGATGCTATATCTTGGTTTAAACACTATGATTTGTAGTCTTGCTACATACAAAAACATGTTAGCTCATCATGTTCTCTAGAGCATGAGAAGTCTAAATATTAATGGATATGTTAATTCAGGTGCTAAGACATGACATTAGAATTATTAAAAATAACACCTCAGCATCTGTGTCCTCAAGCATGGAAATTATTCCAGAGTAACAAAACCAAAAATGAAAGTCACACCATGTTGGTTCCAAAGGACACGTTCAAAACTCTTTTACTTTCAGCTTCTACTTCCATGTGGATAGTCCTACTAATATTTCAGTTGCAGATTTTTCAATAGAGACACATATTTGCAGAGCTGAGTATGCAGCAACTACTACTTTGACATTGCACCAGTTGCAGACACTGTAGGTAGACAGTGGAAAAATATCTCACTTTTGTGGAATAAGCCTCTGTATGGGCAGGCAGAAAGGAGACAGTAGTGTCATGCACAGACAGCCACTGCAGACATAACCTGGAGATTTCATTTGGCTGTCAACTGCAGACACTTTTCTGCAATAGTCCAGAGTTCTACACACCTAGCAAAGACAACATTTTTCCAAGCTAAAGTTATGCCTGACATTTTCATTTAGGGCATGTCATTAATAACCTGGCCAAAAGGAAGCATCCCAACACCCAGCATCTGCAAAAAGGTCCTTCAAACAGCAGCTGCAATGCAACAACTTCAAAATCCAGTTGGTGATTTTCTCATGTCTTGATAAAGCCCATTGAGAGGGAGGTTGAGCTTGACAGTATTGTTTTCCCACTCTGCCCCTCAGCTTTCTGTCAAAGGAACAGGGCTGTGTTTTTCAGGGTTTCTCAGTGAGGACCATCAACACCTGAAGCCCTAGGGATGTAGCTCCATTTCGCCAGAATCATGTGCGCTCACAGTCTGGCCCTATGGAGTCCTCTGAATGTAACTTACAACTGCCTTCTGAAGGGCCTAACAGAGGTAGCCTCTGCCTGGACAGATATGGATTTTCAGACCTGCTTTCTGTCTCTTGATCCCTTATGGATAGTGGAAAAGAGGACGGAGTATGGGGGGAAATGCTAAATGTGCATCAGGTGATGTCTTGCTTCTTTCTCTGATAGTCCTTTTGGAATTATATTTTCTTGGTTTATAACATGACAACATAACCCTCTCAAATGAGAAGACACCTGCAAAGGCAGCACCTGGAATTAAGTACATGTCATGAAAACAGAAGCCTGGATCCTAGATGGGACTGGGTCTCAGTCCTCTATGGACATGTGACCAGCTGTTTAGCTTGTGTGTCAGGAAGGAAACTTGTCTCCAGCCAAGTCGATAACTTTAGGCTTTGTGTCATCTCCTTTAACCTAGTCCCTATAGAGTTTTCAGTGGCCTCTATCTTTGCAGTTCTCAGCTAGAATAGGTATGTTTAACAAACACAGGCATGTGCATAACAAAAACTTTCCTTATGGTGTCTTGTTAGCATTATTTGCTTTTTTGTGTGTGTTTGTTTTTCAGTTAGGGGTTCAATTAGTTCTACTGAGCACTTGAAAGATCAGCTTCCCATTTAAGGGGAAATAAATGTTGCTCTTTTGATTTCTACAGTCTCCCACAGTCTTCTGAATATGAAATAGAAAATGTCACCACATTCAAGTGCAGAGGGTATGATCACAGCATGAATGTGAGAAGCATGGCAACCAGTGCCATTTGAGGTGAAAAATGTGAATTTTTTTTCTTAATATTTCTCCTGCTAGTTACAGCTGAAATCAACCAACCACTGTTTCAGACATTTTCTACATCATGTTGCAGGATGACCTCTCCAGTGCCAGTGGGTATAAAGTAAATGAATTCAAAGGATTCCAAGATAATATCAGGTAGGCTATCTCACCTGGGATTTGCACACTGAGAATATTTCACAGTGCTCTGGACAGCAACAGACTCTTGTAATAGTGCTGTAATAGATCAGTTACAAAGTTCCCTCCCTGCACCCAAAAATCCTAAAGGTGATGGAACAATAAGAGGTGATACAAATCAAACAAAATGGAGAATGGAAAGAGGAATGAGAGGATGGCAGACTGGCATGTTTCTGTAGTCACAGAGGTACAGTGTCTGGTGGTCCCATAAAGATGTACAATACATGGAGTGTATTGTATTTTCTGTTACTTCTCTAGGGAATTTCTCAATTCAGTGAAATATCTGAATGCTGGAGACACTTCTCCCTGGAAAACTCCTTGTGTGCCTCTGGCTCGCAGTGGTGAATGAACAAGATAAGGGGATATCAGGAGGCAATACATGGTCTCTCTCCCACCTGGCCTTGAGATAACTCCTTCAAAAGATAAAACTGAAGTGACTGCTGAAATGGACAGCACAGCAAATATAAAGGCAGAAAATGTATTTCCCTAACAGATCCACCACTGCTAATCACACATGACATTTATTAATGAACTGTATATAATACAGTAAGGCTTTGTTGATTTGATATGTAACAGGGGAATTTTGGTTTTTCTATCTCACCGACATAGTTTATGGACCACTTGGCTTTCCATTACTGATTGCACAGAACTCCTGGTGCAGCAATGAGTGCTTACATGGTAAGTTGATATTCAGGCAATATTTGTAGTATAATTTAGCTTTCTGTTGGCAAAATTAACCAGATGGAAACCAAGACTGGATTCAGCAGCATGTGACCAGTTAGCCTGCCACAGCTCAGGGGCTGCCAGCTGATGCTCCCTGTCCTGTGTTATATATCCATCACATGGAGGATCTGCTGTGTTGTGGTGGCAATCACTTCTACAACAAGACTATGTTATTTTCATATGTGTGGTGTTATTTAAATCACTCTGTGCTTGTTTCAGAGAAGATCAATTGTAGAAAAAGTGAAACTTGTAACAGCTACAGTGTAGCATTTCTTATAATATAAGGTAACTGAAATTACTTTAAAAGGCAGTCACCTTGTACTTCATATCTTATGAACAGCAATGATTTAATGTCAAGAAAGTGCAATTTATTCTAATAAATTTTTCTTTGGAAATGAAACTTAGATTCTAATGGGACTTCATAGATTATACACATTACATCTTGAATCATAGATTTTTGAGCTGAAACTGAACAATGAAAAATCCTACAGTACTATTAGGTAATTTTCTCTTTAATTTGGGCCAAAAGAACACTGCCTTTTGAAATGCTTTCCCAAAATCTTTGTGTAATATATTTTTAAATGACTTCTGGCATTCTTCTTTAGAGAATATTCCCAAATCTAATCAACCAATTAATATACTTTTCCTGCAATTCGAATGAAATTTGCTGCCCTTAAATATTTTCTTTGAAATTCCACTTCAGTTCCAGATTTATATAAATTATAGTAACAAAGTAAAATAACTATTCATAATAATGATTGTTATATACATAGTTTATTGCAGTAATGTCCTCTGTTAAAAAAAATCTGATCCAAATGTCAGACACACTTTGATGGACAGTGGCACCCTTATGGCATGGAGACTGTCAAGGCGCTTGAGGGTGAAATGAGGAACGAGCGAGAGGTCCACTAACCCAGTGAAATGCATTTGATCGACTGTGCACGATCTCTTTATCTTCTAACTCCTTCTAGATTCCCCTCCCCTGCAAGGTCAGGCACTCAGAGGAGCAATTTATAAACTCACAGCTCATATTCTGGTTGCAGTTCCAGAACTGACACAAAATTAAATCAGTCTTGAGTGCAGTAGGATACAAAAATTACCTTCCCAGTCTACTGAGCCCTTCAAGACTTCCAATAAATCTCCCAGCAGCAGCATTCCAATGCCTATCTTCCTTGCCTTACAAAAAGACCTTGAAATGGAAACAGAAGGGTTTTCTTTGAAGTCATATTTCATAGCACAAAAAGACATGCATAGAAGCAGCTGACTTAGTGGTTTCCCCCTCTCGCTCAAAGCATTTTCTGAAAAGTTTTAAATTGGACTTTTTAGTTAATCCCCAGAACTCCTAATTGCAGGGGCCACAGCACGTGTGAAAGCAGGAGCTGATGTCAACAAAGGTTCCTTTTGAAAAAAGATGAAGGCAAAACTTTTTAAAAATACACTGGCTAGCAGAAACATCATTGGGCTTCATCTAATTGCATTCGTCCCCTAAAAATTACAGCAGTCCTCCCTAAAAAATATTAAACTTAAGCAAGGACATTCACTTCATCTTGGAATTGGCACTGAGTGCAGATGAAATATCTCCCTGTGTAATTATTAAGTTAAGCAAGCTGTAATTATCTCTATTAGATTCCCCAGGCTTTAGTAGAGATATGCTGAGTTTTAGAGCAATCCTTTCACTTACACTTCAGGAGCTGTGGGAATGGATCTGGAGGCTGGCTCTGGTCCTTCCAGAGCCTGTTTTGCTGGTGTGTGACCTGGCACAGGCTCTCAGTGCATGCCTGGGGAAGAAAAGGCTCATCATGTTGGCCTATTCCTCCCTCCCAAGAGCTCACAGAGCTGGGGGACTGGAAGGGCCACAGCCCTCATGGTCCCTCAGTAGAGGGGCCCAGGAGATGCCCCCACACTGACCATTACCTGGGATGATGCTAGTCAGGGGAGGAACAGATCCCAGCAGAGATTGGGTGACTGTCCTTGACTGGGTGATTTGGGGATGCAGAATGTTTTCATAGCCTGCATGAAGGTCAGTCCATCGTTTCATAAAGGGCTGCCATGGTTTCTTGGATGTCAGGCATTCTGTTGCTTGAACCAAATCAGTGCTGCACAGTGGACATGGACACCAATCCTGGCAGCTCCCAAACTTTGGTCCTGATGCTGATACAGGCTTTGGCCTAGGACTCACTTCTGGTTTAGGTGTAGAGCCCTCCAAACCTGTCTGTATGCAAGCAGGTTCTGGGAGGAACTCCCATGTGAGTGACCCGTGAAGACTTCATTTTGTTTTAGACTGCTTAAAGTGTTATTGGAAAATTCTGTAAGGCAGCTCAAGTGAGTGAAAATGATTTGCTTAGGATGAATGTAACCACCAGTGCATTACTTCACATAATCTAAACAGAGTTTCAGGCACACTTCATCTATCATTCCCTGAAAGAGAGAGGCTGAGTTAATGCTCTCTGACAAATATTATGTTTCTCAGGCAGCCCTGGTGCTGTCTTACACGTTTCCTGACCTGCTTTGATTAGGTATATAAAAAGCACAAGTAAAACACAGGTTGGGTTTTGCAGTTGGAAATGCGAGATAAGGGCATAAAGGCTCATCAACACCCCAGCGCTCTCTGTGCAAGACACCCCAGCACTCATGAGATTGGAGATTCCTTCTTAGTGCTGTAAGATGAGTCACTTGGCTAATAACTATGATTTATAACAGCATTTTAATAGCTCCCTGGGCTCTCTGATGAAGGCAGGAGAGGGCAGGGTGTTACACCTCAGGATAGTTGCCTGCAGGGTGGGGGGGAGAGGGGAGAGCAGGGCTTATGTCCAGCAGTGAATGAGCATTGCTCAGAGGGCAGCTGGAGAAGCCCAGCAGGGAAGCAAGGAAGGGATGCAAGGCAGAGCCACGATGGGCTCCTGGCAGCTGATTTGCTAATGCTGACACTCTCCTCTGAATCTAACATTAATATCAGGTTTGGAGCTGGTAATGAAGAGGGAAAATTCCATGTTGCCTTTGCTGCACAAAGGAGTGTGCTACACCTCTGTGGTGGATTCTTGAGTACATTAAATTTGCCTTAAAAACATCCAAAGCCTCAAATGTACTTATTAATTAGCTCTAAGTGGGTCCACAGCCATGTCTCTGGACATGTATACAAGTAAGTAATTAGAAGAAAATTAGAACATTTCTTTTCAAACATGAAAACCTCGCACATCCATCAAACTGCGATTCCCCTTAAGTCAGTCCTCATTGCTCACTTTCCCAGAAAGGAGCATTACAGAGCAACTTGGCAGTCAGCAAACAATGTACAAGGCACACATCCTCACAATACTGCTAATCCAAAAGGCTCAGAGGTTAAGTGAGAGCTGGCAGGAAGAACAAAAGGGAGTTTTTTCTCTCTGGTTTTCCTGATAGAATCATGCTAAAACATTGGCTGGAGCAGTAAAGGCTTAAGACACTTCTCCAGAGAGCTGGGCTCATGCCCTATCTTTGGATCTTCACTCATTTTTTTTGAGGAAGAGAGTACAAACAGAGCAATTCCATCTTCCCAAGACTATCCAGAGAGGCAAGAACAGCTCAGTGCCATGGAGCTGAATGGTGATGTTTGGGTTTTCAGCTCCAGGGGTCTGAGATGCTGATCCCATGTTGATGGATGGCTTGGGAGCGCTCAATCTGCAGCTAGAGCTTGGTGGGCATGATATACCTCCCTGTGACATGCTGCAGGTTTTAAAAATACATGTCACAGGGCAGATAAAAATGAGTAGTGTCTACAAAGCTCTCTCAGCTTCCTGGGTGCTAAAAAATCAGAAAGCTGTATCTTTTTTAAGAAAAACCGTAAGAATGGTGATTGCTATCTAAAATTATCTTTCAGGATGCTAAATTGTCACTTGTTATAACCAAGCACACAATATATGCATCCTGATTAACTGAAACTCAAATTTAATTTTTTTTTCATTAGGAAGTGTCTATTCCTACTGTCTTGTCTATCAGATATCCAATTCACATTTCTACCAAATATTGAGATGGGGAAATGAGTATCCCAGGGTCAGTGATATTGTCTTATGTGGGTTGTAATAGGGTTTTTTAATTGTATTTGGTTAAACCTTTACATAAAGACAGCAAACTTTTTTTTTTTAATGGGAAAAAGGACAGAAATAGTAATCACAGATTCTGTCACTGTTAGGAAATTAAAAAAAAAAGGTTATGGTTGTAAGCCACAGTAACAGAGAAATAATTAAATTGTTTTTAACTGCTCCTGGAGATTGCCACACTAAACTGATGTTGGTGGGGGAGCTGGGTACACACACCTTAAGTTTGGCCAGGTCAGCCAAATCTGTGACCAGGATAAATTTACAGAAGTGAGGGTCAGTTAAGGGTCAGTTTCTACACTTAGCAAAGACCAACCAGTGTGTGACAGGCTGATGCAGCAGAGGTGGGAAGAGGCCTGACAGCCCAGTAGCCAACTCAGTGTCCATGATCAGCTGGTTGCTTCCCATGCCCCACTGCACCTGCAGGGAAGATAAATTGGCTTCTGTGGAGGCTGCTTTGGCCTTCTGTGGGTGAACATTAGTGTCTGAAGCTACCTGTGAGCATAGCAAGGCTCTGTGATGGATGTCACTGCTCTGTGCATGGACAGGGGAACCTTCTGACAACCTGGAGCCTTGGTCAGGATCAGAATAGCAGAGAAAGAAATTAAGGCAAATCTTAGTCTGCAATGACAATTGAATTAATTTAGGAGTTATGAAGAACAGGCTACTATTTTCTTTCCTTCTCTTCTTCTCCGCTGGGACTCACTTTCCTTTAATTGACCCATTTTATTGACTAACCCTGAATCATCTTCAAGTTGCTGCCTACATTGAGCCCCGTCTGGAAGCTGACTTCAAGCTCTGTGAAGTAAAAATGGATCTTTGCTTTCAATGATCTGTGGGACTTGATGCCATGGTCATTATAATGCTGTCACTTCTATGCAGTTATTAATTCACCTAACAGCAAAATATGAGTGGGGAAATGAAGAATTGCTGGTGGGTTTGAGGCAGCTACACCACCCCTCCACTCCCGTGGTTGCAAGCTGTGCTACAAATGCTGGCAACATGTGACATTACAGAACGGGCATGCAAAAGGCTCTGCAACTCTGAAAGCCTCTCAGGAAACATCATATGGCTCTGATTTGGGAAAGACCACACACGTTCCAGTACTTGTGACACCTGCTACATGTGTCTTGCCAGTCACTGCTTTGCTTTGCTTTGCTGGTTCTGGTGTAGAAGGTGATCTTGAAAAATATTTTCTTATTTTTATAACAATACCACAGTAATACATATTGTTATAAGCATCTCGAGGATGTATTGCTGGAAAAGCACAGGCCACTGCACCAGTGAAAGCCAAATGATAAAAGTTCAGTTTCAGATTCTAATTGATTATGGCAGTCACCTGGGACAACACTGCTTTGGGAGTTTATTTTTGTCCTGGAATATATAAATTCATTCTGCAGCACCTGTTGTTTGATTTTCCTGGCTGCTGGTTGTTAAGTGCACCTTGCCAATGGAGATGGGAGCTGAGGGGGGGTACCCTACACAGCACTGCTTGTGTATCACATCCCTTGTGTCTTATTTCACTGCTTGTGTCTTCTGCTTGTGCTGGATGGCCTGATCACTGCTGCTGCATGCCAGGGAAGTGCTCAGGGAGAACAGCAATGCCCACATGCCACCACAGGTACCCTGGGAATTGCTTGTGCCATGCCAGTCCTGACAAAAACTGAGCAAATCTCACAGCCACCCCCAGAGGATTTTAAACCAATTATGGATAGCAGGGTGATAAGGTGGATGTCAATAATGGTAACAATAATGCTGCCGCAACTTATGTCATGCTTCCCTGGGAAAATGATCTTGCTGATGGAAACCAAGAAGCAAGTGGTGTACTAGCATGGAGGTTCTGGCAGTAAACAGAAACTTGATCTATTTTGAGCAGCAAGGGACCGTATACTCTACTTGTGCTTTGATAGATATACAGGTTTGCTGCTCCTTCACATTAGAATGTGCTTCGTGGGGGATTGTGTAGCACAGGGCAAAATGTTACAGACAATTCTCCCTGGGTGTGGTCAGACATCACACATATGCTCTTAAACCTGGCATAATTTGCTGGAAGGTTTGCATGAACCTCTCAGGCATTTCTAAAGTTTTGTCAGGCTGGGAATGCCATACCTTAACGAAGGTGCAACCACCTGTGTGTCCTCTGGCAGCAACCAGGATTGTCACCTGAAATCAGTAGGACTTTCAAGCATTTTCTAAACTCCTAGGCAATGTGAAGGGTAAATGTGGCAGCAAAGCAGGGAAGACTTACTGCAGAACCTCTTATAACTAAAAAATGGAGTATCTGAAATAAACTACCCTAAGGCTACCTGTTTGATTTGAGTGAAACAGCAGAGCAGCAATACATCACACGCTGTAGGGGTGCAGGGGAACAGATGGGATGGGACAGGGCTTGGAGCAGGTTGTCTGGGCTGAGTTGGGGGGCTCAAGTCCTCTCACAGTGGTGTGGCATTCAGGCTGCATCTGAAGCAGTGTGTCCAGTTCGGGCTCTCCAGCACAGGAAAGACAAGAAACTACAGGAGAGGGTCCAGCAGGGGGTTACAAAGATGATTTGGGGGATAGAGCATCTCTGCTATGAGGAAAAGCTGAGGGAGCTGGGCTTGTTTAGCCTGTAGAAGATTGGAGGGGATCTTATCAATGCACAGAAACATTTATCTTAAGGGCGTGTGTCAAGAGCATGGGGGCAGGGCTAGGTCAAGGGGCAAAAAGCCCAAACTAAAACACAGGAAGTTCTGTGTGAGTATGAGGAAAAACTTTGTTCCTTGGAGGACAACAGAGCACTGTAACAGTATGCCTGGAGTTTGTGGAGTCTCCTTTTCTGGAGATATTCAAAAGCTGTCTGGATGAGATTGTGTGCAACCTGCTCCAGGTGAATCTATTTTAGCAGGGGGGTTGGACTAGATAATCTCCAGAGGTATTTTCCGATGCTAAGCATTCTGTGATTCTGTGTTTATTTTTATTTTCTTCAGCCTCTCTGATTACTCTCTAGGTAGAGGTTTTAACTATTGTTAAAGCCTAAGAGGAAAGAAATCCACAGGCCTAGAAATGTATTATTACTTCCTTTCAAAATTCAACAGTAAGCTCTTTACCAATCATTCAGTTTTTATTTAAAGGCTGTTTTGTACATTAGGATTTTAGGCACTAGAAAGAAAGCTTTTACATCAGAAAATGTTCATGCTGGAGCTAGGATTCCATTGTTTCACTCTAGAGTCATTAGTACATGTTTTATGAGTTCCTCAGGAATAATTGGTGCATTGTTGTATTTATTCAGATAAGTGGTCAGTGCTTTTATCTCTGCTGGAAAACAAACAAAACTCCCTGGTGACTCACAGCCCTTGTTGTGGGGGCTCCACCCTTAATTCCCCCAGTGCCTCTTGCCTTTTCTTTCACCAATCTAATTTAAGAAGCTTTATAGCATTGATAACTTTGCTGTCCCAAACCAGGAGATCACAAGTGGCCTTTAAGCTAGCTTCTCTTTAGAACCTCTCATGTTTCCTTCCCTCTTTTTTAAATTCAGCCATAATTGCCTACAGCTCCCAGTTGGGTCAGATATGCTTTATATTTGCACCTCTTCCTCCTCCTCATCTAGCACTCATTACTCCACACTCATGTTTATTAGCTTCTTTCTTAGCCTCTTTGTTCATGTCTATTGATTACACAGTTAAGAAAATATCTGTTTTAACAGTGCATCTTCATTTGCTAATGCTTTCTGGAGAAACTGAGATTGTGCAACTTAGGGTATGCCTCAGCTGTGTCCTGGATAGGAAGGGGTACTCAGGTACATCCTCTTGCCACCTGTGCTTGACCTCTCCCTGTGGCAACATCCATCATACAACTGATATCAGGCAAGGAAGACATTACAGATCCACCTCAGCTGCTGTGAAAGAACAATTAGGATAGACACCAGGAATGAACAGGTCATGGGAGACTTCCCAGCTTCAGGCCACAGCTGATTTTGTGTCTTGGAAGCAGCAGAGGTGCATTTAGGCAATCACCTTTGCTTTCTAAGCAATGTTTAGAAATACATATTTCTGCCTTACCTTCCTGTAAGAAGTTTATGTGGGAAGCACTTTTTTTCACTTCTCCAGCTGTTTTTCCTTGCTTGTAGCAGCTTGACTTTTGTCCCTCAGTCCTTCCACAAGACCTCACCTGTCTGGTGAGTAGGAGGCTAAAGGTGCAAGCTTCTGATTGTGGTCATCTGTCTCTACTTCGTCTGACATAATTGTAGCATATAATTTATATCCCCAGTACTTATTTGCTTATGTTACAAAATATTAGAGGTATTTTCAAAGCAAAAGATCGTTTATTTGAATCAGATAAAGGAATGAAGAGAGTAGAAAAATCTTTTAGCTAGTTTTTTATATTAATGAAGAAACATGAAATAAGAGAGGATTTAGTTTTGTTCTCTTCCTACATTAAAAGTTAAATTTGATATCAAAATATAGCAAGTGTTTTACAAGTTCCTGTGATGGAGAGCAATGGATGCAGCTTATTACTGCTCTGCTTTTGGTAAAGGATGACCATGATGGTAACCAAAATGTCTTTGGGTCAACAAAGAGATGAAAGAAAAGCATTTTCACATTTTATCTTCTCTGCATGATACACATCCCATACGTCTTAGTAAATATAAGAAATGAGCTTGTGCTGAATGATAACAATGATGGGTTTTGAATAAAACAAATACTTCATTGGTTCCTCTTCACTCTCAGCAAGGTCTGTCTTGAACATGCAAACACAGACTTTATCTTCAGGTTATTTGTTTTTACAAGAAGGAGTTACGTATGTAGAGTCTACCTGAACACTTTGGATCCTCTACTTCAGCAGTGGCATAGAGCAGGGGAGATGCTGACACTTCCCAGAAGCAAAGCTGTTTCCCTCCTGCTTCTGTTACTACAATGGAGCGATCATCTTAAGGCTCTGAAACACTATACTCCTGTTATCACCAGGATATGTGAAAGCAAAATCCCATCGGAGAAATCTGGAGTTCTAGATTATAACAACTGTCTGCTTCTCAGCTTTTATCTAAAATACAATTTACATATAAAAATAAAACTATTACCTACAGATGTCTTTCTCTCAGGACAACGAAATAAAGGTGGTGGTGCCTTCACTGAATTCTTTATCCAAGATCAACACATGAATCCAACTCTGTCTTCTCCGTCCAACTCTGAATTTCTTCATTTTTGAAGAGTTGTTGGAATGTTGTTGGCAATCCTTGCCTGTTTCATTTTCTTTTTCAATTTGAGTGTTTGAAGGACTTATCCAGCTTTGTATAGCATTTTTTTTCTTGTAGCTTTGCAGAGTCCTGGTGAGCACTGAAGACAGCTGGAAGTGCCAGCAGATACACTTTCTACATAAACTTTTTCAGCCTAGGAAAGTGCATCTGTCCCTTGCCTTGGGAATCCTTTCCTCTCGTTAAGGTGAAGCCACCATACTACAATTCTTCATGCATGCAAGATGTGGACACAACTTTCAAACTGAAGTGAAGCAGACCAAATCCTTTGAAATACACATGCTCCTTTCCTCACAATCCAGTAACATTGCCAGTTGTGGCCTTTAGCCACGATTACTTTCAGCCATTTAATGCAACTGTAATTATCCCACAGACTAGGAAGATATGCCAATAAATGTTAAAATTTGAATCCGCAGGAAGTGAGTCAGCTCAAGTAATGACAAATGACTGTGAGGTACATTATGGATATCTCTCACAGCATCACTTCCATGCTGCCTTGCTGAATCATTCCCATGGACATTGCCAGCTCCAGGGATTATCATCAGGACTGAGTTGAGAAGCACACTTTCTTCTTTTAATAGTTTAAATGATCTTAACTCTCCCTGTCCTTCATCCCACATGAATGCAGCTGAATTTGACATTCCTCTGAGCAGCACCATTGTACTCTGGGCCAGTGGTGCCTTGGGAACTTTCAATCCTTTTTTAGTGTTATCATGCTAATGTCAATGTTACTTCCTGTTTCTCCTCCTTCATTTTTTCTCCAAGTTACTGGCCTGTTTTTCTCAATCCACCATTTCCTGCTGCTGATCAGTTTTTAGACTGCAGTCACCTCTCTGCATAAATAAATACTAACAACATTATAACAAATTTCTGAAATTAATAGCTTTAAATTTTGCTCTACTTTCTAAACTATGATTCCCAAGTGTGAAATAACATAAAATGCATCACTTCTTGTCACTTGCATCACTTCCATCTTGACTTCTAAACCAAGTCTTACCATTGCTGAGATTTCTCCCTGTCCTGAGTGTCCTCTTTTCAGGTGGGATAGAGTTAATCTCTACAACACTAAGCTAGTTGTTCAAGCCTCTGAAGCACCTTTTCTAGTGATTACTGTGACATTGTCTTGGTGCATTTCTATAAGGATACCAATATCTTTACCTAACAGGTGGCCTGTGCATGGACCAACCCATGCCCAGGTTCAAATGGATCTCTCTTCCTGTTCCTGTGTCAGTACAGATTTACACCTTGGCATGACCCAGTATCTTTTTACTGCTGAGAAAATGCTGCTTTTGGTATCAGAGATTTTCTCAACTCCTGTGTTGTTTTATTATATCCTCTCAATCATTTAAAAGGGAAAGCTAAAAAAACTCTCCTGCTGTCTATAACTCCAGGGCTAGGTTTGCTATACTCCTATACTTTGTCTGTTGATTACAAAGGACTAATTCCTGCCTACAGTGAGACCATTTCTGTCAGAGAGTCAATGTAAAGATAGCTTACAACTGATGTGTACTATGTTGCAGCCTAAGTGATTTCTTACACTGACAGGGTCGGGTAAAAAGGCACTAACCTAAGGGAAGATCTGGCTCCAGTTTCTTCTCCTGGGTCCTCCAACACAGATTAAAGATATTTTCTCATCTTTTCTTTCTCTTGCTATGTGCTTTGCTTATGGGCATTTCATCTGACAAAATAAAAACCTAAGCAGTTAAAAGGGCCACCACTTTGTTCATATAGATTTCTCTTCTTCCTCAATATGTGTAGCCCTCAAGGGTTTTAAATCCTTCCTGGTTGATTTCAGTGTGTGGGAGTTCTCCTCTATCAGTTCTCTGTCCAATTTTTCATATAGCATTTTTGTGTGAAATGTTTTACAGTGCCAGTTTTACAAAGTCAGTATGTTGCAGATAAGAAAATGTTACAATAAGAATAAGGAGAATGCAAGGCTATTTCTCTGAAGGAAAAATGTGAGTCAAAAAATGATGGAGACTTATTTATAGAGTGGCTTTGTCTTTGTTTCAGCAGCATGTCATATGAAGAACACCAATATGCACACTAGACAGCTTTAAGCAAGTTATTTTCTACCTACCTGGTTTTGCAGCCCCACAATAATAGTCTGACTCTAGTCCACTTCAAATTTGGTCACTTCAAGTTTTCTTCTAAGGATGTATTTTATTGCTCTAGCTGATTTTAAGTTTGCTAGTATTTTGCTAGTCTGTCCTTATCAGCAAGTCTGATGCTAGAAAGCAAGGCATCCGGTTTCAGCGAAGGATTGCCAGCTTGTTTCAGACTGCCAAATCACATAGGCATGGCATTTCTTGTCCCAAATTGTGGCCCTCCTGTGTGTCACACAGGTGAGGTATGAATCAACCTTCCCAACAAAAGCTCTTGAGAATGGTCTGGTTTTGGTGGGAGGAGATGGTGCCATTGCCTGACCCACACTGACATTCATCATGACAAGAAAACAGTTCTGGAGCTGCTGAGCAGCAGAAAATAAGAGATGGAGTAATTACCCTCACTATCAGAATTATTTGTTATACAGTCCTGAAAAAGACAAATGGTGACCACGTATGCTTATAGAACTATCTGTACCTCAACTGAAGAGGTGTTGTATCCATACAGACTAAAGGGAAGTGGGTAAGGATTGGATACAGATATACACCCAGCACAGTTTGCAGATGCTATATTCACAACCAGAGAATCCACTTCAGTTGCATTTATCCGTATTAATTCCAAAGTGTGAATTTAAAAATTCACACGATGACACTTTCAGTTAATATATATTTCCTCGTAACATATCTAAGGAGGTTATAGACAGATGAGGGTGGGTCTCTTCTTCCAGGTAACAAGAAATAGGACAACAGACGTTGGCCTTAAGTTGAATCAGGGGAGGTTTAGATTGGATATCAGGAAAAACTTCTTCACTGAAAGGGTGGTCAAGCATTTGAACAGGCTGCCCAGGAAAGTGAAACCACCATCCCTGGAAGTGTTAAAAAACGAGTAGATGTGGTGCTTAGAGACAGGTGGACCTGGCAGTATTAGGTTAATTGTTGGACTAGATGATGTTAGAGGTCTTTTCTAACCTTAATGATTCTAACAGGACTGCTTCTAGTGATTGCTGAAATGACTCAGGTATCTTCAGCTCAGTCTACACATTTTTATTCAACCATAACTGTAATTTGTATTCCAGTTGACTTGACTTGTATTTTTTCTTAAACTCTACACCTCTTGTACTTAGGCTCTATTAGATATTTCTATCACATGGCAATTAAATACTCTTAGTCTGCTGATTTCTACAGAAAGCTAACTAATTCAATGTTGTAATGTTAGCTAATTATACAATACCTTCTTTCTGTCTTTGCATATAAAATTTGAAAGGAAAACTTTTCTCAAATTGTAAATTAAATACTCAGAAAAGCTGAGAGGCAGCTGTGTATAAATGTCTCAGAGTTCTATTTAAAGAGGCTTGAAAGGCTCAGATTTTAAAACTGTGAGTGCTGACTGGTTTGCTTCTGCTCTAATCATACTGCTATTCCTCTTCACTTCAAACAATGCATTTAGGTCCAATTTACTTACTCAAAAATGTTATCGCTCACTGCCATCTAGTGTTAATGATACAGACTGTCAGGAATTCAAAATTATTTTTGTTAAAAAACATTTGCATTTTTTAAGTTTGGCCCTATCCTAGAACTTGGGCACTCTTCTTTCCACTGACAGAGGGAGCTGCAGATGCACAGCAGCTCAGAAAACTCCAACAGGGTTTATTCACAGGAGTAGATCCAAGTCAACAATGCAATTTCAGTGACTACAGTTTTATTATTACTGTCTTGACTCTGACTCTGCTTACTTGTTCTCTCTCTGTTTCACTGTGTCACACAGGCTTGACCCTGAAGCAGAGCCGCTCCTCCTGCAGCAGCCTGCAGGGCAGACACACTGAACTTGGAAGCACATTCCTCACACCCGTGTTGCCAAGGGAAAACTGGGCACACTGGCATGCTGCACTACCTGTGCAATGCATTTCTTTCCACCTGGGTGCATGACAGCGATGGTACACACCAGATCTCAACAGTTCAGTTAGAATGTAATCCAGAGGCAGACTTAAGGATGGGGCCTCTGGAGCAGGCAGAAGTACATCTGTGGACACAGTCATGCAGTAGTATGTTTATGTTTATGCCCCCAGTTTGCCTTCTGAAAACTTACTTAACTGAACTTTGCAATCACACTTATATGCAAAATGCCTGTGCACATTCTGGGAGGTAAACCCAGAACAGAACCTCAGTTTTAACAGCAAACATCTTCAGCTACAAGTGGCATGGATTTATGCCACAGGATTCAAAGGTATCAATGAATCTTGACGGTGGAAAGAAACAAAAGTCCAAATGCTTCCTGAATCTCTAAATGCCATTCACTATTTGATATTAAGCAGCTATTTACCCTAGTAAGCATTGTAGAAAGTGCAGTGATAACCTTTCCATTTCTCTTTTTTACCAGGCAAGGATTTAAATTCTCAAATCTGGGATGGAACTATTGGGTGATAAAGAATTTTCCCATCTGAACAGCATGTCATCCATGGCAGTACATCTTCCTGTGTTTTCTAATGACTACACCAGTTTTGTACAGTGTGAATCACCTTCTGCTAATTTTAAATAAACAGGAAACACAATTGTTCTTTTGTGGAGAATAACGTATGTTAAGTTCTCAAAGAAAATGTCTGAATTCAAAAGCGAACCACAGAGAGTTACCACCACATATAGTCATAATTAATTTATTAGCACTGGTTTTGAAACAAATGTAGTCATGTACTTAAACACAGTTTAATTCATGTTTATTTCTACATTTGATATATTACTGTATATTACATAATGCACTGCATATCCAGTAAATAAATAGTAAAACCAAGGTGCAGATTAAGGTAGCAAGGTCAATTTTAGGTTATCAGGAAGGCCAAAATCACATTAGCAGTATAAGGACAGCAAGTTGTAAATGACTAATATTAAACAGTCATTCTATCATTGCTATATGCATGCTAGTACAAATGATCCCTCTGAGAATTGCATACAGTTGTCTAGAAAAGGAAACAGTTCTTCCCTTACATTACAACTTCATGATCTTTCATTTCTTACCTTTCAGGCCTGATCCTGCAGTCCCTACTCAGCAAAACTTCCAACCTCTCTCAGATTAGTTTTGTACTTTTTCTTTAAGCTACATAAAGCCCATTGGCTCTCTCAAAGCATCTGAAAACTAAATAACTAGAGTCTAATTTCTAAAAATTTAGAAATTCTGAAAATACTGGTAACAGAAAATAATGTCATTGCATACAGACCTAAGTGTACTAGAGCCAAATCCAAGATCAGATCTAGACAGAAGCCTTGGGAACTGCCAGGACAGCAAGGTTGGCATCTGGTGAGTTAGGCACTTTCCTGATTAGGCAGTCACTTTTAGGATCACAGTTTTGAATGTAGACATCTTCAGTCTCCTTAAATAATGTTTTGAGCAGCTGCATCCTCTTTTTGGATCTGGCCTTTTTTTATACTTGAATACATGATGTATCACATTAACATTATGCAAAGACAATAAGAGAAGTGACCCTAAAGTAAAACAAAATGATAATACAACATGATTTCACAGCCATGTCTAGAAGAAGCTGTTGGTTTTTTCTGTGCTTGGGTTAGGCACAGTTGTTTTAACAGCTTTTAACACTGTATCCCATTTACTATTCTTGTGCTCTAACTGCCTTTTCCTAAATTTGTGCTGAAATAAATCATTGCTGTCTTCATCCTCAGCTTCTGACACTATTTCCATTTTCTGGATAATCAATTTAATGAGGTCATGTTGCTTTTCCAACAATGTTGATATATCTTTGAGCCTAAAAAAAATAATAAAAAAATGCATACATCAGGTTTTGTCATTTGATTTCAAAGGACATTTAACTCATTAAAATTACAAAGACCTGACAGTGCTTAACTTCACCCTTCTGACAGTATTTAACTTGACCCTTCTGCTAACAAAGACTATTGTCTGGAATATATTTAATTCTTCAAGTTGTGGTAGGTACTTCTCTAGGTTTCAGGAAATAGAATTAAAGAATAAGTTCCTGGTTCTTGGGAAAAGTAACTTATTATATAGTTAAGGTAGAAGCAACGTCACTCTCAGAATAAAATTGTTGCCAGTTCTATCAAAAGTTTTACCTACTAATCTATTTTCTTGTCTGGCAAGAAAAAAGAGCCAAAGTTGCAATGGTAATTAAGCATCTACAAACATTTAGCAAAATTCAAAACTATTTTTTACAGCATATGAGGAATACTGATGAGGCACTGACTGATCTCTTTCAAAGGGTTATCCAAAGTGCAATTGATGCAAATAAATAGTTAACGTAAGTTAGCATCACACATACAGAACTCAGTATCTGTTATCTTTCAAGAATCAATGACATGTTTTTTGAAAATGTGTCTATAAAGTGTCTTTATAAAACTACCAAACAAGCATTTTGAAAATCTAACTTTCAGAATGTCTAGACTGACAAAATTACAGCATTAAATCTACATTGTGACTGAAAAGGTTCTCTGTGAATTGAACTATGTTTGTAATATTGGTTCTACTTGTTTTTACATCAATAAAATAATGCAACAAATACCTGTATTTCTGTTTCAGAACTTCCAGTTCTAATGTTGTATCAGGGCTCTGTGCGTATGTGGTAGAGTCTTCACACCCAAAGCAATACTGGAACACACTCTAAACAAAACATGGAACCAAACTGAAGTAAGTATTATGGTCTGAAAATAGATTAAAATTCCCAAATAGGTGAATGGAAAATTTCCACACAGTGCTAATGTTAAAAAGAGTTTCTGTTATGATGGGGCTTTTTACATATTAAAACATTTATTTTGCAATATTTTTTTATCAGAAAATTCAGTCTACCAGCAACAGTTGAAATTAAATGTAAAAAAAAAAAAAAAAGAAGAAATGCCAAAAGGGAGTCATTCTGTTTTTTATCTGAACATCTTCTGTAGATTGTCTTGCTTAATACAGTTACAGATCACTGAGTTTTCAAACACTAATTATATCTGAATATGGCTTCACTCAAACTGATTTATCATTTTCACTGACCTTAATCAACGTTTAATCACAATTCCCTTGATGTTAGTTAATGATTGAGTCTTATTAATGCAGTGTTCCTAGCAATCTGTGTACAAAGTCAATCATACCTCATTTTGGTAAGAATTCTGTCTAATATTGACCATCTTACCATAAATCCACAGTATCTTGGCCTGTTGGGATATACAGTGATTGATTCCTGGTCCACCCGACTTAAGAACCAAAATGGTAGCTTCTTCTCTAAGTTGGTGTGAAGGTTAACCTAAATGTAGTTTTGCATTTAAAATGAGTTATATTCTCTTAAGATAAATACACATTATCATGTGAAAATAATATATTCAAATCACTAGTACTAGTCCACACTGCAAACAATGGTGTAATATTTGAACAGTCCAGCCCAGACACTGAAACTACACAGTTAAAGCAGTATAGCAGTATTATCTTAGCAGAATTAATTATTCCACACAGATGGACACACTTATAACTAATGAGACTTCAGGAAAGCAGAATGAATTTGGTGTCCTTTTGATTCTTGTGTATCTTAACCTTCTTTCCACTGCACAGGTTTTTTAACAAAAAGACAACTCTCCAATTTCAAGCATTGTATTTACTGATTTTGAGATTCTGTTCTTGGAACAGCTCAGAATTCATTGAATTGACTCTTGAAAAATTCCTTAAAAATGCATATCCTTTACAATGACTCATATGATTGATAAAGAGATAAAGATGCCATGTTCACCAGTTTGCTTTACACAGATACTAAGGTATTAATTAGAGATGCTGATGACAAATCAACTAATTATCTAAATGTTGTTCTAACAATGATATCTACTTCCAATACTTGGGTTTTCAATGGTATGTTACTTACCTGCATTGCAATCCTTTTGAGTGCAGCGTATTTTTGTACTTCAGCAATATCCCCAACAGCCAAACCAATCTAGAAATATCAACATTTCATTATCTACTTTTTCACAGTCTGTAATTTCAATTGTATTTCTCATTCACATTTAAATAAAAAATAGAAAATCTAACATTCAAATTAGCTTTTTCCCTGGAATTTAGGAATATTTTTTGCATATTTGAAAAATACATATCAAGATATGTAGAAAGCATTTTTAATGACACCTCTTAAAATAAGAGGCACTTAATAAGGCACTAAAGAGCTACTTCAAAGAGCTGTTAAAAATAACATCCCTTCCTTTTGATTCTTCATTACTGCTGCAATGTTAAGTGTGGCAGTGCTAAATATCTTTAAAAAAATGGAATTGTTTGATTTTTATTGCTCAGCTCATATAAAAATTTTATTTCCTAAAAAAAATTATGTTCAATGGAATATTGCTAAAGATATATTACCTGTTTTCCCCCTTTCTCACCATTATCATGTTTTCTGATTCTTTTTATTCAGGTCAGGCTTGTTAGTCAGTTCCAACACTACTGCTGATTACTGATTTCTGTGCAATGAAGATCTGAGTTTGGGTTTGCTTTCTTTTTTTTTTTTTTTAAATTATTGTTAGTGCTAGGTTTTGATACAACAAGGGGTTGAGCAAAAATCATTGTTTCCCAATTTTCTTTATACAGACCTCAGAATAATACATTGCAGCTGCAATTCAAATTCCATCACAATTACTACCTAAAGATATACCAGATAACCTTGCAAGAGTAAATTGTGTTAAAATACTCAGAATAGTAAACTGGATGGAAAACAAGTGCAGAGAAAGGCGACCTTTTAATATGTTATGAAAATATCAATTTATTAAATAACAAATGAATGTCACTACAGTAATTCTATATGCTAAATATAGAAACCTGCATATAAACCTATGCTTAACCACTTTTTATATTACTAAGTAAATTACTTACTAGCAAGTTCATAAGAAGGATTGGAATAAGCAAGGTAAATATAATGAGAACTGTGTAACTCAGGAATGGATATGGTAATTCACTGCTTAGTAAAGGATCCAGGAAAGCATCATGGTAATTAATGTCTCCCAGCATCATTGCAAATGTCTTCATTACAGAAAGCAGAGGTGTGCTATATGTTTGCTGCAAAAAGAAGAAATATCAAAGTCAAGAAAAAAACTAAACTGATGAAATTTGTAAATAATGTCTTGAGACACTTCAGTCAAAGATAATATTTATAATGATAAAAAATTAACTATGTGATCCAACTAACCTGTGAACCCAAAAGGACAAAGAAACTCAGTCCAAAGGCCAATATCAGGAAAAAGAAAACCACAGCTATCCGAATCAAAGTCCTCAAAATTTCCCAGAACATGACAACATAGATGCCATAGTTTTCAAATCTATGCAACAAGTAAACAGAAAAGACATAGAATCAGTCACAGAATTGTTTAGGTTGGAACAGACTTTTAAGATAATCAGCTCCAACCATTAATCTAGCACTGCCAAGTCCACCCCTAAATCGTTAAATACTGAAGTTAGAGTCCCTTGCAGTTATTTACATAAGGCAGTAAGTAATGCTGATTTTCATCTGTAAAAAGAGACATTTTGCCTCTCTGAGACATTCTGAGATGGCACAAACCGGTTGTACTTTCACATACAAAAGAGTGGAAGTAATCCTACTTACATCAACCCTAAACTGCATAATCTTGTATTTTAAAGCACCAGAGCAGTTTTCAAGATATTATTTTTCATGGATAACATTTATTCTCTCCATAGCCATAGGCAGTACAATATTATACCACTGTTGCACTCAGAATAACAGCATTAGGAAAATACCCAACTTTTTTTCTGCTTCTAGAAGCAGGTAAGTGACCAGAACAAAGAACAACTGGCATTATAATCCATCTATCAGGGAGATGCCTGATTTAAAAGATTTTGCTTCTTACAAAGTAAGAACTTACTACATACATGTAGTTTTCATATAATACAAAGTATGAAAAACAAGCAAACAAAAATAAATGCATTGTTTGCAGAGAGAAGAGGAGTAGCGTACTTTTAAGACACCTGTGTTTCCAACAACAGTGTGTCACATGGCAAGCCTCTCCCATTCTTGACCAACACAAATGTCAGAACACAAATTGTCATAAAGCGGATTAAATTACTTATTCCCCCAAGTCTGAACTTGGGAACTTATGTCCTCTCTCAGATCTGAGGACCCAGTGATTGTTTTATGCTGCAACAACAGCAACTGTGAAAATCCCTCCACATGATTTTCACCCTGAAATATTATGTTCAAGACTGAAAAGGTCAAGTTGGAAATAAAACAAACCTGATCTTCTCTTATTTATTAGGCAAAATTCCATTGAAGTCAATGGAACGACAGGTTGCTTTGGGAAAAGACAGCCTGAATGAGTTAGAAAAATCAGGTATAGAGTTCTACTGCTATACACATGGAAATATAGACAGACCAGGGAGGCATTTCATCTAGCAGCAGCAGGAAGTATGAGCAATCATCTGTTTGTTCTTTACTGTCTAGATTTAACCCTCATTTTGCCCATACCAGACAGGACATGCCCATTCTTTAGTCACCTAAGTCAGCAGACACAGGTAGGACAGGGTTTGCAGCAGAGGCAGTACCATAAAGGTATTCTCTTTGACCTTAACTCTGTCTACAAACCTTGTCCTTAAACATCCCTATTACAGTAAAATGATCCTGAAATTACTCAGCAAATGCTGTGTTTGTCTGTCTGCAAGACTTCATGGGAGTGATTAGTGCATATATACAACAAGAATCAGAAGAATATTTACGCAGTGTTATCACATGGAGTCCTGCTCGGGTGCATTTTTATTAGTCCTAAGCACTACACCCACACTACTTTTTCCTTCCACCTAGCTTTCCTGCTGTTTATAACTCTTGGACACTATTGTACCAGTGACAACATTAGAATAATGAATGTCAGTAAAAAGACCTAATGTCAACTGAAGAAATAGTATCATCCATTATAATTCTTTTATAGGACACAATGGTATAAAGAAGTGGGGTGTGCCATTCAATATGTAAAATGGTAAAGGAATTTACCTTCTCACAGGTATTACTTATAAAAACTGACTTCCTTATGCCTCCTGTAGTTCATATCCTTCTGATCTTGTTTTTTTTTTTAAAGTCAAAGTCTATACAGTACAATGAAAGATTATTTTAGAAAGATAAATTCATGGCTTTGCTTAACTAACATTAAATACTAGTATTTCTTTGGTTGTCAGAACATATGCTGGGATGCTCTACATGAAAAACACTGAAACTTCTTTATGGTTTCATTAGGTTAAAAAATTCCTATGGTCCTAATCTGGAAACTTGTATAGCATGAAAAAAAATAAAAAATACAAAATGGGACTATCAAACTTGGTCAGTCACTGTTTAGGATATGTAAAATATCTGAAAGTATTGAAAGTATTTTATTGTAAAGGAGATAAATAATTTTTACCGTTGAAGGTAAAGCAAGAAGTTCATCCAAGACAAGTATACAGCAATTGCTCCACATTCCCACTGTAAATGAGCTGGTGTATTAATAAATAAAGAAGACACAAAAATTATGCTTGTAGTATAAATTGTCCAGTCCAGTAGATTGGAGTAATCCAACAAATATTTCAATTTCTAGGATTTAAGAGAGACAGATACATATTTACAAATCATGCATCATTAAAGGACTGAATTCAATGCACTACTTAAATACCCTTCTTGCTTTTAATCTTGCATAAATTGGCATTTCCCTTCTAATTAGGGAAAAAACAGATTTAGTTCAATATCATACAAACAGTCATGCAAGTACACTGAGTAATGTTATTTCTCTATGTACTTACCTGCTGAATTAGTTGAAATATTTCTTTGCAGATTCCCAATAAACTCATAATTAAAACTAAACACATACACACCCTTGTAAAGTATGAGTCCTGAAACAAAAATCAGAACACAAACCAAATTAGAAACCATTAAATGAATGTTCATTTCAGCTCTACCTATTACATATACATTATATTAGCAAGTTAAGAAACTCGGTTAGCTTCCTTCATATAAATGTATTACTGTCTAAATTCTGGTTTACTAGAATTTATTGTGCAATTCATGTTATGTGTATTGTATTTAAGCAATTCAAAACAAGTATGAAAGTTTGAGAATTGCCACGATAAATAGTTGGGAACTGAAATTGCAATATCTATGCCATATGTTCATTGTTCTATGTTCTAGAACAAGCAGCAGTCACAAGTATAGAGGCCATGTTGCTGAGAACACAGCTGCGCTGGGCAGGGCACGTCTCCAGGATGAAGGACCACCGCCTCCCCAAGATCTTGCTTTATGGTGAACTTGCCACTGGCTGCTGCATGAGAGGAGCCCCAAAGAAAAGATACAAGGACTCCCCAAAACAACATCTCAGCCTTGGCCATATTGATCAACATAACTGGTTTACTTTGGCCTCAAATCGGGAGGCCTGGAGACATACCATCTATAACGCTGCTGCTTCCTTTGAGAACACACGCAGGATCACTCTTGAGGAGAAAAGACAACGCAGAAAGAATTGTGTCTTGCAGAATATACCACCTAAGGAGTCTTTCTGCTGTGCCTTTTGCAATTGGATGTGTCTATCTCGTATTGGCCTTTTTAGCCACCAGAGTGCTTGTAGCAAATGTGGATAGAGCCTTTCCCAAATCTGTTCTCCATAACTTCACTATTAGATTGTAGTCTCTGGAAAAGCTGTGGAAGTCTTTGGAGAAATTGGAGGTCCTGACATCTGTACGTGGCTGCTCCGTTTGATGTTTCACTTTGCAACTGGCGTAGGCAAAGACAACTTTGTTGTGAAAAGCTGTCTATTGGTATGGATTACAATAGTGGATTTCATCTTAATAAATAACCTGTAGAGTTAATTCCCCACCTGAGGGGTTTATTAACTCATAGGCAGACCACAAATTCATGGCACTCACTTTTCAGTGGTGCTGGAATACACTCAGGTTAAAAAGGGACATTGCAATGGGGCAGGGGCTGAGTTAGGAGTACAGAACCCCATTCTGCAATGCTGCGCTCCCTGTAGAGCTGGCATTCCCCACTATATTGCTATTACTGGGTCATTAGGACACTGTCTCCTCCAGTGCATGGCATTCCATATACACTGCTACTGCTCTAGTCTCTCAGGCAGCAACTTCACAGCTTCCGTTCAGTTCACTGCTTCTCCACCAGCTGGCACCATTCCTCGTTGGAGCTGTGCTTCTTCCACCCAGTCTGATGATTCAAGGACCTGAGTCAGTCTGAGCTATTCCTCAGTCTGTTGCATGCAGCTCCTTTTATTCTCCTATCTTCCACCAGGAAGATGAGTGAGTTAATGGAGCATGAATGCTTGGATTTCTGCTACTTCTGGCTTCTGAATCTTCAAGAATCCCAAATATACTGGACTGGGCTGGGCTGCATATGTAGTTCTCCAGATTTTTTCATATATCAGGATATCCTCATGAACCTTTTATTTCTACTAGCATGTCTTTTTTGAGTTTCTGTTTCAGTTGTAGGTTTTTTCTCTCATTTAGTCCTTTTTCTCAAAATTAAACAAATATTCACTTCAGGGAACAAAGTGTACCAGATGTAAATTTTTCAGAACAGACTGAAAATAAGAAGTGAGAACTGCAAATCATCTTAGAAGTTGCTGCTGAATGTTAAAAAATATACACTTCAATTCTTTTCCTTAGAGTTGCTAGATCATAATCTAGAAATTATTTAAATAATCACAAATTTTGCTATAAAAATCCTAAAAATATTGTGACTAGTAAGAAAAGTACCTCATATTCTAATGGTCTTGCTTCATAGAGCTCTGTTCCATTCAAAGGTCTTCCTGGCTGTATGTGAGTGACCAGAAGAGTCAGTGGGATGAGACCAAGAGAATACACGCCTAAATTCATTAGATGTGCTCGAAACCCATAGGCCATCCTTGAAAGTGAGAATATTAAAGTTACAACACTTAACCAATTTAGAAGAGCATGCATTCAAATGTTAACAGTCAACAATGTCTTCAAGATGAAGAAATAAACATTTCTTGAAATGTCGCTTCGTGATGAATGTATTCATCGAGATTTATGTGGACAAAAGTGTATTTGCCATTCTGAAATGTTGTTCCTTTCCTTTTTACCTTGGCAATCCTTTTATACATTTTTGCAATAAAGAGGAAACAAAGATAGCAGCTGTCTTTGCTGTAAATATCAAAGAATCTTTACTAAATGCTAAGCTACATTTTATACGATAATCATCAGCATATTCTAAACATGCTTATGAGAGGTTTATGGAAAAGGCATTTGCTCAGACAACACTAGAAGTATGTACATCTTAATAAACAACTCTCAGGAACAATAGTCCTGACATGCAGTGTTATCTTTTATGCACATTAAAATAGAGTAGACCCACCATTTCATAAGCAAATATTCTTTACACACAGGATGACTGAGTAGCTCCATGCGGTTGTGTCGTACCATGGCCTACAACACAAGAAAGGGGAAGGATCAAATTTAACTCATCTAGCTAAGAAAATAGCTTACAAAACTGGTCAGGCCACCTTTATCTTAATATTAACCTAATGAAAAGTAAAATATCTGTGACACAGTGCAAAGTTCTTTTTTTTATGCACTCTGGCCCAAAGCTATCTTGCCTTCTCTCCCTGCTAAAGCATTCAGCTTCTCTGTTGCTGCTGTTTTAGTCTCTTTCAAGTTTTAAAATGTGTACAGACTATTTCCAATTGTACCTGTGACTAAGCTTTATTAGTTACATTTAATGAGAATTAATATTAAGTACTAATTAATACATTAATATTTATTAAAAAATATTTATTATTAGACAGGATACCAACTCTAATCGCCAACAGGAAGACCAAAAATAAGCATACAAATCAGAAAGCTTGTTCTGTTAACATTTTCTGACAAAGAATGAGAAAGAAGACTGGCAATGTGAAAGAACAGCAAAATTTGGTTTAGGCACATAAAGTATTCTGCAATTAGCATATGAAAAAATCAGTTTTGACAGGTTTTTAATGCCTTACATTCCAATACATAGTCACTACTATGAGTATGTTTTTCTTTGATGTACTACCTGCACATATAGCATGTTCTCTTGATACATTCATAGTTCAAATAAACTAAGAATTTTTTTTTAAACCTAATAGAAGTTTTATTTATTATTATTTAGACCATAAGAACTCTGGCCCATATTTTATTTCAACATACTTAAAATATACAGAGGTATGGGGCTTTGGAGAAGAAATATTATGATGAAATATTCAAACCTCTTGATTATATCTAAAACAGGGCAGCAGGGAATGATGCCAGTAAAATGAGAACTTACATTTAAAGTGATAAGTGGTTCATAGAAAATATTTTCATCATCCTTTGGTTTCTTGTTAAGTGTCAAGGGACACTGAAGATATCTGAAGTTGTATTCAATCTGTGTAATACACATACACCAGCATTTAAATGTGATGCAAATGATAATTTAAGACTGAGATTTTCTTAATATAAAAAAGGCTATCCTTTAGAGAACAAAAGGCACATTGTGTCAAAGCAGTTAGAACAGTTATGCTTAGTCATTGCTAACAACTCTGCCAGGGAACACATGCTGTCCAGATATACATATGTGACTGTAAAGATGTTTAAACAAACAGCCATTTTAAACTGTAAAAGGAAAAGTGCAAATTTCTTCCTAAAATGTTGCAGTTTTAAATGTCATTCTCAAAACTCTGATTTGTTTTAATGCCAACTGTGAAGAAAAGTTTGTATTTAAAGGTTATATGGCTTTGATAACACAATATAAAGAAAATGTACAATAGCAGAAAATGTGCAAGTTTCTGTTAATGATGTGGACACAATCCAATATAATAATGGATAAGGTTGTTTTCAATATGGTTTCAGAGGTAACATAACTGTAAAACATTCATGCCTCCTTGCCATTGTGAAAACAATCTACTGTTTAAGATTTTGGACAAGAATTTACGAAAAAAGAAACACGTTGGACTTAAATTATTGATGACAATGTACTAGTTGTGATAGGCATGCTTTTGATATGCATAAATAGACACTATGTCTTCTTTCACCACTGTTTTGAAATACCCATAACCTCTGATACTCAGCTTGATTGCAAGAATTATCAGAGTAAAGATAAAGTTTATGCATTGCAGCAGTTTCATGTTATACTTGTTAAAATACACAAGCACGAAGATTACAGAACTGAACTTCAAAGCCATTTACAGCCCAAAGGATAACATATGATCAGTCACCCATGTTTTCTGTTAAGATCTGATATTCATCCAAAAGTGTATCTTAGCCACATAAACTTGACATATACATTAAAGTATACATACTGTATACTTTCAAAGATTTTTTCATTCACTTACATAGAAGTCTCGACTTGTCTTTTCCTCTGAAGACTCAATTATGCAGTTGTCCAACACCAGCTTCACAGATGAAGAGCAAAGGGAATTAAGGTGATATAGATAATGTTCAACAGAAAGAATGTGTTTGGACCAAAAGAAAATTACCTTCAAATACAACAGTCATCCAACAGAAGTGACAATTCAGTCAGATTTTTATGAGGTATGTTTTGATGACATAAAACTCCATAGTTTACATGCAGGAGTTAAATATAAACTGTGCAGTTTACAGGGCTACCTGCTAGTTTACAAGTATAAAGTGTGAAGTGTTTATGAATATACCAAATCACTTGCTATTTTAATAAAAAGCACTTTGTAGTGTTATTTAGCAATTAGCTGATGACATTCATCACACTTATACTCCTTTATATACTACCTTTATACTCTTATAACTCCACTGAACTCAAGAAGCTAAGAACTTTCCTAATACAGAAGAAATTAAACTGGACAAACTGAAACTATCACTAAAATACAATTCAAAAAATTTGTGATTTTGTATTGTTTCTATTTTATAATAATACATATTCCTGAGGACAGCATCAGAAAAACAAGGGCAAATGATGCAATATAACTAATTTCATGTTATTTCATGCAGTCATTTCTTTAATATGGGCAGAAGACTCACTTTAAATGAATCAGGAAGATACTCAACCATTTCCAGCAAAGGACACTTATTGGCACTGGAATAGTGAGAGAATGTCACAACAGCTTCTTCCCACCTGCAAAAAGTATTTTAGGCATTGGAAAATGAATGAATTTCTTGTATTTTAAATTAACTACTTTTAGATTTTTTGAGTTTTATTTAAGATATTATCTTGAAAAATCATAATATATAAACATTTTATATACTATTTAATGGAAAATTAGCAGTTTAGGGAGTAACTCAGTAACATTCTGGATGCTTCTCTAAGAATGATTGACATTAAATTCTGTTATCAAATAAATAGAAATGTTTCAAGTATGCTAAGACCTTCTAAAAAATACAAAACTGGAACTATTGCTGGAATCCTGGGTTACAAGATTAGGCAAGTGACAATAAATACCAATAAATACAGTGAAATAATTGTAGTTTTCCTGCAACTCTTACCACAAGATGTGATCAATGGTGCAATACTTTATTCCTCAAGTGAGACTTCACTATATTGTAACATAAAATATTCTGAACTGCAGTTGAACTGCCACATTTTTAAATATTTGCAACACTTAATTTTAAATTACATCTCTTGAATGGTATCAGTTGTACTCACACTCTGACTAAAATTCTATAGGTATTGAAGCATTATGTGAAAGGTCAAAATTCTATCTAATGGCTTCTACGTGTTTTTCTAAAAGAGAATACAAATACTCAGTGTAATATGATAAACAATATGCCACAGATCTGATGTTCATTAAAATTATGCCATTTTTTATCTGCGCTCTTTAGAACAGAACATGACCTCTGGAATTTTAAAATATGTACTCAGTTTTACTTACTAAACCACAGGTTTTCAGAACTTAATCTCAGTTTAAAAAAAAAGCCAAAACGATAAATCAAAACACACTGGAAAATAAATTCAGCATTTTCTGTATACATTACCTTTTGTGCAAAATGACAGCAGACACTACATCTTTTCTCCTGTTGTGTATTGCTTCATGGAAAAAAGTAGCTAGTGCTTTGTTGAACAGAATTTTCGCACCATAGTCAAGAAGTAACCTTACTGCTTTTGCATGTCCTTCTCGTGCAGCCAGGTGCAAAGCTGTGTTCTGTGAAGACAAACAGCACAGCAGTGCATGAACAGTTAAAACAAAAGTACCTTTCAGTGCTTTCCCACATTGAACATCTGCATGCTTTTTTCTCAGCTGGAAGTCCTGAATACTTTTACTAGCAACATAAAAGATAAGAATATTGTCAGAGATTCTCTTAGAGATTATAGACATGTTTTTTATTTTATGGTTACAGCTACAGTAATGTGAAATCTGAAGAGGAAACTTGCTGTTAGGTAAGAAAAGCCAACTCATGAATATCTTTTAGTTTTGCAACTAACAAACTACATGTCACAAATAGGTAAAAATGATGGTATCTTTAGATACAGAACACTCGCATTTAATAACCAGAAAGAGAAGCATAGAAGAGAAGTTATATCCAGGTGTGCTTATACAAACAAATCTGCAAGAAAATCTGTGGGCACTTTTATTAGTGGTATTTGAATAAAAGAAAGGCAATGAGTACTTTAGGAATTAAGTCAAACTGAAACTGACATTTGAGAGCCTTCTGAATGCACCCAGATTTTTCGGAGGGAAATTAAGGACTAAGCATTTGTTTCTCATTAATTTATAGGCAAAATTTGTTGCTAATCTAGTGATTCTAAGTGTTTTAACACCAGCTCTCAGAGAAATTAGCAGCAGCTTCTGTGCTGGAAATTGAATAGTTCTCTAAAATGACCACCCTATGTTTTCTGATGGGGAACTGTTAGGCAGGTTCATATAAGAGGTCTCCAATCCAGGAAGTGGATTCTGTCTTGACCCAACAGACACTGTATGTGTCCAAACTTCAGAGTAAGATAGATGCTGTATTTATTGGATATTACTGTGCAGACCAGATGGATTTCAAACAATATATTAAAGAGCTAGAGTTGATATTGGATTTTTCCAAGTCTGTATAAGTTCTTTAAATTTAAATTACCAATGTTTGCTACATTGCTAAAATATTCTTGCAACGTAAAGGGGGCAAGAGGAACATGTCTATTATACTCAGTATTTTATGTTTTCTGTTAGGCTATATGCATCTTTTCTGTCTCCCACTTAAAATAATCAGATAGCAATATCAGCAATCATATATTTATCCAAGAAATTAACTTTCAGAGTGGTGAAATATAAAGGCGCTATGTTTGCCACAGGAAATGAAATTTACACATGTAATGCACCTTAAATTTACACATGTAAAGCTACAAATATCATACCATTGACATTTGGTCTAGAAGTAATAGCAGACATGAAACAAATAATGTTATGTGAACACATACCCCTTCTTCATCCACTCTATCAGTACACTTCACATTAGTATCCAAAATGATCTGCATTGTGCGAGTGTATCCTCCGAAGGCAGCATGGTGCAGGGCTGTCCAGCCTTTATAATCACTTACATGTAATGGTATAAAATCAGAAATTATAAACATGTACATTGGAACAGGACTCTCAACTTTTAGTTCCTGGATTCACAGGTGTGAGCCTGGGAGCTTTTTGGAGCTGCCAATGACCTGAGGATCTTTGACTTGGAAGCAGGACTTACAGTGCAAGGCAGAATGCCTTGAACCACCAATCCTAAGAAACCCTACTCAAGACTGGAAGTGAAGCTGAAATGATTGTAGTATTTCCAAAGCAACATTTTTTCCATGAAAAGGTTCAATATTCTTCTCTAAGTTGGATTTAGAGAAACCTCAGTTTCCCCAGCATAAGAAGCTTTGTATTTACAGCTAGCCATGATTCTATGTGTCAGGCTGAACCAAAGCATAAAGCAGATTAGTTTTACAAATACTTCATAACTATGCTCCTATACTGTATATTTGCATTTAGATGTATTATTATATTAAATATTTTAATGTACTGTATCTATATTTATATTTATATTGCATTAACTTCCCAGCAGATGGACATAAAATGTAGGGTGATAGTTCTTTTCTGGCTTAATGAATGGAAATCTGTATACTTACCAGAGGAAAAGAGCCCCTCTCTTCAGAAGAAACTGAACTACCTTCTCATGACCATTCTGGGCTGCCAAATGAAGGGGAGTCATTCCCTTCTTATCACCTTCATTCAAAAGTCTTGTGTCTTTCATATCTCTTATAAGTCGTTGACATGTATTGATGCGCCCATAGCTTTGCAAGATAAACACGGAAACTAATGTCAAAAATACAGGAATGAAAAACTTGGCATGGATTCCATTGCCTAGAGAGTACTACTAACCTGGCAGCAAAGTGTAATGGCGACTTCTTGTCCCTGCTCTTAGAGTAGATGGAAACGTTGAGGCTGAGTAAATTATTTACAGAGAGGGCCACACCTTGTCTGCATGCATAATGCAATGGAGTGCATCCTTCATTATCTTCATCCACTACAAGATTTTTGATATGTTCCATCTGTCCCCCCAAGAAATAACCCCCCAAAAAAGCACAAAATTACATATATATCTCTAATGCTTCACAGTTTCTAGCATCTTGCAGCAAGAGCATTAATACTTTAAAGCAGTATCTAAAAATAGGAAACAAACTTTAGGAAAAATAAATTTAGGAACAATGAACATTTAATGTCTGCTGGCTTGTGGGTCACCATTTTTTCAAACAACTACTTCTTTGAAGAACACAGGAGTTTTCCATTCTGCACCCTTACTGCAACCCATCCACAGTACAATACAGGAAATTCTTCTGTGCTGCCATTCCATCACAATGCTCATTGCTGGCAGCAGAAGGCTTGTATCAAACCTAGTCTATAGTCTATATTCAGTAGCAAAACTTCTGGCTGTCAAAACCCATCATTTCACCTGTTTACAGTGTAAATTGTTTCTCTTTTTCATCTTCATTTGCTTGTTTTTCCTCTGTACCTCGTCCAACTCTCCCATGTATAACCTTTACTAAGGCAAAAGTCTCCTTCCACAGTTCGATCCACTTATTTGCCTGAATTATTACTATGATCAATAATCAGAAAGTCAATGCAGATAACTGAGTTACCACTCAATTTTAAAACTGATTCACTACATCTGCTGAAAATGGATGTTAAATCTATTCTGCATTACTAATCAAAGTTGTTTACAGATTTCAGCAGATGTTGTAAGATCAGTTAGATTTGATTCACATTTAAAAGTTATTTCTTGAGCTCTGGAGGCCAGCAAATTTAACGTTTTCAAGCAAGCCTGGGCTCCAGCAACATGAGTGCTTCATTTCAACATAGCCAAATACAAATCTATGTTCAAAATCCTTTCAGAAACCAAATCCAAGATTCATTATGGTCCAGTCCACAGAAAGCTCCTGCAGAATCTGCTGCAAGCTATTTAGGTCCTAGAGCTTGACTGAGTTGAACACCTCTCCTAGCTTTACTGCATGCAAGCTGGGAAAATAGAAGTGAAAAGTTCTATATTTTATTGCCTACCTCTTGAGCTATTCAATCCCCCAACAGCAAAATAATTTATGGGATTATGTTATTCCTTTGCCTGGCAATAAGAAAACTGTATTATTGGCTTTGAAATGTTTTCATGAGAGATATGTACCTCTTCAAACCATTTTTTTGACATGGGCTACTTAACAAGTACCACAAACTTTTACAAACATTTCAAAATAACATGGTAGTTGTTTGGGGTTTTTTTAATGTTTTCCTAGTGAGGGTAACATAAAGACATAAACTGATGCTTACTGTACCTGCAGATATTTCTCATTCAGATGCTGTAATCCTCCAGGCTGCAATACCGTCAAATGCAAGAAATTCCGACCAAGATGATCTTTTAATGATACGTTTGCTCCTAAATAAATATGGAAATAAATACTAGCAAATTCAAAACTGCTGACCCCTCACATTACATGATGGTGCTTAACATAAAGGAACAAATGCTGAACAAATATGTTTATAAATCTATACAATTTTATAAAATAAATTTTGTAAATCTATAAAATATTCTTTCAAATTGACATTGTAACATATAATTTTGCTTTCAAAAAAATCATCCTGACACTTAAATTTCATAATTTTTTTTGTGTATGCATTTTGCATTTCATTGCAGCACCTAGATTTATATAGGACCCTTATGTTCAAAGATGCTGAGCACCCACAAATCAAGAGGTAATTTAAAGATGCAGATGAGCACCTCTTATAATCTTTAAACCTGTAATATCTCTACAGTTTCAAAACTTATTATAGGGCTTATTAGCAAAATCAGTTATAATACTATTAAGAAGAGGAATTACAGTAACAATCATCAGCTTGCACCAAAAGTGTAGCAACTGAAAGATATAGCTCAAACATTTTCAAAGTGCTGTGATTTTATAAAATCACAGGTAACGCTTGAGCTATGGGCTCTAACATTTAAAGATTGACTGTCAGTAGAAAATATCTCTCTGTATAAGTAGTGTATTTATTCCACAGTTCTGCTTACTTTGTGAACTGCTTAGGAATGCAGGGACACCAGGACACTTAGGAATGCCAGTGGCACCTCCACCTTGAGAAGCATGACACATGACATATTTGACTACAGCCTGTTCACTCTGTATTAAAAAGTGTGAAATCATCACACCAATTCCTCCTTTATCTCACGGGATACCAGCACTGTGCAGCTGTTTAGCCCAGCTGCTCCTGGACTGGATGCTGAAGTGCTGAATCGAAATTCAGAGGAAAGTCAGACACAGGATTTTACCATGTATGAACCCTGCTCAAAGGAAGTTTCTAGTATGTATATATTCCTTTTTACCTTTTGAGAGCAGTAAATTCACAATTTTCCATGATGCACAGGAAGTGGCCAACAGAAGCGGGGATCGACCTTCTATGTCAACGCTATCAATATTAGCCCCCTGAAATAAAGAATTTCAAATTTATCATGAATAATGAATAAATGAAACTCTAAAATGGTGCTGCTTTTTCAAAGCATAATGCGAATATAGACATTCTTAGTAACTCCAGATGTTCCAGATAAGTAATTTCAATAAACACATTATGTTTTTATATAAAACTACTATGCTTTCTAACTATCAGCCACAGCCTAGTCATCTATATATAAAAACTCCATGCATTTAAATACTCAAAATATAAAACTCTAACTCGAAAATACTGGGAATGAAGCTATGGACAAATGCAAAAATTGTAGCTCTTTTGAATGATGCAATCTTACCTATCAAACAATTACCAGAACAGACCTTTCTGAACCTCTGTGCTGAATGAACACTGTTCAATTTTCTGTTCTTCATCATAAGTGATATGACTCAATTCAATTTTGACTCCAAAGGAGCTGTATTAAAAGTGGACATACTTTTATTCTGTTTTGTCTACTTTTGCACTAGATGCATGTTGCCAGGTCAGTATGGTCACTATGAACACAGTATCACCATGATCATATCAGCAAAGTACTACTATGAGCATAAACATAACTAACAAATCCCACCAACAAGGGAGTATGAAGATACAAACAAATGAACCAATGAAATATATCTGTATTTTATGACGGCTTAGGTATCATTTTTCTAGATACTGAGTTGCAAGTCAAACTTGATGAGTTGAACAAAGTACACAGAAAAATCTGTTTTACTTCAGTTAATAACCAAAGATGATTGGGAAAAAAATCAATGGGAGTTTTTCCATTAACTTGAATCATCTTTGGGTCCAATCTTAATTTGAGAAAGAATTAATCACAATCCTGAGCCATATTTACTTTCTAGGATGGCAACACCTGTAATGTGGTAATAAGAAATGTTTAATAAATGTACAATGATTACTTTACCACTGAGAACAGGAAGTTTCCAATGTATGTTGATTAAATAATTGGGAGCAATACGTGCAGGACCCTTTCCCCAGTTACCTTTCTACAAGGTCAGACAGCCTCGTAAAAATATTCTTATTCATCAAAGAAACAGACTTTTTTATCCAAGTATCTATTCTTTTCAAAGAATACAGGGTAGCAATTTCCAGTTCTTTATGCAATATTTAATCACCTTTGCTCCCGCTAACATAATTGTTCAGCTGTCAGTCAAATGAATTTGTCAGCACTCATAATTATTTATCAGAGTAAGGAGTAACTTATACATGGACATATATATTTACCACATTTATGATACAGCTGACTTAAGAGCTTGGAAATTTAGTTTCTGAACTCCATTTACTTTTGCATTTATAGATTAATATATACGAATTAAACAGATAGTAAAATAAAAATTAAAATGCCAATTTTGTAAATATCAATTAGTATTTTTATCAATTTAATATTTAATTTTCCTTTTGGTGAAGACAAAAGAAGCAAAAACGGAAATAGGGAATAAAAAGAAAAAAAAGAAAATTACCGCTTATTTCCTTTGAATAAGCACATTTCAGTAAAAATAATCAAGTAAACTCAGGAAATTCCAGACACCTCAATTTTAAATACAAGACACCTCAATGTTGTCCACTAAATAAGAAAAGAAAACTCTAAAAGACACTAAGATACTAGCTAAGTCATGACAACTTTCTGATTTTCATTTCCTTATTCTTCCTTATCGTCGTGTTTGTAGCTTGCCAATACAATCATGCCCACTTGTATGCACAAACCAGATACTGTGCACCTGTAAAATGTGACAATGGCCACTTGGATGTTGAAGTCACCGTTTTTAAAATGCTTAATTTGAAAATCAATTTGCAAGTAGTATTTCTTTAAAGATATAAATTTTGTAATGCTTAGATGTTGGGAATATTGATCTAGGTTTCCATCTTCCCCTTTTTTTCAAGGCTTCAGTTAGCCTTGGGTTATGTCAAACCATAGCTCTACATCTCAACCAAATAAGAGCATGTACTCATTGCCATGTTGTGTTGAGTTCAAAGGCAAAATAATTAAAAGCTCTGCATGAAATGTATCTAGAGTTGATTCTCTGGTTTTTGTGTAGCACACTGAGCCATAGTTTAATAATTTTTAAAAAATAAAGGTGTTATTTAAATGTAAATAGCATACGCGGTGTGCCTGGGCAGTTCTGCTTAGCATAGGTCATCTTACCTTTTCTATCTAGAAGGCCTAAATGTAACATTGTATCTGTTTACAATGTCTCTTATTTTCAGACAGAAAACATATGAAAAACAAGATATAGGAAGTAATTATTTTAAGTTATTCTGCATGAAATGTGAATATTTAATAATATTAATATAAAATAAGTAAATGTTGTTCTTTATTAAAACCTTAAAGCCATTCTGAGCTGAAATGTGCTAGTTCTGTCAAGCAGTAACACTGCTGCACCTTTTCCTGCCAGGAGTTCAGGGGAGCAGGCAGCACAGCTTATACATGCACCATTCCACAAACTCCAGCGGGCATATTTTGATCCATTCCCAGACAGGGCAAATAAAAACAGTCCTAAAGCTTCAAAACTGACATACTTTATATGGAAAGCCAAACAAACCCTCAGCATAGCTTCTATGGAAGAGGCCAAAATATTCAAATGGCACTCAAGGAATGAAAGTTTCAAATGGAGTGTTAAAGATATTTATGATATAATACTTTTTGCACACAAGCCTCCAAATGCAAAAACTTGTGCCTGTGTTTCTCAGGTAATAACTTCTGTAGACAGGTCATTTTGTCAAACAGGTGTAAGCAGTCAAACCTCACCATTTCACATTTGAATCAAAAATAAGCACAACATCTAGTTGTGACTAAATTAAATCCCTACAACAGAGTTTCTGAGAAAAGCAAAACTGTATGTAAAAAAGAATTATTCTTAATATAATTATAATGAAATGAAGTAAAAAGCCTGAATACACACAAAACAAAAAAGGAGCCTGATGATTTCTGAAAATTTCCTCAGCCAAGTGGGGCACATAATGATCATATGAGCCTTAGTTTAATTGGCATAAATGGACATTGGGAGCATAGCCAGCAGCATCCATGATTACATTTCTTCTCTTTGTCTCTCATAATTATTCAGTGAAGAAATATAACCAAACTACACAGAATAAAAAATATTTCTAGATCACACACAAACTTTGATATATAGCTATGTGACAGTATAGTAATCGTATGTACATTTTTTTAAAGAAAGGATTTATTTCTGAAAAAAAATTAGATTAAATTCAATGCATATTTAGCATTTATTTTTTATTTCATATCTGAAAAGTGAGTGTGACCAGACCAGTTCATCATATTTGGCAAAAGACATTTATGAAACTTTTCTGAGTAAGTAAAATGGAAATAAAAATGGAAGGTTTCATCCTCTATAACTGTGGGATGCTATTATGGATCCATAACTACCGTTGTACTGTAATGCTCAATTATACATTATGAAACATATAAATATATCTGTCTAAATAGCCTATACCTGAGAATATATTCTCCTTTATGAATTTCTCTATGCAGACCTGTAGCAATAGATAGTAATAATTTCTATAAACATGTTGCTTGGTTAAATATTTACCATTGAAATCAAATACTCTGCCAGTTCGTAATGATCGAACAACGCTGTCCTGTAGGGAAAAATGAAAAAATACAGTAACGTTAGAAAGGACAAAGAAGTTTCAAGCCAAAGGGCAGTACACTCTTCTCCATTTGCTACATTTTCTAATATTTTCCAATAAATAAATTTTAAAATACAGAGATAGAGAGATACCCTTATCACATAATTCATTTTCATAAATTGTTTTGATTTTTGTCATGAAGTTGTCTTTTCAAACTAAGTTCATTTCAATTAATACATTGAAAACGCACTGCAGGAAACAAAGACCTCATTGGCAGGTCAACAGGCATTTTACCACTTCTTTTTAAGAGAACCAGTCATTTCATATGTACCACGCAAGGTCCATATAGAATTCCATAAATTTCAGATGCAGTTTGTTCCAGGTATACTTAGAGCCTCAAATTCATTTCACTGTTCTGAACTTCAAAAGTAACTTGCTACATATTTTGTGCAATAATGCTAGTGTGGGATTAAAATGGCAATGGGTAAAAATGTACTCTGACTGTGGTAGGGAAGTTTACTTGAAAAAATATGACAAATATTTTAAAGCTGTCTACAGGCATGAAAATTTCCCAGGTTTTATTCTACAGTAAGACATTGAATTACATATTACAGGAAATAAAATGGCCAAAGCAGGAAGTACAGTACTGTAAATACACGCAGTCAAAGTGTTTTCAGAACTCAGACCTCTGTGAAATATTTTGACTCAATAAACAACACAGAAGGACAGTTCCAAGGTTGTACTGAATCTCAAAGATAACAGTTGCCTTAGCATTATAAGGGGTAATAATTTTGGGTGTACTATAGTTAGAACGGATTACTCAAAAGACGTATTTTAAAAGTCAAGTCACAGTTCTGAATATGTAGAGATGCCTCCATTATCTATAGCAGACCCCTCCAGCCAGGCATAAATACTGGATGCTTCACATACACTCAAATTCCAAGGTGACTGAAGAGAAAGTGAAGTCATTTTATGAAATATTTAGATGGAAACATGACAATAGGAATGCAAAAGGATCAAGTCTTGCCTCTGTTTCACTACCGCTTTGCTTATCAAAAAGTTAATGTTCCTATTCAGTTTCTTTATATTCTGAGATATTTGGGTGACTTTCTACCTTTCCGATGATTTTCGATAATATAATTTTTCCTGTTCCACAGACACAGGGAGTAAAAGAATGTCATTCCTTTTACCAAGCATTTTTCAAGGACGATAATTTTTATGGATATGGCAGCCAGTTATCTATTATGTAGTATGTGTGTCTGCACAATTTTCTTTGGCATTCTGTCATCACTTTCTCTTCAACTGTGTTCTATCATTAGACATGGTAACATTTCCAAGTGTACACGAACATTATCTTAACTTTACAACACACTCCTCTTTTAATGTCTTCAATTATCTTTGAATCATACCACTTTTTACTGTGTCCAAAGAACAATAATCTCCACTGCCTCTGACATTCTACCAATTATTTCATACTGTTAAACTCTTGTAGAATAACACTGTCAAATAATTATAGTTAAATGCAGTGAAAAGTATCTTTCTTGCAAAAAATGTATAGATGGGGAAGTATAATATATTCCATAGAGTTGGGAGCCAGCACATTTAACTAGGCATCTTTTTGCTATAAAAGACTGAGGAAAGTTCTCCACAGTCTAGTGCTGTGGTATCAAACAGAGTATGAAAGACTAGAACTCTAGAGGATTATTACATACACAAACACCATCTGCAACTTCAAAGTCACAGGGTAGTGTACCAACATCTCCTTGTACCTGATCAGGCATAAAGATAATTTTTTGTGGAAAAAAAAAAAAGAAAATATTCTTTTAAACAGCTTATATTGTTTTTCATTCATTTTCTGGAGAACATCACCCCATTAGATGAGGACATTTCCTTCACATCGTCAGAGGCTGTTAGCAGTTCCACAAACTTTTTCACCAACTACTTTACTGGAGTAAATTTTCAGTGCAAAATGGCAGTAACCACTACTTAACATGGTTCCAAGGTAACTGGAAATGGTTTGATTTTGGTATCAGGACCAAAATTTTTAACATTCTGACCAAATTATTGACTTTTGCATACTGTACTGAAACCATCTCCCATACCATGCAGAAGTTCCTTATCATGTGGAATGGTTTTCCAGATGTAAGGAATGATTAAGAATATCACGGCTCACAATTTATAGTGAAGTTTGGCACAGTAGCCTCCTACCTGTGAAGCAATGTTTCCTTATTCCCATCCACAGCATCAATAATGGATTCCTCACCAGCATAGGATGATATCATCAGTTTTACAATCTCAGTTGCTCCTTGAGTGGCAGCAAAATGAAGTGCTGTGCATTTTTCATTCTTTAAATGGGAGAATAAGACAAAATTTAAATATTTAAACCTCAGCAACCTCACTTCCTATCTATCAAACACACTAGTGATCTAGCCCAGGATTCGTAATTCCTAAATGCCTAAACTTCTATGCAAATAATGAAACCCTTTAGTCTTTTACTGAAGTAGTAGAATTCTAAAGAGATTGTAAAGACCAGAGAAGACTAGAGAGACAGTTTTAAAGGATTACTACAAAGCTTTTTATCATTCTATGCCAAGTCCCTAAGATAAGAGATAATTATACTCTTAAAAATTTTTTGTAGTTTCATTAAAAATCAGACAGGTGCAGCACCCTTTCATATAACAGATAAAGAAAAGCTGCAGAAAATCATACGTAGGCCAGTACAAATCAATAAGCAAACAAATGGGTCTGTATAATACAGAAAATGCATTCTTTCAAAATGTCCTTTACTTCCTAAATGGAATATTCCTTAGAAGTAGTTCTTAAATCAATTTTTCCGCAGGTTAAAAATAACTTGGTCTAATATGTCTTTTAGCTATTATAAACTAGACAGTCATAAAGTAATTAAGCAACATATAAATTATTAGAACAATATTTACCAAAACAGGATTTAATTTCATTTCACTAGATGGGATATATGCCTGAGGGTTTTGACTTTCTCCTTTTTAGAACAGGAACATTTCAGTGAGTGCATTGGAATGGGCTTTTCAACAATGCCATAAGCATTCTCAAAACAGTCTTCCCCATCACAAAATCAGCAGCATAAATCACCTCATTCAAAAGCTGTGTTCAAAGAATCAAACCAATAAAAGAAGGCTAAACTATATTTATTTTTGTTCTCATTAGTTGATTTCAGCCTTGCAAATATCTTGATTAATGACAGATATTTTTAGAAATGTTTATTTATGAATGAAGCTGGGCACAGATCCTTACACCAGCAGTGCTAGCAGCTGGTAGCAGCAGTAGTATCATGAATTTGTGTTTGATTATAAAGAAGATACTCTGAAGGCCAAGGCAAGGCTGATGATAAACAAGAACAATAAGAAAGCGTAAGATTGAAGATCCCGTTTCTGAGAAGGGATGACTTTATGTAACTTGTGTAAAGAAACTTCACATTTTGCCCGATTTGAATGAGAGACTTGTTTTAATTTGCTGCTCCCTCAGCTTTGTTTTGGAAGAGACAATGAGCAATGATTTTTTTCATACCACTCAGAGATTTAGAGATACCTAGGTTTTATCAAAGTTACATTTCAATCTACTCTGAGTTTTACCTGTTTTAGATCGATTTGGGCTCCAAATTCAATGCACATTTTAATCATGTCGAGGTCCCCACTTTGAACTGCCAAATGAAGGGGACTGCACTTTCCATTATTGGTAAAATTGATGTGGGTTTTAGCAGAGTGACCCAATTCTTCACCTGAGAGATGAAAAATAAATGGATTTTTTTAAAAACAAAAATGAAATAACAGAAGATACAAAGGCTTTCAAAACAAGTATATTAAGTGTGGAATAATATTTTTCCCCCTCAAAATATGAACCTCTCACATCTATCATTAAACAGTGGATTAACACACTAAATTTCAGGAAAGCAGCTTGTTCTTTGCTGCAATCATAGAAAAGTTGTGAGCATGAATTGCCCATTGCGTTAATGTCTTGTAAGTTCAAACACAGTTATAAGTGCTTGTTTCCATGGTTCTTTGAGAACTCAAGCAGTAAACTGATAATGCTAAATCCTACTCACTGCTTGGGAACAATATGCTTACCTTTTTTTAAAAGAATTTCCATACATGTTTTTGCACCTGAAAATGCGGCTGCATGGATAGGCATACATCCTGTTTTGTTTGGTTTACATATTTTCCCTCCATTTTCAATCTGAAAAATAATGCCTCAATACAGCTTAATGACATACAGAAAAATCTGACAAATGCACATACTATTTCAGATATAGTCTCCTGTATAGCTGTCCCTTTGAATACGCATTTATGAAGTTTATATACAAGCATCTTTTGCATATTATATCCATACATCTACACATGCATATGCTTCATTTTGTGAGGGACCTGCAAAAGCAGTTTAAGTTTTTTCCTGAAGTTTGCTACTCAGATAATTACATATATATATATATATATATATGCTCTTAAAAGATTAAAGTTTCTTAGTAACCCATTCAAAGCAACTTGAATACTAGGTCCATGATTAACCTTCCTGCATTTAACAAAGAGACAGGAACAGAATAACACTGCACCAAGGTAGACAGAAGCACATAAAAAATGATCATACATACCAGGAGTGTCAGTGCTTCAGGATTATCCTTGTAACATGCTACAATTATAGGTGTGTTTCCTGCTTCACCTTCCAAATTAACATCTGTACTGCTATGCTGGACTAAAATCTAAATGTTTAAGAAAACATTCAGTCAATCATAAGCCAAACAAAATAACAAAAGCCTACTCCATTTTTTTTGTTTTTTACCACCCATAGCACTCTTGCAACTTTTTCATTTTGCATGCCAAACGCCCACAGTGCATAAGGCAGAGGAGGGACAAAATTCAGGAGAATGTAAACATACGCAGAGTATTTTAAAGTCTGATTTAACAATTTCCCCAGCAATGTGAGAAAATATTTTCTGTAGCAAATTACAGATGGAGATTTTCAACTGAAGTTTGTTTTAATGTCTTCTGATATTCTCTATTCCCTGGCAAGTGGCAATGTTGTGGAATCTGCTCAATTAGGTATCTATTGGACAGTTATATATGACGAAGGGAGATGATGCTTGAGGAGAACTGAGACCCTGCCAGTCCTGAAATCCTGCTACAGTTTCTCTGCTAACACCTGACACTGAGCTATCAATCTCATCAAGTACCATTATGACTACTTCCAGCATTTTTTGAGAAACAACAGATCTGGAAATTATAATAACCATATTGTACTGCATATTTATTCCCCTAGCTACATATTTATTTAATTGTCTTTCAGTAATTCCAGTGGTTTTTTTCTGTACTAAAGGAACTGGCACATTTTAATCACTCTCAGGCAATTTGGCAATAAAAACCAAAGGAGAATTATCCTAAATAAACAACAAAGTGGAGAAAAATTGAGAGCATAGAGAGATCAAGAACAGAGCTGCAAAAGCATCCAAGCCCCGAAGCTGATATAATGACATTCCTGAAAATGAACTTTGTATTTCAGATTTTATTGTTCTTAATTCATAATAAATACAGATTTTGTAAAAGATGTGAGGACAGTGAAACATTTCTAAAGGACTGAGTCTTGAATACAGGTATATGTGTTTCTTTCTTTTGTTTAGATGAATTAGAAAAAGTGAAAAAATTAAAGGGAAAGGCAAGTGATGTGATGTTAAGGTTGCATTCATGAAATAAATGGAAGAACACTTAGAGCCATGGTCTAGCAACTGCAGCAGTAGTGGATCAAGGGTTGGACTTGATGATGTCGGAGGTCCCTTCCAACCCAGTTGATTCTATGATTCTATGAAATTCTAAAATTCTATCCAAATGCTGCATTTGAAGTGAAAAATCCTCACTGCACTTAGACAAAGGGATAAAAAGTTATGCTGCTTAAAATCTCAATGCTTTTTCTATTTTACAAGGTTCAATATGGACACCTTAGTAATTTCTTCACAATATATTTTTGTGATTTTTAATTGCAGAGTTAGTTCTGCTACTAATCAATTATTAGAATGTTGGTCTTAAGAACTGTGCTTTCTGATTAATTTTAATCTGTTTTTATTAGAACTAGTTTCAAGAAAGTGTTGATACTTCTAAGACTTCTTAAATAATTGTAAAAAAACCAAATCAGAACATTATAATATGAAATAACACATGGCTACATGAAGTTTTAGTGTTAAAAAGAACCTTTTTAAAGAACATTCCTTGTGTTTGAAAAATTGAAAAGCATTTTCCATGAAACACAATGACTACTATCATAGCACGAATATCAGTATTTCTAGAAATCAGTCAGTTACTTTTTACTTGCTCTGCTAAGACACGAACACTTCATAAGCATCATATGTTACACATCCTGCTCCCTAAACAAAACATATGAGGAAATACAGCATATATCAACAAGGTCTTCGTGCTTGGCACACAGTTGCTGTTGAGCTACTTATCAACTGTATATTTTCGTGGACTTTAGACTTACCTTCACAATTTCATTATGCAGGGACTGAACAGCCATATGCAAAGGTGCCATCATATTGGAGTTGAGAATGTTGGGATTGGCTCCTCTGCTGAGAAGCAAACGAACACTTTCAATCTGGTTTTTCTTTGTGGCCCAGTGCAGTGGGGTATTTCCAGAAGAATCCATCACGTTTAATACTAGGTCAAAGGAGAGAAACCAAACTAAAATAAAAACCAAAACAAACCATCAAAAGTTCTGATTGCAATGGGAAACAAAAGGTGTCTTTGATGAAGTTACAGATCTCTGGCACCTCATTTCTTCGAAGAAAGAAAGGAAAAGATTTCCTGTCATGCAGTGTCTATTTCTTGCCCACTATTACATACCTTTTTTTTTCACCCCAAGAGTCACTTGATTTCCCTCTTTCCTTGACTATTCTCTTTCCTTTTATTTGACTTTGCAGCCATTGCTTTAGAGGCTGCACAGAACAAGTAAGTGTGAATAACTGAAATAAGAGATAACCAATAAATGCTTGCAAACTGTAAGGAAGTTAAAGACCGTATCTATTCTATTTCACTTAAGAACACAGAAGTAAATCAAGTCACACCAGTTGTAGAAGTGGTCTGTTCTACACATACATTTTGAGCTTGAAAATTGAAGATAAACTTCAAAATATATTCTAAAAAAATAGGACGAAAATTATATACTGAAAATAAAAAGAATATGTTTCAGTCAGAATAATCTAAAATTAGAATGGTCATCATTAGGTGAAAAAATGAGCTTTTCAGGGCCATTGGAGGTTTGCTCAGTAGTCTAAAGTCTATCAGTGCAATCTGCTGTAGTTCACAGAGCTTATTATATAACAGACACATAACAGAAAGTCAGACCTACTGTACATCACTGCAGTTTTCTTTTTCATATCTGAAGACTGATACTTTGTATCAAACAAAGTAAGACACTTATGGATTCACTGCATTAGAGACAAAACAGTTCTAACATAACAAGGGTCACTCAAACCACACCCAAGAGAGTGCAAACTGTGGCAGACAGTTTGAATTATATTTCAATCTATAAATGGAGATAACACATACCAGTTCTGTTTCAGTTGGGCGATGGACACTTCGATTATTGAACTTTTTTATTCTGTTAAATAAAATAGTTGATAAAATGCATGTTACCTTCAAAGGAAGAGTCGTCTATGATCAACTGCATTAATTCTATTTGTCCTCCTTCTGCAGCATGATGCAGTGGGGTGGCATTTAATTCATCTACTTTTGTAAGACCAGAACGATTCTTCTTAATGAAGCTCCGCAGCCTACAGGCGCTTCCATCTGAAATAACCTATTTTGGATAGAAATATTCTCATTTTCTGATTCTCCTAAAGGCAAGAAGTTAGCAACGCTATAACGTGTTTCTATGGGCAGCTTACCACTCAATAATTCTCCCCCAACTGTCTGGTTTCATACAGAAGTTTACAAATCCTGATCATATTGGGCCAACAGTGAAACTCAGATTGATTTAATCAACTGCAAAATCAGATCCAGATGAGAAACTGTGCAAAATTAAAACGGAATTCATCTTGAAGACATTATTTTCTCTTCTGCAGTGAGCTCAAGATCCTCCTTCCACAGTGCAAAATCTCAAACAAGCAAATTAATCACTTATATTTTTATATTCTTTCCTGCAGTGACCATGTCAAATGAATCCAACAGAGAGGAAAAACTAATAATCTTAATAAGTTTCTTTTTTAGATCTTTCTACAGAGACCCTATGTCCTGAGCTTTCAAGCTCCGCCATCGGGCTTCTGTGATGTTCTTTATGTCGGAGCAACCAACATATTTTTTAGTTTCAGCAGCATGCTTAGACCATCTCACAGGCTACTACTCAGTCTGAAACTGAGATCTCAGTATCATCACAGTGATACTCTGACAGCTGAGCCTGCACCTACTGACAGCTTGATACATTCCAGATACTGTGATTTACAACCAAAGCCCCCTATGGAAGCATGCTGATTCTTACTTTATGATATTCTCCAAATATTTTTTGTTAGACTGATTCAAAGCCCAGAAAACTGATAGAAAAAATGTTTGCAGTAGAATGGGCAGGAATTTAACAAACAGTTGTTAAAAATTAGGAGAGAATAAAAAAGAAAAACAATTCAACAAAATTGGGAGGGGAGAAAGGGAGAAAAATGCGTATCAAAAGTAATGTAAACCTTCCCAAAGATGTGTAAGCAAAGAAAAGAATAAGAAAGGAAATCCCCTAAAATCACTGTTCCCTTCTCAGCTGGAAAAGAAAAAGAAAACTTTGCTCTACAGGATCCCCTGAGTCACAAAGTCTCAGCAATTTTTGCTGTCATTAAGCAAATATACATTACGGGGCAGCCCACTCGTGTGCTTAAGCACGTGTTTAACTTCATTCAGGATACTAGTCCCACTGACTTCAGTGAGGTTACTCGTGTCAATAATAGTATTTGTCAATAACAATATTTGACTGAGGCCAAATACAGGGTTAGCATCTGCTTCAGAAGTGCAATCAGAAAAAGCTAATAGAAAACATGTGATGTAATTGTGGAAAGGGTATTTAAGATGACTCAACTATCACAAAGATAACAGGCCAATTACATACTCAAATATCTATACATTTTATACACATCAAAAAGCTATTTAGGAAAACCTTGTTACAGAGTCCAGTATTTTGTATTCCTTCTAATGTTCCTTTTTTATGTCTATTGATGTAGACCACATTTTGCCACTCTTAACATTGGATTTACTTTTCAATGTCAGACAAAATGTAGTATGATGATAATTTCCATCAATATAAATAAGATTTATCAGCCAATACTGCTGTGTTTCATTAGCAAAATAGGAAAAGAAGAATTCAGTTAGGTGTTCTCAGTACTTCAGTTGGTAAAAACCAGCAAAGCAAGTGATTGTAAACTGCAGCTCGTTTGCCCTTGCCTGAACAGCTCTGTAGTGCCAGGTCACCCACTAGGGTGATAAAACACGTTATGCTGAAGAGGTGTTGCTCGGGTCTACACCTAGCACACAGAAAACATACATGGCTGGAAATGACCCCAAGAGGTATCTAAACTCATCTACAAACTTTGTCAAATTTGTTTAGCTTGCTGTTAAAAATCTCCTAAGTTACCCAAGTCTTCCATCCTGTAAGCAACCTCTTCCTTTGCTTAATTATTCTTATCCTTAAAAACGGACCTGCCCAAAGTTTGGTCTAGGTTGCCTAGCAGCAATATAAATACATTACTTCTCATCCTATTATCTATTAAAAATGGAAGATTTTATGTCCTTCCTGGCTGCAATTTCATATTTGTAGGTTGCACTGCTGGTTCTTTGTCCCTCCATAATAGTTCCAGTTCTTCTAAACTTTCTTTTTGGGACATTTTTGCTAGATAGTCTACTCATTCCTGCCATGACCGTCCTTCCATGGACCTCCTTCTCCTGCACAAGGATGGGATGTGAGATCCGCACCAGCCGCCTGCCACCCACCACCCACATCCTCCTTCTCCTGCTCCCCTCCTGCCTTCCCACTCACTCCAGTGCAGACTTGGTCAGACAACACCTGGGCATCCTGTGCCTTCCCACGCCACAGCCAAGTCAACTTCCAGCCTGTCTCCCATCCCTCATGGCTCCACTGAGTGAGCAGAAAGGGTCTCCTGGAGGGAAGGCTCCCTGGGACATAACCACTGCCGAACCCGCACAGCTGTCTCCAGAGTCCTACCGCACCTTCATCCACCTCAACTTCGCCTACCTCACCCTCCACCTTCAGCCCTCGTCCCCACCACCAGCCCGGTCCCGCCGCCCCCTCCCCGCGCCCTCGGCACGCACCTTGAAGACATCCTGCGAGGCGACGGAGGCCGCGTCCGCCTCGCAGGCGACGCCCTGGTAGGAGCTGGAGGCGGCCGCCTTCTCCCGCGACCGGCAGAGCCGCAGCAGGAGAGCGCTTCATGCCGCCCGCCGCCCGGCTCCGAGCAGCGCCCGCCCCGTCCGCTCCGGAGACCTGCGAGCGACAGAGCGAGTGACGGCGGGGCCGGGGCCGCTCCTGGCACCCGCGCCGGCGGGGGAGGCGGGGAAAGCGGGCGGGGGCCATCCCGATCCCGCCGCTCCCCGCCGGGGCGGGCATCCCGCCGGGCGGCGGCTCCCACCGCCAGCAGGCAGGGCCCGGGCGGGCCCCGGGGACACGAAACGCCTGTGCCCTAAATCACTGCTACCTACCCCCATATTACCCTCCCGGCTTTAAACCAGGGACTTGACTTGTCTAATGTCAGCTTCTCAGCATTTACTTTGTAGCCATAAAAGTTTATTGCAGAATTTGTTTTACTGGCAAGTTTGGAGAGGAGTAGGAAGGCTGTAGGAAGAGTACAGAAAGAAGCAGCACGACGTGTTTCAAAGGGTTACTCCCTAAAGCGCCCTTTATGGAAACGTGTAACTCGGGGAACTAACAGTTTACTTAATGCAGCTTAGGAAAGCAGTAGGAGTCATAGCAGGTGATTTTTTGCCTGTATGATCATGGTTTATGGCAAGCTGCTGCTTAAGCACTGCCAAAACCAAGTGTCACACCCCATACAGCCTATTTAATAGCCATCAACAAGCAATTCTCTGTTATATTGCTCATTCCCCTTTTTAATACACTTTATACTGTCTGTGCCACAATATCCTGTCGCACTAAGTGCCATAATTTCATTACATATTCGTGAAAAATTCTTTCTTTTACCACTGGCTTCACTTAGTGCTCCCTGGTGTTTTTATTTTGAGAAATGGAGTGTTCTTTTGCATTTTTTCATCCTTGTTAGTGCTCATAATTTCACAAAGATATTCCAGCACTTTGCTCACTGATGGAGCTTTGTTCATGTGGTTTTCCTTCTTACGGATGCCATTTTTTATCGCTGGACAGCCACATCCTGCTACTCTGAATCTTTTCCGTGTTTCTTTTGAAATAAAATGGTGAGACCTACATAGTCAAGGTATATTCGAGCAATAGTATTAATTGTTTGTTCTATTTGTTTCTTCATTCCGCTCATAAATGTTCACGAATTTATTTGGGGTTTTTTTGAATGCCACTGAGCTAAGCTTCCTTGGAATTTTTTCTTCTCCACCACAATCCCTTTTCTAAATGGTGCTAGATAAATAAATAGCACTCAAGTGCTGTACACACTCAGGAGGCTAGTTAGGGTTATGTTTCCTCTGAATTTATCAACATTGAACTGACATTTCACTATCGTATGCATTTTTGGTCATTTTGAAAATTCAGTAGCAACTTCCAGATCATCAGAAGGTCTTTGCACCTTTATACCTACACTGACTGTTAGGGGTCCTCCTTGCTTTGCAAAGCTGTATTCCTAGTTCATATTTTTTAACCCTTAACCAAATTCAGGAAATCCTTCTTGCCCATCCTGTGGCAGTTTAATTTCATTAAGACACTATGAGGAAGAACCTTTTGAAGAACCTTCCCAAATCCACTTATCACTGGCATCATTTATATCATTTATGCTTGCTGATTCCTTCAGAGAATTTCGTAGGCACGTGTAACACCAGATTTCTCTCTACAAACACTGTGTTTGATGTTTTCATCCCAGAGCCTGAAACTCCAGAATCATTTATAGTAAGTTGCTTAAGTTACACAACTTTAGCTAAGTAATCTTAAGATCATAAAGCTAAATATTCCTAAGACTAACTAGGTGGTTTTAAGTGCTTGTAGTGTAGATCCTTGATCCTGTTAATTATCAGGCAACATTAAAAAAAACCTTTTCTTCCCCCCACCCCCACCTTACTGGACCCATTAAGTATTGCATATTTTCCACAGTAATGCATTAAGGTACATTTTTGTTGTTATGTCATCATTAATTGTGACCAAAAGAAAGAGGGTCATTTATGCTATAGCAAGAAAGCTGTACTCAAGAAAGCTGGCCATTAGTGCCTGCAGAGATTCTAGTTTTGTGACTTGGGATTAAGACACTGGAGGAGCTCTGTATTGCTAAACACTTTTCGTGGTACCTCGATTAGAAGCAGCCCCAGTTGGTGAGATGGCTCACCTTCCCACAGTGAGGTCCCTTTGAATTCCTTATCTGGCCTTGACTTTTCTGCTGCCCATAGTGCTCTTTATGAGAAATCAAACTCAACAGTCTGGATATTATGTAAAGAAAACAGCTGCTATTTTCTGTAGGAGTCATTATCTGGAAATACAGCTGCCACTGAAATATCAGTAAGTAACATTAGTAACTCTATCATTCATTTTTTTCTTAAAATCCCGTAAATTGCGGTCAGAGGAATGCTGTGAAACAATAGAAGTAATGAACCTCAAACAACCATAGTTTTACTAATTTTCTTGAATTTGACAATACTGCCACCTTCTTTTAAAATTACTGCTAGTTTTCAGTGTTCTAGTAAATGTTTAGAAGAATGTTCAGAGCACGAAAAATAGTACAAAGGTTTTCCATTCCCAGTAGGATTCAAATGGAATTTTAAATGGGCTGACCACAGCTTTTATTTCTGCATAATGATTTGACATAAGGAACTAATTGACAGAAGTAGTCGAAGAGAAACCTTTCATGCAGCTGTTTTTCCCAAGAGTGGATTAAAATACATTTATACCATTTTGTTTCAAACATGATCTTGCTAATGGTAGAAGCAGATCCATTAGTACAAGCAAAATTCACTAAAGGCAATCATAGCACAGTATTTAATTAAAAAGATGATTGTTTAATAATTAAATTGTATATACAGTAAATATGCACCGCTACAGTACTGTAGCCTTGGTAATGTTGTTAATTTTTCAGACCCAGGAATCATAAATTCAAACAAGTGTCAGTAATGAAAAGGACGCACTGTATGTTTTTTTGCTTTGAAAGTTATTTATTTGGCACTAGGATTATATAAACTGTGGTGTGTAAAATGATATTTAGGAATTTGTGAGACAGCTTAATTCAGTAAGCCAAATGAAGTCATGACTCCAGAGATTGATTACAGAAATTTTCAGAAACATGCTTGTACTTACCATGGAGGAAAAAAAATGCTACTGTCATTTTTAAACAAGTAAGGTCAACTTGACCAACACTTTACACTTGTGTCTAACGGATTTTTCATTACATTCTTTGTTCTTGAGATTTTGCTGTAGTAAGGAATATGTTAGTATGCTCATCAGAAGGATTAAGTTATTGACAGGTTTATTACATGCCTAATTTAAAAAAAATAACAGGAAGTAGAAAACAAGAATACACTGCAGAGTCTTTTTTCTCTGATGATAAAATATGATATTAAATAATATCTTACAGATCTTAAGTCCTACTCTTAATACTTTGGACATGAAGAAATTTAAGTAGAGGCCTATGGAGTAAATCTATGCTTTTAAGGAAAGTATAAAATGATCTTATGGTTAATACCTACTGTAAGTAGGTGCCAGCCACTCCATGAGAATATTCTTGGCAAGGATATTTCCTAAGGTGTCGAGTACAGCCCAGCAATTATTTGAAGCAATTATTGGCTTCAAGTTACTTCCTAGATAAAAACGTAAGGCCTTTTCCCTGTCAGAGTTGGATGTTTCAGAGTGGAGTGTGTACAGGTGAGGGGTGACTTAGGTACCCACTTCAGACAGTAATCCCTCTGTGAAGCTGGCAGCTAAACCATCTCTTGCAAACTGTCTTTTAAACAACTGAAGGGCCTCTTACAAGCTTGCTTTCTGGTAGTGAAGCTCTCTCCTCCTCCTGTTGGAGCTGTGCCAATGTACAGCCAGAGAGTCAGGTTCGAAGTGCTGACATCTGATTCCCCACCACACTGCAAAACTCCCATTCTTATTGCTGCCTCAAGGACTGGTTTCGTGGTTTCATATTCAGCTACCACTGACCAAACCTAGAAACCACCTGTGAAGTGGAGAACTCCATCCTGAAATTTAGGAAAAGCTGAATTATCAGGCTTCAGAAACTTTCTAGTCCTTAAGCCCAATCAGACTGAGACATAGTATTTATGCATTACACTGCTTACTATGGACAAGCTTATTCAGTTTTGGGTATTGTGAAGATATAACTGAATAAAAAAAAATTGGAGAATCTTGGTAATACAATATCTAAAATTAGAGAATAGTTTGGATTGGAAGGGACCTTTAAAGGTCATCTAGTCCAACCCTTCCACAATGACCAGAGACATCTTCAACTAGATCAGGTTGAAGATCCAGGTGTCTCAAGCTGTTTATACATGTAAGAGTTAGGCAAGAATTTGTTTTGAGGAAGATACTCCTATATTGCAGAAGCCTAAATTCTACCTATAATTTAATTCAGGTACTTTCTTGCTGACCAGTAATACATTCAGAAATATTATTTCTTAGTCCTACTTGGTCTTTCCTCATTAGCTGTGCATTTTACATTACCACTGCTGTACAGACAGATTTTTCCTACTCTATGTATGTGCTGCCATGCCTGTCAGGGAACACTACCCTCATTGCAATGGTGCTTTTCATTCATTAGTCTGTATTTTAGAAATCCTTTTGTCCCATGGACATCCTATCCAGCCAAATGTGTTCTCTATAAAGACACCTTAATCACACAGCTTCTACTCTTCTCTGAAAAGAGCCTTTGATGACTTTTGTTATTTTAAAAATAAAATCTTGTCTTACTGGTGGTTATTGATAAATGTCTTTAAATGTCTTAAAAGTGACAGTATGAAGAAAAACCTGCTAGTATGTGTCCTAGATATTCACAGCACTCTTTGGGAATGTACTTGGCTTTACTGTACTTAGTAACAGAAAGGCAAAATAAATAGTAATATTCCTTATCACAACTATATTAACTGCATTATTTATCATTCTGTTGCACATTTCCATGTGTACATTATTTCTTAGTAAAAAGTAAAATACGTAGTAAATTTTCAGCTCACTGTCTTGGAATTTCCCCATTTTGTCAGATGCGTGATATACTTTTATATTCTGCAAGTTACTAGGTGAGTGTGAATCCACCCATACTTACTCATGTTTATAGAAAATAACTATTGTATCAAAGAGGATTTGTGCCAGAAAGTGCTTGAAATCAGAATGAAATAGTGAAGTCTAAACTTGGAGGGCAAGTAGAGCAGTGAACCCAAACAGACAGAGAAATGAACTAGATTTTAGGATCATAAAAATAGGTACTATTGTGAAAAATACACATCAACATTTTCAGGGGGGACATATTGACACTGTTTGCCTCAGAGTGCGGTGTGCATCTCACCGCTGAACCAAAGTGCTCCAACCTTTTCATGCTCATAGTTGTTGGGAACCACTGTTGGATAATGTCATGGACGTTTTCCCTGTCACCAGTTTACAAGCATAGAAAATGAAGTGTGGCAGCCTTAAACATGGAAAAGTACATTAGCAAACCCATAGTGCACGTGATCTCCAACTGTCTTTATCTTGGCATTTCAAACTCATTTTTATGACCATATCTGTCCCCTTCCTGCTGTCTCCTCTCCTGTATGTTCTTCTCCCTTGTCTTCTCTCTTTATATTTCAAGGCTGTTTAATCCTCTTTCTTCTCTTCCCCTGGCATTACTTTCTTTCTGTACATATCCAAACAAAGTCTCTCTTCCTCATAGCTTCTGCTGACAATACCTTTTTCTTTAACTGAGAGGATTCACTTAACTCTCCAACTCTCTTATGTACAAGCATTTTCTGAAAGCACTTCCATTATATCTGATATCTAGAGACATCTGGATCTTACTTTTCCAGTGGCTAACCTTAACCTCTTGTGTAAGTAACTGGGAATAACGACTTGAATCTTATCACAGAAACCGCCAACACTGGAAGTCTTCAGTAAATGCTTTCTATGGATCATCACAGCCTGCTATAACTCCAACAAAATATCTCTTTTTCTTTATTTTTTTTTCCAAAATAGTATTGTAGAGAAGTGCTTTCATAAGAATTCGTAACAGGAAAGTTAGAAACTGTTTTCACTTAGGAAGGCTTTCTGCCTAAAAGGTAAGTCTCTCAAAGGCAGTTTCAATGCTCTCTCCCCCCCTGTACAGCAAGAGAAGTTCTCAGCCTCTCTCTCTGATATGTGAGAGGAGAGGGATAACATTTGTAGAAATGCTACAAGGCCGTGGTGACCCAGGGAGAGTCGAGGGCAGTAAAGCCTGAGAGCGAACAGGAGGTTTGCCTTTTTCTCCCTGGGGCCCAGTGCTTAAACAGCACTGTGAGTTAATTATAAGTTTCCCATGTTCTGGCCTTCTAAATAAACTTTTGAATTCTTTCCACTGCCTTGGTATTTCTGGGGATACCTGTGTATCTTACTTTACAAGTATTCAGTTTCTATTTTCTATGTCATATTAGATCTCAGGTTTTCACTGCTTTCAAATATCAATAATTTACTTTGCAAGTTGTCTATATCACTTTTCTTTCTTCTCAGTGAATTGCCCATTCAGTTCCACTGAAGGCATAAAGCATAACTTTTGGTATATTAAAATATATTTTTATAAAGTTAGGAAAAAAGACTTATTAAAATAGCTTTAATTATAGTATAAATAAGCTATATATATATATTATTTTAAAGGTAAAGAAAACATTATCTTGAAAATGGTTACATATATAATTCAGCAAAAATGACACTGAATTTGTAAAATATTAAAAGATCTTGTTTTGTTTTAAATTAGTCAGTTTAAACAAATATAATTCAGGAAAGAAGGAAAAGGCAAAAATATCTTAACGAAATTACTACAAATACAGTACTGCATGTTTTAGCTAGTCTGTAAGACTTGTTGACTGTTGACTTGATTTCTGCCAGTCCTGGACATTAATTTCCTACCTGAAGTATGGTGGCCATATCAAAGTAGTTAGACACTGTGTCTTACTGACTAGGATTAAGTTATGCATACTTATTAGATGGAATAGATGAGAGTATTTGTTTGAAGTATATTTGCTATTTTGTATTTAGTAGATTTGAAACTATGACCAGACCCTCACCAGTAATAGTCTATTTTAGTCTTAGCAATATATTTAATTAAATATTTCATTTTTTACAAATGTTACTTAGAAATAGAGTTAATATCTACCAGTAAGGTAGGTACAATACTTAGAACTGGTATATATCCGTTTCTTTTTTCATTTGGATATACTGTGGAAAATAAAAAATGTCTGGTGGACAAAAAGATAAAACAGATTGCGAAAAAGTTTTGCCAATAAAAAAAATGTAAAGTCATACTGAACATATTTGTACATTATTTACATTTTTCTACTTGGAAAAACTAGAAATGAAAATAAACTAAATTATGTATCACAGAGTTTTCCAGTTAGCTGAAACAATGCCAAATTTACATTTCAATATGAGTTCAAAAAAATTCTACCTTGCATTTTTAATAAAAGATCTCCCTACAAGTAAAAGAAAAACAGGCCCAACAAAAATTTGAGTGACAGAGTCCGAGCAACAGGAAAACTATATTACGCTTACCATTCAAGGAGTTTGCAGGTGATTTCTCTCTGAAGCAAAACATATATAAAGAACAAAAAGATATGACTGTTTGAATCCTTATCTGATGCTTATATCAGTAAGTTCTTGTGACGTGAGAAGCCACCACCTGTGTCATCTGGTGGCTCACTTCATGTAGACAGATGCTTATTTAAAAGAGTTCGGTATGCATTGCTCACTGTGGGAGGAGCATCAATGCTCATCAAGGGATGCTTGAAGCTTGCTTTTTTTTTAATACATCTAATCCAGCTCCATCCATTTTCAATTCTGGCTGCAAATGCACCTTCTGTACAAGAAGTTTTTCTCTAATGCTGTATCTTAGAGTAGTTTCAGTTTGTCAGGTAGTCACTGGAGGGTACTTGTTTACCTATTTGCAGTGAACTAATTGCTTTTAATGGAAAATCTAAACATCACTGAAGAGGAAAATTGCCTACTTATGAAATTCACTTTACTAATAAATGTTTCAAAAATTAGAATTACCATATTAAAAACTAGCGGACTGTGATCGATACCAAATGCAATATGGGGCAGAGTAAGAATTGCATATGCTTTCTTTTTGAAATATAAATCTTACTTTGTCTTCTGCACTTTATTTTCAAAGTGCCACAGAATTGCTCAGTTCATTTGAACTAATTCTCAAATGACTCCTTGGCCCCATCTGCATTAGGCTGAAAGTCGGACTACACAGTTCTCTGAAGCTGGAATAGTTACTGTGGTCAGCATTTTGATAGAGAACAATGTTTCCTTGTGCTAGCACCTATCAATTACACTGTCTTACCACAGATGCTAGAATAAATAATTGTCAGTCTGGGAAAAGTAGCTCATATATTTCAGGCAGTATCACAAATTTAAGTTCTGTGTGATTTCATCTGTCTTCAGAATGCATGAGCCTTACTGATTTTCAAACAAGGGTTTAGACCTGTGGTTCAGAGTCACATTTTCAAGCTTTTCTATCATTTTGATCACACAGATGCAGGACAACAAAAAAATATTTAGAAAAAACACTTATTCTAAATTTAAATAAATTTTTATCTAAATTTATCTTCAGATAAATAAGTTTGGATAAAGTCTCCTAAACTGACATTTAATGAGGATGGTTAGAACTTTTGACTCCACAGCTCATCTTTGCCCAGCCTGCTGAAACCCACTAAGCACTTTAACTCAGTCACTGTTTGTGACCAGACTGCTTAATGACTTGAGGAGACAGACAGAGAATAGCTTCCTGACCTCTCAACAATCAAGCAATTCGGACATTTCTCCCTACAGAAGTTGTCTAGCATCACCACATAATTCTATTTATCTGTCGCTTTGGAGGTGGAGTCTCTATCTCAGTAACAGAAGGTAGGTATGTACAGAAAAATAGTCTAAGTGCTGGTTGTAGCTTTGCAGCACCACATGCTTAGCTTTAAAAACATGGAACCTGAGAAAGTGGTCTTGATAGACTTTGCAGACTTATCAGTACAGTTTGAGTTGTTTTCCAGTTCTGCTGTACAGAACTTGAAACATGAAATGTGTCATGTTCACAGACTGTTGTTGCAGCAGGTAACTAGTGTGCTGGTTTGTTAGTGTGGATGTGGTTGGAATTTTGTGGATATTGGATACTGGTTCTCGGCTAGAAAATCCAGTTTTCTCAAAATCAAAACTTCAAATCACTGTGACATTTTCTGTGAGGAAACTTCAAAGTAAATGATTGTTTAAAAGAGATTTTCACTAAATTCAGTGATTTGATAGCCCAAATGGTCACACCATATCATTCATCAGGTGAACAACTTCTACGTTAAAACCTGTTAAGTTTCTTGCCCCTATTGTTCCTGCTAAAAGGATTCTCCAATAGCTTACTGCTTTCATAGTTAGGAATGTTTCTGTAACTTCCAAACTAAATTGATTCGTGATCTAGAGATGACCATTTCCTCTAGGTCAATATTGTCATTTAAGCTATTACTTCCTCACCATGGTGTGTGTTCTTCTGATACACTTTGAAGAGGACAATAGTAGCCCTTTGTAGCCTTGATTTTGTCAGACTCAGCAAACCAAACTATTGTTTTGTCTTCTTTTCAAGAATCCTAACAGTCTCTTGAGACCTGTTCCTGTTTGTTCTTACTGTTTCCAAATTGGTATTTTTTTAGGGTTTACCTTCTGTAACTATTAAAACAGGCAGCTATGCAAGCAACAGCACATTCAAGAATTCCAGGGGTACATTAGGACTTAATTTCAGAATATTTAATGGAAATAATGAACTCATTGTAGCCCTCCAGGATGCAACTGTGTCAGCTAAAGGAGTACCTAGGCTGCATACAGTGGGGTAATAAACATTTAGTGTCTTTTATATACTTTGTCACATAAATATTGGAAACATTCTTTCAAATTTAAAAGCCATTAAGTGCTACACTAAAAACAGGTCATACCGAAATGAATGGTTATGAGGTGCTTAAATATTGTTTATCTATTTTTAAGAATAAGATAGTGCCAATTTTTAAAACTGACACTAAAGGATTAGGTAGACTACCTGTGAAAGTTTATTTTGTTGTCACAGAAGTGATACAAGTTGAGAGATGTTGGGGTGGAACCAGCAGTGCTCCATAAGTCATGTGTCAGCTGGTGATAATATATACTAAGAAAAATAAAACCACAGCAAATTATGCCATATCAGGCAAAACTATGAGATAGTACTACAGAATAAAAAGCAGCAAAGAAAGTAAAGAGAATGAAAAAAACACCCCAAAACAAAAAACAAAAATGACAACAACAACAACAACAACAAAAAAGACAAAAAAAAGAAGAAAATAAATGCCAAGACATTTTAGTGAAAATGTCTTCCATAGAGTGGAGAAAGTGTGAAGGACTAGCAGTGGTAAAGATTTTAGATATGAAATCTAGTGACTCCAGAACTAAGAATCACAGATTAATATAAATTAAACAAACAAACAAACAAACAACAACAACAACAACAACAAACAAAAACCCCACAAAGCAAAAACTGAAAAACAACCAACCAAAAAAAAAAAGGTAAAAAAGGGATAAACTGAGAGGGGCTTTAGTGGGTATCTTCATATGGTGAACTGTGAAGGAGGCAGAGCAGAGAGTAGTTAAGACATTATTAAAATACTATTCAACTGTTTTCTGTCATGAAGGCAAGTTGTGCTTTAACAAGATTCATTATAAACTGAAGTTGAGAAAATATACACATAGTTCATGCTTAATGTCAAAACACACCAGGTGCTCAGAACTGTAAATGGTTTCAAATGAAACCATTTGAAAGGTTCACAATTAGAAGGTTTTAATCAGAAATATTGTCTAAATATATCCAGTTTAATACACCCTGGATAACTTGTTAATTTTTCTTCAACTTTTTCCCTACCTAGTGAACTCATTTCTGTTCTCTGGAAAAGAGATACTGGGCTAGATTTCAAGGCAAGAAGCAAGAAAATTGTTGCTAAAATTATGTAGAATGTATATAAAGATAGAAACTGCATTAAGTTCAAGCCTAGTGTTTGCACTGTGCTATCTTCTCAGTACATGTGTGGGTTTCATGGAAAGACAGATTTTTTTAATATATAATTTCATTATCACTTCATATAATTAAAATATAATAGTTAATGTCACATCTCAAACAGTGCATTACACCCTTGCTTCTTGGATACATATTTATTTTACTTTGCAAAAATTTTGATGCCTATGAATACAACTGACTTCAATGTGTTTAGGACATTAATATGTAATTTAAAGAATTCTAACATTTTGATAGAATCGCTCCAGTACCAATAATTGTGAATCACCTCATCTATTTTTTCCAAACAAGAAGATGTCTTTCAAAAAAATTCAGAATCCTTAATTTCTTTTTGAGTGTGATTTCTGGCAACAAAATCGTTCCAGTAATACACTGGCCATACCAGTCTTTGAATTACTGATTCAGCACCAAGAACATTAGCGTGCTTTGCAACTGCCCTGGGAAAGAGGGATGGCATTGAGCCACTCCTTTCCTAGCACAGGATTCTCAAATACTGGGTGCGTAAACACCCATATCCGCTGTATTTTTGCAGTTTCACCAACCCAAAAAGACATAATGAGATGCTTTCAATGGAAATGGAAACCATATATTTTGATTTCAAAACTAAAGAGATGAAAGCAACGAGGACTCATTCCTCAGTTCTGCAGCTATCTTAGTACTTGATAAATAGTTGGTTTTTTTCTAATAGTCTACATTCAATGCTAAAAAAGTACTAAATATTATGAATGTCTTTTCCTCTTAAGTAACCAGCTTGTATGATTTCCCTGAGTATGTTATACTGACCCTCAGACAGATTCTGTATTTTTAGTCAGGAATTAAAAAGTCAACATTGTTTAACTGTCTTCTTTCCAAATTTGCTCAGTTTCATGTAAGATACTTATATGTCAAAACATACGTTTGCATCAATCTGTATGAAATACGTTATGAAAACAGAATTTCGGAAAAGCTTCAGTTATACCTTGTCTAAAGACCAAAAACTAAGTACCATAATGGTTCTTAGCCATTATATTTGCTGTTATCAAATCCTGTGGTTTTTATGGGAATGCTTATAATGGAAAAAGCATGTATTCACATTAAGTAATTATTTAATAAATAGTTGTTAAGAATCTGCAGATTTTGCTATCAGTCAATGTTAGTAACTGGAAAACTAGTAGGTCCTATTATAGTATATCCTAGTATATATATATATCAAAATAGTAGTCATTGTCAGTGAAATGACACTGGATTTTTAGATAAAATAATTTACTGAAATAACTGAATAGTGTCTTTCATTTTATCAGAAACTCCATGGAATGAGACGTGAATTACACAAAATTATTAGGGTTTTAAGTTTCTGTGTCTCACAAATACATAGAGAACCTGAGGTTACGTGTATAATTCCATTTATTTCTACAATGAGAAGGAAAAATAGCCCAAATCTTGTATCAGGGAAGAAGGGGAGGGGAGAAGGGGTGGGAGGCCAAGAGAGAGGGAGGCAGGTAGAAGGCAGGAAGGAGAGGGAGGAAGGTCAGGCAGAAGGAAAGGGAAACGTTTGTTACAGTTTCTACACTGTCTCTTCCTCTTTGGCAATATATCAATTGGTTTGTATGTACTATTTTTTATAAATAGTCTAGCAATCCAGAACTTTTGGCATTTTTTTTTGCATCCATGACAGGAGACAATTTACTTTATTTCCTACTAGTACTTTTCAAAGATCCTCAAAGCAGTAAATGATAGAATGGCTTGGGTTGGAAAGGACCTTAAGGATCACTTAGTTCCAAAACCTCTGCCATGGGCAGGGACACCTTCCACTAGACCAGGTTACTCAAAGCCTCAGAAGTACTCCATTAAAATATGGTTCATAATTGTCTTAGACCCTCTGAAATGATTTACCCTTTTGCAAAATTTTTGAGGTTTGCCCACTGCATTAAACTTCCAAAACTGTGTTTGGAGTGACCATAGCGATTGCAATACTTAACAGAGCAACAAGTATGATGACAGCCATATGCCAATCAATTAGGTTGTACAGGAAATCACAAGACACGAGTATGCTTACATCTGGTAACAGGCAATCCCACATCTGTTAGTGTGACTCATTCTGTTTATTGAGGGTCATAAGCCATTTGAAAAATAATTTTTCCCGTAACAGTATTGTTAAACTACACCAAGATAATCAGTCACTTCAGCCAAAAATATCTTGCCATGAAAAATGAAAATACAAGTGAGAGCTGCTAAAAAATATGACTGTATTAGAAAGATCTGTAAGATGTTTGTGTCTAAAAGAGTTTCTGAAATCAAGCGAAAGGTCTGAAAATGCTGCATGCCTTTCAACTGGCTCATGGTAACTCAGACATCAGGTGATGGGAAAATGCTGGAAAAATGGGCTGTATGATTTCTCCATCTGAGCTAGGTCCTGCCTTGCCTCTGTCAGAACCTGGCTAACAGACTTAAAATGCTCTCTGCATCTGCCACCTCCATATACCCTTGCCGAGACTGGATGAGGATCTCTGTGGTTTAAATATTTACACTGCATCCCTTTTTAGTTTTTATAATGTTAGTAGAAACTTTATTACGTGTATTGTGTCAGGACTGTAAATATTAGCTTGAATATTAACATTGTTCTTACAAACACAGTAAACTGTGACTTTGTTTACTTCCCTATTCAGACTAAATTAAAAAATATATTGTTGGAAACAATACAACAAGAAGCAGATCACAGCTGATGAAGTGTTCTATATATACAGTTTCTTTCTTCACTTTAATGACAGAAAAGAAAATCTGACATGCAATTGCACAAAGCTATCAGTCTGCTTATGCCACTTACACTGAACTGTTCTGAAACATTTATCAACTTCGGGGCAATAAAGATGATGAATCTCAGTTCAGTGGAATGTTTTATTAGTTAGTGAAAGTAGCATAATCATTATAGAATATGGTTAAGGACTGAACAAACCGAAGGAAAAAGGGGAAATTTAGCAAGTTAATTAGAAAGTAATAGCAGTAATAGAAAAAATAACCTCAATTATGCAGTCCAGTTTTCAAGAGTAAAACCTAGGCTGTTGTGGAATAACCACTTAGAAAGAACGATATACTGCTACAGTCTCCTCATAGAATTCCTTAAAAATAGGTCCACTACCAAGCAAATCTAATAAATTCTCTCAGTACTATTCTCGCAGTACTATTTGCCCTAGCAAATAGGCTCAGTGTTTCCATTTTAAATCCATTTTAAACATCTTGATTTTGTCCAATATGAAGTCAATACATGAATTCTGTAGCTGTTGCTTGTTCAGAAGAGAAGAAAGCTGGATCTGTCAGAATTGCTGGCTGAAATTCTCACCAGATAATGAGAACTATATTCACTATAGTTGATTAATAAAAAATGTATTTACGTATGGACTGATCAGAGATCAAAATGTCTCAAAATTTAGCATCAAAACCAAAATATTTATACATATGTATTCACAAGTTTATATTTAGCTACATATTTTTACTTTAAAAAATGGGACCAAGATGTATAGTCTGTTATACAGATGTATGTATCTGGCAGCTCCAAACCCTGTGATAAAATTTTCCATGAAAATAAAAAAGGGTATTCTTAGAGTTCTTCAGAAAGGCAGAAGAAGAAAATCTCAGTAAGACAAGGGAAGTATACCATTCAGAAATATACAAAACCAGCAGAAAACTGTAGCTTAAACACTCCTATGACTTGATAGCCCAGCAGCTGCCCAAGGCCTGTGGCTACAAAGAGACTGCATTCAGAAATTTCACTATCAGTTGTGTTGCTGCATGTTGGGGAAGATGGCAGCACACCATGTCAGAAAAAAAAAAATCAACATAAAATGCAGTAATTCTATGCTGGGTTGGGCTATTGAAGAGTAGATGGTTGAGCACAGGGGGACTTGAGACCAGACAATACAAGTACAATATAGGATTCATTGTGGGCAATATTCAATTCTGATGTAACCAGATTCCACAAGCAATAGCTCTTTGTTCAGAGGTAGCATCCAAATGTTACAATCATGGCTTCCTGGCACTTTGCACAATACAGACCTACAGATCTCACTTCACCTGCCTTACAATCCAGGTCAGAGCAGGATATAATGGGTAGTAGGAGTAAAGAGAGAATATAGCTAATCTGAGTCTTTAGTAGGAGTAAAGAGAGAATATAGCTAATCTGAGTCTTTGTGTGTAGGGCCAAATCCATTTTAAGGTTACTGATTTTTACTGTCCTTTGCCATAGCAGTATTTTCAGATTATAGTTTAGAAATATATTTTTAAAAATATAGTGGCTTTTTAATAGAATTTTTTAAAGTGACTAATTACAGATCTCAGTAGTAACATGCAATGCTTTACCCAGTTCATTCAGTGTGTGTTGTGTAGCAGTGGAATATAGGCAAGGTTTTACTAGCTTAATCTATCTAAAACTATTTCTTCTATCTAAAACTTTTTTTTTTCTATGTAAAACTCTTTTATTTATGTTTTCAAGCTAAAACCTTAATACATTTTTGCACAGTTCATTACATACCCATGTCTGGATTAGGTTTATGAAACTGTCTTGTGCAGGTTTACAACTTTTCCACAGATTCACAACATCACTATGTCCTGGACAACATATTGAAACCTGAACTCTTCTGAACTTCAGAACTTTAAATGGGAGACTTAAGATAGCCAAAATGATCTGTGGGTTTGGACAGCTGCCTATCACTGACAGGATCTGAGTTCAGTCATCTGCTCTTCCAGTGACTTCCTAGGGTGATGAACACAAATCATTCAGTGCCTCCAAGCTACAAATGCTTTTAAGACTGTCAGTGTTTTTTCTGGTTAATCTTATAGACATTGGTGTATGACAGGACCCCCAAGACACCTGGACCTGAAATCCTTAACGCTGGGGGAGTTATAAACATCTCTCATATCTGACTGATGTACCCAGCTTACTGATCTTTCTGCATACTTCTTCACTGGCTATGTTGTGACTCCTGGTAAACGATGATTTTGGTTAGTAGCTCTTAGGATCAGGAACATTGTCTCCCTCAGGTACATAAGTCTGTCAAATAGATGGAGAGCTAGTTTTACCAAAAATAACTGTTTTCAGATTATTTTGTGAATACTCCTTTCATTCCCAACTCTTTTACCTGTGCCATCCTAGCTTGAGAGGTATCTACCATTGCCTCCATGAGAAACTTGTAAGGACCTATTAAAATCCATGGCATCCCTGAAGAGACTTACTTAGCTGACGTATGTTCCCATCTCCTAACTTTAGCACACAACAACAATCTCTGCATGTTGTAGCCTTGGATGTAATGTTGTCAGACAATGTAATACAAATTGTGGTGTCGTGCAGAATTATCAACACTCCAGTCACTTGAAAATGACACATAGTACATCATGGAGCCCAGAACAATGGGTGCTGCCATCACTGGGGGTGCTTGTTGCTGCCACTACAGGCAGCGATGCCCAGCAAAAAGGGTAGAAAGCCCTGGTCTGAGTTTGTGGTCCAAAAAACATCATACATGCTGCTTTGCATAATATTAGAATGATACCAACTCTGTATTTAGGCCATCCTACCCATGAAAGTGGGGATTAGAATTACCTAGTCATGCAAATGATAAGGAGATGCTCATGTCATGCAAGCAGTCACAGATTGGTTGAAATAGGATCAGAGTGCTTGTCTGTGGTATTGTCATAATGTAGTGGCTCTTTATTCTTCTCCAGAAGCCTCTGTTCCCCTTGTGCCCTTTTACATATTAGAGGAATTAACCAGAATTAGTAGAATGTTTTGGGTTGGAAGGTGCCTTTAAAGATGATCTAGACCAACACCTCTTCCATTCTCAGGGACACCAGGTTGCTCAAAACCTCACCCAACCTGACCTTGAACATGTCCAGAGACGGGGCATTTACAACTCTGGACAGTTAGTTCAGTGTCTCACCACTCTCATTGTAAAACTGTCCTCCTTACATCCAATCTAAATCTACTCTCTTTCAGTTGGAAACCATTGCCCCTGGTCCTGCAGCTACAAGCCTTGGTAAAAAGTCTCTGTCTTCTTTATAAGCTCCCTTATAAGACTGTATCAAAGGCCTTACAGAAGTCAAGGTAGATGACATCCATAGCTTTCCACTTGTCCACTCATGTGATCACTGCACTGTAGAAGGGCACTAGATTGATTAGTCAGGCATGATTTGCCTCTGGTGAAGCCATGTTGACACCTTTAATCACTTTCTTGTCTTTTTTATGTTTTAACATGTCTTCCAGGAGGATCTGTTGCATGATCTTACCAGGCACTGAGGTATGGCTGACTGATGGATAGTTCCAAGGGTCATTCTTTTCACCCTTTTATAAAATGGGCATGCTGTTTCCTTTCTACCAGTCACTGGGGATTTTGCCTGACTACCATGACTTTTCACATACCATTGAGAGTGTCTTGGCAACTACATCAGCTGATTCTCTCAGGACTCTGGGAAGCATCTCATCAGGTCCAAAGACTTATATATGTTTGGGTTCATCAGGTGGTCTTGAACCTAATCTTCTCTGACAATGGGAGGGACTTCATTGTCCCTGCCCCTGCCTTACGATTCAGGGTCTTGAAAGATGTAGGAAGACAGAGTACCATTGAAAACTGAAGTAAAAAAATTTTTTAGTTCCTCAGCCTTCTCCAGGTTGGTTGTTACCATTTCCATCTTATTTATTGTTTTCTTTAATCTTTAGGCCAATGTACCTGTAGAAACCTTTATTATTCTTTGCATCCCTTGACAAATACAGCTCATGACTCACAAATGGCATAATGTTTGAAGCTGAAATTCATGAAGGCACTTTGTACTTAACATCACCCTGGCTTCAGAGTGAGGTCACTGGAGTTAGGAGTGGAGTTAGGTTTCTAATATTTGGTAGAGTTAGGTCTTTGTCTCATACATTATTCAGTCAACACAATAAAGAATAAACCACAGAACCTTAGCTATTAACTTTTTAAAATAATTTTTGTGTATTGTCTGGAAAAAAACATTTGAAGATGCAGCATGAGTATATTCAAAACGCATTCTTATTGCCTTTTCTTCCAGGTTTTTTTACTTTGCATTTCAAAGTAGTTGAGAACTTAGTTTTTTGTTATAATGTTTTTTCCCATTAGGTAGTCTAAGTAATTTTGGTAATTTAAATGTTGATTCTGAGGTATTGATGTGGGTAAATGTAACATTCATTATACTTTCTGCAGTAACTGGAAAGTAGCTCTGGCCATTAAATCTTTTTTAATTGAAAATTTGAATACAACCTAGGACAAAATGGCTTGTCATCTTTTGTGCGTGTTCTGTGATTTAGAACAGAATGTCCTTTCTCGGCACTATCACTGGAGATATTCAAGAACCATCTGGACTGTGACCCTGTGCAGTGTGCTCTGGGATGACCCTGCTTGAGCAGGGACGTTGGACCAGATGACCCACTGTGGTCTCTTCTAACTTTACCCACCCTGTGATTCTGTGATTACTGAGGCTGAGCTCATGCAAACTTTGGATGGAAAATTACTGCACATGATTTGCAACTAGGATGAACAAGTATCTCTGCAAGCTGCTGGCATGTTTAGGTGTGGTCATGAACAATTGATTATTGATGCAACTGAAAACATTTTTAAAGACTATGAAATCTTGAAGCTCCCCACTGTCACTAACTGTCCATTTACCCAACATCACAGAACTGAGCTGGAAATCCTTACATGCATTTCTCATGAGATCATATGAGCAATATCACCTAGGGGCTGCTTTTTTCTTCATATATTCTGGAAAAGTGTTTTGGTTTTCCCCCCTCAATTTGACTTTCTAGTATAAAGCAAAAAGTAACAAAACTATTCAGTAATGCTTTGGTGTTCAACATTATGACCCAGGTTAAACAAAGTGCAAAACTAAATGCAAAATTAGGCATTTTGCAGAATTGAGGTAAAAAGAGCTATTAAAATTAATGTAAAATACTTATTAGGCTAAGAATATGTAAGTACTCAATACATGGCACTAGTAATATATAAGTACATTCATAATGTTGAGAAAACAAAATAGTCTGCCACTGGCACAGGCTCTTTCCAGTGATTTTAGAATTTCCTGGATAGTTTGTCTGGTTATGATCCTGCGTGGATCCTTCTTTTTGGCCCGAACCTCTGGTGATGCAGACATGCCATCCCTTGCCAGGGTGTGATGTACCCAGCTAACAGGTAAGTTTTCTGTCTTTAATACATTCCACAGTGTTTAACACAGGCCAGAGTGCTTTTTCTATTTTGCTATCTCTGCAACACTATTAGTAGTGCAAAAGTTGTATCATGCAGATAACCGACTGGTTGTGAATTCCATAGGTATGAGGAGCTCTAAACCATCACACCCTGACATCACAACCTTTATCTCCACCGTGAGAAAGGCACTGTATTATTGGAGCTACAGGTACTCGAGCAGCCTGCAGATGACTTATAGTCACTGGTTTTCTAACAGCTGCCCTCCAAAGATAAGCCTCAGTCTCACAGCTGCTTGGTCTATGATCATAAGAATTCATGTCAGTACTCACAAGCAAAATCGGCGTCAGGAAACCCAAAAGCAGCAACGATAAGAGAGAACACTTTAGTCCTGCGGTTTTCATTCAGCAGTAAAACACAGCTTAGATTCTTCAGTTCCTTCAATCTCTGCAATGTCAGTGGTGAAATCTAGGAAATAATCAATCCGAGTGTGGAGACCACTCCCACTTCAAAATGGAAAATATCCCATTTTGATCTTCAAAATAAAAATTCCCAGATTTTGTGACTATAAACAAAAGCTTTTTGAATTTCTTATTATTAAAAAAAAAAGGCAACAAATGTAGAAGTCAAAATTAAAAAAAAAAACTTTCTGTTGTAAGATTAAAATTGAAGTTGTGTTACATGGTCACGAAAGTTATTACTTTTTTCCATTCCACTTGAAATTGGAAAGAAAATATCTTTTCATATGCTTTTAACTGGATAAACTTCTCTGAAGTTGCTGAATGCATCATTCTCCTGTTTCCTAACCAAAGAGATTAGGAGTGATCAAATGAAAAGAGAAAATGATGACTTATAGGCATGAGTGGGAGCAGGAGACAGGCTCACACCAGATATTACAGCAGTGGAAGGCTTCTGTCTGCTGCCTCTCATGGGGAGTTGTATTCATGCTTGAATTCAAAAAAGGTCTACAAGCACTGAGTATTTCCAATGTCATACTGAACTAGGAAACTATTATTCTTCCTGCAGGTTTAACAGATTGCCTGTTAGACTGGGCAGAGAGGTAAAGCAACTTGCATAAGGTCACAGAAGGAAAAAGGGTGTTTCACTACAGTGCTTTCAGTCCAGTGCTCAGACATTCAAACTATTTTTTTTACCAACTTAATTTCTTTTGGTTTTCTTAACATATCTCAAAAAAAATCAAACAAGAGAAAACACCTGTTGTTTAAGAGTCAGCCTCTAAACGAGAAAAATGTCACTCTTCTACACATATTTTCTCTCTTCTCATATTTATACTTCAAATGTCTGTTTAAATACAGTGAGACCATAATATTTACATTAGTGCCAGGTGCGATACACTAATGGGTTATGGTGGAATAAGAAAGGCATTAAACGTTCCTGTGCTCCTTTTACTATATGTTGTTTTGACATAGCCCATTTGCAGGAGACTGATCTACTGCTTCATACATGTTTGAGTGGAAATGAGGCAGAACTTACATTAGCAGAGGAAGGAAAAGATGCCACCCTTTAATCCAGCTGTCTGTTTAGTTGATAAATCTCCTTCCGTGTTTTCACATCCATAAACTTACCCTGTGAACATTCTTTTTCAAATCTACGTATGAATTCCAGCAAACCAAAATCCATTTCCATATTAACTGCACAGGCAGTGAACTGCAAGTTTGGAACTATTTTTCCTCTTGAAGTGCTTCAACAAAGAGTCCTAACTGCCCCCTTGTTTAGCAGGTTGACACACGCATTAAATGTGAAATATGGCTTTGGATGTCTTCTGCACCAAGAAAGGACTAAATACAAGCTTCTCACTTCCTTCACGGTTGAGGCAACAAAAAAGCTACTAATTAAAGTGTAGTATAATACACATAGTACAAGCTACAGCGAGAACTGCTTCAAATGAAATGGGATGTGATAGCAACATTTTGTAAAGAACCCAAGGCAGAAAACATTGAGAATAGCCCAAGCTCACCTCCTGGACTGGGTCAGCCACAGTAAACAGGCTAACAGAGGATTAAACAGAATCTTCTAAGAAAGACTGTATTAGAGACAAGGCTGAGGATCCCAGGGCATGACAATGGGACAGCTGTTTTAGGCATATGTATGAGCAAAAGTCCTGCCAGGCATTCACCTGAAATAGTCATTTTGAGACTCTTTCTCCTGCACATGGGGGGCCTAAACCCTTTGGTTCATTGATGATCTTCTCTTTGGTCAACAGAAAATAATTTGTGAGTTCTGCAGGATGTTTATTTCTAAACATTTTCTTCACCCACTCAAAAAGGAACCATTTCCTGAAGTAGTTTACAATTGTCAGGAAATTCAGGAAGACATTTCCAATTATGGCTGAAACTGTCACCCATATTACACAAAACCTCAGTTCTCTAAGGTGATGCTGGATCAAGGATTAGTTTCTTTTAGTGTACAAGTTTGAAATGCCTTTCTTAAAGGTTTTATTGCCTTATAAAGCACAATATGTGCTGTACTACAGAACTTTACTTCAATTTAAAAATGTTTCAAAATGAAATATATTGAAATGTCTAGCCTACTACTCAACAAAAAGAAAGAACATTATTGACCACTTAGAAATATAATACTTATTACAAGTAATAGCAACATCCTTATGGCAAAAAACTATGATTTTAAGTGACAGTTAGGAGCTGAATGTGCTTTTTTCCTCCACTGTATGTGAAATAAGTAGTGTCTGAACTTTTGCATACAGAACAGAAAAATTAGAAACTCAGTAATTATAATCTTTGCTTTGCTCAGTGGCAAAACATATTTATTCCAAAAATAATGGCAAGGACTGATTTTCAGCATCATAAATGTAATTAATTTACTTTCTATTTGGCCTCAATGAAAGATGACAATACTAATTGTTTATGACTTCAAAAGTTTCTTTAATTTGGAAAGACATAATAGGGATATCCTGTATTTAATTTTCTATTTCAGTTCATTACTGAATAGTGTTTTATGGTAACTATCATTATAATGAAGAAGATGTGACATAAAAAGATCTGGTTCTAATACAGAAGTCTGAAGAGATGTTGTCTTTTACTATATGGGGATTTTTCTGTGGTTGGTTTCCTCTCAGTTCTTATGGTGTGATGCAGCAGTGTTAGTATGGGGCATGCTGAGCAAAGTATCTGACTAACGATTCTTTCGCTCATACTAGCTTTGTAACTTTAAATATCCTACCAGTATACTAAGTCTGAAGCATGAGCCATGAACCAATGTCATATTTTTGTCTGTCTTTTGCATTAGATCCTGCACCTGGCTCCATCTCATTCAGTGTTTTGAAAGAATTTTTATGGTTTTCTTCTTTCTCATCTATTTTTTATTTATTCTAATATAACTCTATCATTCCGAATGAGGAGAAAATATAAACTGTTAGTAAAACCCTTAGAGTAACTAACAGCATCCTCTTTACAATCCCTTTCCTGTCTATCTCCTTGGATCAGTCTGCATACACAACATTTAGATAATAACTAGATACCTCTTTAAAATATTAATGGAAAATATACATAGAAAGTAAACTCACAAATAATTCAGAGCCAACTTTGATATCCACTCAAAAGCTAAGGAAACTCAGAGATGCAACTTTCTCCATTCACTCCTGTAGTGCCTTCCAAGTGCTCTAAGATATATCCACACATATTCGCTATTTTGTTTGTATTTGCTTTTGTGCTAAATTTGATGCCAACTAAATTCCTTTTCCTAGTAGTTTGTAAACACATCTGTCCAGCAGAAAAAGGAAACTGCCAGCAGTTCATTTCACATATTTCTAGCAAGTGTTCAGGAAAATGTGATTTATGTTCACTGTTGATCTAACCTGGACTTGGATGAAATTCCTTTTGGCAGTGAGAAGTATCCTTTTTAAACACTTGCCCTCTGCCTCCTGGTAAAAAAAAAAAAGGATGAGGATTTCAAAGTAGAGTTTACATCATTGTTGTTTAATAAATTCAAAGAACTGTAAAAATAAATATGGTATAAATTTTCAATATTATTTAACAATTTTTACTGATTATTAAAACTATTATACAGCTAAAATCTACAAATTATGGATGTTTTGGGTATAGATGACATGTCCCTGTACCATGCTCATATTCAAATTATGTTCATTCACATATCAGTAGGATTACTACATTAAGAAATGTGACACATTTGCCAAAGAAAGAAACCACTATGCAGAAATACTGAATTTCTTTGGTTGCTTGAGGGACTTTTTCCTGTTATTCTGCTTTTCTTCTCTATTATGACAAACATTTCTGGTAAGAAAGAGAAACAGCAATAAGGTTTTGAAAAACTTATAGAACAATAATCAAAGAAAGGTATTAGCTTTGATTAGTTTTTAAAATTAATATTATTTTCAAGGACACAAACTCATCAATATACTTACATACTCTATATAAGATTAGAAATAAATTAGACTTACCAAATACCAATCTATACAGGTTTAATTACTTTCAAGACTCCTTTTGTTTAAAGCAGTGCATTAACTTCCAAATTAATTTTAGCCTGCTGGGAGTGAATGAGAGAGTGAGATTTAGACATGCTATGTGGGACAAGCAAGAGAAAGACAAAACCATACAGGCTCATGAAATACAGTCCTTTTTTTCTTCTGTAATATTTTAAGTAAACTGGGGAGAAGGGATGTACAGTCCATTTAGCTTCACAGAAAGCCTTTAATTAAGTCCACTAAAATATGCATTCACTGTGTTCAAATGAATTTTACCTATCAATTTTCAGAGCTCAGTGCACTGGAACTGGACCACTCCTCTGCATTGAAGGTATACTTTAATTAAGTAAAAATATGCATTTAGCTTAATTCTTCATAATGCCTGTAAAAGTGTGTTGAGACAGGCAAGACTGTCAGAGATGGGTTGCTTTTGCTGCTCCTTCTTTGAGTAGCATAAATCACAGGTGATTACTAATGAATTGGAGCCTAAGTGAGAATGTTTCTTCCTTACAGATGTTTTAAGCATCTCTGCTCTTTTCCCATTTCCCTTTAGCATTCCTTCTTTTGCAGACTCAAGCACTCCTGTTACGAGCTCCTTTCTAGCATCAGTACTCTGAACCATTTTATCCCAGGTCTTGGGCAGAACTCACACTTCCTAAAGACTACTTTAAAACATGCCTGTAACAGCAATGAAACATCACTCAGGATGATTTTATTTGTGCCCGTGGAACAGTAATTTTACAATTTCCTTCTGAATGCACAGTATTTCAACAAATCCAAAGGAGATAAGGTTTTCTGAATGTTTTCCTTGTGATCAGAGTTTAATCACTGGAACTGTCAGTTACTCAAAACTGTCAGTCACAGAAAACATGAAATATCCTCTTCCAGTAAGCAGTGCATAATCAAGAACTGATCCTCCCTCTCCGTTTAAACAAAACCATTGTAATTTGGGAATACAGGCTTTACTAAAAAGCCAGAACTAGTTAAATATCAGGAAAGTTGTAAAATGATGCTTGGCAGTTTGAATAGATCTCTGCAGATGTATCATTCTTGTAATGGTTTATGTTATACTGTTTATTCCCCCCCAACCCTAGTTAATCATTAAAAAAATAAGAAAATATTGCAAACAATATATTCGTACAGCAATGTACCTGTTCCTCTCTTCTCCTTAGTAGTAAGTAGCACTCTCTGACTTGAATAAGTATTGTGAGAGTTACTTTTCCTTCTGTCAAAGCATAGTTTTTTATCATCTTGTTTGGTATCAGGCACCTCCTGCCCTCCATCCAATCTGAATGCTGCTACAGAGGAGTCCAGAGGTTCCCATTCGCTTTCCGTGAATGGGAAAGAGCTAGGAGGGTGGATGCAGCCAGCAGTGCCAGCAGGGAGTTAGGGATGGGAGCCAAGAAGGCTGGAGGGACACTGTGAGAAGGACATCGTGCCCCACACAGGGGTGATTGGATGCTGGATGCTTTCAGCTCCAATCCCAGGAATATCTTGTGACTGAAAGGGCAAGAGGGAACTGTGATTAGTAGAGACAGAGAATACTGACATTTTCTGCAGAAAGGAATTGTTTTCAAACATTACTTTACATTTTTTTTAAAAAATAAAACCAAGTTTAGAAGACCCAACTCCTGGATTTTAAGGGTCCTCATCAGCTCAGAGTACCAAGGGCATCACGCACAGTGCAGAGACATGGGGGAGCTTGTGGGGCCAGCTCCGGAGTTCCCACCACAGTAACATTTTCATGGTAAGGTTGCCCACAGCCAGCAGTTAAGCAGCTTCCATGAGAGATGTCACAAACCAGCACATTTTCTTAAAACCTTTCCCTGTCAATGAACTGCTGTTTTTTCCTGGCAAATCTTTTTTCACTGCAAATTTTTTTGCTAATTTTTTTCTCACTAATTTTTTTTCACTAATTTTTTTTTCAAACTGAGTGTATTTGCTCCCAGAATATACCCCACAGTAAATCTGTGGGGTTTGGGTGTTAAGCTTCTTAACTATCACATCATGGGTAAATGAATGAGTAATAGGGAAACTAAAGCCTTCCGTCCCTCATGCAAATCTTCTCTTATACATTTGGAAAAATCCCTATTTTTCTCTTCAGGGTGCCTCCATGTACATTCAATTTCCTAAGATGCAGAAGCATCTAAGGTTTGCAGTACTGAAATGAACTGAACTGACAGATTACCAAGGGACTTGGGACTCTATCCAAGCAAATAGCTCTGGCTATAAATGATCAGCATAGGAGCACAGCTCAAACTCCAAGGAGTTATAAATACTACCTACAAAAACAGCTCAAAAAGCCTCTGTTTAGATCCTGTTAATGCAAGTTGTTAAGTTGTTATTGTCTTAACGAAATATAAAATGGTGGAAATAAAGGCTAGATACTTTATTTAAGTGTAAAATATTTTGTATGGTAGAAAAAAGCCACTACTGGGTGTGCTACATTGAAAGACAGAGGCTGGAATGCATCCCACTAGATTTAAGGCTTTAAATTAAGACACATTTATTGAAAGTTTAGTAATCCTTTACACTGCTAGTGGAGGAAAATGAGAAATTCAGCTCAGGTCAGATTTGTATGATAAAAAGTTTTGGATGAATATTCAGATAATTAAAACATTTTCATTCTAAAATAATAATAATCGAAATTATGGACGCCTCAAACTGCTAGGGATAATGCTGTCTTGTATCAGCACACTGATGCAACCTGTACTTTTATATAAAACATTCATGCAACTCACTTTCCTGAATCCCTGCTGAAGGCCATATTTTTTCTCTGATGATGCAGAAATACTTTGTGCCCTGTGTTCGCTTCATGGATGGGGCAGCAGTACCCTTCCTGCTCATTCAATGAGTATTGGAAGCACACTGGGTATTCCTCAACCCTTATGACTGTGCAGCTTCTCTTTTTCTGGTGAAGGCAGCCAGTCCTGGTGGAATGCCTGGCAGAAGAGCCAGGTGTCATGGTTTAGCCCCTGCCAGCAACTAAGCCCCATACAGATGCTCACTCACTCTCCCACAGCAGGACAGGGGAGAGAATCAGAAGAGTAAAAATGAGAAAACTGGTGGATTGAGATAAAGACAGTTTAATAGGGAAAGCAAAAGCTGCACATACAAGCAAAGCAAAACAAGGAATTCATGTGCCACTTTCCGTAGGCAGGTAGGTGTTCATCATCTCCAGGAAAGCAGGGCTTCATCGTGTATAATGGTGACTTGGGAAGACAAATGCAATCACTCCAGACATCCTCCTTTCCTTTTTCTTTCCCCAGCTTTATATGTTGAGCATGATGCAGTATGGAATATCCCTTTTTTCAGTTGGGGTCAGTTGTCCTGGCTGTGTCCCCTCCCAACCCCTTGTGCACCCCCAGTCTGCTCACTGGTGGGGTGGGGTGAGAAGTAGAAAAGGCCTTGACTCTGTGTGAGCCCTGCTCAGCAGTAACTAAAACATCCCTGAATTATCAACAGTGTTTTCAGCAGAAATCCAAAACATAGTCCTATACCAGCTACTGTGGCAAATATAAAGTCTACCCTAGCCCGAAGCAGCTCACCAGGACTGGTTTACCTCTTTCTTTTCTTATTCCTACTTTGGAGTGTTTGAAATTCACAGGCAGCAATTACCAGGCAGGAAAAAAAGCAGAGTCAAGGAAGATCCTTGAAGTCCCACAAACAATGACAAATTTGGTTCTCAACACAGAACAACAATTTATCATTCAAAATGAAAATATTTATTACCAAAATAAATTTATTGCAAGAAAAGGCAAACCTCCGCAGATATATGACCACAAAAATCTTTGCTTACATTTTTTTAACAGAAAGAGAAGGGATGTTTGTTCTTTTCCAAATCACCACCAGCCCCTGACCTCATTGCTCCCATGTCACGTCACAGCTACTCCCACATGTGCAGCTGCTGTGTAACAGCCCAGGATGACATTTTTCCAATATCCCTAGCAGAGTATTTCACTTGACTTGGTATAACATTGTCCTTGAGAAAGACAGTAGCAAGCTAACATCTTTTTTGCTTACTGATTTCTAAAATTCAAGCTTCCAAACTTTCTAAAATTCTAAACTTCCGAAGTTTATCCTCTACTTCTGACTTTTGTCAATGTTACATCTATGAACACGACTAAGTGCAGTTCCCGATATTTGCTTTCTGAGCTTTGCCGGTTTTGATGGTGTTTGATCAACTGGCTTTGGGGCACAGAAATTCCTATAGTTTATAGTGGTTGTTTTATCTGGGACAACACAAGTTTATATAGACATTATCCGTACCGTCTCTGTCCTCCTCTAAATGAAATGTTGTATTCACTACATCCATTGAGTAATTTTCTATTGTACTGGACAATCACCTTCTATAAAAATATATTGATTTGCATTTACCACTTTTCAGTTACTCATTATTTCCTAACTGTTTTACATATGCAGAAAGATTTGGTATTTCAGACTGCTTAACTAATATGGATTGGTAAGGGAATTCCTCTTGAAAAGGTGTGCAATAGCATATAAGTATCAGTGATTGTAATAAGTTTCATCCTGCAGGAGCCATGGACGTTTTGGATTTAAGTTGCTCTCTCTCCTCTCTATTCCTATAATTTCTTCCTTACTTATATATATATATATATATGATAGCCTATGTATATGAAATATACTGTATATTTAAGTACAGATAATATGAAACTCAGCAAACAACTCCAAGTTTCAAAAAGACTATATAAAGTTGGTATTTTGAAGCTTGCTGACAATCTCATGATGCTGTGCTAATCAAGTCCCTCTGTGGAAGGATTTCTTCTGAAACTACACAGTTTATCTGTTTAGTATTTCCAGACATTTTCACAACCCTCCTTAGAGAACCATATATTTTCTAGATTAGTAAGAATGAATATAAAATATGGAGTTTCCTGGTTTTATCTATCTTTGGATTGACTTCAAATGTTAAGGAACTAATAAGTCTTTTTATTTTTTAATGTGGGAAGGTTGTGTGCTTTTCTCTAATGGACAAAAAAAGAAGAAGGTTTCCCTTTTTCAAGTAGTTTATGCCCTTTTTAATTTAAAAAGTCAACAAAGGTTCAGTTCCTTTAACCAACTTGCTCAAATACATGCATGAAAGGATCATTCATATTTTAAAATGGAATTACACCATTGCTTTTTACTGAATACAGAAGTAATAAGCAGAATGAAGTTTTGTACAATACCTAAAAATATTTGAAAACCCAGTTTTTACAACTCATGCCTCAAAGTTGGTATGAGATTTGAGTTTTAATATTTTTTTTATGTGTATACACCTACAAATTTGGCTATCACTGAAACTAGGAAGTAGAGAAAGAAAAGGAGTGTGGAGGAGATGGCACCTAAAAATCAGATTCCAAATTTGAAAAAAACACAACTCCAAAGAAAGTTTGCATTCAGTAGAAAACTATAATGCTTCATGCACTTTTGAATTTCTCCCAAAATTAAACAAGCTCTGTAAAAGCTTTTAGGACATACAAGCACTTTATACTTCTTGAAGGTTAGCTGTACCTCCTCCTCAGAGACCCCCTCAACACACAGCTACATGAATCAGTCTATAAGGCTGGCATCATTACATACATAGACTATCACAGGTACAGCCACAGTCCTCCATCTCTGAAACTAGTTGTTAATTCATTGCTATGATTTGTCACAATTTTTATCTAGGCAGAAATTTTCTCTATTACTTTGTCAATTTTTTTTTGCCAAACAGTAGCAAGAAAATCAGGATGATATTTTTAATCATCCAGATGATGGCAGTATTTTCACAATTTAGTTACACAGTAGGAGAATATTGTTGAAAAAAAATATTTCGTGGTCAAAGCTCAGGGGCTTTGTCTTTCTTTTTCTCTAATCTTCAATTTTTCTTGTATTATCCATTACTTTCCTTGTACTTCCTTACTTAATCAAAAGAGGTTTACTTAAGATCTTTGTACTATTCCCAGAATAATTCTGAAATGCTTACTGCAGTTGTCTTTCAGCCAGCTGAAAGACACTTACTAGTGTCACTTTGCAAAACAAATATTTCAGAACAAATAACACCTGGCTGTGCACAAATGTGCATGAACAGGAAAGGTGACAGAGGACTGTCCTGCCATCCCTCAGCCATTGTCCTGCCCCTTGAGAGCTCAGCAAGTGCAGAGGGAAAAAGGATGTCTGAGGCATGGGGGAGTCCTGCCCTGTAGCACACAAGACACTGAGGTACCAGAAATAGCCTCTTTACTCTGCTGAGAGCTTTGACTGCGTGTCTAGGGCCAGCCCTGGTAGATGGGACCACGGATCAGCCATGGGACAAAGACCCTCTGCAGGTCCCACCTTTCTCAGCATCTCCATTTAAGGAGAGAGCTCATACCCTTGCTCTTGCCCCACATGTCCTGCCACCCTCTTGGTGCCCTGTCAGCCTGACCATCACCTGTAGCTCCCAGGTCATCCACCCCCAGTGGAGGGAGCCCCCTCCTGCCACCTCTGGCATCTGTTCTCATGATTAAAGAAACTCAGTCTGGGCTGACATCCAAGTCCAGGTGAGCTCTGGAAGCAGGCACTCCTCCACCACATCTCTCCATGGGCTCAGACTGAGCCCACTCAGTTGTAGAGAAGAAGGTGAGGACACGTCCTATTGTTTATAAACCACTTCAGGAGACTGAACAGCTCTCAGAGGATGGACAGGGACCCAGCTTACTCTCACCATCATCTCCAGATAGGTGTCCTGGTTGGAAATCACAGCGAGCCTTGAACTCTGTGCTCATTTCTGGGTAAGGATGGGCAGTGGCTCCATTGTCCTCCACTCCTTACCAAACCTGTCCCCCTGCTAGGTGCTGAAAGAACTCATCAGAAAGTCAGAAACAACTATTAACCACATGTTGAGAATGGAAATGGATGCACATCTCCTTTCACAAATTTTGCAGGTATTGCGGAAGAGAGGGGAAAGTAGAAGATGAAAGACTGAAACCTCATTAGTAACCAGGCTACATGCTCAGTTGGTATCAGTGCAAATTCAGTTAATGGAGCCACAAAAAGTGTTGCCTATTCAGCTGCTGTTACAACACTAGTTATGTTCATCTTTTTGAGACCAGTATCCTTTCCATGGGCTGGGAACACCTTGGTATTCTGATGTGTGTGAGGCAACAGGCCCTTTGAATGAAGTTCAAAACTAAATAGAGCTGTATATGGTGATTACTGTCTCCTGTCATGCTACTCCATTACTAATTTATACATGTTAGTTGAAATAAGAGAATAATAATCCACAGCATGAGATGAATATGTATACTTGCACTATACAGTTTTACTATTGCATGATGGCCAGAATTTATTTGCAGTATAGCGATCCCCTATTACAAGTTTCCTTTCCCTGAAGCACATAGTATTAGCCAATGACAGAGGCAGAATATTTGACTAATAAACAGAGGCACCACATTTCCCCTATCTCTATGCCCAAACTATGGCTCTCCTACAGGTTAGAGCAGCTCAAGTCACTTTTCCCATCCACCTGCTGCTGGTCACTCACGTCTCTATTATATTTAATAGGTTCATGAAGCCACTCCTGCTTAGCAGGCCATTCCCCACCACCCAGTTACATCAGAGCTAAACTTGCTTTTTTTTTTCTGCTACCATGACAGAAGGTTTAAAGTTAATTCAATGACTAGACTACGATTTTCACATGTTTCTTTATCTAATCATTATGCATAGATCCTGGACGCAAACTTTATTCTCACACTAAAACCTCCACAAATAAAAACAATGGGTTGGAAGTACTTTAAATCAACATTTATTTATAATGAACATTACAGCTAATCCTATTTAAATTGAGGCACAAATTGTTATTTACTTGTCTTAAAAAAAACCCCTACCTTAAACTAACTTCCTGCTATTTTTAGTTGGTTTTTTTTTTAAAGAGTAAAAAGAAGTCATGAAGAATGTATCCTGCTGTTCGTTGCTGTGAGTCTCTCATTATTGTGATATAACCACATCTTGTACTCTTCCATAATAAGTGTTGGTGCCTTCTTTTTAGTAGGGTGGAGATGAAGTTCTGTGGCAGCCAGCAGTGCTGCAAAAGACGGGACAGGAATTCTGCTGCAATTTGGGATGCCTTTACAGATGCCCTAAACACACCTCTTCCCTTCGGAGAATTTGAGTTTGTTTTCTTTTAACACAGACTCTGAATCAAAAATAAATATCACTTCGTTCATCCATAAAACCACTCCAGTTAGAGATGAATAACCAAAATGAAACTAATTTTCAGTTGAGGACATTATATTAATAGCAAATTTGTCACTTTAGCAATGATATGTTACAAACTAATGACAGAGTTGGTCACAACCCAGGCACTTTAGGAGGAATTCCAGCCATATCACAACAGAAGCAGGGAAATGCAGGTCACATTTCTCAAAAAAAAAAAAAAAAAAAAAAAAAGAGTTGAAAAAGTGTAGGGAGTGGTGTTTGTGGAGGAACAAAAAGAAATAAAGAAGAGGAAGCAGAAGCCCTGGCTACAGTTACTTTTCAGTGGCAGCCCGACTCCTTCTCTTCCCCCTTGCTTCTTTTATAAGGCATGACTTTGGGGAAAGCCCAACTGGTAGCAGCAGGCCCATGGCAGGGAATGGGGCTGGATGAGGCTGTTGGACTGTCATGGATGGGCAGCAGGGCTGGCAGAGGTGGTGGTAGTGGCAGCTGCAGGGGAGTACACACAGAGCTCTGAAGCTGCTGGTTGCTGTGCTGGATCAGAGTTGCTGGAGGTCTGGAATATGTAGAAATCCCAGCCCTGCCAAAATCAACTGCAATTTTTCCCTTAAAGGGGTAGATATCAAAAAAGAAAAGTAAGAAATTATGTTCTTTTCCACCGTCCACTTTACAGAATCACAGAATCGGGAAGAATCAGGGAAAGGTTGGAAGGGACCACAATGGGTCATCTGGTCCAACATCCCTGCTCAAGCAGGGTCATCCTAGAGCACATGGCACAAGATTGTGTCCAGACACTTCTGTTATCTCCAGTGAGGGTGAATCCACAACTTCTTCAGGCAATCTGTTCCAGTGTGCAGTCACCCACACAGTAAAGTTCTTCCTCATGTTTAGGTAGAACTTCTTTCTTTCCATTTTCCAAATAAAAATGTTTAGACAACCTTTCTACATTCACAACCATGTCTAGCACAGTCTATTTTAAAACCATGCTCAAAGACACACATACAATACACAGACTGAGATGTAAATGGCCTTTGCTGCCATGACTGTGGTTCACCAGAGAATTCACTCCATTTCATGTTCTAGACAGGACCATTGGCATCCAGGCAGGTAAAGGTGAGCCAGAGGGAAAAACAGTTTGGAGATCTGCATGTCTCTACCAGGAAATATTCAGAGGGCTCTTTTAAAGATTCTTGCTCAGGAGAATAAGAGGAAATACTCCAAGAAAAGAAGCAAGGGCTAAACAGCTGAGATATACAACAAAGACTCACGTTTAATGAGTGTTTACAGCTGACCTTACAAAATAAGTACATGGGATTTTAATCACTTATGCATCCAAAGAGCCATTTGTTGGATTTTCCATATGCCGTATTTACAGTGCTCATAACTATGTTGCTGAGTAATGTTAGGCTTCTGTGCCAGAATCAACAGCAGGCTTCTTCTTCATCTGCTGCCAAATAAATGCCTAGAACAGTTTATCATCCATAAATAATTATCTGATGTATGTAAGAATTTGTTAACTATCAGTCAATATTTTTTTCACTTACGCATTGTAGACATGTTCCTTATCTCTCGGGTGATCTTTAGTTAATACTGTTGGGTTTTTTCTTTCATCTATTTCCAAAATAAAGATTACCACAAACAAGTTTACGGTCCTCTTAGAAGATCTACGGACATGAAAATTAGTGTTGCAACATCATCTTCTTTTCTTGTTCCTGAATTTATAGTTCTAAGTTATTTCAAATAAAAATATCATTGTGGTTGTATGTATTTGTCTAGAAGAATAGAAAGTTGTGAGATTTGTCAGTTTTCAAGTATTCAACAAAACAGATGTGCTTATTACAAATAATTAGAATAGAAATCATCCGCAAAAAATGATTGGGAATGGAAACAGGAAAACATGCAGTGGTCTTTCAAGTTTTAAAATCTATTGGGACATCTGTAGACTTTATCAAATATATAATTTTTGATAAAATATTGCATAGATTTTATCAAATATATAATAAAAAGTCTGAGAGTGCAAGCACAAGCATATGACTTTGTTGTATACTATTTCCTGATGGATATTACAGAGGAAAAAAGGTGGAGGTCTGTTGGAGCCCAGTGACTGGAACAGCTTCACAGAACAAGCAGCAGTGACAGCACAGACCCCTTGTATGCTGTCTGCTGGTGCTTCATGCAGGTGTGCTCAACACAAACACTTATGCCACTGATGTGCAGCTGCCAAGTGCTGATTTCAGAAGACAATCGTGCCTGAAACAGGGCCATGAGACCTTATGGAGCTCTTCTGGTGGTAAGTTGTCCACAGTCGGCAGTGTAGTGACAGCTAACCCTTGTCTTGAAACTCATTGTCCTACTTTTGTTAGGTACTGGGAGAAAACTTTCTTTACCTTAAGAATAAATATACATTCTTCAGCTACAAGGATATACTGGCACATATCTGTGCTGCAAGGATATAACCGTCAGTTAGATGGTTTATCTGAATGTCTGACTTTTTAGAAATTGAGCATTCATTCAATAATCTCTCATTCTTTATACAATTGACTGGCTGAGCTGACAAAAGAACCCCAACAATAACTCTATGAAATCAAAAGTAGCCATATACTCTTCTCAGGCCAGCTGAGAAAACTGAGGAAGATAAATTAAGTTGTTCTGACAGTAGTCATGATTACATCTTTCACTGACATTTGCTAATCAGATGGTGTTCTTTCTTTCTTCTGTTCCTCCTAGAAATGCATTACTTTAAGAACAGCAAGAAAAAGGAAGAATGGACAAAAATCATATCTGTAATTTAAACTAATTTCTAAATCAAACCAGATGGCAATAGAGACTGTGGAAGAGCTGACTCATCAGCTGAGCTGTATTTAAAAGAGGAAAGACAGAGCATGGATCATCAGATTATCTCTCAAGAAACCCTGCATCTGTCTGGGAGAATATTTGCAATATTAAAACCTGCCTCCCCCCCCCAAAAAAAAGACATTTGTATTCCTGATGGAGATCATTTATTGCAAATTTTCACTTTTCCCTATATATTAGGTCTGAAATCCAAAGAAATACATTCTCGAATTAAAAAATGGGTGAAAATAAACTGCCCATTTTAAGAACTCAGTTAAAAGAGTGTCCCTTGGCTTTCATATAGAGTTTTATCAGTCTCAGAACTTCAGTGATGACCCAATCATTACTACATTTGGTAATAATGTAAGCTTGAGTTCATCTTGCAGAATTCTTTTGGATGATTCTGTATAAATTGTGGTTTTTTAATGGCATGTCTTTTCTTTACAGTGATTCTTTAACTGGCATTCTCAGTCATGCTTTATATTTCAGGTAAGGTTTTCTTGTGCTTTTGTTTTTTGCTGTACACATGGAAACACCCAGAACTATGCAACGGGCTAGCTGTCAGGAGAATTCACGCCAAATTATTACAGAGTGATTGTAACGTTAGGCTATAGGCTCAGCTCTCCATTGGGCTCCATGTTCTAGAGTCATTACTGTTGTGAGAGATGTAAGATTTTTTTTTCTTAGTATAAATGACTATGATCTCTCCTGGACAGTGAAAAATTACCCTATGTCTGCGTAATACACTTTTGTCTATTTATTATTTTAATACTTGGGAAATACTACACAACAGACTCACACCAGCAAGTCTCCAGTGATATACTTGGTTTCAGGGTAAGTTTTTCATCTTTGATGAAAACAAAAGTCCTGTTTCAGCAACCTTAAAAACTTCAATGAAATCACTGGCCTGGTAAATGAGGAGGCAACAGTGGATACTGTCTCCTTAAACTTCAGGAAGATCTTTGACACTGTCACCCATAAGATCCTATAAGATCAACATAGAGAAGATTTTGATGTATGGGCTGGATAAGCAGACAGTGAGGTGGATTGAAAACTGTCTGAACAGCTGGGCCATGAGTGGTGATCATTGGGAGATAGTCCTAATTCTTCAGGTCTTACAGGTACATATGTGCCTTACTCTCAGGAATAAAACTTCCGTAAAAACCCGAGTCCTGAAATGTATTTGCTCATTTAGCTTCAGGATTTTAAGCATGCACCTCACTCTTCCAGTATTTAATTCGCCAGATGTACTGCTGAGTAAACAATGTGCTCTTCTGGAACAGTATGAAGAGTATTCTCTTGTATCTTGGTTTGTTTTTCTCTTGAGTCCATGCTTGGAAGGCAACATTCATATGGTCTCATATAATGCAGAGTCACTTATATACAGTCCAGCTAATCCACCCAGGACTGCTTGAGGTAATTCTTGTGCTAACAGCAGAGTAAACCTGAGTTTACAGAAACAAAATAATTTTTCCTAAAATTTGCTTAGATACAAAATTAAATGAGCTGCACCTCCATCTGGACCACTTAATTTCATTTGCCAGCAAACAGAGCAGGATGATTTTGGAAGCTGCCTGCAGGAAAAAAAACACCACGAAAGATATTTTAGGTAATTATTACAACCTGTTCTTGGGAAGTCATTAGACCTTGTAAATTGGCTTCCACAGGTTGGAAATCTGATTCTAAGAATCAGACCTAGTCAATCTGACAGATATCATAAACTACAACTACAAACACTCTTTTCTTCTTCAAACCAGACAATACACATCATATACCAAATACTCACAAATAACTATTTTTAAGAACTTTACAAATCAATGCAGTTAATTTCCTAAGGATCTATTTTTTTTGCACATTGAATCTACTAGTGCTCAATTTATGAACACAAAAATGTCTAAGTGTGAAATAAAATATTACTGTATGAATTAGTTAACCAGCCTTCAACCAATGCCTTTTAAAGTCATCTTTATATCACTAGGAAAATAACTCATTAGAATCAGAGGTACATAATTTTCCTTTGGTTTTCTTTATACTGTCCTTTTTCAGACTACATAAAAATACAAAATTTGAAGTTGAGTCTGTGTGGTGCTTACATAAAGTCTAAAGCTGGATTATACTAAGAACTTTATTTTTTCCTCTAAGTCTCATCTCTTGTAAGTTTGACTGCTCTGAGTTCCACCTGTAACAAAATTCCAACAGTTGTCATTGTACTGTATTTGGGGGGAAATGTGGAAATAATGGAAGAGATGTCTTACCATTGAATGGTATTAATACAATCTGCCAGAAATTTCACTGGTGAGCAGGAAAACAATCAACAAAATTGACAAGTAGAAAGGCCTTTGTTGCTTTTCAAAAGGGCTTTTACAGTTTGAGGATATGAAGCTCTATAGTGAGTGCTTTAAGAAACATTTCTTGTCAATATAATGAGAGTGACAGGAGATTGGAAATAAGGGTAAGATTAATCTTAAGAAACAAGTACTTGCAGAAAAAAACCCCAGAAACTCTTCAAAAACATAAACAGCATCAGCATTGACTTAACAGAATTCAGTCTCTGAATAAGATATTGTGATAATTGACTTAGTTGTAGTGCTGGGTAACATTTATCTGTAACATTCACCTGCAAAGATCACAGAAACATAGAATGGAACCTCAAAAATCACCTAGTTCCAACCCTCCCGCCATAGGCAGGGTCACCTTCCACTAGACCAGGTTGCTCAAAACCCTATCCAGCTTAGCTTGAGCACTTCCAGGGATGGGTCATCCTCAGCTTCTCTGGGCAGTTGTATCACTGCTTCACCATCCTCACAGAAAAGAATTTCTTCTAATTTCTAATACAAACCTATTCTTGTTCAGTTTAAAGCCGTTACCTTTTGTCCTGTCACTACGTGCCATCATAAAAAGTCCCTCTCCCTCTTTTTTGTAGGCCCCTTCAGGTAGAAGGTCTCCCCACAGCCTTCTCTTCTCCAATCTGAACAGCCCCAAGTTTCTCAGCCTGTCTTCATAGGAGAGGTTCTCCAGCCCTCTGATCCTCTTGGTGGCCTCCTCTGGACTCGTTCCAGTAGGTCCATATCCTTCGTATGTTGGGGACCTGAGAGCTGGGCACAGAACTCCAGGCCGGGCCTCGTGAGAGAGGAATAGAGGTGGTGAGTTATATTGCTAGACTTGCTAGTCACAGTGCTTTTGACGCAGCCCAGGATATGGTCGGCTTTCTGGGCTGCAACTGCACGTTGCCTGCTTGTTTCGAGCTTCTTGTCAATCAACACCCCCAAGTCTTGTGTTTGGCCTAGAGAGTGAAAGCCAGAATAAATAAATGGCATTTTATCTTACAATAGCAGTTATTTAGAGTCACTACGGCTGGAGTGCAAGATGTTCACTTTCATCAAAATCAGTCAATATCATTCCAAAGAAAAACTACCACACAAGTTTTACTTGCATTTTAAACCAACCTTTCTTAATTTTGGTTGACAGTACAACTTTAATTCTTCTGGTTTATCAAAACGTGATGCAGTGAAATGCCTCATTAAACCACTTGATGGCAACAAAGCAATTCAGACAGTAAAAGAGTTTCTGGTTTATGTGTATCAAGGTCTACCTGTTCAAACAATTTAAAACATTTAAACTAACACATAAGTACTTTAAAAAGCCTGGATGACAGGCTCTGTCTTTTATTGATGTTATTGTATTTCTTTGATTACCATTTCAACTCAGAAACAAAGACGGATAAAAAAAGAATAATTATCAAAAATGTTACTTCAAAGCCTCCTCCTGCAGAGATATAAAATGGTACACCTCGCAGGAGGTCAGCTTTCTATACACATGGGAGAAATGCGTTGGAAACTCAGTTTGTTTTCCAGCCACAACAGCTGGAGGACATATGCACAACATGGCAACCACAACAGGAGGAGGATGGGAACTGCTTGGTAGCTGACAGTGCACTACAAGGAGAATCACAGATTAACACACCCACCTTTGGTCTGCTCTGCCCATGGCAGTCTGGGTATGAAACCGGCTACTCTTTCCTGGATTAGCTAGGACTGCCAAGGGAAGGGACTGTGGCATGAAGGTCTGATAGCAGCATTTAGCCCAGAGAAATGGAGAGAAAAATACAAATGAGAGAGTCTTTCTAATTTATTACCTCTCTGGGCATGAGAAACAAAACAGAAAGGCGCTGTATTCCTTGAAAAAAACCACAAGCACCTTCCACTTCTCTCCCATTTCAAATCTATACCCAAAACACATTAGAGCAATCTCTGAATCGGTGAAATACACATATATCATGAGGGGAGAAACTATATCTCTTCTTGAGCCCTTTATAGATGCAATCCATATCAAATGCAGATTTAGCAATGTTTATAGATGAATTTATTATAGAACTAATAACAACCAAGGTTAGCTAAAAATAATAAGACTCAAGAGGAAGATAGGTGGTTTGCTCAATTTGAAATATGGGGTTTTTTTCGCAAACTATTTATCCTTTTAAACTGCAGTTCTGTTTCTCTGCCAGGCTGCAGGCTTCATGTACTTTATAACCCCTGGTAGCTACATCTTCTGCTGTGAAAGCATACTTGTACACCCTTTCTCCATAGCACAGCAGCGCTCACCACATTTCTGATGTCTTTAGAAACAGGATGGTAGTTTTTTTTTATAAATTATGCCTTTGATATAAAAAGACTCAAGAACATCCTAACATTAATACTCTGGAAATCTCACTGGAGCGGAACATTAGCTCAGTTACCATGTGGTTTTTGGTGCACATTAAAAGTCTGAGGAGGTCCTGAAGGTACAGGTGCTGTGCAGCCTACAGTGTCTTCATCTGTACAGTGACCACTTAAATACTACAGCTGCCCTATGTTATGTGAAGGACTATGTCATCCTGCAGACATCCCTCTGAATGTAGTCAGGAAGTCTTTTCACAGCCCCTCACCTCTGCCTCTGCAGCTGGTATCAGTTTAAACTTGTCCTTGGGCTGAAAACTAGACAGTGCCTTCATATATGCTTTGACAAAGAGAGACCATGGTTTCTGTCCTAGTGTGTACTGATTATTTCACAGCCTGAATGATTCACTCTTAATTTCACAGCCTTTTACCAACCCCACTGACCTTCCTTATTGCAGCTGCTTTCCTTTTGCAGCTCTTTCTCCCCATCCTGTGAATCAACCTTGAAGCCAGAGCCTCTTTATGACTTTTAAATTCACATGAAAGCCTCTTTAGAGAACTTATTATTACATACATTAGTTTTAGTGTTTCATTAACTAATCTAGTGGCATCTGATTCAATCATCACCAGTCAAAACAGGCTAAAAATAATAGAGATTTGACAATTATTATTGCTGATGTAATGAGATATCTGCAAATTATGGGCACTGAATTAGAAATTATCTAGCTAAGTACTGTAAATACAAGACTAGGGAACCACAAACTTTTCTGGCATGAGAGACAAAGATAATCTGTTTCATTTCAGTAATTGAACCACTGAGGCTGTCATTTGCCACTTTCAAAAAAATAGTAACCTCTTGGGATCAGACAGAGCTGGAGTGCCAACGCTTGTGTAATTCCTGGGTTGTCTCTGATGCTCCTGTAGGCAACTGGTATGAACCAGTCCAAAAGCCTATGCAAGGGCCAGTTCAGCTCCTTGTTATTCATTCTGCCATCCTTTAGAGAGTGGTAGTTCTTAGTACCTGCCTGTCTGGTAGACATCAGTGCATATCAAATGTGCTTACTTTTTGAATGACAGTACTTTTATAGTTGATATTTATCCTATGATTTTGGTATACACCAAGCTAACTAAGAGGGACATGAGCATTTATAAAGGCTCCAGTTTATGAACTCAGACCCATGTTTGAAGGAAAAGTGCTATAGAGCAAAATACAATACAGCAAAAAGTTCTTCCTTAGGGACAAGCTGAGAAAAGAGGACCTACATGTGATCACCAGTAGCTATACTAGATGATGTGCTTTTGTTGCTCAGATACAGTGCTGATGAGGCAGTATAAAGATTCAAATAAGAGAGAATAGAGTATGGTTTTACCACTACAAATTACAAATTCCCCCTCCCCTCCCCAGCTGAAAGCAGAAATAATGAAGACAGAAGGGACTGAAACCCTATTGACCTTCCTGGTATAACCTATAAAGAAATTTCTTTCTATTTCACCTGTACATATCTGCCACTTCTAGATGTCCAACATCCAACTTCCAAGATGCAACAATAATTTCATAAATGCTATGCTTTTGTCTCCACATTGTGATGGTCTAAGAAGTGAAGTTTCCTGTGTCTCAATGAGTGCTCCCATGGACAAAAGGCTGACATCAAGCAAAAGACTGCCACCACTGATGTCTGGCAGAGCCTAGCAAATTCACCATAGACACCAGACTGATCTTTCACTACCTAGCATTTTTATGGGACTTGAATGTGTTTGGCAAGCATTTCCAGGAATGTTGGAAATATTCCTGGAGGATATAAATTTTTAAACTTTTACTACATTCGGTCTTTCAACTGTGCAGGTTAGTATATGAGGAACTTTTCTTCTCCACTGAACATGGAGTGTCTCTTCCTCACAACGAGGTTTAAGTTTGTACATCCTACCCAGAGTCTGCTGGAAGTTAAGAGCTTAGATGTAGTCAGCTACTAGAGCTGATACGTGATAGCTCTGTAAACCAAATTAAGTTCATCCTGTGTTTGAGCCTGGAGGACTGTCCCACATAAAGGCAATGCTATTTTTCTGATGCTATTTTTCTGACATAAGGTGTCTTGTTGGATGATGTGAGGATCAGCACACTGAAAATGCTGAGTGTCATGGTTAGCTCCTATGAAGAGATAGATAAGGAAAAAGCGCAAGGTAATAAAGAATCAACCACATTTCTGTTAAATATATTAGGCCAGTTTAGATACATTTGAATCAACCTCCACTTTCCTTCTTGCTGATATTCTAACTGTGCATATTTTCAAACCCCTTTCACCACAGAACAGACTGCATTTTACAAATGTCTCCATCTTTCAAGTAATCTGTTAAACAATTATTATTTTTTTGTGGTAGCTTTTTTTTTTTTAGTTTATAAAACCAGCTTACAAACTTTGTTTTATATTTTATCACTAAATAATTAAATAAATAAAATGTTTTACATGTTGCTAGCACCCACATTGGCAAAGAACTTCATCCCATTGCAGTAAAGCAGACAGAACATTCCAGGTATAAAACATAGCAGTCTTGCTGCTACGGGTATGCAGCGCACAGAGGGTTTTGGATATCTTTATTTTGGCTGTTACTATCTTTCATCTAAGATGTCACTAAGTAAGTCAGGGTTAGACTTTCTCAGAGTTGCTGTGTCTATAGCAAATATAGCACTCAGACGTCGTGAACAAATCTTATATTTGTTACTGCTGTTCTTTCATTTCATTTAGATACATTCATATTAGTGAAGAAGATGGTACTGAGCTGAAATACCAGCTATGTAATTGCACTCTATGCTCAAAACATTCCTAAGGCAAAAATATTATTAGAGGATCAATAGTTTCCATTTCCTTTCCAAATGTAATGCCCTACCTAAATTAGTGTTTCTGTCCCTCAATTTATTTTTTTTTTGTGCATTGCAGAAATAAGAATGTGTTTTGCTCTTTCCGCAGCTCGACTCTATATTCAAACTGGAGTAATTAAAATTTTAAACCCCTAATTTCCAATCTCCCTCTTTCAGAAATTCATCTAACTCTTCTCACACAGCTGTAAACTAGTGGATGCTAGAACTGACAATAATACCAATGTGGCAGGATCGCACAATTAGAAGCTAATAGGGACTGCTTTGGCTCCAACTTGTTTATACAGGTTAATTAGAAAGAAAAATGAGTTGGATAGGATATTTATCTAGTTTCAGACATCAGCATCCTCAGACTCTAGGTAAAATAGAATCACTAAGGAAATATCTCAAAAAAAAAAAAATCTCAGCAAAAAGATAATGCAGTTTGCTCTCATGACACTCATTTATATTCGGTAATAAGGCTTGTTGCTGTGCATACTGCTAGGCCAAAGTTTCCATGGCTCTGTGCTTTTCCTGCATAACCCTCACTCCCAGTTTCACAATTTAGTTGGTTGGTTACACTAACCAAAGTGTTGCAAAACAAAGGCAGACAGGCAAAGTGAGGCTCGACCAGCAGATGTTGAAAACCCTCTGCAGTCAGGTTATCATCTTGTTTATAAGCAGAAGTGAAGAGGTAAAAATCTAGTGAAATTTTCTGCAAATTCTAAAAGGAAGGAGCTCTTGTTAGTGGATCAAGACCCATTTCAGCTGTGCTCTGAAGAGAGGGATTGCAATTTATTGTTTGCTGTGAGTTGGCAACTACAGAAATAACCTTTCAATTTGGAAATTGTGAATGGTACAGTGTCACCAAAAAGCTGCAAGAACAACTGGCACAGAGTCTGAAACGGGTCCCAGGGCATCCTGTTCGCAGCTCCTGAAAGTCATTGTGAGTCTTATTAAAAGATACTATATCTGCGTTTAATTTTTAGGTAGGTTTTTAATGTTTTGTCATACCAACTTATTTTTTAATTGAAAAAAGCAGACCTATTTCCAAGATTTCTGTCTTCAAACAGAGATAGAAGGTGAAAGTCAGATAATATTAAACACGAATAATTGGTTAGACCTGGCCTGACACAGCAACATAACATATGACAAACTCACAGAAAGTATGTCTGTACTCCAATAAACCTTTCCTAGTGTAAATTCTTCGCTGGGTGAGAACAATTCTTAATCTGATAAAAGTGCCTAAACCTTTCAAGGTCAAATATTGCTATTAGAGGTGTTGGGATCATGCAGAGAAAGCAGTTGTTGTGATGTGCATATATCAGCATGTTTAAATTCTGCCTTACCTATGTCTTTATGAACACAAAAATAGCTATGTTCCCATGTTCCTCAGGGTCCTCTTGGTGTTTATGCAGAAGGGGGATTAGGAAGGGAGGAAGAAGGCAGAGTTTTAAAGTTCAGTGGTACAGAAGGTCCCAGAGCAAGCAAAAGAAGGTAAATGAAATCTCACATACAGAACAACTTTTTTATTTGTGAGGGACTTTTGAGGTCCCAATATATCAAACCCAGTCATATCTGTTTCTTCCCGTATCTGGAGAAAAAGGCAGGTACCAGCTACTGAGGCCTGGGAGATACTTTCTGTTCACTTTTTCCTTCTAGTTTTCTGACTAAAAAAGCAGGTTGTAACTACTCTCAGGTTTTGAATCATGTGAGTAAAGGCTATGATGCTTTTACTAATGTAAAGCAAAGAGGCAGTTCAATCCCAGCTGCACCATATGCCAGTATCATTGATTTGCTCTCTTGTACAGGACAGGTTATGTTTGCAGGTGGCACTGCAGCTACCCTGACAATGTGAACAAGAGGAGCAGGGAGGAGCTGCAAAACCACCACAATATTGGTGGTATTGTTGGTGTAGAAATTTAACTCTGGGGCAATTTTTTAGCAATTACTCCTCATTTTGTCCATATGCTTGGACCTGCTTCCAGGAGCTTTTCCTGCACAAGGAGCAGAGCTCCAACAGTGTGCTGTTCCCCTGCTGGTCCCCCATCCTGTAGGGGCTGGATTGTCACATCACGAACTATATGCAGGCTCTTAACTACACCACCTCACACTCTTCATTGTTTTCAACATACCCATGAATCAAAGCAATCCTAAATTTTTTTTTTAAGGCTTGAAGGAAATAATACATCAATTCTACTAAGTTCTGCATTCTACTTTTACTAGGGATGGCTAAAAAGTAGTAAAAATTCAGCAGTGCTTCATGCTTAGCAGTTTCACACATTTTCATGGATCAGAAAGAACTGCCAGTAAGCAAAATGAGAATGTTTGTGAACACATGGCCCAAAAAGAGGGCAGATTTCATTGGGAGAAAAGGTACAATTGTAGACAAAAGACGTTGGTGGAAATCTGTAAAGAGCCGAGTAAAAAGCAGGTTGACTGCATCTGTGGGAACAAACAGGAGGCAAAGGAGGCATTTATGCTCCCCTTTAGTCAAGAACTTCATCAGAGTACAATTAACCATTGTTAGAAGGTGTGACTAGCTGACTCTTCAGAGACTCAAAAAAAATGCTGCAGAAATAAACCAGAAACTGATTTTCACAATATCTAGAATCAGAAACTTTGCCTGTATTTTTTCCAGAAGTGTTTTTGTCTCTGACAAAACTATGATTGAAAACTTTGAACCTAGAGCTTGAAAAAATGAAAGCTACAATAAAAACAAGAGTTCATCCCAGCTTTGCAATAGAGCAATAAAACTGCCCTGGCATGGTCCAAAGTGATCTGTTTATATCTGCTGACCAGTGATTTACTTTTGCTTCCTAACCTCATCTGGTTGCACTTCCCAAAAGCATTTTAGACATCTGAGCTGAGGCTTTTGTTTCAGTAACTAAATACTTACAACATTTCCAGTGGTAAGTAATTTCAAAGTCCTGCCAGGGATCTATCTTGGAACATATTTCTTCTGTAGTTATATGCTTTCATCCGGAAGTATTATGCATTCAATCGTGTCTGATATCATCCAGAGATACCTGCTGGCAATTTCAGACCTCATGAGCTGTTATTTGCATGCTTGCGTATGCCAGAAACTATGTCCTAATGGCCCTCTGACTCTCTTCCCTTTCTGGGGTAAAACTTACTTTAGAGGTGATTTGAGATGGAATTTTTGTTATTTCTTAGGGGAAATCTGTTGGTTGTTGCTTGTGTTGCATTTTCGTTTTCATTCTTGAGTAGGTTGTATGTTTCCTGTTAGAGTGAGAATGTGTTTTGTTTTGTTTGTTTGTTTGTTTTAAAAAGTTTTGACAAAGTTTGTGGATAGTCCAGATGCACTGACTCATTTGAAAATCAACTCAGAAGTCGGAAATGCCTCACTGCTGCCTCTGTCCCGCACACACTGCTCTGTCCATTATTTTCTGCACTCTGTGTCCTGTACTGTCACATGGCCGTGGAAGTGTCTGGGATGTTTGTAGAAGGAAATTCAGCCCTTAATGTTTTAGTTTCATTACCAGTCATTACTCCTGAAATCCAGCTAAGACTGGAAGAAGAGTATCGTGAAGAAAGACCACACTGAATAAAGATGAATGAAGCCCAGGAGAACACAAGAGAAGCTCCAAAAGCCTCATGTTGTTCTCCTCCAGGCTCAGGGACAGTCCCAAGACCTGCCAGAGCCACAATGGTTCTGCTCAGGAAGACTTCCTTAGCAGTTCTGCCCTGCAGCTATATATTTCTGACTTCTGCTCAGTAATTCCTATAGGCTGCCAGTGTTGCAGCAGTAATGATATATTCTTCATGAGGTTGTTTCAACTATTCTTTTTAATGTAACTCTGTCAGATTTCTCTTGGATCATGCATTAAAAGAGGAGGATTTTTCTATTTTGAAAATAGAGCTCTTCTCTGCTATCAGAGCTAGTCATTTTACTAACTATGACCAGTTAACTGACAGATTTAATACCCCTCTGTTCACAAATTGTTCCTGATCCTGCTTTATACTGATATATTTGTTACTTGGAAGTGTTAGACCAATCGTATTCATGATTCTCTTTGATCCCTGGATTATTCATAAATTGATCATAGTGACTATTCAAGGGCTTAATCAAAGCTGGATTTAATCAAAACACTTCTGTTTTTTTGTTAGTCACTTAAAAAGTCATTTGGTGTTGCCTTATCGCTAGGGGTATGACTGCATGTATTTCGTCTGGCAATGCTGGAAAGCAGCTTCCCTTTTCTGGATGGATCTCATGCACCAAAATTGAAAGAAAAGATAAAACTGATATGGGCAGAGCTTCGGCATCTGCAACAGTACGAATTGTTACAGAAACCTGTTGTTAAAATACAACTTATTTCTGCTTCAACAAAATATAAATGATAGAATAATTCCTTGATGTTAGTAGTCATGAGTAAAAGCCTGAGATTTGTTTTCTTAAAATATTTATATGCACCACATTGTCAGTTATTGGAGCATATATAAGCAATGAATAATATGTAGGCAGGTATAGGCTAACCAGATTCTTGTTCAGTGAACAGTCTCCCAAGTAATTTTTTTCATTAATTTATCAGTTCTGCTTAATGTGGTGTGTGCAACTCGTCATATATTGAAATTTCTACCAGAATGATGACTGAATAAATGAGAGCTGAAAGGAGGCCAGCAGCTGATCATTTAAAGAACATGGATGGCAACATAGGTGAGAATGTGCCATCAGACTTGAAGACCTATCACAGCTCACACTGAGATCATTGAAACTCTTTCTTCAGCCCTGTCACATGCTGTCCTGCCACCCATCCTGGGCACATAGGGCGTCTTGTTGAGGACACAGAAACAGTTTTGTCTATGTTCTCTCTGTGGCTGTCCATGTACATATGTGTACATGTGATGTGTACGTGTGCTCTCTGTACTCTCTGTGCTGTCTGGGAACACGTGCCCAACCCTCTTACTGGTTGCATGGAGCTGTGGCACCTTCACTTCTGCCAATTGCCAGATTCAGCAACCCCCTAACTCATGCACCATGAGAAGCACACAGCAATCAGTGCAATGTACCAAAGAAACTATTAATACCTTCTTCTTAATCATTCAAGAACAGGTCTTTAGATAAAATCCCATTTATTCAAATGATCTTTCACATTAGGTAACATACTGTAATATAAAAGTGATGTACAAAGAAACAGATATGTCCTTTGTATTCTCATGCAGTCATAATTGAATCACTGAGGGAAGCAGGTATATAGCATATCTACATTTAAATGTGTTACAGTTAGCACCTCGTTTTTCTCTTTGCTCTACTGAAGTACCTCAAATGATCATTTCCAGTGAATTCAGAAACAGAACAGTGTGAAAGGACTTTTTAAGGTAAGAGAACACTACCTTTTGGAAATACAGGGGTAGTCATTTGAGTCTTTTTCTGCCATTTAGAAATCAACATCAGACTTCAGCCACTGAAACTATACTGAACATTTCAGAAAAATTTTACTGGTATTCACACTCACACCACCACCTCAGGTTCTGTTATCAGCCCAGCCTCCAAATGCTTGAAGCAACATCTCTTGAAAGGAGTACCTAAATTACTGGCAATGGAGAGCCTGCCAAGGAAGAGAGACAAGTATTTCTGCAGGGCATTCAGATGTGAAGACCAGTGTGACCTCCTGCAGTGATTGTTCCTCTCCACTGATCCTGCATGAAGCACAAAGCAATTGCTACTGACCTTGAGGTTTCAAGGACGTATCTAACTTGAGATGGGAGATGTCATATTTTATTTGTGTAGGTGACACAGAAGAGTTCGTGTTCACCTGATGCACAGGTGTACAGTTACATTTTCCCTGTTGCCTGTGCATGAGCAAGATGGGCCACTTGAACAGCAGAACAAAGTGGACAATGGTGGGAGATAAGAAATGTAGGTAAGCACTGGTCTGTCTTTCAGACTTGAGAAACAGTGTGAAGTGTCACATTGGTTTAGGTCGTGGTCCCACATACTCACCCTGGCCTGATATCAATACTCAAAGGAGATCCAGATCTTTTCCGGTAACTGATTCTGGAGCACACCTGCTGCAGCAAAATGTTTTTTCCCTGTGGTACTTTCCTTTTCACTTAGAAATAAGTTTCCACAGTTAACAGCTATATACTGTGAGCTAAACAGCATCCTATGCTCTGTAATCTTAAAAAATGGATTTGCACTGGCCAGTGTTTAGATACCTTTTCAAATACCATAGAGACATAGAGACATTTGCAAAACATCCAGCTGCAGTACATCTGTGCTGAAAAAAAAAAAGTGTGCAAACAACCAAACAACAACAACAAAACAAAAAAAAAAAACCCAAAACCAAATCACCAAAACCATTTCTAAATTATTTTTAGAATTTGCACTTCTGAAATGCTAGATTAGAGCCTTGCGATACAGGCGACCTTTTAAATTTAATTAATTTCATAAAATGATCCAAAACTGAGACAGAAGCAATTCAAGCTACCTCTAAATTAACACTGGAAGGAAAAACCCTCATATATCAGAATCCTTACAAAAATTGGACTGTTTAATTCAGTTTACTTCACACAAAAATTGCTATATTCAGAAGAGAAAACCCTCTCAGAATATATTTTGTCCCTGAAATATAGCATAAGTAGAACTCTAGAGCACCCAAGCAAGGAGTGAGGCAATGAGAGAAGTAATCTAAAAAAGAAAAGTCTTTTATTTATTAATTGTATGAAGAGTTTCTTTCCAAGCTTCCCCCAATTTAAGCAGTTGTGAGTGATGTGCAAATAGCTCAGCAGTGACACATTTACAGCTTCATCCATCTCTCACACAAAGGTGTCTCCCCTTGTCTTTCCCACTGTCCTGGTTTTGGCTGGGATAGAGTTAATTTTCTTCCTAGTAGCTAGTGATGTGGTTTGGTTTTAATGTGAGAATAATGTTGATAACACACTGATGTTTTAGTTGTTGCTGAGTAGTCAAGGACTTTTCAGGTTCCCATGCTCTGACAGAGAGCAGGTACACAAGAAGCTGAGAGGGAGTACAGCCCGGACAGCTGACCCGAACTGGCCAAAGGAATATTCCATACCATAGAACATCATGCTCAGTGTATAAACTGGGGTCGTTGGCTGGGAGCCACAGATTGCTGCTTGGGAACTGGCTGCATATCACTCAGCAGGTGGTGAAGCAATTGTATTGTGCAGCACTTGTCTTTCTTGGGTTTTATTCCTCTCTGTCTCTCTTCCTCCTTGTCATTTTATTTATTATTGATATTATTTTCACTTTATTACTATTTTTTACTTCATTTCAATTAGTATACTGTCTCTTCATCAACCCATGAGTTTTCCCACTTTTACTCTTCAAATGAGGTTAGATATTAGGAAAAAAATTTTTTACTGTGAGAGTGGTGAGACACTGGAATAGGCTGTCCAGGGAGGTTGTGAATGCTCCAACCCTGGCAGTGCTCAAAGGTTGGATAAGGCTTTGAGCAACCTGGTCTAGTGGGAGATATCCCTGCCTGTTGCAGAGGGGTTGAAACTAGGGGATCTTTAAGGTCCTTCCAACCCCTTAACAGTCTACAATTCTATGATTCTCTCCCCCACTCCACCATGGGAAAGTGAGTGAGTGGCAGCATGGTATTTAGTTGCAAGAAAGGACTGTGTGTGGGGGAGAAAATCTCACAAGGATGCCCAAGACAGAAATAGACAGAAGAATTTTTCTTCTGGACCAATGTATGACAGTTCAGCACTACAGCCTGAGCAACTACTGTCACTTCCCTCCTGCCATGACTTTGAACCAGTAACAAATTTCTAAGGCACAGGTTTTACAATGCCTTTTGTATACCAGCAGTAATTTTTTTTACCTGACGGTGTTTCAGTTTTCCATCTCCTGGAACAGACACTTTGCACGGGTTCTCAGATCAGCACAAAGCCTCTGTTGTCTTTCAGGCAGTATGGCTCTGACAGACAGTTCCCAAGTGCAAGTCAATAAACTAATAAAATTAGAAACATAACTCACACTCCTTTAAGCCTATTTTGGCTGAAAGTACAGAGCCTTTTCTAGTGGGATCTGCAGATTTTTTTGTATTTTTTTTTTTATTATTTAAAATACTCCTGCAAAATGGCCTTGGGTGTATGTCAATACAAAAAGAGAAAAGCTATTTGTTATTTTTAATTTGTTCCATAACATCTAGATATTTCTACTACTAGCTATCTCCTGGTTGGTAAAGGGATTCTGATTATTTCCATGCACAAATACAAAATTATACATGAAAGTTCACTTCCTTGGGCCATCCAGGTTTATGCAGGGATCCAGTCATGCTGAACCTCATGGGAGGAGTAAGGGACTATTAAACAGAATTTCAGGAGGCAAAATCAAACTGTGAAGTGATTATTCAGCTTAAGTAGAATGGCTAAAAATTTTCATCCAAAAATTTTTTTGCCAAGTTCATCTCTACACTTTCTCTTTCCCTAAATATAGGTTGGAGACAAGTTATCCATCACTCCCATTGATTTGTTTCTTCTGAAAGGGCTCCTATAGCATCTCAGCTTCCTCCCTAAGCACCTTTCCCCAGGATAATATGTAATAGCTGTTGGATGGTTTATTCTCCTTTTCTTGTTCTGTTTTTGCTTTGCCCTTCTTGCATCTGCAGTCACATCTTGCAGAGCAGCAGGACTTGCTGCTCAGTGAGGGGCAGTTTCCCATGGCAAACATATCTCACACAGTTGTTTGGGAACAGGGTACTACTCACTAGGAGTCAAGTGCTTTTCTCAAAAACTGAAAGCACATAAGAGCATGAAGACAAAAGTTTAAAAACATGAATCAAAGCATCAAACTGGATGTGCATCAATTATTTAAGTCAATTAAAATAACAGGAATCAAAGACTAATAATGGAAAAAAAGGGATGTCTTAAAATACTTCCAAACTGATCCTCTCCCTCCTATTTTTGTCCCATTGAACTATATTTATCTGTAGGAGGTTCATTCTTTCCTTTGTTATTTAAGAAGGACAAATGGTTTTCCACCTTGATAATATATCAGCTCAGACAGAACAATACAACATCTTTTATGAAAGGTCAAATAGAATACTTGCAAATTTACTAAATTAATATCAAAATCAAAATTCTTCTTTCAAACATCAGAAAAGGAAGCCCTTTCATAATACGAGTTATTGTTGCACCTTTTTTTTTGAGTGAATTTTTCATTGAACTCACTGAGAACAGTCCCTGGCCTACAAGTGAACTGAACATCTCTGCAAAAAGACTGAACGAGGTGGTCTAAACTGCATGAATAAACACTGCCTCATGCATTAGACTCTTCTATGGCAAGAATGCATTTAATCTGTCTAGCCATCATGCAACATCATATATGTACTAAATACTATGATTATATCCATTTAAATTTAGTACATTTGAAAATAGATATGTAGTTAGCTAGACCATCAACCCAGTTGTCATCTTGAATGAGATGTTATGAATCACTTTCCCATTCGGCTTTAAGAAATATGATCCCTTTTACAGAGACATTGTGTGAGGGTCAAATATATTTCAGAGAACAGTTTGAAAAACAGAGAAAGAGGGAAAAACTTTCTCTCTGTTTTAGACAGACTGGCATATTAACTTTGCTTTCTTTTTTTTTTTTTTAAAAAGCTTAAGTAAAACCCCTAATTTGTTTCAAAAACCATAAAAAGATTTTGGTTTGCAAGCTGAAATGTGCCTCTAAGCACTGAGGAAGTACAGAGTGAGCCTTTGTAATATAAATGATCTCTTAAGAATCTGAGTTCTGTGCCAGAGCTCAAAATAGTTATTACCCAAAGCAGGAACATTTTCTTCCCCAAACAGGAGCACCGAAAGAAAAGGACTCACACCCAACCTATGCGTGTTATCATACACTGGTTGAGTTGATAAAGTGAAAGGCCTATTTCTATAATTTTTTACTTCTACTTCATTGATATCCAAAGAGCCTGAGAAGACAAATATAGTAACTGAAGATGGAAAGAAAACTCTCAACACGCTGCTCCTTTGTATGCTTTGACTGTGAATTCTCAAAAGGACTGTTTCTTATCAAAAAGGAACTGCTGTCATTAGTGTGTGATGCAGATTTCTCAGAAAATACAAGTAGTGAGAACAAACAGAACTATGAGAATAACACAAGTTGTAATTTGTCTCCTCAACGTGCAATCCCATTAACAATTGAACTTTTCGAGAGAAGACAAGAAATAAAACCTTGAAACACTGAAAGCCTGAACCAGTGTTTGAGCTAATGGCATAGAATTCATTTTATATATCACCACATCAAAGTATATGCTGTTTGTTGTGCAGGTCCGAGACATTTGCTATTGAGTACATAATGCTGTATTACTGGTATTGCTAAGGGAGGAATGAGGATCTGGTGCTTTTTGCTGAAATCTGGTGTTCGAGCAACTGGTATTCTTTCCCCCTTTGCCTAAGGTATTTATCTGTCCCCTGTATTGATCTTTCAGACTGCAGAATCATTTTAACAAAGATTTATTAAAATCACGGAAATCAAGTCCTTGAAGATTACAACATTCTGCTTGCGGACAAAATCCGCTTATAGACACACCATTAAATTTGCTTCAGAAGACAAAATACTAATTTTACATGAGTGTATTTTTTACCATTAAAAGGTAAAGAGATGCTAAGTGGGAACAGCTGGGAACCAGAGGTCATTAAAACAATATGATGCTACACTACACTTCTGTATTATATACTGTAAAATTTCTCTTTAGAAAAACATAACAAAAGAGGGGAAAAGTTAGTACTTTGGATAGAAAAAATACCCAGGCCAAGATGTATTTTCATAGCATACCCAGTGGGATGAGACAAGTGTATTCAATAGCAAAGCTGTAATGGCTCTCTGCAGTGACAATGAAAAGGCTCCAATGGCCACTTCCAATTACCTTCTCCAGAGTTTCCAGTCACTAACACAAAATGGGCTAGGTAGTATAACATGGTGATCCTGCAAGCCAGCTGTCACTGAAGAATAGCCTGGCCCTAATGTCGCCCAGGTCTTCTAAATAGAAAAATTAGAAGGAGAAAAAATAGATTTCTGTGATCGCTCTTCAGTGGGGTAAAAGGAAATAAGCGTTGGAAGAAAACCTTCTCCTGTTCCATAAGAAGACTACTTTTTGAGCTATTTCAGTATTTAGTCCATAAAAAAAGACTGCAACTGATTCTAGTAAAAGTGAAAATCTTAAGTGAAAGATTATCTTTCTTAAGTGAAAATTATAACTCTCTGGGTGCATTACTCCTCCTACCCCATAGCTGCAGCCAACTTTCCTAGCCCCACAGGACATGTGGCACCCTAACGTGGGCTACATCTGGACTGGAGCTACACCAGAGGCAGAGGATGCCCTGGTGAGGGATGGTGATGAGGGATTACATCCCCCCTGCATCCAGGTTGGTGTGCTGTGCTCCATAGGCAAGGCTCTTAGCACAAGCCCAGCCGAGCGGCACAGCTGTAGCACCAGAGTTGTGTGGGAAATGTTTCCAGGCTGCGCACACAAGAGCTACAGATTGGCTATCTTTGCAGCAGGTCTGCATCTGTTGCCAATTCCAGAAAATATATTTGGAATGTGTGTAAACTATAGGAAAAAAAGTGGGCTGCAGTGAGGAAGCTCCCCTGCACGAACTGCAGCATTAAGTGACTCACAGAGCTGACAGCAGCTACAGCACTAAGCAGTAGCCATGACTCTACACAGATGTCACAACCCAAAAAATCCTGCCATTGCTATCACACTGTTGAGTAGCATCTGGACAAGGTGATTTATATTTTCAGCTGCATTCATTGTGCATCTTTCAAGTTTGGTAAAAGTCAAAGCAACTGAAAACAGTTATACTGGGAAACATCATCTGGGGCTTGAACAGAAGTCAGAGTCTGGATTTGGATCTGGCATTTCAAGAAAGACTTCTACAGGCATCTCCTTGCATTTTAACCTAGATACAGTTTAAAGTTTTGTATTGGGTCTGACTGAGATGGAGTTCACTTCCCCCACAGCTGCCCTCACAGTGCTGTGCTTTGCATTGGTAGTTAGAATGGTGTTGATAACACACCAGTGTTTTGGCTACTGCTGAGCACAGCACCAACACTATAACATTCCTTCTGGGAGAGGACACAAGTAGGCCAGCTGACCCAAACTAGCCAAAGGGTGTCATGGTGTCATATTCCATACCATACGACATCAGCTCAGATATAAAAGCTAAGAAAAAGAGCAGGAAGGGGGGCATTTGTTGTTTCCAATGGCTGCCTGTTAAGAAACCATATGCGTCCTGAAGCCCTGCTTCCTGGGAAGTGGCTGGCCATTGCTGCTGACGGGAAGCAGAAAGAAAACGTGTTATTTTTTGCTTCATTTTTGCCTGCGCAAGATTTTGTTTTGCTTTTGCTTTAATAAACTGCCTTGTCCCAACCCTTCAGTTGTTTTCCATCTTACTCTCTCTCACCTTTACTGCTGAGAGGGGGAGTGATAGAGCGGCTGGCTGGGGACCTGGCATTCAGCCAAGGTCATCCCACCACTAGTTTACAGACTTAGGCACAGGAGGTAAACCATGCTTTCAGGCGTATCCAGGAACACTGGATACACTGGATTTCTTGTTCTTCTAGAAAGAAAAAGGCAAAACCAAGAAACTGCTAGTAAAATAAGAAATTCCTACTAGAAGATGGTGAAGGGCCTTGAGGGGAAGCTATATGAGGAGTGGCTGAGGTCTTTGGCTTGTTCAAACTGGAGAAGAGGAGACTGAGGGAAGACCTCATAGGGGTCTACAGCTTCCTCATGAGGGGAAACAGAGGGGCAGGCACTGATCTCTTCTCCGTGGTGACCAGCTACAGAACCCAAGGGAATGATATGAAGCTGTGTTGGGAGAGGTTTAGGTCGGATATTAAGAAGAGGTTCTTCACCCAGAGGGTGTCTGGGCACTGGAACAGGTTCCCCAGGGAAGTTGTCACAACACCAAGCCTGACAGAGTTCAAGAAGCATTTAAACAATGCTCTCAGGCTCATGGTGTGACTCTTGGGGCTGTCCTGTACAGGGCCAGAAGCTGAACTTTGATGATCATTAAGGGTCCATTTCAACTCAGGATATTCTATGATTCCTCTTGGTACAGTACGAGAAGAGCATAGTAGTGAGAAGCTGAAAAATAGCAAAGGATTATCTTTAAAAAGCATTGGAACGTTCTGAAGCCTGAAAATGTTGAAGAAGTAGATTTCTTTCCAAAGTAAGGGTAACATCCTTTTCTGTGGCCTTGTCTTGTTATCTAAGTCATTAGTTTTCCTATGGTAAGGAAATTAAACTTTTAAAACCAAAGCTGTCTGCTGGCAAAATGTCATGTCAGTCAGAAACGTAGCCCTTCCGCTTCGGGCAAATGTAAGGCTTTCAAGCCCCAACAGAACACTCATCACTAGCTGCAAGCCTAATGCTGCTATGCACAATGAGCAGTCTCGTGTGGAAACAGTACTGACCACCCATGTGTATTGAGGTGGAAAAATCTGAAAGGACATGAGCTGGATCAAGACGGTAGGTATTTTTCTCCTTAGTCCCCACATTCTGTTCTGAAGGCAGATTCAAAATTGTGAGGAACTGCTATTTCAAGCCACAAGCTTTGAACAGCCCTTTTCCAAACGTATCTGACATTTTTCATAAATGACCAACTAGCCATATTTGTATGATTCACTTGTGTCCCTCCAGAGCATTAGGCAATCTGGCAATGGAGGGAGCTGACCTAGGTAGCCCTCAAGGAAATCAGAAAGTTACACGTCACACTCAGGGCAAGGGTCCCAATTTTAGGAAGGTGAAGTTCAGAAGCTAAAGAAGAGAATAATCAACCTCCACTCCTCACTTTTTCTCTCAGGAATAGGTCCCTCTTGGGTTTCTTTCCCTTTTTCTCATCAGACCACTCTTCAGTTTGTTCCTCTACTTATTCCATTGAGAGTCCTTTTTGTCCTCATTTTGTCATTCATATCTTTCTAACTCAGACTCACAAGTAAAGTTCATAATTTACATAAATGTGTGTGTGTGCACAGAGGTGGGGCAGCAAGAGGGGTCAGGGGGGTTAGTCAGGGACTTCCAGCTTTGTTTCTAAAAATTTTCCTTTGTTCACATTATAGCAGCCGGGAGACTCTGTGATAACCATGTCCCTCATACATAATTAAACAAATGTGCTAATGACATTTTTAAGTAACAGCAATTGACATATTTCCCATTTTGGAATCTGACAGACAAGTCTGGACTTCGTTAACCTTTTACAGTTTAACAGTGGTTTTGTGATTTAGGAGAGATGATAAAAAGGTAAGAACCTCCTTCTTTCCACGTAAATTCTGCATGCCAAAATAAGTTCCATAATATATCTGGATAGACAGCTTTGTGTGGCCATGTACAGGTAAAGAGAAATTCTCATTAAGCTTCATCTAAGTGAATGAGAAAAAACAGGTTAGGTCATTTATAAGAGAGTACCAATGTATTTCTGTACGGTGACCTTTGAAGAACATGAAGTTTTGAGAAAAAATGGAATTCCTTTGTAAATTAATACCACAAAGCATGGTATTTACCTGAAACAAAAAAAAATCAGTTTGATCAAAACAGATTCCTTCTATAAAAGCAATCTCCAAATACATTATTTACGTAACACTCGATGACTTGCTCTCTGGGGGAAGATGTGGCAAGGCACAGAGCATTTCCTAGTGCAGGCCGGCGCTGATTGCCCACTGGCATCGCAGAATACGCCACTCAAGAGCTGAGCCGTGCAGGCTCTGTGCACCTTGGGATTTACTCTCAGCTTAAGCAGCAAGCAGTGCTGTTGAACACCACAGTGTTTGCTGGCTCACCAAAGAAGGTTGACAGGTCCTGCAACCTTCTGTCACTTCCGAAGCCATCAAAACCTGCAATCACCTTTTGCCTTTGTTTTTGTGCACAGCTGTCTCTGACTCGGGTACTTCCTAGGCTCAGATAAATGAGAGAGCTGCCTTCAGGATTCAGAGGAATGTGTATCTCCTGTTCATGGCTTATTGACCATGTAACACACATGTACTGAGCTGCTTTCTTGCCGGAGGAGAATTCTGATATCTAAAAAATTCCGTTTTGGCACCCAAGCCTTGTATAGAGCTCAAACATCTCATAAAAATGTCCAATTCAAAGAAAATCTGTAAAAATTCCCAGTTTGCACACAGGTCTTCTGTAAAAACGAGTAAGTACCTGTGTCTTTCATCTGTGAACATTGATGCTATCTATAATCATCTATAAAGCAACATACATGAGTAGGTTGGGAACATGCAAACCTAACAGTGGGTTTGATTCTACTAATCCTTTCCTTAATATACTCCATTTGTTTAGATTGTCATAGCTCTGAACTGTCCATTAAAAAAAGAGAAACATAATGAGACATAGCATTTCTCTATTGCTTTCTTGTAATTCCTTAAATTTTGGGCAGTTTTCACAATTGTCTTAGTTACTTTGTTGATTTAAGTTATTGAATTCTTCAGGTTGTGAAACTTAGTACTTTCATTTTTAATATATATTAAAAAAGAAAAAAAAAAGACTAACCAGAGTCCTTTCTCTAGTTTCCTCTAACTCCAAATCAAGCCTTGTGAATTAAACAAGAAAGTTCTACGCAGCCCATTCCTTCTTGTAAGGTATTTATTTTATCCGTTCCAGCCAAACACAAAGCAATTAAAAACCAGCAATGAAAGAATTCTAGCTGCAGCTTCCATTTGTGTAATATTAATGTTTTTCCTTCTCCTTCCACGAACTATTAAAACAGGTATGAAAGCAGATGCTGTAATACAATCAAATCAGGGCTGTGCAACCAGAACTCATCAGGAAAAAAAAAACACGGAAAAAGGTTTTTTTTTAAGTAATCCCACAGTATTTGTTAAGGTTTTTATTGTCAAAGGGAGGTGCTTTCAATGGCAGTGTGACAGCAGGCTTACTGCTTTGAAATTCCCTGACTGAACCAGTAACAGGATCAGTTCTGTGCAAAGGGAAGGACTGTACAGGTTGGATTTCAGTGCTTTTTGCACTGCAGTAACATTTCTCATTTCCTTCTTAATTCATCAGTCTTGTGCTGGGTAAATCTGGTGCCCTTGTCTGAAATCCAGTACACTGTAATTTATATAAGCTGCCTAACTATACAGTTGCTCATAGTACAGTAAGTGCCTATTTTGCTCTGTAATTCTTTTCTTCTCACCTGATTCACTTCACACATACCATTTATTACAGAATAATAAGTGTTTTGATGCATTTGGCAGTTTCAGCTGAACTCTTTACTGCCCTGAAGAGATGTCCATCTGAGGCAAATGTTTACTACCCAGCACTTGGAGGATTTATATAAAATTTATATAAAATTTAGAAAGGATCCTCAGGGACATACCCCATCCCCAGATCAGCTACTGGCAGTGCCTCAGATGTGTCTCCTACCAGAGATTCTAGTCTGGTTTTTTGGTAGTGAAATGTAAAGTCCTAATTCTTAGATACTTTCTGACCATGTGTAAATTATTTCTACTATCATATAAGTCACTTTTTATAATGACAAATCCAAAGTGCCTTTTGTCTGGAGTAGGTTGCACATTAAAAAAATCTTCTTTCTCTATCCTATCAGCAAGTTGTTGATGGATGATTGCAGTTTCCAGTGTACCTACAGCTACAGCTTCTAATAACATACTTCTCTCAGTCCATGACTTCTTCAGCTCCTCTCTTCATAGTTATTGATTACTATCAAAAGGCTCCCTTCTTCTTAGCTTTGAACTGTCATGTCTGTAGCTTTCCCTGCTTCACTACAGTAACTGTTTAACTTAAACCTACTCATGACATTCCTGTTTAGCTTCTGTTCCATTCAGACAGTTCTTTAATTTTCTTACCATCTTTTATCAATTATTTCTTACATACAGATACAGGTGAAGAGGAGGCATAGAAGCTCACAAGAAAAAGTGTCCAGAAAGAACTTGAGGGAAGTAGAAGTAGGAAAGAGGGGAAATTGTGCAGCCTTTGTAGACATCAGCATTGAAAATTGTCTTTCCACTTTTATTTAGAAATAAATTCATGACTTATTGATCCCTGCGGCAGATGTCCATTTTATCCCCATAATCTTCCAGCAGGACAACTAATGTTGAATGCGCAAGTGAAACATCTCTTCTGTCCCATTAGATTGCTATAAGTCTTAGAATTAGGCTATTAAACTGTAAGGAATTATAAATAAAAATCTGGGACCTGTAGAGACTTGTTTAGGGATCTTATACTGACTGCACTTCAAGAACCTAGCACCGGAAGCATTAATTCACCCCAAAAGGTTGATATGTTTCTTTTCTGAATGTGTGATTTGCAACCTGACTATCAAGGAGTTGCTGTATGTTATGCTGCAACTAGAAAATTATACTGCATCCTATAAAGAAGACAAATGCTTAATGTGCATGGCAAGCTGGACATGAAGAGGGAAAAAAACCTGCATATGTTCGGATTGCAAGGGGAAACAGAAATTTCAAGTCTTAGCTTATAGAAAATGTGTTGCTTCTTCCAGAACTGTATTCTTGAACAGAACATCCATTTTCAGGATGTGAATCTGAAAAGACAGGGAAAGCAGCCCAACACCTTCATAGCTGTACTTACTTCATCTGGAGTATTTAATGCAATTCTAGCTCCTTTCTATCAATATGAAATACTGAAAGTATACTATTTTCCATAAATGTCAGCCAACTGAAATTTATTTTATCAGTTGAAGTTCCCACAAATTACTTTAAATGCTAGAATGGCTGTGAAAGTGGTCTGTTAGTGACTTTCATACAGCACAAACCTATTCAGCAACTTGTTCATGAATGCAATATGTTTCACTATTTTCAAAGCCAATATATTTGATATGTGAGGCAGTCAGCTAGGCAGTTGTCTGCATTTCTCTGGCTGTTTTCTTGGGAATGAACTTAGAACATAAACATTGGTTTTAAATCATTGGTTTTAAATCTAAGGATCTTCAATGTAGTGCATGATTAGTCATTTCTATCACTGGAAAATTCAAACAACTCTCACATTTAGAGCATCACAACAGGAAGAAGATATAAGATATGCCACTGGGTGAAAGTTTTTATAGTCTTCTCTGTCATCTTTGTCACTACTTTTTTCTACCTTTTTTCTTCCATACAGCACTTTTTAATTTCTTTAACAAAGTCTGAAGAGAAATCTCAGGAAAAAAAAATGCAGAAAAATTATTCTAATAGCTAAAGCAGCCTTGATAGTGCATTTATACAGAAAAAGGCCCAAACCAAAACCTGTGGCCTATAATTCCTCTTCTGAAATTCCAGACACATTCTTTTCACCACTTTCCCTTATCTACAGTCATTTTAACCTGTGCAAAATGGAGAAGAAACACTATCATCTGGTTTCGATTGCATGTAATGTTCTTTACATTCATTCTGTTCAATTGCATATCAGTTTGCAAACGTTAATTTCTTTATCTCATATTTGTAATTTTTTTTTCCCCCAGATGACAGCCTGATCATAGCAAAACATGTGCTTGCTGCTTTCAGATTAAACATCTAGGATATGTTATACCTGACTTTGTTTGTGATGGCTACTCACAAAAAGCTGGACAGCATTGGGGAAGGGGTTGCACTGGTAGGAGTCCAGTCTAAGCTTTCTACAATGTCATGTTGTGTATCAATGAGGTCAGTGCATAGCATGGCATGAAGAAAGTTTTTCTTTGGCCGTTACAGCTGGTTCTCTCATCTTCAGGAAGGTATAAGAGTAACATCAGACTTCAGAGAAAATTAGAAAGAGTGGTCGCAGGTACAGTACATTTGACATGTGAGGAGGAACTAAATAAACTAAACCTCTTCAGTCTGGAGAAGGTAAATATAGCGAAAGTCTGTAAAATGTCAGGGAAGAGAAGAGGACTCCATTTTTGGCTGTCTGCTCCAGCACAAGAGAAAGTGGACCTCAAGTGGTGCTAGAAGAAGGCAGGTCCCTAGTGAACAGAGAGACTATCCTTCATACAAGGGAACTCAGATAAGCTGTGGATCTTGTTTCTGGAAACCAAAAGCATTTAAAGTTTATGCAGGTCTATAGTCAACTTCTTGGTGGAGGATTCCACTGAGAGGTCTGAATATGCAAACCCCACATCTTCCTAATAGAAGTCTAAAGACTTCTGCTTCTGAGAGCTGGACTCCATGACAGCAGTGGGAGAAACATACACTATCCTGTTTTCTCTGGGCACCCACTTTAATCCAGGGATTTAGTCCAAAGGGCTGCTGGACTTCATGACCTAGAAAAATATTTAGTATGTTGGGTGTTTTTTTCCCTTGCTAATTTCCTTATGATGGGCTATACCTAGAACAAGCTTATAGGTGTTCATACTTTATAAATCAGGTGAAAAAAAAAAGGAAGAGGGTACAAATGTTTGTTTCCACATCTAGCAGCATTTTCCTTTTTTTCAGTCCTGCTAAGGCAGTGTCCAGTCCCCATCTGGACTCACATCTGAGTCCTACACACTAAATCTCTTTGATGTTATTAGGGCAAGTTCTGTGTTCAGGTGCTTTTAATTGTCTTTGTGCCTTTGCTGAAAAGAAAGAGGGCAAGACATTGTAGCCTGAATAGATCTGTTCTGTTACATAGCCACACACACACCTACAGCATTTGAAAATAACACCCCGAATTGTGGACGTTTTACCTTTTTGCCTTTTACTGCTGTCTGCCCTTTTCAGGAGGGAAAACCAGACAATAGCAAGACAGAGTGTTCTTGCAAGTAAAAAGCTGCTTTGAAAATTTTCCCTGCTCTACCTGCAGTATGGAAATGGTTAAAACCAGAATATTAATTATAGCAATAATGGAAAAATCATTAGTGCATACATTTATAAATGTACTAATTATATTCTCAGCTTAGAAAATCTGTACTGTATACACTATCTTTTTTTTCTGAGAAAAGAATACTCTGATATTTTATAGCCAGGTTTTGGAAGGTTGCTCTAAAGGTTTTATGACAGCCACATAGGAAGCTTCTGAAGGCTTTTATATTTCTGTATCTTTAAGTGTTTTCCTGGGCTTTTGAATTGTTGCCTGGATAACAACATAGATGGTGGAGCTTGTTTTAAGGATCCAATGGGTGTTAACAATGTCACACCTTAAAAATACGCAGTTGCAGCTACAGCCTTTTCTTTGAATAGTATAATTGGTACTTCCCTTCTTCGGAATTTTTTCTTTGCACAGCACACTAAAAGCAAAGAAAGTCAAGCAAGTGTGTTTTATTGGTATCCCTATTCATTTCGTAACATACAACAGAGTTTATCTTGGCACATCCTTGTTAAAAATGATAGGTAATGTCATTAACACTCTGATTCTACACAAACAAGCTACTGTATAGATCACCTCATAGAAATAAAATGCTGTAATAATTGATCTAGTTGAATGGACCAATAAAAACTAATTTCCTTTGAATGTTTTACAATTCATTTCAGACCTTGTAACTGGTCATAATGTCATTTCATCATGGAGACAACTGCCAATGAGGGTATTATGGTGTTTCTGTTTAAGAAAAGAGCTGAATCCTAGTGGATTTTGCCCTTTAGACTGCTTCCTTTCTTTCTCTCTCTTTTGCTTTCAGCCAAGTGCCTGGAATCACTGTAAATCAGATTACTAAAAGCCTTCTGAGAACAGTAAAGCTGTTTTAAAGTTGAAATGCATTGAAGTAAGAACAAGCAAAATTGTTGTTATTTCTGGTATGGTCAGGAAAATCTCAGCTAATGTCTACTGTAATGAAAAGAAATGCTGTTATCTGGAATACCTTTTCAAAATTCAGCTCTATATAAAAAGTAAATATTATTATATTTATCCTTAAGCTAAGACACTAAACTAAGTGGAATTATAATAGGAATGAATATGATCCATTAGGTCAAATTCTGTTCTGGTTTACACCAAAGGAAATTTGAAAGATCCCATTGAATAAAAAAAAATAATAATTTATTAGATGTGTAAAAGAAAGGCAGAGTGAGCCTCTCTAGCAGATATAGGATTTTTAATTACACTTTTTATGACATGACAACATTACCACAAAAAATTACCATGATAGCAAAATGTTCAAGTCTCAATAAAAAATTAGAAAATCTGAAATATTTAGCGGAACCACATTTTCCAAATATAGAGAAGGGTTTTCAGTTTAGCAAGGTGGAATTCCTGTTGGGAAGATCTTTGAAAACTCAGAAAAACAGACTTGAATTAATAGAAGAAGGAAAACAACATAAGAAAACATTTTGTTTCAGAGATGACATTTTGATCATCATTTATTAGCTTGTTGGTTTCATTTTCACTCAGTATTTCAGTGGGAAGCAGTGGTCATCTATTCAAATAGCTTTGTATCAGCTGGTAGGGTTTTGATACCAAACAGACTGTGGATATGGTCATGACACCTACAGATTTTTAAGTATCAAAAAGTATAATTTGATAAAATTTCCTATTTTTCCTGCTGTTTTTATCCCCAGTAAGGTTATCATGTCAATTACACAGATGAGATGCACAATATGCACTGCACTGCTCTCTTCACACTTGCAATTAAGGGAATATAGTACAAGGGAAAATATAGTAAGTAAGGGAAAATATACCAATCAAGGAAAGTTGTATCTTAGAGGTTATTGACTATGCTGCTCACTGTTGCAGACCAGAGTTCTCTCACGGTTGCAGACCAGAGTTCTCTCCTATACCCCTGCTTTCACTCCACAATTAACAAAACCTCAAGAAGCTCCTTATAAGTCAGGGACAGGGACAGCAGCCCCTCCTCCTGGGACTGCCAGGTGTCTTTGCTGCAACCCGTTGTTCTGTCCTTGAAGCTCTTCCTCCTTGTGCTCCATCAGATCTAATGTCTCCGTCTCCTGTCCCAGCACATCATCCCAGGCTCCATTATCTGCTTTTGTTTTTTAGTTCTTCCTGGGCTTATCTGGAGATTTAAAATCAGCTGCAGCCTCTGTGACAGCATCTCAGAAGAGAATCTTTTGTCTTGTTTTGTTTGGGTTTTTTTACATTTAGTTTTTAAGAGTATTATCCCTTCAAATAGTTGTGTCAATCTGTCTGGAATGAAAAATTAAGCTGTAACCTAAAATCCCTGAAAATAGATGCCCAGTGATAGTTCACTGTTTTCTGTAACATGCCCAGAATACAGGACAGTGTCTTTGGGACTTAGAAATATAGAACATTCTGTTCTTTAGCTTGATATTTTCTGCAGCCTGTTTCTTCCCCTCCCATTTGTCTAGAATGATGAGTAGTCTTCAGTGGGGACCACAAAAAATCAGTAAAATATGCATCTTTTCTTATAGTGTTTCGCAATAACATCACTTTGTTAGAGAACTATTCAAAAGCTATAACAAATTACAAAGAACATTGGCATGTTGAGGCACAATAACCTTTTAATAAAAGTATATTTTTCTAACATTCAATTAAAATGTCATGAACTTTTTTGCATTTCCTCTTCCATTGCTGGTGATGTTCACCACAGAACTATATTAAGCTTCCCTTTGTTTAATCAGCTCATTCATCTTCATCAACTATTTTAAGTATTCAAGAACCTGAACATGTTCAAGATATCATTAAAATAATATAATACATTACAGTTCTATAACATTTTCTTGCCAAAATCTGAAAGGTACTTTGTAGACAGTAATGAATTTCTGAACCTACCAAAACCCCAATGGTCTGGGTGAGTTTACTCCTATTTAATACTCGTATTTAAAAGGTTAAAGTCTTGTCCCAAAGTCAAATATTTACTTTCAGTGCCAGCAGTCAACACCAGACTTTCTGATTTATAGCCATCTGGTGTGTTTTAAGGATTTTCCAAAGTAACATTACAATTTATTATTGTGCATGCAATTGAGATCAGTTATGGGAGAATATCTGCATGTTCAGAAACTTGAGGTTCCATTAAAAAGATCTATAAGGAGTCTTTTTAGATCTATAAAACAATCTATACCAGGTCAGGTCCTGACTTCAGTTCCATATGCAAACTGATGTGAACTTTTCCAATTCCAGACTGAACTAGACACAGTTATGCAGCCCTCTAGGACCAAAGTTGGCAGAAATATCAATAAAATAATCAGAAATATTGTTTTTGCATAGCAGTATGATCTTTGGGCCTCTGACAACTGAACTGTACACAGAGTTTATGTTAGGACAGCAATGAACAGGAGATTGTACCTATCATGGCATAACTACGGAGAGAACAGGCAAAAGAAAAAGAGACTACAATATTTGTAAATTGTCCATGAGGTAAGTCTAGTTTGAAGGGTAGCCTGTGGGCATCCTTGGACATGGGGAAGAATATTTTCATTAAGAAATTAAACATGAGTTTTTAGCTAATATTGAGACATCAGTTTGTTTAAGAATGTGATTGAGGCCACGTTAAAGCCAAAGAAAGCCATAACTTCTCCTGAAGGCATAACCTCCAAACGCAGCTCAGTTATATTTTCATGCTGGTGCAGACTTATTGCCATCATACAGTCCAAAAATGGTAGCTCTCACATATTGTTTGCCTGAGCAGGAAGCCCATACAACTGGAGAATATACGTATGAGAAGTTTCCCCGTGTGTGCATGGGGAGCTGCTCAGTGTGGCCACTGCAGCCCCTGGCGGGGAATTCCAGATGCCAAATAGGGCACTGCCCACTGTGGTACGTGGTGCACTTGCCACTAGTAGCCATGGCTTAGTTTGGTAAGGTGAATGAACTCTTGTGTAGTTAAAGCACAGTGTTTTATGTCCCCGAAGTCATGCAGTAAGAATCAGTTTTCCTTTGCAGAAGGGAATACAACCAGCAATTGCTTGGTAAGGTCCTTTAACCCAAACATGAGAGCAAAATGGAAACACAGAGTAAAACTGTGAATAAATAATCTTTATAAAGATGTAACACAGTGTGTCAAAGAATGTTTTCATTTTAGTGGTATTCTGTAACTGGAGATACGCCAATTAGCCTGAATTCTAGATGATTTTCACACCTTCCAAAAAACCACTGAAATGTTATTTCCTGACCAACTTTTCCACTCTGTTGTGGCTTAACTCCAGCCTCTACCCCAGCTGAAACAAGCACACACTCTATCCTTCAACTCAGACCGATAAAACAACTGTGTGACCATTTAGAAATGTTATTGTTATAATATTAAGTTACAAGCACTTGCACACATGGACATAGATTTATTCAGAAAGATTTGACAGTATGCCATGTGCTGAATCACAGAAATATCCTCACCTCTGCCTTATATGTTAAACATACAGCAGACAAATTTCAATTTCAGTACTTTATAAGAGTGGTCTTAATTGTGCATTTAAAGTTATTTTTCTTACTGAAAAAGCAGTAAGAAAAATCAAACAGCAGTACAGTGCAGTCAGGGACTGGGAAGCACCAAAAACCAGAATTCCAGAACTGAAGCCTCTGAAGTCTCATCTGGAAAATTGTATGGAATTTAACTGATTTAACCTGGAAAGATAAAAGGTCTGTGTTTACTTTGTTAGTGCTTGAGTCTACAGTTTTAGAGAGTTCAAACCTGTGCAACACTCTAACTTGCATTCCAGCACTATACTTTCACATAAAGTTATCGTTTATGTAGCTATAAATATGGGTTTTTTCCAATATAGCTTGCAAATACAATATTTTCTCCTTTCCAAATTATCCCATAGATCTGTTCTGAACTATTAAAATGACCTTTTAAATGGATTAGTTATTCATTAAGTTACTTGCCTTATTTGTTCACATTTAATTTCAGTGTTAATAATGCAGTCCACTGCACAATTTCATTTTACTGGAGATTTTTTTCATATGTCACATTTAATACTTTGTTGAAGCTTTAGGAGACAGTTCCCATTTTCCTTTATGGCATGTGTAAAGGTCTGGTTTTGTTTAATGTTCTCTACACTTGCCTTCCTAATATCGTGCTTAAAATAGATATTCATGTAAAATAGGCAGTTTCTGGATGTTAAAAGAGACTGGTTTATTTTCTACAAGTTGAAAGGTAACCCAAAAGGGCAGCTGTATGGATCACAGCCTGGTTTAAATCCTGTTCTCATGAATTTCAGTGAAGCTGGATCCCACCCTAGAGAACTAGAATCTGAGTATCTGACACTGCTGCTGTGTTTCTAAATATTAATTTTTCTGTAGTTTTTTTGGAGTCTGATCAGGTGGAATCAAGTGAAATCTGCTCAAGCAGGCTAAAACTACAAGGTGGTTATGGAATACCCATCAAAACCAAATCCCAAACCTCCGTGAACTGGCTAGTTTGGATTCTTACCCATGTCTTTCGATCCTTAGCCATGTCTCTCTTACCCATTAAACTAATTGCAATGAAATGTATCCTGAATATCAGCATTCCCTGAAGTGAATAGAATGGAATGGAATAGACTATTTCTGCTGGAAGAGACTTACAATGATCATCTTGTCCAACTGCCTGACGAATTCAGGGCTGACCTGTTATCAAGGGCATTGTCCAAATGCCTCTTGAACACTGACAGGCCTGAGGCATCAACCATCTCACTAGAAAGGCCTGTTCCAGTGTTTGACCATCCTGTTGGTAAAGAAATACTCCCTAATGTCCGGTCTGAAGCTCCCTTGGTGCAGCTTTGAGCCATTAAACCATCTAGTGGCACAAGACCTCCTTCCCCCTGCCTGGAGACCCCACCTGCCTCCTGGTTGCACCAAGGATCATGGACCTGTGCAGGAGCTCTGGAACCCCAGTCGCTATCCTAAGCGCTGAACCAGTGCTGCTCACCAGTTGTGTCCTATTTGCAGGCTTTGGTTTTTGAATAGTGAAAAACAAATGGTTCAAAACAATGTTTTGATTTTACTGTAGGGGAAATTCCAGTCTAATTTCACAGCACATAATGAATACTAACCCAGCCTGAAAAGCAGTTTTGAAGCAAAACCAGAATAGGCTTAGGTTTAAGTGTCTAGTTCTAAATTTTCAGGGCTGTTGAAGCAAAACGATTCCTCAGTAAGTGACTGTGAGATTGATCCTATCATTTTATATCACTAAATTTATAGTATTTATCATATCTGAAGTTTATCATATAGCATTGAAGTTTATAGTATTGAATTTGAACATAAGGCAACTGCTCTTGTAGGATTTATTCAGGATTCTGATGATATGTAACTTCCAATTCATATTTTTCCAGACTGTTTATCCTAGGACAATAGTCTTTGGATTGCTTTGCAAAATACAAAAGCAACACTAACAATAACAAGACTGTTGCCAGAACTGGTGAGTAAACTCTGTGGCTTTTGAGCTTAACCTGGTTTCAACAGTTCTACATAATTCATGTGTTTATACATACATGATCAAGTTGTATTCAAAGTGAAAAGAAAATCTATTCTTCTTTATGTTTGTAGAGACTTAATTGAACTCAAACACATGACATTTTCATAAAAATAAAATCATTATCAGAAAGGAAACTTCTGGTAGAATGTCAGCTATGGGTCATTTTGTAATATTTTTAAAATTTCCAGTATTATTTATCTAGGAATGAAAGAAAAATAAGGAATGCTTATTTTAAGAACAGTATTTGCTGAAAATTATTTCTGTCACATCACATGGCAATAAACTGACTCTCTCATTATGAAATCAGATATCCATACTAAAATAACATTGAATATATGACAGTGCTGCCTCATAAATGCTAGAGATAAAGATTCATTAAATTTGAGGGATAGTATTAGCATTGATCTATCTTAGGAAAAAAGAAACACGGAATTGTTTAAAAATAAATAAATAATTTTAAAAGCTCTTTAACATCAAATTAGTAAGATGCATGTGTTACTTTAAACCTTCACCTTAATTCAGCAAAGTAATGATGCTGTTTGATAATGTAAAGTTTAATCTCTCCCATTCCAGCAGTAAAAATTAATGGTAATTGCCACAGTAGGTGATGTTGGATCTAATCTGAAAATCATAGTGTCGAGTGGAAGGATTTAATGTCATGAATGACAGACAGGACATAATTAACTCTCTCACAGTTTCCTCTGATCATTGTTTCAAAATGTGAGAGTCTGGGGATACAAATACATTTGAGCCAGAAAGACGATTAACCCACACTCAGGAACAATTCTCAAACAATTTATGTTGAAGTCCTTTACAAAGACTTTAGAAGAGTCCTTTTGTCCTTAAAAAGAAAAATCACATTGCTAAACTATTCTTTTTGTCATCATCATGGCTAGGCTTCGTGAACGAAGATTTAGGAAGGCTCTATCCAGGTTTGTTACAAGCACGCTGGTGGCTAATTAGATGCTAATCAGCCATGACCCTTACATAAGAACATACACCAGTGCAGATAACTGTGCAAATAGAAAGTAAATGGATTTTAAGAGGATAAGAATATACCATGGTTTATCAATATGTAAAGCTGTGCTCCCCTGTCCCAGCCCATGTTCTAAGTTTCTGTAACAGATCAAGTTAACCTAAAGACTCATGCTTGGACAGCCAAGGGACACATTATCACCAACTGAAAATGAATCAGAAACAGAAGAATTAGATATGCGGATGGATAAAAATGGACATAATTGCTTTAGGTGGTATCAGCTGAAGGATCAAAACTCCATATTGCTAACAACAGACCAGGAAAATGCTCATACTATCAGTATGCTATTCCACAGTCATTTGGAGCAGGTTATCCTAGTCAGTGTCAGAAGGAGAGTAACAAAGTCCTGGTACCATTGATCTGTTCTAAATCACAAATCTCATGTCCTACCACATTACAAAAGCATTTCTGGCTAAGTTACCAAAGTAAATGAAATTTAGATTTATTTTGGAAAAATACATGTAGTGATCTGTGTCTTTGCTTGCCACTACCAATTTTGTGTGTTTATATCTCAATTGTTTTGATATTATTTGTTACTCTTTTCTCCCACAGAAATCTACACTTGAAATAATTTCCATAGCCAAGCCATTAAGAGAAGTAACTATATCATTAGGAGCTAGGGATATGCAGTGGAGTATGCTGTAATCTGCTCATGGGCATGCCACAGTCAGAATTTATTCTTGAGACAATCTATCGGATCAGTTAATAAATACTGTTACAACTGAACTATACAACCTGAGGGGTTTATGCATCTAAACCCCTTTATTTTTCTTAGTGTTTGCTTTTATAACTGGCTATTCTTGCTGCCTGTGTAACCATCTACTACATTTTTAAGCTTGCCAAGTTTTTGCCTTCAGTCCTGCTTCAGTTGTTATTTAGGAGTGTGGGCTGTGGAAATGAAAAAATAAACTGACGTATGTGCCCAAGTCTCCCGTGCCAGAGGGCATGAAAGTAAATACTCAACCAACAAATTTCCATAAATGATTGTGTGTGTTCACATACTCTTGTCTTGCATCTAAGATGTCAAGCCTTTAAAACTGCTTTGCCTGAGAAGTTACAATTACAGAAATAACCCAAAGAAAACCTTACCTTTAGTTTTCAATGCTTTTAATGGCCTTCTAGAAACTATGATTAGTGAGAGACAGAAGCAATGACCCAGGGTAATTATTTCTTCTGTGTGTCTCATTTGTCCGCAAGGCAACAGAAAGACACATGTGAGAGGGGTTGAATGGGCAGTCAGTTGTTCATGACTTTTTTCTACTGCACACTGAGATCACAAATTAAATGAAAATAATCAGGGGCCTGTTAAGAAGTGAACCACAACAGAAACTGCCTGAGAAGTTGGTAAATAATTCTTGTGCTAACACCTTCCGCCTTCTCCTCAACTGCTGTGAGATTGATGCCATAAACATCCAGCAAGGCTCTCATTAATGCTCACTACTGGCTAGGGTTTCTCATGACCTCAACCAAAATTCGTCTCACAGAGAGAGTGGCCAGCCTTCAGCTCTCGCTACAGTTTATAATGAACCGATTCCTTTAGTTTCTACCTTCAAAAACTACCAGTAAATTTTGATAATAGTGACCTGCCATTAAGCAAAAATTAGACAAGTAGCTCTTTCTTTTGTCCAGATCATTCAGATTCTTTGACTCCCATGTTTCATTGTCATGTGTAAGCATATGCACACACACACATACATGTGCATGTAGGCATGTACCCAACTCCTCTAATGCTTGAAATTTGTTAGATTCTTTTCCCTTTATAGTTAGACATTAAAAATTGTATCTGATGAACTTCTCACAGAAGATACTCAACCTTCCAGAAGGCAGGACTATACATATGTTAAATAATGGCAAGCCCAGCTTTACTTAGCTGGTAGTTGTTCAAAAATATATATGTTGATTTCTGCTGCTTTTTTTTACTCCTTTTCTTTCATTCACTTTAAATCGTTAAAATTAAGTAATTATTTTAATTCTGTACAGTCATTTTAACTGTCCTACTGGCAGCTCCATAATTCTTGGTTGGAAGTATTGCAGAAAAGTGATTTTTCTTCATAGTCACATTATTTTGTAGGAATACCTTTTTGTTTCTGAATCTACGTATATGTATACACATATGATACACACATATTCATCATATATATATGTATGTATGTTTATGTACATATAAACATTAAACATTTAAGCTGACATATATATGGATATGTATATTTCTGTATATGTATCTACGTTTTCATTTATAAAATGTCAGTGTTGATACTGTTTTCAATTGATAGTGTCCACTGCGCAAAGAAGTGAGTTACTTTTCCAGTGGATTAGCAAGCTTAAAAGAGTCCTCTGGCTGTAAGTGGCAGATCCATTTCAAGCTTTAGAGTATTCTCTGTGTCCATAACATGAGTTGTAGTGAGAGACAGACTGAGATGAGAAAGTGAGGTAATTCACGTGCCATTTTGCAACATCATATGGCATTTTCCTTTTTTGGCTTGTTTGTAAGGACAGGCAGGCATTCCCTGTCAATCTCATGCAAATAACTCCAATGCATACATACATGAGCAATAATCTTGCTATTTTTGTCGCTTGAGTAATGCCATCGATGTAACTGAGAACTGAAGTGGGGGTGACACATTGCTAGAAACAAATCCCTATCGCCAAAGGCTCCAGGGGAAGTTCCGTGTCTAGTATCCTCATTAGCAAAAATATTAAGCAACACCACTCATTTAACATGCAATGACAAAAACACCCCCCTGTGCTAAAATCAGAGTCAATCTATAGCGGGACTTAATAAATGATGGTGGAGCTGTAACAGTTTCCTGAAATAACATTGGGAACATGTTTAGAAACTACCGTGCGGCATGCACATAAATCTTCCCTATACAGTTACCAGGTTGAGATCTCTGCCTACAGATTCCAGACAAAAAGGGTTTTGCAAATATTCTTTGCTTATTATTGCAAGCGTTTGTGGGACTGCCATCACAGCATTAGTCAAACACACCTAGCACAAAAACCTGGTGTTGATCTTCCAAATGTTTGTTGAAAAGTAACACCTATTTTTTTGTTCTGTTTATTTCTATATGTTTTCCAGTAGCAGATTCCATCTTTTCACAGGTCCGTGATTTGGACCTCCCTCCTGAATCCAAAGAACAGAGAGCATTTCACACAGTACAGGGCTTGACATAGACAGAGACTTGATTTCAAGTGCTTAGGTATTATCAAACCAGTACCTAGAAAGGCATTTAGTTGATCACTTAGGTGCCTGATGTGCCACCAGGCCTAAATACAAGAAAATCTGGTGACGGGACCAGTGATGCACGTGTTCAAGAGAGGACCCTTGAACACCAGTGGCAGGGCAGCCTGGACAGAAGTGCTCCTAGAGTGTGGGAAGGCTGGAAGGGAGGCATGGAGGGACAGCAGCATCCCAGAAGTGGTTGGGGGAATTTTTTTCTTGCAAATTGCAGCCTTGCAGCCTCTCTACACAGCCTGTCTGGAAATTCAGTTTAACAGTATGAAAGCCATTCCCAGGTTGAGGCTGTAGTTCCATTAGTACAGCAGGGCCAGATGGCATGAGCCCTGTGCCTCTTTGGTGAATGCCTACTGCGTTCTTGAGGAAGGATGTGAGCACATAGCTAAGTACTTTCCAGAAGTTTGTGTATGATTAGATTTCAGATAGTGAATAATTTATTCCTCATCTTTGCATGTAAACATTCTTAAAAGCTTTTTGATTAGTTATTTGGGATATATTTAATAAATGGGACAGATTGAAAAATCGGGAAAGTAGCTGAAGAACAGATAGATATGCATCTTAACGAAGTAAACTGCTCCAAATGTGGTTCGAACAAGCACAAACTGTGCTCCCATGGTCTTATGAGAGAAGCAGAAAGCATCCATTGTGAAGATACATTTCCCTGGGGAATGGGCACTGGTTTTTATTCCAGGCTTTGGCCTTTTTCTAATTACCACTAATTGTGCTAGCGATCTGACTTTGTGCCTTCTCTGCTAACAGCTGGATTTCATTCTTTTTTCTGAATTCTGAAGTTTCATAGATGAAATCAGAACATTGCTAAGCTGGCTATTTGCAGCACATTCCCCAGTAACAAAGATAATTTAAAATCTAACAGAGAACCTGGGATGGACTGGATTCTGCAGCTCCTATGAAAGTGCAGAGTATGTCATTCAGTATAGGCTTAAAAAATGAACTATATGAGCCCAGAACTGCATGACACTTCTGTAAAGGTATGGCAGACTGTCTGGCACTTGTTTTTTCCTTCACCTAGGCCTTTGACATTTCTACTCCCAGCATTAGTCTAAAGTGATGCAACATAAGGCATCAGCCAAGAATAGCTTCAGAAAAACAGCCATTTTTGGAAGCTATTTTAAAGTTGCTTTGCAAACCCAAACACTTCAAAGGCAGCGTAAACTGTGGTTGTCCTGTATATCACTAGGAAATAAAAAACATACACCTCCTTAAATAGAAATAATTTTATGATGCTCCAATATTTTAGTTGTTGTCTGCATCATTTTGATTTCTGCTTAATTTCTAGGCTATTTTGACAATCCTTTTCAAAAATGTTAAAGAAAAAATTTTCTTTAGAAAAATTGTTTGGTTTTCCTGTTTTCACAGAACACAATCTATTTGGATACTACAATCATACCTCAAGCTTTTACTGAAGCTTTAGAATGTGACTTCTTGTGAATCCCTCTGTGGCAGAGCTCTCAGATTGCCTCTCCCAACCAAAAGAAATGCCTTGTGTTTTTAAGACGATGAATTTCCAGCATAATGAATTTTTGAGGAAAGGCCAAAACAAAGAAACAGATCTTTGAACTCACTGAAAGAAAATAAATTTGGATCTCTCCAAGAAATAGTCCTCTGTTTTGGCCAACAAAGCAGGAGTGTTGCCAGTCACTCAGTAAACTTAGATTGTGACCGGATTCTCCTGTGGTGTTGCAGTTCACTTTTCCAAGCTTGTTTCTTTGGACAAATGTGGTACATTTTCTTCCCTGTTTTGGGGAAATTTGCTTCCTCAAAGGCAAAAGTGACACTTCCAGCAGTGTCTGATACCATAGACCATGAAAGTCCTCTACCTTCATAGCAGTGTGTAAAAGGAAAATCCTGTTTTCTTCTTCCATGAATTTATACTAGGTCATGACAATTTTTTTCTTTTGATGTGGTAAAATCCATGGTGACCATCTCTATATCTGCAAGGAGCTGATCTGGCATATGTTCACTTGCTGTTGCCACTTCCCTCTCCAGCATACCATCCATTTGGTTACCAGGTAACACACATTGCTAGGCATTTGCATTAAGCATCGATGCTTGTCGTGTTTTTAAACTGAGTTTTTAAAAATAACCAAGATTAAAATAGGACTGTGTTATGGCTGGGGAATCTTCAGATTCATTCTAGTGACTTGTCAGGATATCAGCAGTATAAAATCCGTCTGTTGACAAAGATATTACTGTTTATTAAGCACAGGGCCAAATCCCTGTGGATGCCAGTGCTTTTGGTGTTGATAGCTAACAACAGTTTGATATAGTGCCATATGACAACATAAGGCATTATTCTCCTCTTCACTTGAAAAGAATAGTGGGCCAAATTCAAGTCTAGTTTCAGCAAGTGAAAACCTGAAGTTATTGGAATGCATTTTGTGTGTTTTACAGATGCATTATGTCCACTAGGAAAAATTTTAATCACTTCCTACGGAGTAAGTAGCAAGCGTCAAGTTCTCTACCAAAATGTGATCCATGATGATGTCAATGCCAAAGTCAACTTTTCATCTACAATTTTGGGGAAAATCTTTTTTTCTGAAATTCATCTTTCACAGTTTTGTGTGGAAAATTATGACTTTCAGACAAAACTAGAAAATCAACACAGTAATGAAAAATCATACTTACGCCTGCTTTGTTGGAAAGTGGAGCAGCCCAGGTCCCACAATTCACTGTGAAAGTTCATTCACTCGAATGGTTAAGCAAGGTGGGAGGTTGGAGACATTTTATTGGAAGTGGAGCCCATCTAGACAGACTTTTTGCTAAGACTGAAAGTATAGGTATGAATAGCGCATTTGAACCAAAACTTCCATATGGCTTTGTGGCAACATTTCCAAAATTAGTGTAGCAGTTTGAGCCACATTAGAAATCTAAAATCTAATTTTTAGGCTTCCCCCACCCCTTCTCAACAATTTATCCTAACACCGGAGAGAAACTTTCAGGCCAGAGGCTTCTGTAGGGGAAGGGGGAAGTATATACATTTATTTACACAAGTAAATACTATACATATATTACATTACTATCAGTCAGTCCTTTCAAGCCCCTCCTTTAACTTTAGTCCAGGAGCAGCCTTTAAGGCTGATATGTAACACAGTCTGCCGTGGGAGTGTTCTGGGCTCCTGAACACTCCCTCCTCACCAAGTCCAGCAGTTGTTTGTTGCAGTCTCTCCTCCTCATGAAGTCTGAGAAGATAGCTTTGAGTCCTAGCTCTCCTGCTGCTGGTGATCTCTCCCTCTTGGTGTCCCACCTCGGTTCCTAGGCTGCTGCAGTGTAGCTTATCAAGCGTCCACATCCTGGAATCTTCATTCCTCTAAGTCAGTTTTTGGCTGCCTCCGGTCAGCCTCGGCAGGCAACTCCTGAGCCTCTCTTGGCCCGTCTCCAATTTCGCCTGGGATTCTTCTCCCAAGCACCGAGCTGATTTATCAGCCTGTCCACTTGGCTCTGCTCAAGTGCTGAGTCTCAAATCCACCCCCACCAGCCTAAATGCAGTGGGGGGGGGAAGCCCCTAGCCTTGTCACAGGCAGCTCGGTTCAGTTATGCACTGTCCAAGCATCGCCGGCAGCTGCACGGGGGGGGGGAAAGAAGGCCTGGCCTCCTCCCTCTTACCTCAGGTGCTGTGAATCTCTTCCTTCACAGCACACGCTCCAAATGCTGACTAATTCCAGCCAAAGGCTGAGCTGGGGGGTCGCAGGGCTCCCCTCTCCCCACCCCAGAGGGAAAGAGAGGGAGCCCAGCCACTCCCTGGCCTTGTCCACCTACACGCAGCAGACACCAACAACAAAACACCCAAGACAGAACTGCCAACTATTTCCGATGCTGTGATATATGATTTTTGAGCAGAAGCGAACAACATGGACAGTGATTGGCTCTCCAGGGAACACTGTCCTGGCACCCAGTCACCTGTGAGCCCCTCGAACTCTCAAGGGGGACCAATTTCAAACTATGACAATTAGGCACTTTGTATCTGCATCCAAAGACTTTAAAATGAAAAAAAAAAAAATAAAAAATCTGATATTGCCCCCAAAACTAAAAGTCTTTCATATATTTGAGTTTATAGGTTCTTTAAGGCTATCACACAGAAAATTTACCATCCCACAGAAAATTTACCATCCCTTCTAATGTATATATAATTTTTGGTACAAAAGTCTTAATGATTTTGAACGGAGAAAATAACAAATGGGTTTTTTGGCTGAGCTTTAGGAGGGCCACAGATGAGCTGTTTTCTGGTAATGCCAAAGGATGTTCCTAAAGAACGTTCATTAATGAAGAGACTGGGAATTAATACTTTTGTGTGAATTACCAGTCAAGGCAGAATCACACCTGCTAAAACACCCAGTGGTTTAGCCTTAAGTTTTGAGATCTGGCATTAAACAAAGCACACGCAGAAGCTTCATAAAACACTTCTGGATCTTACATATGTGTTATAGCTTATATCTTCAGTTTGCTATTCAAATATGTTAGTTCTCAGTCTCTTTTTTTTAATTTATTTTATTGTGTATCAGAAAGAATTAACTGTCTTCCAGATATGTTAATCACTAGTATTTCTGTAATTTCTTCTTCCAGTGCCAATTTGAGGCATTTTATGTAACTAATATATAAGTTTTTCCCTTCCAAAAGCAATATTTGCGTCTCCCAGATGATCTTTTGGAGTGTTAGTTTACTCCCTCTGTGTTAATGGATATATTTGCAATGACTTCACCACAAACCAGATAAAGCCCAGAAAAATATGATCTGCAATGAGTGTTTGATGATGTTTTTCTACTGCCATGGTATCTGGTGGTGACAAAACTATGCGGCTGTATAGTTCATTTTCATATTTGGTCCCTGAACGTGTCTTCAAAATGCTTCAGTACATTAAAGCATGTGTGTGTTAAAATAAGAAAACTATTTGTGGAAGTGTCAATCATGAAAAGAAGTAGCAGGTGTAAATAAATTATTCTTTAAACTCATGGCCTGCCTGAGTAACAATAGGATGGAGCTATTTGTTGCTGACCACAATGTGTGTGGACAGGGAGAGGAGATGGGGAGACACTGAAGAAAATAGTTATAATGCAGACAGGTATACATCTCAAGACAAATTCCTCCAAAGCTGGGAATGCCCTTCTGTGGCTTGTAAGTAACCTGCAGGATCCAGTACTGAGGAATGATTCTGAGTGGGTAATATAATGACATTTCCATTCTGTGGTTTCATTGATGGTGTCTCTTCAGCTGCATATGGAAAATAGAGTGGTTATTCCAGCCCATGAGCTGCTCAAGGGAACATCAAGATTCACTGGGTCTTAATTACTGTGCTGCTTCCCTACAGATTGGTCTTGTTATTGGTTCATTTAGATTGCAGTATCTCCCATGGCACTTCTTGTACTTCACTATCACCAAGCACCAGAGATGATGTATCAAAGACAGAGGCTAGGAAATACTATTTGTATCCGGACAAATATTGCTGTGCAAACATTTGCATTTCTAGTTTGCAAGAGGAAATCAAGTATTTTTAAGACCTCTAAGATCTTCCTTAGCAAACTGCTTTTCAAATTATGCTAATAGATAGCATTTATTGTATTATGTATTACAGTATTTATTCTTAGTGAGCTATTCAAATGAGATAATGATAAAGAGTGACAGGACTGAAAACAAAAATATTACATTACTTAACCACTGCCAAGAATATGAAGCATTCCTAGAAATTAAAGGTGTTTTCAAAGAACTACTTATGATACCAACAGACAAGTTCGGTGCTGGGCACTTCTATGAAGGGACAGTTCCATTTTCTAAAGAGTTTTAGATATATATAAACAGTGGAATCCTGTGTGTAGTTTAATTCTCCCATTAACTTTAAGCCTTACTTGGCTGTCACATATTTCAGTTGATAGAACATTTGGACTCTCCATGAAACATTTGCAAAAAAAAGTTCCTACTTAGAGCAACTTTCAATTCAGTAACTCTAAGGGGGTAATAGGGTGTCTTTCCTGTACAAAGAACAGTTTTTCCCCAAAGGATTATAAATTCTTTGAAGAAGCAGAGTTGTATTTAATGGCAGTATTCTTCCCTGAGCCAAGTAAATTGCTTCTGAAAGCTATAAGTAAAGCCTCAAAACAGTATTTATTTATGAAAAGAATTAGCAGTTATAAAAAGGTGTGTTAAGTGTATCTAATTTGAACACCTGACTAATGAAACCAGACATATAAAAAGCATTTTGATTAAATTTTGTATTACGGTGTGGCAATTCTACAACCTCGGCTTTTAAACAGAACTATGTATTAGAAACACACTAAATAAAAGAATGATCCATTATGATTACCACAGAAGTTGTGGCAAAATTGCGTTTTTTCCAGATGTAAAACCTAGGGTGGGGAGAAATCCCTTCTGGCTGGTTTAGAAGATTGTGAGAACATTAATAGAGGGATGTTATGGATGGTATATCTGTTGTGGGTTGCCAGCTTGCCAAAACACTCCCAAGACATAAGCACAGCCAGTAGACAGATAGTGATGGTCAAATGGGGAGAAAGGCAGGGTGTCTATGCAAAGTCCTCAAATCCCAAGCTGAATTTAAATTTGAATTTTCTTGACAAGAACAATGTGGGAAGAAAGGTGGTGGTAGTACAGTCCATCAGCCATCTGATAAATACCCCACAGGATGCAACAGGGCAGCTGGCACTTTGGTGGCATCCACATGAAGGGAATTGGATCCTGGATATTTGGCTTCTTATTGATCTAGTCAAGAATATTTACTACAAGAAGAAACTTTGTTTAAAGGAGTATTTAACTAAGGTTTTCAAGATGAAGACCATGATCAGAGTGAATTTATGAATGCGTTTTTATAAACACAGGTTCAGAAAAACTCTTGCAGTTTGAGAGGCACTGAATAGTAATGCATTTATTTGCTTTTCTTGATATAATATTTAATTGACAAAACACTCTGATGGCTCTCATGTTTAGAGACATCAGTGGTTAGGTTTTTCTGCAAAGCTTGAAAATAAAATAAAAGAGCCTATAGATCAGAATTTCTCTGGATATTTTAAAGTAAACATCTATTCAATTTCAAATCTGGTGTACTTTCTTCAATAAAAAAGTGGATATGGATCACCAAGAAACTTGCCCTTTTGCGTCTATGTCTTCCCAGAAGGCTTTGATCACTGCATGATATCATGAACCATTAATGTCACTATGGCATGAGTTAAGGACAATGTTTGTCTTGAGCTCAGTTGCTACTACCAGCAAGTTTTGCAATCTCAACAGTCATTCCTAGTCCAGTGTCACAAGGGTATATTCGATGTCTTGACTTAATGGGTAGCTTCAATCGATGTTGTGCCATGTTTCACTACATAACAAGTCATTCACTTGATGTATTGAATTTTATTACAGGGATAACAGTCCAATAATCTCTTACAATCTGAAAACACAGCTTCCCTGGGCATCACCCCTTTCCTTTGGAAAGGAGCAAACACTCACAACAGCTAGGAAAACTTATAACACATTTGAAGTTCATTTTCTTATTTTCAAAGGAAAAAGGAGAAATGTCCATATCTCTTTTTTTGTAGCCTCCCTCCTAGGAATTACACAATATACTATGTTGGGGGTTTTTTTGGTGTTGGTGTGTTTTGGGGGTTTTTTTGTTTGGTTGGTTTTGATTTCGAAATTTTTTGGTTTGTTTTGTTGGGTTTTGTGATCCACAGAACCTGATTTGGAGGTATGCACCAGTAATTCCAACCAATTCATGATGTGATGACAGTAACACAATAAGCACATTTGCATTTTGATCTCGTTATGCCTTAGATTGAGACAGAATTATGAGTGCTATAAAGTGAACTGAAAAGGCATTTCTCCCACATTTAGGAGAAAATAAGCCATGAGCATATATGTACACCACACCAGTCTCTGTAAATTCAGCTGACTGCCTGCAGCCTAATTTCAGGACTTTAAAATGATAAAGAGAGAAAATGTGTATAACTCTTCCCATGAAACTGCAATAAAATGGTTAACACCATACAGCTAAGTCTAAGCTTTAGGACTGTAAGAGACTAGTGTAACAAGAACAACACCAAGAAGGGCATATATGCAACAGGTTCTGCCTTAGGTAAAGCAGCAATACATTCTCCCATGCTAAATTAAGTCAAAAAAAATCAAGATGCTCCTCATCTATACGTGAATGCCTGACTCCTGTTTATATATGTGAATGGGATGAGATGATGTTTCTTACTACAAATCATTTGGAAGAAACGGAATTTTGGTAATGCTTGGACAATTATTTTTATGACTTTTTTTTTTTTTAGTTCAAAGAGAGGTTACTTTACTCATAAATTTCAAATCGATATGAAGAATGATGGTGGAAATGATTCATTACCAATCTTGAACTCTCAGATTGTTTGACTAATGAAGTTGACATCTTTATCAGTACCTGTCATTTCACAGAATGCACCTGCATTTGCAAGTAGATTGCACAGGTAAGGGCACAGTATTGATAGTGGAATCAATCAAATTATTCTGCTTTCAGACCAGAAAGATTCGTTCAGCAAATTAAGCTGTCTGTAACTGAGCCTTTTTTTCCTATACTGTCCGTCCATTTTTCAGCTAAATGAGTACAACAGGATGGACAAAGATGCAGGTCTTAAAAGAAGTCCAGAAGTCCGAAGTGGTGCTCAAGTATCTCTTTCCTGAACACAGAAGAAATTTCATCTATGACAGTTTTAGAGGACACTCACTAAATGCTTAGAAAAATCAAAGGCCTGATTCAGTTCCTTCCTGTGATATGCAAAAATTTTATGTATTGTAAACCATATCATACATCATAAATTCATATTAATATATCTCAGCTGCTTCATATATCATAAAAAATTTCCAGAAAATAGATTTCAAGTGGGCACTTTCTTCTATTCTGCTATTCACAAAAGCTTAATGTTTGTGTGCGTAGATGCCCAGCTAAACATATTTAGCTGATTTCCCAGTTACACCCAAGGAGTGCACTGCATGACACTAGTAAAGCCATATATAAGCCTGCCAGCGTGAATTTTAGCAGCCGAAACCTCCATGCTTCCAGATTCTACTGTTAGAGTTGTTAAGGTGTATGTGCATTTATGTGGCTCATCAAAAGCTTCCAGACAGCTGTGACTCATCATGCTACACACATGTTCTCTGTCCTTCCACGGTGTGTCTAATGCATGTTGCAGTGCCCTAAGAGCCAGCACGACAGTTTTCTCTCCCTGAAAGTTGTCCACAGCTGGTAGCACAGCATGATACAACTCAGATGGAGCACAGTCAATGGCTCAGGCCCCAACTAAAAAATTTTTGCACTGATTTAATGCCACATCAAACCAATGTACTGGTATAGTTAATTAGCCTGATCACGTAATAAGGAAGATCAAAAGAGTCACAATGTGTGTAATTGAGTAGCAGTCTGCAATCTGCAGTTTGTGTAGAATTTCTTATCTAGTTATAGAAAAGCATAACCCTTTTCTGTAGGTTGAAGTCCAGTAACGAGTCTAGGCCAACTCAAAAAGTCTAAAAAATTAAGCACACTAAAACAATATTTACTACCGCAGTTTAATGAGTTTTTTTTTTCTGTAGAAAAAGAGATGTATACATGCAACAATAAATCTTTAAAGAACTTGAGAAAATACACCCTTAATAATTAGATACCTCTAATGAAAACCTGCCAATATAGCGTATTCAAAAAATGCTCTCGATTTAATACATGGTTATTTGGGCAATCTCAAAAGCTTAGAGAACCATTAATCATGATGATGAATTCAAGTACATTTAATTAATGCGTTCATTTTTTTTCCCATTTATATGTTTTGTCCTGCCCATATAGTTCTCACTTATAGGCATCTTTCTTTCTAAAAACAAATCAGTTTAGCCAAGAAACCATTCGGGAAAATGACATGCTTTCATCATGTTTAAAAGATTTAATTTGCAAAACTTTTGTTAAAAGAAAAGCAGGCAACAATGTTTATCATTAAGAGATGAGTCATGGTGTGATAAGTGGTTTGATAGCTCCAGTCTAACCAGCACCTCTGGCAACCTCAGTTACAGCGTGACAGTAGCCTTGGTGCATAAGCAGCAGCGTATTATGCCAAGGACATTCTTGTTCACTGAAAATCAATTTAAATACCATCACTTAAACTATGATTTGGTAAGATTTTGCCCTTGAGTTTCATACTTATCCTAAAATAGTATGGAACCACGTTATACATTATAGCTGTGTAGTATATAAAATACCAGTGCTAGGCCCTGTACTGAAAGCTGTCCAGCTGTGCTAATGCACCTCAGCACTGTGACTACTGTGAATACAGTGATCCCAGTGCTTTCATTGCACTGCACAGGTATATTCCTACTGGAAATGGGATGATCTATGCAGTAAGAGAAAAAAAACCAGTGCAGCCCCATCTCAGGTGAATGAAGGTGCTGTGAGGGATGTGAAGGTTTCCTCATCCTGGACACTGTCTTTCCAACAGCCAAGTCCCAGATGTCTTGTAGTTCTCTGTGTGAAATCTCTGCACACCAGACAAATTAGATATGTAGCTACTTTGGTGGAGACAACTGGAGGCATTTCTGCTTTGTACCAGAAAGAAAACCATGAATGGCATTCAGCACATTTTTTACTTAGAGATAACATAGCAAACAGCAATTCTTTGAACACCTCACAGAACCAGTGAGGCCGAATTTCCTAAAGATCTGTGTCTGAGTGTTAGTACTGAACATAAATTTTAATATTCATGACAAGTCTTTTCTACAACTTTGATATTTATAAGGGCTTCTCTAGGGTGAATTCTCTGATGCCTAATAGGTCACACCACAGTTTTTTCCATAGTTACAGATATTTTTTTCCATTACCTGGTGAAAAACACAAGATTTTCTTATAAAATTGGAACCAGCTCCTGCCTTAGGGCTGTTCACTCACTAAAGGATAATTCTGCTAAAAGGAGCTAAATAGAATAATGCAGATCTACAGTACTCAGAGCAAACCTGCTTAAAATATTCAGATGGTGAAAACCATTAGATATTTTCACTAGTAATAACTAGGAGAGATAAAGTATTTTCTGGGAAGCGTTCTCTTACAAAGCAGTTCAAATGTTGTTCCTAGTCATACTAAATAATCAAGAAATTAGAGGAGAAAAGGACTGTGTACTTATTGAGGCATCCAACCAGAAATCCAGTATTACAGATTTTTACTTTTTCTAATCCACTCATTTTCAACTGGTGTGGACTTTAAAATTACCTTTGGTTTACAGAATTTAAAACAGATCTTATTGCTCTGCTTCTCAGTCTGCTTGAGCTTATTTTTTGTTTCATAGAAAGTCAATCTTTCACATGGGAGAAGAAAGACATGAATGTACTTTCTGATCTCAGAATTGACAAAAATATTCAGTTAATCTTCACTTTATAGAATGGATGGTTATGTCTTAAATGATGGCAGAATTTCTTGGTATAGTGATCTAATTCTGTAAGTAAGTGGTCCTTTGAGAGATAGAAATGTCCCTTTGAGAATTTACACTGGGTGCTCACTCTGAACACCCTAACTTAATTGCATAAGCTTATGACTTAATGGTTTCTTTGTTGGAGGGTCACAGGCATTCATCAGTCTGAAGATCAGGTACATCTGTTTGGCAGCACGCATTAAAAAACCCATTTATTGTAAGACTCTCATATTTGCCCACAAAACTAAAGATTCAAGTCCAAGAGTTTGTTTAATAGATTAGCCATGCTTCATGTAACACAACTGATGTTAATGTCTGTCTTTAAGAATAAAAGAGACTATTTGCTGAAACAGCCAGGAAAGAAAGACGATGAGAAAGCAGAGAAAAAGAATTACATCCCCACCATGGTTTGCTTCTGTCCCTCCATATCACATTCTATGGGTGGATAAATCTATTAGAGACTTGTCAGGTCTTCCTCTCTACAGTTGTGGTCTCCTTCTCTTGCAAATGGACATACAGGTTTTTAGTCTTTTCTATCGTGAAGGACTGAACTAATAGCATAGTTTTCTCACTTGGGTCTTCAACCCAGAGAGAGTGTAAATATACAATTATCTCTATCACAGGGTTTCTCTGCTCTGTAATTGGCTTTGGAAGCAGGACATGGTATGTTTGCTACTCTTATGAACCTGGCCCTCACTCTTATAACAGCAAACACAACAGCGGAGGTGAAGCTAGCGTCCAACATGAAACCCCATGCTCATTATCAATAAACACAGCACATCTCATTTAACTTTTAAAGTCAACTTATGTGGCCGCTTATCAAGAGATTTGCTATAATAATTTAAGGAATGCTTTGAACTTGCAATACGACTTATTTGCACAGATGTTTTCTCACTTAAAATCACAGAGACAGCCAAGGGGAGTTCCCAGAGGCGTGAACACAGAGCAAAGGCAAGAGGGTTGCTGCTTCGTAGCTACATGAGTATGCACTGTGCATTTCCACTAGCATGTGTGACATCTAAGTACTGTGACTTCATTGAAGGGTCAAAAATATGGCGCTGCAGACTACTGTATTTGCATATACAGCAACTATTTTTACATTATACTAGAAGAAGACATTAATTTGCCAAAATATATGTAAAAGGTCATAAACATGCAGATATTCGTGTGCCATCCATGAATTAAAGCAGTTCCTTGATGTCACACTTCCATATGAAGGTGAGGTTTTGATGGACAATGGCAGAAAATTGAAGGATGGCAAGCCAAGGTAATAAGAACAGATAGCAGAGTAGTCCATTGAATGAACAACAGCAGAACATCAAAATGACAGACAGAAAAGTGGTAGAAAACAGGGTGTTATGGTGCAGGGATCATGTTACCATCCGGAGTCTCTGGCGGGTTTGAGAATCACCTAGTGAGGGAGTGAAATTATATCATGACACCAGAAATGCATTGCCATGATCTCAGAACTCTACGCAAATAACAAATATGAATAATGAACATTTAAAGTAAGAATTATGCACCAGGCAAACAATTCATAAACTGGGATATTTATCTACATTTGCAAGTAAATTCAATTAATAAGCAAAGTAATAATAATCACACAAGTCTGTACATAAGCCACTAGCGAAGTTTTGGGGTCATTCTCTTGCTACTTTCATCTTCAACAGTCATCTCCAACCATGCGAAATGAATGTAATATTTTTCAAATCAGATTTTTTAGGATTTCTCACCTGCTTCAAAGTCACTGCAGCAATACAACCAATTATTCAGATACACTGAGAAAGAGGGTCCAGTGAACACTTCTGCAGCTAAGCTCAGCATATGACAGCTCAGCCTGGCTTCCTGGAGAAAAATCTTTGCCTTTGTCTTTCAGGTCCATTTTCTTTCCACAATCTCTTTCCCATCACTTCTAAATGCATTAGGCCATTTCAAAACATCTTATCAACCTTCATGAAAAATAGTGACAGGAGAGGAAGGGAACACACATTAGTCTCTCTGCTGAGGCTGCAATACACCTTTTCTGTTATTTGCTTAATTTAGTGGAAACACTGACCTTTCAGTGTATGGAGTTCAGAATCACCCACAGCATATATCATTAGCAGCTAGGGAATGGGACACAATGGATGGAGGATACTAAGTGTACCTGTGCAAGATAAGGAGTATTTTGGGAGTGTGAAGTAACAGAGCTTTAATAATAAATTTCAAGTACAATTGAATGTAGTTAAAGGTCACTAAAACATAAAACAAGAGCCACTTCAAAACCAACTTATTTAACCTACAGTAAGGACATGAAGTTTCATGACTCTGCTTCCAGTCCTAATCAGCTTCCACATTTGAATCATCGGGTTAGTTCACATTCCTCAAAACACTGTGTTTCATTGTTTTATCTATGCACTACTTTTTGCATCCTTCCACTGATTTGCAAAGGACATAATAAGCAAATTAAGAATAAGAGGGTTTTTTTGTGGTTGTTTCTTGTATTGTTGGGTTTGTGGGGAATTTTTCAATTTTCTTTTTTTTTAATGGAAACAATGAGAAATGTGTTCCAGCCAAGCTAGGAAAATGTGAATATGTAAATTGGCACCTCCAAGGTGGGTCTCTTAAACATAGTGTCATTCTATTTATCCTACGGTAGAGGAGATTAAAAAACAGCTATAGTAGGTATAAAACCTGTCTAATTTCAGAAAAAAATGTCTATTTCAGAAGAGATTATGGCATGTAACCTGCCAATTGAGATTTAATATATTTAGGGGAAACCTGAGGACTTGACATGTAATTTTAAAAAAGTTAGATTTCCTTGAGTTAAATAACACTTCATGGTATTAATCAACCCTCCCAAAGACAGCATCTTAAGGTATGCAGAATCCAAAGCAGAGCAGCAGCACATACCTGTGTCATAAGAAGCTATGCATTACTTGGGAAATTATTTCAAAAAGTTGGTCTCTTACTGGTTGTTATTTCTGAAGCTAGTTATGAACATATAGCTGCTTGAAATGTTCCCACAAAGACAGTGTGTTAGTATCAAGATGTTTGTTTAAATTTACTTTGGTTTGGTGAAATTCTATCATCCCAGAGCTGAGTTGCAAACCAACTCCCTGGTAGGCTGCCTTGGAACCAGGAACCTTACTGTTCTTCCAGGACACTTCATCAAAGATATCAAGCCTGCTCAGAAGCCTGGTTTGCCATGTCACAAGCAACCTGCTTCGTACCTCTCTGAAGTCCCTCATGCTACTGTTGGCCCCCATATACTGGTCTACGTTCAGATTTCTCTGAGGCAGGACCCTGGAAAACTGGTAGCCACCCACCCATAAAGGGCTTTCCTCCAGTTTTGCAGCAGTGGAAGCCAGTGAGAGCACTCACTCTGCAAATTTTCAAGCTCATACACCTTGGGTTTGAAGCCTGAAAAAATGTATGTGGGCTCACTGTGCAAGTGTGCCCCAGGCAGGGTTCACTCTCCACCACCGAATTAATCTGCAGCTGGTCCAGGAAGCTGTATTTTGTTAGCTGAGCTGCTGCCACTCTGGTTGGAAAAATCAAGAGTTCTCATGAACAGGAAACTCTGTTTTTCACATAGCTTTTTAAAAAAATATGGTTCTTCCCCAAAAGGAGTTTACAAATTGAAACCATTACCTGGCAACAACTTCATTATTGTTTGTCTTCAAGGAGGTTCCACTTGGGCTCTGTGCTCCATTTATACATCACAGCAGTACTCTCTTCTAGACATTACAAAGGATAAAAAGACTGTAGGGAACTCTTGAGGGCGAATGCTAAGAAAAAAGCAATTAAGTTAACTTATTACTCTATCAGATTCATCTACAATCCCATAAGAAAAAAACAAAACCAAAACAAAATAAAAAAAACAACCCATGTCTCCCTAATGCCTGAAAAATAGCTGAAAGTAATTTGTGGAGTTTTTTAGCTTGCTGGTTGTTTTGTGCTACAAGCCAGGAGCAGAATATAGTTATATACAAAGTGTTATTCACAGCTGGAGAAACGCAGGCTTATTATTTGGTCAGGGTCTGCCTGTGACATCAAGATATTTCATCAAAAGAGGAAATGTCCGCAGGTTTTCTGCATTCCAGTCCTGAGATTTAATCCACGGGGGAAAAGCTGAAGATGAAAAATAATGATGTGAATGAGAGCTCCAAGGCCTAACACTTCACTTGTGAACACAGTAAGTTTTAAACAAATTATCCACATGTAATTTATCATATTTAACTGCAGCAGCACAAGTTTATCAGATGTGTTGACAACAGCTTCAGTCTAATCTCTGGGAATCTTACTCCCCAGTTCCTGTCCCAATGTCAGAGCAGCACTAGGCTGCCTGAGCACAGCTCACTGCCCAGTACCTGCAGAACTGCCCTGCTCAGAGAGAGCCCCAAGCTGCGTTTCAGGAAAATGAATCTCCCTGTAGCTCCTGCAAGAGCCTGTTAGGGTGCAAGATATGGAGGAAGCTCTCCTCCCACATGCCTTGCCCTGTCTCTCTGCTCAGAGCCTCCATCCTCTTCTACCCAGCTTCAAGGGAGGAGCAAGGGATTGGCCTTATAACTAGAAGCTTCATACCTCTCACAACTTATCACAAGCTGATTCTCCTTTCTCTGCAACTGGCATCTTCCCATTGCAAAATCCTCTGCTCCTAGATGTTGCATTCTCCCTTACTAATAAAGGGAGATATTTAGCTGGCAATTCTGAGCAGCTGCTGAACATCCCTTGCTGTTTTCCTTCAGCTTTGACCTGTGAAGACAATGCCTTCTGCTTATGCCTAAACTATTGTGACAGACTACTTTTAATTAATTCATCATTAAATCATTTTTGACATAGAGCAGAAATAATCTGAAACAAAAAGCCTGAAAATTCTGACTCCCATTTCACCAGACTGGGGAAAGGCAGACAAATTGCTGCCTGCTACATAAACCCCAGGCAGGTACGGCAGATCTTCAAAGGAGCTTGGAAAGGATGTTTTCCATAACAGCCCTCCTGGGAATGGAGAGTCCCACTTGTGCGGCTCTGTCTCCACAAGGATGGGAAAGAAGCTGTGCATTGCATCAGTGAGGAAGAGGCAGCGGATGTGGAAGACAGGAAAGCCATCTTCTCAGAGATGGTATTTAGTGAAACATTGTTTCATTGCAGAGCTTTCAGAGCTCAAAGTTAGAAGGCAATATGGGATCATCTAGACAAACATCATGCTAAGTATATGTTTGGCTATAAGCACCCCATGGCTCTGCCTATATAATATAATCAGGAAATACCAGGTCTTTGGAGTGACAGGATTGGGTTGTATAGACTGCTCCACTGTCAAAAACTTGGACCAAGCTACTTCAACCTCTAGAAAGTGATAGCAGAGCAAGTTTAAACCTGGGGTACATCTTCCCTGAGATCCATGAGCAAAGCTTAATAATTTCTCAGGTTGTGATCTGGCATAGGGCCAAAATAAGGGATCTCAGTTTAAAGGTCTGTGAATAATACCAGATAATATTTTAATTGTCAGAGAGGATTAGCATTCAGCTCATGCTAAAAAAAATAATAAAATATGAAGATTACATTACAAAATATGATTTTATTAAAAAAAATCAAAATGTAAGCTAGAATAACACACTACGGAAGGTTAAAAAAAGTCTTTTGAGTTTGTGGAAATCATCACTATCTTATATTGCACAAAGGAGAGCTCTTTATCCAAATGTTGCTGGCTGGAGCTCCAGGACCCGCTCAGCAGGCATTCTATTTGCTTGACATAAAACCCAACCAGCAAATCTGATCTATTTGACTTCTGCATATGAGATGTCCAAATTTGAAATAAGTCACTTTGTACAACTCTAACAATTCAACTGTAGTCATAATGATATGCCTTTGTTTATTTCAAGTTTGATTTCTGCCTGTGTTATGTCATGTCTATAACTGATTTTAACCCTGATGCCAATTACTATTTTCTCGTGCAGGTTAGTCCAGAATAAAACAAAAATAATAAATTTCCACCCAGAGAAGAAAGGGATAATGAAACAATTTTTATAAACAGACAAAAAGCAGCCCTCAAAACCCATCCAAGTTGTGGCTAACTTGACAATGGCATACTGCCCACGATCTGTCCTTCCTGTCTATGCTCTTGCTCAGCTCTATTGCTGGTTTTGTGATACCCAGCTCTGTAAGTTTCCACTTAAAGCACTAGAGATGGAAAAGCTGTCACTATTGTTCCTGCATGCAGCAGCGTATCATTCCTAGATGTGTCCACAAGATAGCCTTTAAACAGTAGTGAGACTGCTGTCCCATTGCATCCTGTGAAAACACTTCCAGGAGCCCCTCTAGAACCCAAGACGTGGAAAAAGTGTGTTGGAGCCTGATCTGTGGCAACAAGAATAGAAAACACATTATTCTGAATTGTAGAAATATGATATAAGGAAATCCAAACCTGAAAAATAGAGGGAGGGAAAAAACAAAACAAACCCCAAACCACTCATTAAGAAGCATGGAAAGCTATTTCCAATATTCAGGAAGTCCTTAATCCAGACCAGACTTGGTCTGAAACTGTGGTGGGCTATGCTATTGCCAGATGCTATTTCCAATGTGATTTATTTTAAGAGAATATTAGACTTGGCCAAGAAGCTGCATTTGTTTGACTTGTTTTTATCTGCAAGTCTTGGGTGATAGAAAGGGCACTGGGATGGGGCTCACTCTTCTCCTAGAACTGAACCACTTATTTTTGCCCTTTGTTAGACTCATCGCTTGGAAATTAGGATGCATTTCAAAACTGTCCGATGTTACACTTTGGGTTTGCAATAACTAAGATGATTACATTCAGGAAAATGATCAACTATTTATTTAGACAGGTAAACTTTGATGCTGATTAGAGCAGTCCTCCTGTTGCTGGTGCTTATTGTAAAGTGATGAATAGCCTTTATACCAGTCTGTAAGAGAATCATTCCCTTCTCCACAGGAGAATGTCTCCAGCATTGCTGGGGCAGGGAATGAAAGCCCTGGGTTGAGCTGAAATGGGTTCCTGGGCCATGAGCAGAGATTATGGGAGTCTCCAGGGGAGGTTGGGCAGGGCCAGCAGCCCTGGTAGTGCCTTCAGGGCTTTATAAACACAAACCCACTTTTCTTTCTTCAAAAGGAAGCAAATGTGTGGGTCACATGAGTTCACTGATGTGGTAAAAATGGTCCAGCAATGGAGAAGACAAGTATTTTTTACAACAGTTATACTGTGATTTTGAATGATCCTCCTGGTCATATCAAGATTTAACTATACCTTTCCAAATGTTTGCCATTTTCTTCCATCCATGCTTTCTTCTACCCACCTTTTCTCACTCCAGGGAGGCATTTGGGAAGCACTGCTTCACAGAGACCTAATGAGCTCGTCTATGCAAATCAGGCTTTAAGCGAGAAGGAAGAGATCCAGCATGTTCACGAGGATGGTCTTGGTGCATGAAAGGTGCTCTGAAGAACATCGCTGTAATGAGGGAGAAAAATCCTGAAGCAGAAAGCTGGGTAGGAAAGAAATTTCTCTTTCATTCAAGCTGTTTCTTTCTTCCCCTTATCTGATCAACTGAAACAAAACTCCTCTGAAGGAAATCTTTCCCACACAGTCTGCAAGACACTGGTGATCAGCATGGCCATACATTTTACATTTTATTTCTGGTAAATATAGAAACCACAAAGGCTTCCCTTCAATTTCTAAAATGCTGGTGTAAGAGCACAAGATGGATGTTAATGAATATAAAAAGAAAAGGAGCAAACAAAAACCAGTTAGCATTTGCTTATGAAGGAAAATTGAGTAACATAGATCTAGTGATATAAACATGTATCTAGGTATGATCATGTATCTCTATTTGCAAAAATAATTTCCCAGAATAAAGTTACTTTTACTGTGGACTTACTAGCACAGTAAAGATTTTTTTATTTCAGAATAATTCTTCTTTTTGAAAGCAGAACAACTGCTCATTCTGGAGCAGTGTTTACACAGCATGCACACCAGCGTAGCTGAAAGACTGTGGCAACCCACCTATCAACTGCTCTTTCTGTCAGTTTTACCAATAAAGTCCTATTAGTGTCTGGGTGTGTGTATGAGAGGGAGATAAGACGGTCTCCCTTTATCAAAAATACTGAAAAATCAAATATTAAAATCTCAAGAAAACATGATCTGCTTCAAAACCACTCACTGCATGATGAAAAGCAGAAGAGGAAAACTGCAGCTCCTCAGATCCTATTATTTAATGAGAATATGAAGGAATAAATTCCAATTTCCTACAGTCTCGTAGGCTTTAATGGCTGCAGTGGCTAAGAAGACACAAGCTCCAGTTGAACTTTTCTCACTAGTGTAACATATACACGCAGATTTTGAAGTATGTCACAACATGAACTCCTAGTGCCACCCTTGCCATGCTCTGGGCACAAGGGGATATGTAGCAAGCCCCTTCACCCAACTATCTTCTTTTTCTTAAACTTCTTAGAATTTAATTGTCTTTGAGAGTTTTGCCTACCTCTCACATTCAGTTTCAACTGATCAGTGCATTCAAAAACTAGGAATGAGGCACGTAGACACATGTACACACAAGGGGTGGAATGTATAAAATACATAGATGCTTACATTTCAGCTGGGGAGTAGCTGAGGAGAGGAATGGGTTGCTATGGAGCTTTGTTTATCACATATAAGATACAGAAGAGAATTTCCTTGATTGACCATAAGGGTAGGCTAGGCTGAGCAGCATAGGCATGGGCGTCTATGCCACAGATGCCCAGATTTCAGGCAAAGAGCATTTTGCTGGAGCTTTCCATAGAAAACTAACCTTGAACTCGGCAATGCTTAGGACTTCCACTGCTGTGGTAGCCATTCAGAAAACTTCTGAAGGTGGGCCAAGAGCAGATGGTTGAACGATTTAAAAAATCATACATCTCTACGTTCCCAAGCCAGTGGGCAAGGAAGTACATAAAATGGGTGAAATCTGACACAGTAAACAAGCATTCAAAGTTTAAGGCAATTTTTAATGGGTTGTAATTGAAACCACAGTGGCAAATACTGCCCAATCTCTTCCTTGGGTGGCTTTCAAAAGTATTAGGAGGTCTTTGCATTAAAAATAAAAATAAAAAAAAATCAGAAAAGACAAACATTTTTTTGGAAAGCCTTTATCCCAGCTGTGAAATGTGCAACAATGAAGGCAAAATCGCAGAGCCATAGGATGAGATGAAGCTTGACCAACACAGTTCAGAAGGCAAAGCTGCAGAGGAACTGTTATGAAAACCGAGAAATAAAGAGCTTGAAAAGGAGAATAGCTTTCTAGTTCGATACCTAAAATATAGAGGGGTATCACTGAATGAGGGTGAGAGACTTCCTCCCGTTATCAGGAATGATCACAGACTTCCCATTAAAAAGCAATAAAGAAGAACTATTAAACCCTATGGGAGGCAGCAGAAGTAGCTGAAGTCTTGATCGCAGCCTGATACCCTGTCAAGACTTGATGACAAAAGCGCATAAATCCACACCCCAGGTGGGTGACTGACTCCCCAGGCACTGCACCTCTGCTGTGGCCCTCGGCAGGCCCTCAGCGGGCCAACAGTGGGGCTGGGCCAGGGCTGCCAGGTCGGCAGCCAGACTCGGGAACAGCGCTGTGTCCTGCGTTGTGTGCCTGTGCCCTTCCCGGTCTGGGGAGAGGAAAAGAGGGGAGGGGTGCTGTAGGTGTACCACTGACCAGGAGAAAGTGGTGTGTGTGTGTGTATGTGTGTGGGAGAGGACAGCATATGGAAGTGCGTGTGTGTGTTCGTGCATGCACATTTCCTATCTAGGAGCGAGGTGTGCGGGGAGGTCTGAGTGTGTGCGCATCCCATACATAGGAATGTTAACGTGATTGCACCCTTGTCTGAGAGGGGAATCCCCTGCCTAGGGTGGGCGGTTAGTGTGTGTTGTGTATTTGTGCATGTGTGTGTATCCCCTGCCTGGGGGGGTTAGTGTGGGCTGTGTGTGTACATGCATGTGCACGAGTGTGCGTGTGTGGTGTGTGTTCATCCCCCGCCTGTGGCACTGGTACAGTGCCTGTGCGTGGCTGCATGTGTATGTGTGCGTGTGAGCGCATCCTCTGCCCGGACAGGGGTGTGGGGGTGTGTACGCAGGCCCGGGCAGGGGGTCGTGCGGGGCGGGGGCTGCGCAGCCCCGGGCAGGGGGTCGTGCGGGTGCGCGTAGCCCCGGCGCGGGCGCGGCGCTCGGTGTGCGCGCGCCGGGCGGGGGGGGCGGGGGTGCCCCGCGTGCCCCGGCGGAGCGGCCGTGCCCCCCCGCCCCGCCGCCGCCGCCGCCGCCGCGCACAGCCGCCAGACACGGCGGGCCGCGCCGCAGCCGGCGGCTCGCATGCAGCCGGGGATTACCGGCGGGGCGAGGGCAGCGCGGGCTCGGCTCTATCCCCTCCTCGGTCCCCCCCCGCCCGCCACCCAGCCGCTCGCCGCGCGGGCTCCGGCGGCTTTTCATCTACGGGGGTAGGAGCGAGATGCCTGTTGCCGTGCTTCTTCCACCCCCAGTCCTCTCCGTGCCGGGGGGGCGGATGTGGGAGCTGGGAATGTAGAGGAAAACCCTCCCCGGGAAGAAGCGACCAAAACAAATCTCTCTCCGTGGCTTTGGCGGCCGCGCAGTGCTCGGGGAAGCCTCAGCAGCCCCTGCCAGCGCCGGGGAATCCCTCCTGCAGCCCCCGGCGGCGCCCCGGCGCCCGCCGAGCAAGGTAAGCGGAGAGGCATCCCTCCTCCGCCGAGGGCTGCCTTTTGTTTTATTTGTATTTTTTTAGAGCCGAGTCAATCCACGCTCTCCCGCTGATTGGACTGTGGAGGGAGGCGAGAACTGCCGGCTGGCACCGGTGGGCTGCGGGCGCCCGGCGACGGAGCGCCGCGCTCCCGCGGAGAGCCCGGGTGCGCCCGGGCGCGGCGGGAGCGCCCTGGGGAGGGGAACGCTCGGCGGGCGGGACGGACACGGGGTGTCCTCCCCGGCTGCCTTGATCGGTCTGAAGGAGGAGAGTGCAACCCTCACGCTGGAGCGCTTTGGAAACCATGGATTGTATTTTTGTTCCATCAGAGCTGCTAAAGGGAGTGGGGGGAATGACATTTCGTAGTATTCTACCTCCTGCTGTGGGTGAGCTCTACAGAGAAAGGCTCGTCATTTGTTTCCGACGCTCTAATAACGCTTGTGGAAACCTGATGATACAAAACCTCACTGTTCTCCGTAGCTGTCGTTGGAATTACCCCATCTACCCAGGGACTGAAAAATCCCCTCTATCAAAGAAAATACGTGTAGCATTGTGGTAGTCTAAAACATAGTCATATATGCTTTCTGTAGGTATGTAGCATGCTGACAGTTCCCTGGATTTAAAAACCTAAATGTCTTTATGAACAGGCATGTTCACTGGCTGTATGGTTTCTACAAACCGTTCAGTGTGTTTCTTCTATCAGAATTTCACTGCCCGGGGGAAAGAAGACCTTTGTTTATACACTATGTATGTACTGTCCGTATTTATAGTAGGGTTTGGACTTAATTCAAGTTACATAATGATTAAGATACAAATAGGAAGTATATTTGCAGTTTTTTGGGCATTTTAATTCATTTCAGATAAGACTGTCTCTGGCATCACTACCAAAATTGTCACTTTGTCGATGTTTATGTAAAAAGGGAAGCATCCATAGCATCAGGTGGAGACAGCTTTCCTTGGCAAATACACAGTCATCAAGACCTTGCTATCAAAAGAACACCTGAGGAAAGGATTTCAGTGACCCCATCCTGTAGCTCTGAGAAGCTGCCAGGATTGGTTTAGGAGAGAAAGAATAGCAGTGAGACTGGGCAGGCTTGGCAGGGAGAAAAGCCTGTCTGGTGATGTTTTGCTTTAAAGATGCTTAGACTTCAAGTCTGCTCAACTGGCAAGTCTATCCAAGTTAGTGCAGAGATAGCACCAAGCCTCAGAGGCTGGGCAAGGTCTGTGAAACTAAACATCCTAACAAGCCTGGGGCACGATCCTAGAGAGTTTTAGTAAAAACTGTCAGGGGAGCAGGGTCAGTGAGTACATGCCCCTTGTGAGATTTGTTTGCTCTGCAATCACTGAGATGTGCTAGCAAAGCTCTGGAAATATTTCCCAGAGAGATGAGATGCAATACAAACAAAAAAGTTTGTTTCTGGTTCTTAACACCTTTGTCTTCTCTGTTCAAACAACATCTGATAAACTGTCTCTTCACTCAGCCTTAGTGGAACTTGCAGCTAGCTTGTTATAATTTTTTTCTTTTTCCAAATTATGCTTTTGCAGGCAGCTCTCACCAAAGCATTTGAATTGCTTTTGCCTCCTTCTTTCTCAGCTGGACGCTGTCACTGGGGCTCAGCAGGTTGACCTCATTCAGACATATGCAGACAGTAAAACATCTTCAGCTTGAGATGGAGTAGTGCTGTTTGGAGCAGCATGCTTCAGTCTGAGCTTTTCCATTGGCTTCAGCATTTTGAAATGTCCCATTGCTGTAACGATGCCATATCATACGTATTTATTCATGCTTAGCCTTTTTTTTTTCTCTAAGTGAAAGTTAATTGGCAAATTCTGGCTTGCCATTCAAAGCAAGGCGAGGGGTCAAGATTTGCAATAGCTTTCTTGCCAACATTTGGGATTTTGCCAGACAGCTTGCTACTGTCACTTTTAGAAGAAAATCTTAATCTTACGTGACTTCCATGAGCTTCATGTAACTACATGCTCAGGTAAAATATTTTCCATGATGCTACTGTATTTAAAGCTACCTGCTGGAGGACATTTCAGTCAGTGTTTTACTCTGTCTGTTGTTCTTATATAAACAGCATGTTGGGGAGGGTCTGTCTGTTCTCTGTTCTTCATGGCTTTAGGAACACGAGCTGAGATACTTGGTGAAGGGGGCAGTGACTGGCAGCATGTAGTGCAGTGGGGGATTCCACTGCAGACCCCTCTGAAGGTGTCTGCTCTACCAGAGTACAGACCTGCTGCTCCCGACAGACTGAGCTGGAAGCTAGAAGGGGAAGCACTTAAAGTTTCAAGCTACTTCAGCTTCATCAGAGCAGGCATAGATGCATTCTAAAAATGATTTTTTGTATGTTTTCAGGGATCATTTCTATTAACTCGTCATGTAATTGCATAATGTTTTCTGACCCAGCAGTGCTCACAGCTCTTGAAGTTAAGTAACAATTGCCTCTGAAAGGACTTTCCATTTCTCTCGTGTATTTTTATAGGAATTTTTTTCATTTTTAGAAATAAGGTTCTTTTACTTAATAGGTGTCTGAATATTATAAACATGGCTGCATGATAAAAAACAGTCTGCTTTTCACTTTGTTGAGTTGGGCTGTTTCTACTCTCATCGGGATATGAGCACCCTAAGAGAAAACATTTTTGATTTCCCATCAGTAGCTGGCACCTTTCTATTGTGGTTATTGCCGAGGTAGTGGCGCTGGGTATTTGATTTCTTTGATTTTATATCTTTTAAATCTTTGGGACATGTTCTCTTATCTCACATTTAACAGGTAGAAATGAGTGTCTAGTTTGTAACAAGAATATTAACTGTAAACCAAAATAAACTTTCCAATTTCTAATTGTGGAGATCTTTTAAGATGTGCAACAGTGTTCTATGGGATACTGTGAAAATAAATTGCCTGGGACATTATACAGTAGATTTTACCCTATTGTAAATGTAGATTTTTTTTGTGCAATTCCATAGTTTCCTATGTTTGCTTATCTATAATTCTCTGACTATATGGAAAGGATATGGAAAGAATTTCATTATTTTGAATTTTTTTCTTCAGTATTATGCAATTAGAGGGATCATATTGCATGCTATAATAGATACATTGCTCAGTCATGCTCAAATTCAATCTAAGTAAAATGCATATATATGACTAAATATAAAAACTGAACAGAGAAGCTTAACAACTCTATTTTTTTATTGACCAGAACTTGGAAATTTCTCATCTTGCTTAGCTATTGGTACAAAGTCAGTCCCAGTATAGCTTCCCAGACCACTAAATACCATAAAAGCCTTAGACATAATATGTGTAAGTCAAGATATTTAAAATCTATTAATCTTAAAATCACCTGTATTCTTTATAAAAGATAGAAAGACTGCGAAGGCTATTCTGCTTTTTGTCCTTCCCAGTGCTTGTTACAGCACATGCAGAAATTTCAGTGCAAGTCTCACATTCGGCAAGTCCTGAAATTTCACTTGTTTACTGTGCCATACCTTGCTGTGTTCCAGGGGCTGGAGTAAACAGAGAATGAGGTTTTTTAGACTACTTTTGTTCACCAGAATGAAAGTATGATGATGTTAACTGGATAACCAGCAAATAAAGAATATTATTTTGAATATACTTCTTCTTGGATTATTGCGATCGCATGAACAATATGGAAACAATAATGAAAAAGTCTTAGGCCACTAAAGTTAGTGGAGTTTTTAATTTATTTGTTTCTAATGCAGGAAATCTATATTTAGCCATAATGGTAGAGCACTGTGACTTAGGTGTCTGGCTTCTATACATCCCTAATCCTCCTCTGGATAACTATAGAGTAGTCAGTAGCATCACTGCTGGCACCAGCAAGAGACTCAGAACAACAGTGTATTAGCTAATAAATAATATATGTCATACTGGCGTAATGCAGCTCTGAGCATTTAGGAGTAGGCTGCGATAAGCAGCAGTTGTAGTCTTTACAAGGAACAATGGCAATCAACCAATTTACCTCTCATAGTACTGTGACAGGGGGACTGTGCTACACTGTAAAACTGTGCGAGGGCATTTACAGTCCGAGCCAAGGCAGAGGGGCTGAATAGCTCTCTTACCACAGCACTGGCACATGATGCAGAAGCTCTAGGCTTATCAATGCTTCTCCCTGGGAAATCATACTTGCTATTGCAGGGTGTTCTTCGTGCTGCCATCATATTCAGGTATTTACTTGTTGGGAAATAAACATCAGCTCTTTATGTTACGGGGAAATGAATGTAAAGCTGTGCTGATAATTAACTGAACAAAGCTCTCAAACGTAATCTTCTTTGATGACACTGGAGATGAGCTTCTCCTGACTGCCTAACAAGTTAAGAAATAGAAATCAGTTATGGCAGTACAATCCAAATACAGAATAAATTTGCCTCAGATATCTCAAGGCAGTTCATAATATTTATTTCACAGTACCTCATGAATGGTTAACTTCTAGAAAATTAGTTGCATTTTCAATATATAGAGATAAAAATTACCATCAAATGCAACAATGAAGCCATAATGCTGCTTTCTACAGAGTTTTCAGTTGTGTCATTTGCCCTCTTAAAGTGTGAGGATGTGGTTTACCTTCAAGGTTGTTGACCTCATCTCAACTGGATTTAGTCATTCTCAGATGACTAAATAATCCTGCTATAATTTATGGCTAATACGTTCAGTGTAAATTTACATATACCAGAGAGTTCCTGAGACAGTTTGAGCAGAAAGAGCTGGCAAGCTGCAGCAGCTAGAAGAATCCCACTAATTTATTTAAGCAGACTCAAAACAGTGAATTAGCCTAATTATCAATGAAATCACAAAGCTGTGAGTGACAGTGGTTGTTGAGATTAATAGCACACAGTGTCGATTTACCTTGACAGGAGTGCCATCTAGAAGGTCTTGCCTTCTAGAATATTTGCATCTCGTGCTTTCTTCATTCTCATTATTGCTGACATAGAGCAAACCTCTTAACTGGGTAAGCCTTGTGCTTGAATTTATACTCAGGACTAGCCTGGCTACTGATAGTCACTTTAGTCCCTATCTAGGCATATCAGTAAAATAGCATTAGCAATGCTGGGTATCTTCTGCTACCCTTGAACTAAAGAAGGGATGAGAATGTTTGGCTGCTCCAACGTGTCTACAGATCACCTAGGTAGAAACCAAATTGTCTGGCTTTTGCTCAGTAACCTTGTGATTAGGTACTCATTAAGAAAAATCAAACTTTTGGGCCTTTCATAGATTAACATGATGCAAACAAATACTTCATTTTTGTAATCCAGGATTCCCCCCAGCCAAAGGACTGGTCACACCTCTCAGTTACAGACTCATTCATGTCTGTTGCCTTTCAAGTGCCTCCTTCTTGCTCAATAGGAATGGGGATGGTCTCCATCCCTGCAGCCATGCTGAGGATTACTGATAGCAGCAGTGACCTGGAAGTACAAATGACAGGTTTGAAGCACTAGGGATGAACGTGGTCCCTGGCTGAATGTTTAATGACCAGCCAATTACATCAAAGTGGAACCAAGTCCACCACCTCAAAGTGTATTTTGAAAAGAGTGAATCTTGTTCAGTTCTTTTGAAGGACTGTGTTTTACAAACCTCTTGTAAGAGGAGGTGCAAGAGAATATCATGTGAGTAGGTTGTATCCCTTTTGATCCTGCTTATGCATTGGGCCTGGATAGGAGTTGAGAGTGTCTTCTTCCTGACTGTAAAGTATTATGTTGATCCTGCCTTAGAGGCTCCTACACCCTTCTTTGAACTTGGGTCTTGAGTGTTTAATATTAGAAACCCTGAACTAATGGCTCTGATGAAGCACATTTTTAAGAGGATGCTGTGGCTTTTAAAAAGACATTTTGGCTTGATAGAGGTAAATAAATTAATTTATAGTGGCAGTTTTATAAAAGTGTTCCTTTTAGCCTGTCTTGATTTAAGAATTATAACAACAGTAGCATGGGGCTGTGCATAATAGTGAGTCCTCCCTTTCTTCTACTGTCAGGTCAATTTGAGGGTCAAAAATATCAATACTCCTGGTATGGGGAATTAAAAGTCAGCAGGGATTCTTCTCTAGTGTTAAACTGAAGTTCCTGCGAACAGCTTTCCCTTACTGATTCCCAGACCAACTGTATCTTTACATAGTATGTGGAACCAAAACACTTAAGATAAGTTTGGGAAGCAAAGTTTTCTGCTTTCTGGATGACTGCTTCTCTCACATGGGCCAAGTAACATGCTGGGTTGTATGAGACCCTGCACGACAATTTCCAGTAGTAGTTTGAGTTGTTTTTCCAAGGCATTCTGTAGTTGAAGACATCAAAATGTTGAAGGGATGGATTCTTCAGAATCAAGACTAGACTGAAATTTGTCTTAATTTTTAATGATAAAAGCTTTTTGTAAAGACTTGCTGATGCTGTGACCTCAGAGACATTTTCAGCTATGTACAAAGGCACTTGTCAAAACTGAGTCACCCAAAAATCAAGGCCTTGATTCATTCCTTCATTCCAACTTCAGGGCTTCTGTGAAGCACCAGCAATAGGGAGAGTGGGCTGGGCTCCTGGTGGGTTGAGACAAATGTCTCTTGAGGAAATCTGCGCCTCTCAAACTTTAATCTTTGGCCATGTCTCTTCCTGTCTGTTGTCCAGGTAAGTCTAGGTTTACCATTTTCCCTGATTGAATCAGGGAACAGTCCAGTTAGAAATGGTTCAAAATTAAATTTTTTTACAGAGGCAGTAATTGAACACAAATGTTTTTTGCAAAGACATCACTTAAGAATACAGCTATGCTTTCCTTAATTGCAGATTTAGGATGGTGGCATTGCATGTTTCTGCTTTATTAGAAAACTCAAACATTATACCAGGATTCTGGACAAAGTGCAGCATCCAGAGCTTTGGGTGCAATATCATTCAAAGAGGGATAAAATCTGACTCTTTTGTCAGATGTGCCTCATTGCTTCAGACATCATTTTCTGTGTATATGGGATAATATATGTTGTGTAATATTTCCCTGCCTATAAACCTAGAATCATCATTCAGTAGTACACTGTGCAAGCTTTTCTTCAGGAGAACAATAAAAACATCTGTGAAGTTCTTCAGTGTTTTCAGCTACTTGGCAGCACTGCTATTGCTAGGAAGCAGCGGAAGATTGAAGGGTTAGAGAAGATGACATATTTAGAATAGTACTAAAACTAATTGTTTTAGGACAACTGGTTATGTAGTGCTTCCTCAAAGAACAAATTATGTGTTGACATCTTAATGCATTGCAATACAATTAGAAGAAAAAATCAAGTAGTGGATAAATAAATTGCAATTCAAAGCTCTAATTTATTAATATTAATATGTTTACTATTATTGGTGTATCCTGTATATGTAACATCTGTACACTCTCAAAGAGTTGTATGGAAGTACCAACAAAACCTGTGGATCCAGAGTGTTAGCTGGGATACAAATGTGTAGTCTGATTTAGACCTAAAATGAGGACCTTACATAATCGCATTTCTGTCATATCTGGTTGTTTGAAACTAAAGAAAATGATCTGCCATTCGGCCTTACACTTCTCTGTGACAGCTCATCTCCTCTGAAATTTCCAGGGAAGGCTAAATAAGTAGTGAAAGACAGTATCTTTGGCAAAAGCAATAACTCAGCTCTTAGCAACCAATTGTAAACATAAATAGTAAAGTGCAGATACGACCAATAATTACATCCTAAACAAGAGATGTTTCAATCTGCAATGGAAATGCAACTGTTTTTGTAAGCTGAGCAGGAATGCATCAAGATTGTTTGTGAGGATCATATAGCCATGCTTGTCACAAGCACCAACAGCGGATCATGGCTAGTAAAGAAAGACACAGAACCAGAGCTGATCTGGAATAAAGGCTGGTGGGGATCTTGATTCAGTGCTGGGATGGGCTGCAGAGCCATGTTCATTGCTCTCTTGAGACCTCAGTGCAGGCTGAAGGGGTGCTTCAAACCCAGCGCTCAGCTCCAGACTTGTGACGAGGTCCTACTCGAAAAGGCCACTTGAGTCTCAAATTCCACATGAGTCTTGAGGTAAAATTACCCTGACTGTTCTCAAGAGCATTCAGCTTTTTGGTGTGAAGCAGTTTGCGTCACCTGTAGTGTGTCTAGAGCCCACCCACACGGCTTTACCTTGTGTAGGAGCTTAAGCAAGTGATTATAAGTGCTATTGGGGTAGTTAGAAAACTCAAATAAGTTGAAACTGCCAATCTTGTGTGACTACAAGATTTTACAAACATTTTATCAGTTATACTCTCCCTCTTTTTCTGTCTTCTGTCACCTTACCTATTTCTGTCTGGATTTTCTTATCCAAGGCTCTTAGGGAATATGTAAAGTCTCAGAGTCTGCTGCTCCTTGGTGAAGTTCAGCTCATCCATCTAAAAGACACTTCTGTGCTCAAGATGGTGAGAACAGGGAGTTAGCAGACAGACTGATTTAGTTGATCTGAAAAGTTCGTCTGTAACAGGCCCCATCTTTATCGAGTGTTTCCTGCAATCTCTGAGACTTTGCGCAGCCAACATTTAAATTTTCACATACCAGAAATAAATAATCTGTGAGGTCTGTTATGAAATGGAAATAATCATCGTTTCAAACCAGCTACTCATAGCTCCAAGAGCAGGTTTTTCAGGATTTACTCTCAAAGCAGTTTCCATAGACCAACCTGTCCATAGCTGTAAGCAGAACTCTCAAGGCTCAGGTGAGATTTGGTTGTAGTTCATGTAAGGACTCAGCTCTCCAATAATGGCTCTGACCAAGGTTTTAGTCTGGCAAGAACCAACCATTGCTCACAGGGAAGCTCTGTCACAGAGTTCACAGGCGGAGGCTCCATCTTTGCCCCCTCAGACCATGTAGCTTCAGGTAGTTTCACCCACTGAAGGCTGAGGACTTGAGCCCAAGTGCTGTCACCAGTAGTTCAGACAATCAAAGCTCATCTAATTCTCTCCTGTGCATGCATGCATGTGTTCCTGCATATGGATATGAAACTGAGACATACACACGAAGCTCAGTAATACTTTAACATGTTTCCTGACACTTCCTGCTCTCAGCTTGCCAATCCTTAACTATATGAGTTGTGACATCTGTAAAGGTGGGAAATGGAAATAAAGAACAACTCATTTGAGCAGGATGTTTTTATGCAGAGTTTTAGCTATCACCTCAGCCATTTTTTAAAAAACTGAAATTAAGGGAAAATTCTAGTAATAAAGATCCTACAGCACACCATTAAGAAACTGCAGGTCTTCATATTTTGAAACGAACAGACATTTGATAGGTGAGATGTGGCAGCAGAGATCACAGAATCACAGAATGTGCTGACTTGGAAGGGACTCACAAGGATCCAACTCTTAGCCCTGCACAGGACCATCCCCAGGAGTCATACCATGTGCCTGAGAGTATTGTCCAAATGCTTCTTGAACTCCAGTGGGCTTGGTGATGTGACTACTTCCCTGGGGAACCTGTTCCAGTGCCCAACCACCCCCTGGGTGAAGAACCTTTTTCTAATATCCAACCTAAACCTCCCTTAACATGACTTCAGGCCATTTCCTTGGGTCCTGTCACTGATCACCATAGAGAAGAGATCAGTGCCTGCCCCTTCTCTTCCTCTCACAAGGAAGTTGTAGACTGCAGTGAGGTCTCCCTTCAGTCTCCTCCAGGCTGAACAGACCAAGTGATCTCAGCTGCTCCTCATGTGGCTTCCCCTCAAGGACCTTCACCATCTTCATTCCTTTGGATGCTCTCTAACAGATGAATATCTTTCTTATATTGTGGTGCCCAAAACCGCACACAATATTCAAGGTGAGACTGCCCCAGTGCAGAGCAGAGCGGGACAATCCCCTCCCTCGACCGGCTGGTGATGCTTTGCCTGATGCCCCCTGGACACAGTTGGCCCTCCTGGCTGCCAGGGCACTGCCAACTCATATCCAACTTGCCCTCAACCAGGACACCCAAGACCCTTTCCACAGCACTGCTTTCCAGCATCTCATTCCCCAGATATTACATCAAAGCAGAAGCTGAAATAAAGGAGAATCATGTGACCAAATAAGCTGGCATATGAAACTCTAAAAATGTGTTTGCTCAGTAGAAATGTATTAGTTTGTCACAACTAACTTGCTCTGTCTTTTCTTGCCTAACTTGCTGGATCCCAGGTTGTAGGCTCGAGGAGTCAGACCCTGAGGTGGGCACAGACTTTCTAAGCCTTTTTAGAATCATAGAGTATCTCCAGTTCTCCAGTTAGAAGGGACCCATAAGGATCTTGGAGTTCAACTCCCTGCTCCTCACAGGACTACTTAAAAGTAAAACCTAAACCATATCACTAAAAGCATTGACTTGATGCTCCTTGAACTCTGACAGTCTTGGTGCTGTGACCGCTTCCCTGGGGAGACTGTTCCAGTGACCAGCCATGCTCTCAGTGAAGAACCTTTGCCTGATGTCCACTCTGAACTTCCCCTGACATTACACTTACAAAACCTAAAGCTATTTTTTTCAGAAAGTGTTACGTATCTGCATTATATGTAAGCTGATGATCTGATAAGTCAGTTTTAATAGCCAAACTAGAAAATGAAACAATGGTGTCCCCACATTTTTCTTGATTTCAGTGAGCATTTTTACATGTGAAGAAAAACCAACACATCGATCTTAGATTCTCCAGACCTGAAAAAAAAAAATGAATGAGATCACCCAAATAATTTGTTTAATAATTTCAAAATGTCTCATTTTGATCCAGAGCTTTCTTAACTTTTAAAAAATGTAATTTAGTACATTTAGAACCAGATTTTGTTTAAAAACATTGAAGACACTTTGACCAAATTGTGAAAACTTCCATTTGTTTTCAAAGCAAGGAAATTAAGAAAAAGAATATTTTTTTGCAAACAGCTTGACAAATTTTGACAAAAAGACATCTTCTGACAAATAGTAGAAATTTGTCTTTTAAAAGTCAGAAGAAAGCAAAATTTTTCCCTTTTCCTGAGGGTCTTATGATACAACCTTTTCTTACATACCACGTTTTTTTTTCCTCACTGCTTTAAATGCAGGATGTGCTCCAAGCATGTTTATTTAGTGTAGCTTCTCTACTTTCTTTGGCAAAATTCATATGGCAAAGACTGGGAGAGATGTTTATGACTAAGGCATGCGGAAGTACCTTGGATGTGAATCCTTTTGGACCAGAGGTCTTGCACGTGGAGTCCCTGCAAGGGGCTGGCGCTGCTCGGACCAGCTGGCACAGTGACCCCCGTGTGTGCAGTTACACTCACCTGGACTCCAAAGCAGATGGCTGCAAGCAAACCACTTATTAGGAGCAGATCTTGAAGCATGCTGACTCTCCAGCCATCCCTGCAAATGATTTGGGAGCGTCCTGACTGTGCCGTGGCAGGTGATGCTCCGGCAATGTGACAGCACAGACGACTGGGTTCCTCAGCCTGAGGGTTTAATCTGCTCATGTAGGCATGCCCATCAAATGTGCTGAAAATGCTAAGGACCCTGTAAAAAGTGGCTATCTCAATCTGAGCAGCCAAAATTGTTGGATACTTTGAGCATCTATGACCTTCATTTCTCCATTATAAGGCAATGGTAATGGTGGCCTCCTACTGAAGGGGAAACTGGGATACCCTGGAATCACTTGGGTAGGATAGTGAGAGCTCCCTGAGGGAAATTCAGCACTTTGTGTGTAATGTAGGCCTTGCAGCAGGAAATGCTGAAAAACATCAGAGGCCAAGTACCAAATGAGAAAGATGAAAAGAAATGGTAAATAATTACCCATTCACATAAAGCAGAAGGGGAATCACACCATAAAAAACTGAATGCCTGTGGTGCAGGGGAAGGCACTTAACCTTCCTTCTGGCTTTCCCTAGCTTTTTGAGTAGTAACCTTTGAAGTTTTCACTTTTATTTAATGCAAAGGATTGGCTTTGGTTTGAAGAGGTTTACACAGTATTACAAGTATTTTGCTACAAAGTAATTTTATTATTGCACAGTAAGAATATGGGGTTTATCTGGAGTTGCTCATATATATATATGGGGGTAGAATTTGTGTCTTTCTCTACTGATTGCTAAGAGTGCTGGTGAGCGGCAGGCTGGCTTTGCCTGCCTGCCAAGGGGTGGTTACATTTCTCACTAGCCCATGGTGGACAAGGTGCACGGTGGAGTTGCATACAGCCAAAAGGCTAAGGCAATAAACTAAGCTGAAAAATATTTGAAGCCTTCTCAGGAAAAAAAAAATAGTAGTGTTCTGAGTTAGTTACAGTAACTAAAATCCAGAAAGGTAATTTAATGAATTATAAAGGTAACCTCACTTGTATCATTTTGTAATAATGAAAGAGCTGGTATTTTGTATTAAATTTCTAATACGGATTTTAAAATTAAACATGTTACATAGTTAGAGTGCTTCAACCTAATTTCCTTTTGTGAGAAGGTAACCCACCTAGTTGATCAAGGGAAGCCTGTTAAGGTAAACTTTTTGAATTTCAATAAATCTTTTGATACTGTCTCTCACAGTATCCTCCTGGACAAAATGTTCAGCAAACAGTTGGATAAATATGTCATGTGATGGCTGAGCAACTAGCGCATGAGTTGAGCGCAAAGAGTTATAGTGAATGGGGTAACATCAGGCTGGAGACTGGTCACTACTGGGGTTCCTCAGGGCTCTGTGTTTGGGTCAGTTCTCTTAAACATATTCATAAATTACTGGGATGCAGGACTTGAAGGGATACTAAGTAAGTTTGCAGATGATACAAAATTGAGCGGAGCTTTTGACTCCCTGGAAGACAGGGAGGCCCTGCAGAGAGACCTTGACAAATTAGAGAAATGGGCAATCACCCAACACATGAAGTTTAACAAGGGCAAGTGCTGGATTCTCCACGTGGAATGGGGCAACCCTGGATGTATATAGACTAGGAAATGAGAGGCTGGAAAGCAGTGCCATGGAAAGAGACCTGGGGATTCTGATCGAGGGCGAGTTGAGTATGAGTTCAGCAGTGCCCTGGCAGCCAGAAGGCCAACCATGTCCTGAGGGGCATCAGGCAAAGCATTGCCAGCCGGTCGAGGGAGGGGATTATCCCACCCTGCTCTGCACTGGAGCAGCCTCACCTTGAATATTGTGTGCAGTTTTGGGTACCGCAATATAAGAAGGATGTAAAGCTATTAGAAAGTGTCCAAAGGATGACTACAAAGATGGTGAAGGGTCCAGAGGGGAAACCGTATGAGGAGTGGCTGAGATCACTTGGTCTGTTCAGCCTGGAGAAGAGGGGAGACCTCATTGCAGCCTACAGTTTCCACTCATCTCTTCTTTGTGGTGACCAGTGATAGGACCCGAGGGAATGGCCTGAAGTGGTGTCAGGGGAGATTTAAGTTTGATATTAGTAAAGAAAGGTTTTTCACCTAGAGGGTGGTTGGGCATAAAACAAGCTCCTCAGGGAAGTGGTCACAGCACCAAGCCTGACAGAGTTCAAGAAGCATTTGGACAATGCTCTCAGGCTCATGGTGTGATTCTCAAGGCTGTCCTGTGCAGGGCCAGGAGTTGGACTTCGATGATCTCTTTCGGTCCCTTTCAATTCAGGAGATTCTACGTTTTTCTTAAAGGCACAGTTAAATACAGACTTTGTAGCCCAAGTTTGCAGAAAAGTTGTGCAGGAAGAAATTTTAAAAAAATTATCATCAGAGAACAAAAGGAAGTGTGAAGAACAAATGAAGGTGGGAAGAAAAGTTAAGAAGCTAACTAAAAGAATTTATTTATTTATTTTAAAGTTGTATACTCTGCTTCTTGTATATATTTTAATGATGGAGCTCTGTGAAAAAGGCAAAAATCACCCCTATGGTTCAAGATTCTTCATTTGGGAAAATGAGTTTTATTTTTTATTTTTTCAGAGTGCTACATGTTGTGAATTCTGGTTCATACCTTGGTACATATATACATAACACCTTCTCAACATTAAACTTAATAGTGTTTCACTTCTGACTTTAGTGTGGCCACTGGGTTTTTAAAGCTTTTTAGAAAAGCCACATTTCCTCAAGTAGGAAGCTGCAACCAGTAATTATACTGACAAACCAGAAAATGTTTTATCAGCTTTACACCAGTCTTCCTGACACTATAATTTTTGCATTGTTGAACATGTTGAACTACACTGCAGAAAAGCTAAAACGATGCATAGTCTCGTGCATCTTTAGTTTCTACAATCAGAAAAATAAATGAGGATATGGTTAACCTAAGATCAGCTGCTTGATTTCTACTGTGTTTTACTCGATATTGCTAATATTAGGGTACACATTTTCATTTAAAAAAAAAGAATAATTCCCTGAGATAAAATAATGAATAAACCAGTAAACATCTCTAGAAATTGCCTGAAGACTTGAGTGATTTCATGGAGAATGACAGAACCTCTTTATGAATTTCTTAAATTTTTGTGTTTTCTTATATAAGACAACCTTTAAAGGAGAAACATCATTGTACATTAAACTCTAAAAGGATTTTTTTAAAAAAATTAGGTTTGCAAATATTTCCTCTGTAGAGAATTATCCTCTCATAAATACTTACTCTTTGTATGGATGTCTGTATGTCAGAAGACTGATAAATGCATCACAGACCTAGGAGATGCTTAAGTGAGGAGATCTTGAGAAGACTTGAGTCCCTGCCTTCTCAGAAGTCTCACCATGATCCCCTTGCATATAAGGCAATGAGGAGGAGAGTAAAATCAAAGGAAAAAGTCAGCCTAAGGTCAGGAGGAAAAAAGCAAAACACAAACCAAACACAACAGAAAGGTACATATACTGTGTAAAACTACTGATGCCAGGGCTTTGATTTTGGTAGGATGTTTATCTTTACAAGTGGAGTTATCAGATTATATTTTTTGTGAATGAATGTAAATATTAAGGGTTTAAACCCCTACGTAATTAGGCCCAGAAGTACTCTAGGTTGCACTGGGAGGTGAGGAGGGATCTTCACACTGTGGTGCTGGATGCAGGATGGGAAGAGGCAGAAAATTTTGGCCGTTGTGGTTTTGAAGTAGGTTCAGCTTGACAATGAAATTGCTAACTAAAATGGTGGTGCTCTGGGTTGTTGCCATTTTCCTCTTTCCTGATGTTTTTGGACATGACAGTCTGTTAACACCTGTATTGTACGTGGCTGAGTCTTAATTTATCTGTCGTTGGAGGAACTTTTAATGTTTAGATATAATGAGGTTTATCAATTTTAATTTTTTGCCAGCAACATAGTCAATACTGTCATAAGCATGTCTGACAACACACTGAAATAATTCTTTGTTTTTCCTGATACTTTTAATAAAGGATTATTCTAGGTCCTCACTGCTTTGGTGATGATCTGGTCTTTGTGACCTTCTAATTCTCTTCCAAATTTCTACCTTTTTTCGTGATGAATTTGAACCCATTTATTCTTGTGCCATCATGGTCCTTTAGTACAAATAGTTCTTCTCCCTCACAGGTGTTTACTCCTGATGTTATTTATAGATAACAATCCCTCCCATCATAACCTTCATACTTACTCTGCAAAGAGGATCAAATTCTTGTATGCATCAAACGCTTTTTTAAAGCTGGACTTTTTTCACTTGATTTCAAACAAAACAAAAGAAAACAAACAAACAAAATCCCCCAAATTGTTGAATTGTTGATTTGCAGAGAACAGGAGGAGGAGATGTCAACTCTGGGAAATTACTAAAGAGGATTTTCCGAGTTTGGAACAGGAGCTTGTCTAAGCATCCTTAATATTCTCCCTTTGGGCCATGATACCATTGCTAGGTTATTATTTAAGCACTGGGTCTGACAGTTGACCACAGTAGAGCGGGTGAGTGGGTTTCCTTCCTGTTCGATGCTGATATTCCAAATTTAGTGACAAACAGCTGCACTTCAGAGTTCACTGCAGTGCTAGGCACAGTGAGTGAGGATGCACTTGTGGATTATTAAAAATGATGCTGCTGATTGCTGTCTGCAGCAATTTAACAGGTGAAAAGTGGGGCAGAAAAGAGCCTTACAGAAGGTCCAGAGAACAGTATGCACAGCCCTTGCCTATATAACATGTATCACTGGTCAGTTGGATGCAGAAGAGTTAGGATTCTTTTACCCTATTTGTAAAGAAATAATCATTGTCTGGTGCTAGAAAATTTGACTTGTCATGATGACAGTTTAATAGTTTGGTGAATAACATTTACCCATGAAGTAATACAGCAAATCAAGATTTGAGTTGGGAGAGGAAGAGAAGCAGTTTAGTTTGGATATTTTGGTATGCTGCAACTGCTTTATTCAGTTTCAGTATCTCCCAAATTTGAATTCTTAAATAAAAGTGAGACTGGCCTCTGTCTTACTTTTTTCTTATGGATATCCCTACATTGCACACCTCATACATTAACTGCCAAGTAATCAGATTAAGCTAACATAGTTGCATCACAAACTGATTTAAAAAAAACCCAGAACCCCCCCAAGTCCTTTGTACAAATTGTCACAGTTGATTTTCACAAATGCAGAAGTACAAGTGAGTTTTTCCTTTGCTTAAACATAGTGTTCTTAGCTGTTCCAGTTGTTCCAGTGGTTCTGTATATCACCACAGAAGAGTATCATTATAGAGAGCAAATTGCTAACATTAAGTTTTCATCTGTATATGAAAGTGTGCAAAGAGAGAGAGAGAGATTGAGGGATATATTGTACATAGCAATATTCTAATTTTTTGTCTTTTTTAGCTTCAGGAATGGAGCTGTCTGTCTGAAGAGGACTCTGCTGAAATATTTGTAGTGTCCAAGCTCATTCTCCTAAGGACTCTGGTGTTACAGCTTCATCTTTTTCAGAATGGCTGAGAAGGCTCCACCAGGGATCACCAAAAAGTCTTCAAGGTCTACCCTTTCTCTCCCTCCAGAACCAGTGGAGATCATTAGGAGCAAAGCCTGCTCACGGAGAGTTAAAATAAATGTCGGTGGGCTCAACCATGAAGTGCTGTGGAGGACTTTGGACAGACTTCCAAGGACACGATTAGGAAAGCTCAGAGACTGCAATACCCATGAATCTCTGCTAGAAGTATGTGATGACTATAATCTAAATGAAAACGAATATTTTTTTGACCGACACCCAGGGGCTTTCACTTCCATTTTGAATTTCTACAGGACAGGGAAACTACATATGATGGAAGAAATGTGTGCTCTTTCTTTTGGCCAGGAGCTTGATTACTGGGGGATTGATGAGATATATTTAGAATCTTGCTGCCAGGCAAGATACCATCAAAAGAAAGAGCAAATGAATGAGGAACTGAGGAGAGAGGCAGAGACAATGCGAGAGAGAGAAGGGGAAGAGTTTGATAATACCTGCTGCCCAGAGAAAAGGAAGAAGCTTTGGGACTTGCTGGAGAAACCCAACTCATCTGTGGCAGCAAAGGTAAGATAAACAGTAGGCTTAACACAAAGACAGTAGAAAATAGTTTCATGACCAATGTGTCTGACTTTGAGGAATTGACAACTTTCACTAAAATATTCAGAGAAAAGAAGAATCTAAAAATATACATATCATGAAGTGAATACACCCAAATCTGTCCTAAACCACTGAAATCAGCAGAAGAAACTGCTGAATTCAGTTGTTTTTAGGCAACTGCTGTACTGTGCTTTTGCTGTAATGTGATCAGAAACATCTGTGTGATTCTTAATGGACTTCATATTGAATGAAAATACTGCCAGAGACTACTATTTGTTTGTTTGTTAGAAAACCATTTGGTTATGAGAAATGTACATTTCAGTATTGCTTGTCCTGTTACAGGCTCTGCATAGGTGTGGAGTCAGTGTTTCATAAGTTGTGCTGGGTAGATTATCAAAGTGTCAACAGCTGGTCTGGCATGGTTTTACACTGGGCAGGGATTGCAGTACGTTTTCTCTTATACTACATTTTTGCAATCAAGCATTAGAGTGTTCTGTATAAAAATATTAAAGTGCATATACACACATATATATATATTTATATGTATGCCTGTATATATTTGTATGCTGTGTATGTATATAAACAAGTATATATTCTATACATATATACACACTTATACACACATATGTGTGTAAAATACATATATATTCAGTGAGAAGTGAGAACACATTCAGATGAAGCCTTGTCCTAGTACTGCTACCTTCAAGCAGGCAAGCTGACTAAAGTTTCATTGATACAGTAAATTGTGGAAGCTTGTCCCCAGTTTGGATGACTCAAAACAAAAATGTTCGATGTTTAGATGTTCATGTTAAGCTTAACTGTGGTTTTACTTTCTTTTGTTGTTGATTTGTTTTTGGTTGCAATGCTCTTGGACTAAGGTAAGTATTAAAATATGATGACGCAGTGGCCAAAAACCAGAATCTTGGCAAAGATTCTTCTTGCAATAGCAACTTCTTACTATCGAAGCACAATACACAATTTTTTAAATTTTAATTTCTCATTGCGGACTACCTAACTGTTTAAACAAGGACTTAATTTTGTAAAAAAAAAATATTTATTTTGCCATAATAAGATTCATAATGAATAAAAGCTTATAGAAGAAAAATGAAAGTATTCAGAATATTTTAGAAAACTACATGAATATATTTTCTGCTTCTGAGATACATGTTCTGGGCCATATGTTCCTCTCCCAGGGAAGGAGCAGAGGGGAAACAGATGGGTATAAGTTGTGCCAAAAAGAGTTCAGGGAAGCCGTGTTACACACTGTGATCCCCTGGTACAAGCTAACATCCATCAGCCTCCCCAGCACTTCTGTGACACAGCTGCTACACTGCCTGCAGGACTCAGGGACCAGCTTCACAGTCCTGCTTGGCTTGAAACGTCACCAATGTGTTCCGTAACAGACCTGTCCTCCTGGATGCAGGCGGGAGGATCTCCTTTCTGAGCCACGCAGCTGAAACACGCTGCCTGTGACCTGGGAGATCGCCTGGTGACCTGGGAGATGCTGCCTCTGTGACACCCAGCAGGCAGATTTGTTTGTGAAATATTTTCATCTATATATATCAAAGAAGGCAGTTGCATTTAGGGCTTGAGACATATGCTTAATTAGTGTTTTCCTAATTCTAGGTAGGAGTCAACACAGTAAAATGAACCAGATGAATAAAACAAAATGAATATACTGATTTTTTGGTTCTTTGCCTGTGACTTGCTTTCATTCTTTTGCATGAAATATATGATGATTAAAGGCAGAAGTATAGGATGGTTAAACTTTCATGAGTGCTTGCTTTTGACCAAACTCTTATAACTTAACAGTGCCCTGTCATGAATTTGCTTAAAAGAAGTTAGGCCAACTTTGAGCTTTTAAAAAAATTCCCCTTTGTGCACTCAGACCAGTTTTCTCCTCAGGTTTTGCAGATGAAAGTGACCGTTTCTTTAATTTCCCAAGGTGTCTAAATAATTATTTTTTACCTTTTTTTTTCCTTTTCCCTCATCTCCTGCTTTGATTGAATGTTATAGATGTATCCTTTCTTCCTAAAGGGAGGTTCACGTTGCACTTGTATATATATATATGTTGTAATGGTTTTCATTATTTCAGTTGCCTTCTGCCTAAGTTAATGCCATTTGATGTGGTTTTTCTGTGGTTCTGGTAGCTAGAAGTCACCATAATACATGCACTCAGTTTCTCTTTCCAGTGACCTTCAGTCTCTAAATACATATATGAGCCAAAATTATAGTCAGATACACCTATGGCATCTCAGACAGCTGTAGAAACTTGTTTGAATGACATAAAGGAGAAAAAAAACTATCACAATACATTCAAACTTGGGTAACATAAAACAAAATGTGCTGAAATCAGTTGGATGTAATTTGAAAGAGTCTGGAGCCATCACAGACTGTGTTAGGTTCTGTGGCAAGGTTGTATCAGAAATGTTTGCATAACATCACTTTCAGATTTCTCATCTTTTGTTCAGTCAAATAAGTTGCTAGTTTGTCCTGAAATAAGAGGCACAACCATCTTCTTTCCTCTGTAGGAGTGGAAAGGATAGTGGCATTTTGACAGTGGGAAATTGGGAACCAAGTGAAGAAATATTACCATAAGCCTCAAATTCTAATACTAGCTCCCTTTCAAACTTCTGTAGAAAGAAATGAAACCATATCAATGTGCATAGCTATCCTACTGATGCCTGTTCAGTCATTCAGATCCTGTGTAGCATCCAAGCAATTGACAGGAACAGCTTGCTTTTTAATCCCTTTCACATCAGAGATTAGGAATGTGAGATAAACACTTGGATGTGGTTTTGATTTTTGACTGTGTCTTGCCACTTCTTGATTCTGCCAAGATCCCTTCTAGGTCTGATCCAAAGCTTACTGAATTAAGAGGGAGTCCCGCTTTGGATTAGGCATCTCAGGACAAATCCTGCGCCTTTCGAGGTCAGCAAAGGTTTGCCATTGACTGCACTTACAGCAAGGTGAAACAGAACAAGGTGACAGTGAATGAGCAGCAGGTGTTTTACAGGACTTGTAACAGTAAATAGGACAAAGCAAGAAGGATGTGTGGCAAGAAATGAAAACTATGGTTAGCTAGTAAAAAAGGAATGTTATAGGTCAAGTACTGTTACACAGTATGGGCACACTTTACTATGTGAGTTTTTTTAATTTTGGTAAATGAAGACATGCACCTAATCTCAGTCACCAGTTAACATATTAGAAGCACAGCAGTTCTTGCTTAGTCCTCACCCTAGCAAAGCTCTCTGTGGATTCGGTAGGTGTTTTAGCTGAGGAATACAGGATTCACCTCCATTTTCTGGTGTTCTCATTCATAAGCTTTTTAAGTAGGATTAAGATAAAGATGTCCAGAAGTCCATCCACTTCAGAATATACAGTACTATGAAATAAGAAGGAGTGCTGGGATTTAGAAAGAGCAGGAATTTTGCATATACTACATCCCAGAAAATACCAAGGTCTGGTCCCCAAACCATAGAGTTTTGCATGAGTCTGGCCTTCTTTGGTCCAGAGGAACTTCTGAGTTTTTAGACCAGGCATTTATTTATACTTATTGTGTAAACAGCAATTTGTAAATACTGTTTTTTAAAAAAAAAAAAAAAAAAAAATTGTTTTTATATTTTGGTCTTCTATTTGACATTGCTGGACTTATAGTCCGTTGCTGGACTTATATAGCATCCATAGTGCAGCAGCAGCTTTGACCAACCTGTCAATAATTTAAAAAAATTACTAGTAGCATGGTGTTTCCTTTTTTTAAAGTTATATGAAACCTGATGGGGCTGAAAGTTTTCTCTGTTAATTCTGTTTGTTTCACTGCATGGCTGATTTGTCCTTATTTCCTTTTGTTAATTTCGATTTTTTCTTGGGGTTAGTTTTCTGGTTTATTACAAACTGTAACATGAGTATTCTTCCTTTGTAAAAAGCACACTAATTTATCAACTAACTAATGGATTGTGGATTACAGAAGGTATAATTATCCCAAGCCTGACTGGAAATTGTGAGGAGTTTGTGTGCAGTATTCCCTTATTAATTATTAATTATCAATCCCTTATGAGAAAAAATTCCTTTGGGGGGGTGGGGAAAAAAAGATGCATGGAAGAGGAGATTCAGGCCACTAATATTTATTTAGCCACAAGTGCATTATGGGTAGGCTTGCCCCAATGACTTGCCAAGAGAGAGGATACCTATTTTACATTAGGGGCCTGATTCTTATTTTCCATGAGTCTGTCTTATATATAATTCACACTGACACTCATGCATATTCTTTACAGAGCCACTTAAGAGGGGTCTTGGGGTAAGTGCAAAGTAGCAGTCATGCATGACTTCATAACAGAGCTGAGTATGATATAGGACATTTCAGTATTCTTTTGCCAGTCCTCATAAATGATCTCCTAGATTGTCATGGAGTGTTCATTCAAGGGTGAACCCCAATTAATGGGACGCTACTGCTGCTTTTTGTGTTGAAGGTAACATCATATATACTCAGAGGACTTTAGGAAAACTTTTAGCTGATTCATATATTGTGAAAAAGAGCTATCACACATAAGCAAAGTGCCGTCAGCGGGATGTTTGTACAAAGATATTAAAGTGTTCAAGTGAAAGAAATAAATTTTTTATGTTTGCATGCTTTGTTGTGTTATATGAACAAAACACTTTTCTTGCTTATGCCTTCTTCTCAGTTTAAGTTCTGTTAGACCTGTTCTGCGTCATCCTAATTTTGTGAATATTTCTCCCTACAAAGCTTATATTCTATGAACTTTGCCATCTGTCTTAGACCAAGGATGAACATTACAGAGTTAAGACTTTCTCTTTTCTAAAATGTGAGGAATGGCTTTTGTATTAGTTTAAGTCCCACAAGTTTTTGTATTGTATATAATATACCATTGGGTATGATAACATTCATTGAAGATAAGTGGTGTTTTCTAGCTAATGTGTGGGTTGAACTTCTGTTTGACCTCTGGCTTCAATTTATTTTTGGGGGGAATTCTGTCACGAATCTTTATCTGAATATACTACCAGGAATTTTATGGTTTGCACTGTCACTCCCAATACTTTATAGAAATTTATCTGCTGAAAGTAAGGTATGGTAAAGCACAGAGAATGGTCACTGGTGACAAATACGTACCTTCATCTCACCAATGTTTTTGGTGAGGATACTTAATACCACTCTTTGCTTTTAAGGTGAAGTTATTTCTTGTACCCAATGATAAAGTCAGTCAATGTGACTGTAAGAAAAGGAGATTATATTTGATCCTAGTCATTCATATTTAATAACTCAAGTGTTTTAATGTCTTGAAAGATAAGTGAATATATTGCTTTTTCAATAGATATTATATCAAGGAACAAGGAAGACTGGCAGTAGTTAATTGATTTTGTTTTAAGAACTTATGTATGCTCACTGCTGAGCTGGTCATTAAAAGATTATTTACATTCTTTATACTTCTTATATGGAGTATTATGTAACCCATGATTCAGCATTTTTTGTCAGCTTGAAGTATCATGGGAATAGAGCTACAATCTGATCTATCTTGCTCCAGAGGTGTTTAATTCCTTAGTTACATATGGGTTCCCTCTAGGCTTGAGATCTTGGTGGTGGTGTGCTGAAAGGTCTTGCTGCTAACTTACTAAAAGAACTTACCAAAAACTACTATTGGAATAAAATTATTAAAATGTCCTTTCAACTGTCCTGTTTATTATTGACACTTAATTCTCAGTGAAACAGATGCTAAAATTTTGGAAGCAGTGCCAGGGGCAAAGATGCAGAAACTCATATTCAGACACTGGCACCAGGGAATATCCCTGTTCACTGTATGAACAGAGAGAGGGGAACTTTCCTTTCTAGATTGTGATAAGGGGCTTCACTGACTCTGGTTTTATGGGCACATTAAGGAAAATTAAAGAGTATTGATGATGAGTCTTGTTAAAGGGGGAAAAAAACCAGGAATAATTATTTTAAAAATTGGGGGAATTCCATCTCCCATATTTGGTAATAAGTTCTAATTTATGCAAAATAAAGTTTTAAAGTAACAAGTAGAGTGTGCCTGCACTTGTGACACCATTCACAGAATCACACAGTAGCTCTTGCACAGAGAAACCTACTAGGATTTGGAAGATATGGTATTACAATGAATTACCAGCAGGTACAATCTTCATGAGAACAGCTATCTTTTGCCATAATGGATAGAAAGCAGTATTCTGATTTACCCCAGTGTCATGTGTCCATAATTTAGGAGAGCAGTTTAACTCTACAATGACTGCTCTTTTTTACCACTGCTCATATCCTTTTTCTTGTAGCTGTTACCATAAATCGAGTGTAGACCAGCATCAATTGCATACACCTTTTAAAATATGTACTTGCAGTATTTCTAGTTGGGATGGTGATGTTTTGGGCATTACAGCATGCCCCTCCATAATGTCAGAGGCATCTCATGGGCTGGATTTTCAGCTGTGACATGTCACTTGAGCTGTGTAATGCCTGAGTGGACAGACCAGGCTGTTGTGCCTTTCACTTCACCCAGAGACAGATCATATGTCCTAAAAATGTTGTATTTCCGTTCTGTGTAAGCAGCTGCCAATGCATTGTCTTCTCTCATGTAAGATATTTGGAAGCAATCAAATGTCAGGGAGATACACTAATAAATTAAAAGATAAAGCAGTATCCAGACCAAATCTGTGGGAAACAAAGGGCTGCACATTTTGTCTGGATGAACAGGCTCCATCTTGCTTTTGTAAAGCTGAGAGCAAAACAATCTATATGATCACCTGCAAACTGGCCTTTGTTTGGGTTTTCTGATTTTTGCATGTTATTTATTTCAGAGAAAAAAACATGGTATTTATCTTGACATATGGCAAACTCATGAGTTTTCTATTTGGCGAAGATATTTGAGTATTTGACGCATAGCACTGAACCCCAGGTCCTTTGAGGGAATATTGAAAACAAGCATGTGACACTGGCACAGCTGTTTCAAAGTGACTTTGAGATCAAAAAAGTATCCCAGTAGAGCTTTTATATGAAGCCCTCACAGTCTACTCTTTGCATGCCTTGGTCACTCTCTCTTTGGAGAGGTGTGCAATAAGGCCAGGATTTCACTGGGATGAGTAAGTGTATTCAATTTGCACTGGTTGAGACCCAGAAAACACTCCTACATTTGAAGTAATTTCATAAGTGTACAGTATCCTTTTCACATGAATTTATGGCATTCTGGGTGAGTGAATACCTGAATTCCACATACTATACCTGAGACAGGTCTTCTAGTGTTCTCAAGCAGCAATGGGAAGAAGCAGGTTGTCTTGGAAAAGCATGCTTACTTTGCCACTGTAACCATTAAGTCTACTTATTAACAAACTAGCCTTTATTTCCAAAATAACTGTTTGGATTTGTTGGAGCTCATTCTATGGATATACTATTGGTAAGTATATATAATATTGACAGCTAAGCCTTTCCCGTTTTTTTTAGACTCACAATATTGCACAATGAGAAGATGTGTGAGGTGATTGAAGCAATCAGAGCAGTGGTTTTCTCTCTCTGTTTAAGTGCCTACAAACTGCTTGAATCATATTTGCTGAATTTTCAAGTCATCTTGTAACTACTTGTTATAAATATTCATAAAGGATTTCTTCTAAAACACAGGGCAAAACAGGAGCCAGAACACAGGATGCAGACCTGAAGTCTGAGGAAATTTTTATCTGAATGGCAAGGTGAACTCCTGAATTTGGTTGAGTCTTATCTGACCTCTGAGGCTCAGGTTCATTCCTCACTGAGAACATTTTTATGCCTGCTGCTGCTTGTGGGCAATGGTGTTGTGTTCCCCTAAGCTCCTGCCTAAAAACTAGTGCTTCACTGAACTGATAAAAAAGCTTCTAGGATTATCCAAGCTTTTCTGTTCTAACCTCTAAAAGGTAAGGTAATTCAAAGTCCAAAACCAGCAAAGCTCTTCACAAAACAGCTCTTAAAGGGAGATCTTTGCTTTCCAAGGCAGCAGAGGGCTTCACTGCAAAATGTTGGGGTACATTTGTTACCCAGAGTTCAGTGTCTTCACTCATCATTCATTAGGTTTCTCCTGAAGGAACCACAAGGGTTAGACATTGCTTTAAATAGCTCAGGTGTGGCGTAGGCCAGAGCTATCCCAAGGATAGCCAAGTTGCAGTGACGGTTTCAGGTGTCACTGGCCACTTGCAGAATGCCCCATTGGAATGGGTTGCTGCTCACATTCTTTGGGACAGTCCAGCTTGCCGTGATTTCACATATTGTTAGGGGTGGTATTTTTGGTGAACTCCTGAGATGGTCCCATTTTTTGTACTCTTTCACTAAGTTGGATTTCTGTGACAGACAAAAATTGCATTAGGCTTTGTTTACAAGCTCCCGTTGTCACAGTTTCTTTCCTGAGCACTGTAGCCTCTTTTTGGATTACTCACGGAAGGATCCTTGGGTGACCTGACTATTCTGTTTTACTGAAGCATCTACCAGTGTGTTTGGCTTTGGGGAGAACAGTGGATATTGCAAAAATAAATTAGGTAAGGTAGTTCTTTTGCAGACTGCAAGACATCATCTAAGTGTGTTACAGGCTTGTTCTGAGAAGAATTGGGAACTCATTTCCATTTCTATTATTTTCACAAAGCCCTTGTATTTTCATAGATTTTCTTTTAAAAAATTTGATATAACTTCCTTTGTGGAGATAAATGCCATTTGAAAAAAACTGTTCCAAAAGTATCTTGGTCTGTGGTTTATGTATGTATGCATGCAAATACATTTTGTGAGATTATAGCACAGAAAAATTTGACTAGTGCCCCTGAATTCGGTCATAACACTGACATTGACTTCAAAGCACTTTAGGCCATTGCTACTAGCATTTAGCACAAAAGGCAAAACATCTAATAGGAAAAGAGTACATAGGTATGAGGCCAGTCCTGTTTCACTGAACCATACAGCCTTTTTTTTAGAATTGAAGCAGGATGAACAGATGACTTAGAAATAATTTAGAGCTGAGGCTGTAAGTTTGGGAGATATCTGATCACAAGTCTGTTCGGTACTTAGCAGCCCTTCAGGCCAGCATGGTACAGTTTAGTCTCTTTACTGGAGATACCTAAGTTAACTTCAGGAATGGTGAGCACTTAAAATTCTGTGGCAGGAATTATAACTAGCCACTTCTGCATCTCCAACTCAGATGGCTGGAAACCCACTTAAAGCTCTGGGAATGGGCAGGCCAAGCTCATGAATTCAGAATGAGGACCAAAAGCCTGGAGTCATTTTGAAATGCTTCTACTCTTTTCCCCTGTGTCATGATGGAACACTTAATAACTCTTCATGCTGAGCACAGGTGGCTTTTCATACCTTTCCTTTGGCCCATGACCAGCTTTTGGTGAAGAAGTTCCCCTATCCCCTTATGGTCAGCTTTTTTTTTTTTTCCCTTATGATTCAAGATTTTCTATGTCGTTTTACAGTCTTTTACCTAACTGCAGGTCCATGCATTGTCATTGGCTGTGTTTGAGGGTGTTTAGCAGAGATCAGGACAGTGGCACCAGGTCTGTGAGACACCTGGTTCCGTGTCCAGGTTCCATCAAGTTGAAGGTCCTGCAGATCACTTTAATGAGCAACTTGTATGTTGGGAAGAAAGACAGTGCTTCTCCATACAGGATTAGAAATCTATATTTGTGTTCTGTTACTTTAATAAATGAAACATGAAAGCTTGAAGACAGAAGGATGTGGTTTCATGCTAGAGTAAAGTTCATTATAAAAGATATTATAATCTGAGAAAATTCACAGTTTTGTGAGAAACAGAATAAAAAGTCCCTACACTTCTACTGTTTATTCTGTCAAAATCAATAAATGTTATTGGAACCAAAGCTGTACCGAGTTGACCAGTTACTTTAGAAGGCATACAAGGTAAAGCCTCTGGATTGAATGCTAAATTAATAGAGTTTCTCTGTGTCTTTAAAATGTCTTTTAACTTGACTTAAAAGTGAATTTTTCAAAATAGTAAAAAAAGGAAAAGGAAAAAAAACTTTGCAAGTTGATTTATAACACCATTAGAGTGGCCTATTAGGAAACTGAATAGAGAGTGGTGTAAATGCTTGTCCTTCCTCTTCATGAGTCAGCTAATAGGCATAGTGATTTAGTGATGGATTAGATGCAGTTATTGGTGAAGACGTTCCCCTGTCCCCTTATCTGAATATTAGGACATCCTAGTGAGCACTCAGAAATCAAATGTTTTCACCAGAAACATTTTCACTCCAACAGATCTGGTAGTGGATGTGTATCCTGGTCCCATTTTAGCCTTATGCACTGTTTCCTGCCTCTCCTCGTGACTGTGTTTTCATAAGACGAGGTTGGGTGCACCATGAAAAATGAACTGGGCAATCTTATCCACAGAAATAAATGTGAAGTTCTAAAAAAAAAAAATAGCAAAGGAAGAAAGAGATATCTGTAGCAAGTACCAACCCGACTGAAGTCTGCTCCAATAGTCAGATCGTACACATTTGTTACAGTTCTATTTCGCTATTTTTAAATGGGAGAATTCAGTCCAATATCACAAACATACAGATCCAAGCTTAACTTCTGGTTGCATTTAATTTCTTATGGTAAATATTGTATTTTATAAATACTTTTGGTAGCCAACATTTGACCCTCAGGTCAATCCTTATACATGCTTCAGTGAACCTCTTACTAATTTACTGTAATCTGAATTTTAGATTGATATATTCTGCTGCCTAATGGTGTGCACGGATTTAATTCTAAATGATGTACGAAAAATTTACTCAAAATGCTGTAGCTGTGCCAATAATAGTAGCTTCTTCAGTCTGTTGAATTCTGAAAGAATCAATGCAGTTTGTTACGTGTTTGTATGTGTAGTTTTGGATGAAATAAGTATGTTGAAGAGAGAGTCTTTTAATTAGAGTAGCTGACAGAGATGAGAGATCTTGGACTGAAAGATAATCTGCTTGATGAGTGTATTATAGAGAGAATAGATGAGGGTTTGATGTGCTCTTTAGGAAGCATTCTTAGTACTTGTTAACACGTAATGATGGGACAAGTTTTATTAAAATACTGTGTCACTGATGTTAGTAATGTCTGTATGAAGAATATGCTATTCTGAAATACTTCTCTTTTCCAAAAGCAAATTAATTTCCTTTGATGATGATGAGATGCTTTGAGGATGAGAGCTGGTATGTCTGACTCACAGGTGTCCCCTCTCAGACTGATTTCTGTTGTTATTTGAAAATAAATTTTTTAGTTTAAGCATGTATGAAATTGAAAGGAAAAACCTAATCTTAGAAATATCCATTATTGCACTGAATCCCTGATAACTTGTCTGAAGCATCTCAGCAATAGTGCATTCACATTAATGTAACTTCATCTATTTCCTCCCTAATTTGATTTAAAACCAGACCCTAACCCTTACCTAAAGCCCCTGTTCCTGAGAAGTCCGTGTGTGACAGAGAAGGGGTTAACAGAGCACAGTTGCTGGCAGGGTTTTACTGCTGCCAATCTTTCATGGAGGTGTCCTCCCTGAGGGCTTTACTGGAAAGGCACAGTGCAGCTGCAAAGGGCACGGTGCAGGCACAGATGTCCTCTGCTTGTGAAGTCAAGCTGAAAGCCAGCATGCAGACTGCGGGAGAGCCTGTATCAGTCACTGCGAAAAGGAAGCACAACTGCAAATCTCTTTGATGCCTTTGCCCCCTCTCTCTTTAAAAAGGAAGATGGGAGGAAAACCTTCAAAAGCTTGAACGTTTCCTCATATTGTAGTTGTGTGAAAAGGAGTGTTATTCCTCGGGAACTAGGCTGAACTCGAGTGGTCCTGTCAGGAGGAGTAATGCTTCAAAGGCATTTGCTAATTGTAGATCCTTGTGGCAGATCAGTTTGCTGCAGGAGCACCCATGGTAATGCTTCCTCGTTCCTACTGGGTGATAATAGACAGTTCTTCAATGCTGTGCCATAGGCAAATAGCACCTCTGGGCACAGAAATGACATTGCCCCTGCATAGAGGTACATGAGTAAAACTTACAAGAACAATGGATGTTTTTAACTTGATTTCCCCTTTTCCTTTCCCACACCTCTACAAATACAGTTTTCTTTTCCCTATTATACATGCATGAAGCAGTCAATTAGAAGTCAGTCAAGTCTTTCTGTTTTCTTTAGGTCTAAACAGAGGAATCTCACAACATTTTTACATTTTTTTAAAATACTTATTTTTTAATATTACCATAACTATTGTTTTAAAACTTCTCTAGCGAAATCTCCCCTCCAGAGAGATGTTCACGTAAGTGTCTTGAGATTTGCATGTTTATAGCTGAAGGGCAGCCAAATGTTGTCTGTGGTGTGCATTGCTGTAACATTGATTTAGCATGTAAGAAAAAAGAAGATACTTTTTTCAGTGGATGGAAAACCCTGATAAATTTATTCAATGATGTCAAATACTTTGGCATTCTTTGTTTGGTGAGTTGTCACAGATAAGGTAGATGTCATGGGCTTAAGGGTGCTATTTTGAAACACAGTTCTTAAAGGAGATTTACAGTAGTCTAAAAAATGGGAATGAGATAACAGATCAAAATGAAGATATCAAACACAGAGCCAAGTTGTGTCTGAACAGCAAAAGCCGTCTTTTCTTCCCCACAAAATCTGTAGTTGCAGTTGTGTCAATGTTTCTTATGCACGATAGTATCTCACTATTGCTCTTTAACCGTAGGAAACCCTCAAAGCCACCAGGCTTGGTGATGATGAGAGCTCAGCCTCTGCATAGCAGCAAGTGCTGCATGAAGCCTTGTTGCAGAACAGCACCGGGCTCTTCACAAGGGCTTGCTTCAGGGGCAGCTGTCTTGGGGACAGGCTGTCCTGGAGCTCTGACTGGCTTGTCATGGCCTGTCAAAGGCAGGAAACCTGTATCAGCAGCAAGATGCATGTTAGTTGGAATAACACATGTGATTTAGATAACTAAATTGCATGCTGTGTAAGTAACTTAATATTTCAGATGTAGAACTGGCATTATTTCATATGGTAAGGATGCAAAGAAGAAAAAAAAAGGAATAGGCAGTCCAAATCACCAGATGATTTCCCTAAGGCTAGAAGAGAGCATTAGAAAAGAAGACCAAGGACAAGGTAGGTAATAAGAGAAATATAGTCACCAAGTATCTCAATATGTTGAAATTCTAGTACATGTTAGGGTTTTGGTTCCTAAAAGCCATGGCATTATTACTCAATTCTTCTTAAAAATCCTTACCTTGGTATCTCACATAGCTTTTATTTCTGTTGTCAGACCTTTTGGTCAAAGATGGTGACCATGTGATTTCATACAGCTTCCCACTCATAGCAGGGAACTTCGGCATAGTGACAGCCATCTCCTGAGAGAGGAGGTCTGATGACTAACCTACTTGTGAGTGAGATTATTCCTTCTGTGAAAGCAAAGCAGTGTTTTCTCCAACTGTGTAGGTCAGAATTTTAAACTAAGCTGGGGACAGCTGTTCCCTCATGTTTACTGACAGCTCATGTGTATGTGTTAGGCATGTGCATACAGAAGTTACTATGCAAAGTGAGGTGCTAAGTCACACAAGCATGTCACCACAGCAGCCTGAAAACTAGGTACACTACAAAGGGGTTTACATTGTGCTTGAGAATATATTACATTCTCAGCTTTTTTGTTGTGTGAATCACTCCTAGTAAAGATTTAGTGCCACAAGCTTACCTCTGGGGTGAAAACTCATGTATTAAAGAAAGCATGAGAGTTTTGTTGTATTTGGGGAGTAAAGTTAATGAGCCTTGCTTACAAATTAAATGCAGACAAGTAGATGTATGTTCCCATCTGTCTCTAATGTCATTGTTTTAGTACTGAGTTCCGTGTAATATTGAGTGATATGAGACTTACAGTCATTTGACAGAGCAGAGAAACCCTGTTGTATAAATGTGGACCTGAGGTACACTGTATCTACTTTAAGGTCACACAGAAAGTCTGTGACAAAGCAGGAAGCTGGATCCAAATCTTTCATGTCCTAAACAGCCTCCTGCATCTGGAGACTTTTTTTTTCCTGTGGAAATTTGGTCTTACGTATTTTAAATTTAAAGCAGGTAGAGTTTATCCTCCAGTACCATTACTAATTAAATAATGTTCTCGTTTAATAATGCTGGCAGAGATTTACAAGCTTACAAGCCTTAGGGACTCAGATGTCTTGTTTCTATTCCTTTTAATGGGAAATAAGCTATTTTAGCCCTTATATTGTGGGTGTATCTGTGTAATGGTGCATGTCAGTTGGTCTCAGAGTCTTTTGACATGTTTAGTTCAGTGCTATTGTTTAGAAGAAAATTTATAGATTACACTATCCTTATGGAATTTATCAGCTACTTATTATAGTAACCATTTGCCTTTGATCAAATTTCTACAGTGTAGCTTGAAAAGTGAATTAATATTTAATTTAAATCAATAAAAAAGACTTTGTGGGTGAAAAAAAATGCTAAAAGCGGAGATAAAAGAGTAAGAAAGTCTCCAAATGTGTCCAGATTTTGCTGTAGATATTTATCCATAGTCATTGATTCTTAATTCCATCCTGGTCTTTTGGCTTGAAAATTCCTTTTGTTTGGTAAGGAGATGTGAAGCATCTCCTCTGAGGTGCTGCAACCTGCCTGCTCTTCAGACAAGCTAAGTTTAAAATCGGTGCAGTGAGCTCCCTCCAGATTCTGAAATGGGTTACAGGGCAAAAAATTACTAAGTTAGTTCCAGATGCTCTGCCAAGACTGGAAACTAGACTGTTGCATCACCCTTTGTTGCAACCCTCATATTAACTCATCTTGGTAAGAGTCAAGGCTTATTAACTTGGATGCAGGGCCACACTGACAGCCTCAGTGTTGCTGTGCATTGTGGAGGGACCAGCATGATCAGTGATACTTGATTTCAGCATGAAGTTCCATCCTATCAGATCTGTGTCTTCCAAATTTTTTGTTTAACATGTTGTAAAGGAAAAGAAACAAAGTTTACTGCAGGTGGACAAGAGAAGGGCTGAGGCTATTGTGTATTAAGTCAAGACAACAATTTCAACAGTAAATAATTTGTCAGACCTGTCCTGCAACTACAATCTGGAAGGAGACATTTGTTTCCTATCCACTGTGACTTGTAGTCACAGTTCGTCTTCATTACAGCAGAGCTGCACCAACCAGTAGAGAATCTCTGTGTGCATCCCACCAATCTCAAACACCTTGTAGGAGCAGCAGGTGTTGGGTGGGAGGGAGGAAGAACATCTGGGTGTGGCAAATGACACTGAGCAGAGCCGTGGTTACAATAGTCAGTGCCATTAGAGCACACCAGCTGGGCTGCTGGAAGTTCCACAGCACTTGACATTTTCTTAGGCCATATGTATAAATCTTCTGTGAATTGAGTTAACTTTTCTTCATTTTCTCTTTACCTTGTTCCAATTTCTCACTCCTGTATGGCTCAGAAAATGTCCAAAGTAGGCATTCTGAAAAACAATGGTGCAAGAGGTAATATTTAATAAAGTCTTCACCTAGCATTGCATTTAGTTATTTCTCTGTATCACAAACAGGTGAACTGAAGACACTATAGAAATTGTTTTCAAACAAAGTGGGGGAAATATGTCATGTGAAGGACACATAATCCAGGTGATCATCTGCTCAAGAGAAAGTTAAAAAAAAAACCTTCTTAATTAAAAATTAGACAGATAATTTAAAACACAGTGCTAGCATCTCCCTCTTATACTCTTTCCCTGTCACTGTGTGCTTTCAGATGTGTGATAAAGAGCTGAGTGAGCCATTTCTGTACCGTGGCAAGGGCATTTTCACCTATGTTATGGGAAAGCTTGCAGTCCTTTTTCACATCCCCACCACTGCAGCGTGCTGGGAGTTTTCTGAGTGAGAGGGCACTGCTGTGTGCATTTTAGATATTTGAAGGTCAAATGGCCCCTGAGCTGAGTTTTGTGTTTGCTTGCTTTGTTTAGTTAGTGTGTGTGTCCTTGTACTGTTCATATCCAAACAGTTGTTCGAACAAGGTGCGACTGTAGGGGCTTCTTGTTGCTCTGCAGCCTGAAGGGGAAGCAGTTGCCCTGCCCAGCTCTGAAATGAAGTTAATTAGTAGAAATGTAGTTATAAAAAGACACCCAAGGGAAATGTCAAGAAAAATGCAACATCCGTCCCTCCCTCTGCACATCACAGCAGCTACCCTTGTTATGACACTATTGACAAAGCACAGCTGGGACCCGTGTCCAACAGTGCAGAAGATGAAACTGCTGCTCCTGTACAGCTGATTAGCATCTCTCCTGCACCACTGGGTCCACACAAGATAACACTGTTTTTCTTCAGTAAAGCCAAGTTTTGTTGTGTTTTCAGGACTTTGGTTTTTTGGGGTTTTTTGTGTGGTGGGTTTTTTGGGGATGTTTTTATGTGACTTCAAAGCATTTAGCTACTAGGCTTTCTCAAGGTCATAAAATGTTTGCCTTGAGAAATAAAGGAAAATGTTTTTTCTTTTGAGTGCTAGTGTGAATCACTGACAAATAGCAAAGAAATCAGCCTTCATTAATCATAGTCCTTGTGCAAATCAAATACTGAGCAGGTGCATGTTAGGGAGTGTCTTACGTCAGGTCTGCTTTCAGACAAGGCTAATGTGGAAGCATTTCTTGTTGCTCTGCACAGTAGTGCTCATTCTGCCTTACAGATGCTAATTTCATTAGGGGTTAGCTAAACACCAAGAATGGTTTGGCAGGCCATTACCCCTTTGCTTCCAATCCCTGCAGCTTCTCAGATGGATACAAGTTGGCAATCACGAAGAACAAGTTGAAGACTGGAGAGAATATGACAGTCCAGTAACTTCCCCCCTCACTCCCTCTATCAGGAGGTACACCTCGCATTTTTCAAAACGATTTCATCAATAAAATTTGTATTTTTTTGTACTGGATTTAGAATAGAATAAATCCTTTCACTAGCAATATAGCAACATTTGAAATACTGCAAGGGGAGCTTATGTTTTTGTAGCTGAAGTCTTGTGTTTCAAATGTTCTTTCTTCCCACTGATTTCATAAAAATTCTGTTACAGAAGTCTGGAAATACTGAAATATGGCAATTGTTAGAGGACTTCATTATATACCGAACTAGTGAACCAAAGGCAGTATGTGATTAGGAAATTTGCTAAAGAAAAATAATCTTAGTTGTTTGTTCTTTATAATCAAATGTCTTTGGACAAATGTCTTTCAGTGCCTGTGTAGAGATTTTTAGAAGGGTGAGTAAGGGAATATTTATTACCCAGCAGACTGTAGTATTTTAGTACCATAAACAAAAATCAAGGTATCAATCTAAAAAATGAAATAAATGTTTTTTCCTGTATCTTACGGCATTTAAGAAATGTCACTTGACAAAATGTGTGGCAGTTTGGTTTGTCTAACAATAGGAAATAAAGTGATCTGTGTGAGGGGAAAATGATACTGTGTCTGGCTCTTTAGTCTAACAACTTGTGCAAATAAAAGGGGAATCAAAGGAACATTTCAAGTGTCAGCAGTTCATGTGATAGGGAGTAATCTCATTCACCAGTATTTTGCAATTTTACATGCTTAGAGACATTGTATAAAGCCGAAAAATACCCTCAACAAGATCTTACATATAATTTCTGGAGACAAAAGAGCTATAGAAGGCATGAGAGGTTTCCTACAGCAACCCCATAAGGATAGTAACAGTCGCAGTTCTGCAGCGTGTTGTTGGGTGGGTGACAGGACGACCCTGATCTGCTCCTCACTGGTGGCCCCTGGAGCCCCAGCCCAGGAGACAAGCCACAGTCCTGCCCTGGCATAAGCCCTGTTTTCCCGTCGAGTCTGGCTTTCAAACCATGAGTCCTGTCTTTCTATACATATGCATATATTTATCTATACATTTGTGTCGTATGTACTTATATGTATATATTCAGATATAATCCTTATCAACAGTTCCCAGCACTTATCTTATGGAGAGGAAGAAAAAAAATAAGGAATTGCTTCAGCAATGTTTTTGATATAAATCCCAAAGGTGTCCCACTTTGTAATACTTTTTCCATAAGTGCTTGGTACCTAAACTGTTACTCCAGCTTTTTCAGTTACTGCCGAAATAGAATTATGTAGAAGGAGTGTTTTTTCCAGATTTTGGGGTTTTTTTACTTTTAAAAAAGTATAAAGAATGGAAGAGGAATACATGAACCATCTAAACTAACTCTGAACTGTTTCACATTAATTGAATTTTACTTAGGTGTCTCAAATCATTTGGGTACTGATTTTGAGACATTCCATGCATTTTAGAAAAGTTGGCATAGCTGGATTACTCTGTAACATTGCTAAATACAAAATCTGTAACAGGCTAAGATTGAATTCAGTCCTTCTTCGTGTCAGTTGAGTACCTGGTACTTTGAGCTGAACTGGGTCTCCAGACCCAGTCCTCTTGCAAGAGAGCTAAGGATTCATCCCTTTTGCCTCCAGCACCCAAACTAAGGTGCCTCAGTCAGTAGTCTGATTGTCTCCAGCTCCATCCCATAGCCAGGAAGAACGGGCTCAGTGGGATTGAGCGCAGCCTTAGGTAGTGTCCCTCTCCACTGACTGTAGGAGTTCACAACTCAGGTAAGCACCCTTGTTCAGCAGTATGGACCTTGGGCAGAACACCTGCATCTTCCAGTGCAGCATCACCAAATACAGTTCTCAAAAGCTTAAAAGCAGCATGTCTGATTTCAGCAGAGGGATGAGGAAGGGAAGACAAAACAGATTTTGTTGTCCTACTCCAAATTTACTGTGTTAGTTCGAGCAACATCTCAGTTTTTTCATCCTGTGAAGCAGCAAGGTCAGTTGTCTGCATAGCCAAATCCAGGCACAAAGCTTTGAGGGTTCTTTGCAAACAGCATCTTCAGCTTGTGCTGAAAGAAATGGGTATTCAATTTTTCTCAGTAGATATCTATCATCTGCTGAGCTACAATGTCTTACTTAAGTGCCCAGTAGCAAACAAATTGTGTTCCAAAGAAGCTTAGCCAGGTATCAGAAGGCAGCAAAAGAGATATTTATGCCATGTGGGTTTTTTTAATTTTAAACTGTCCTTAGTTTCTGAAGAAAAAGTGTGCAGCCAGGCACACAAAAGTCCTTCCCAAGACCTGCAGCATTATACCACTAAAACAATAAACGTAGTGGCATACACACAATATGCCACTTCTTAGAAGCTATCATATTTGGTCTCCTTGAAACCATGACAATCAACATAAAAAAATCATTATCACATTATCTACAGAATAAGTACTTAATACCTTGTTCTTTTCATCACATTATGTTACTTGTGGATTATATTTTATAGATATTATTTGGTTATATTCTTTATATGTACGTATTGTTTTATCTGAACTTAAGCATGTACCTTGGTGAAACAGAGATAAGATACAACACTTTTTTTGTGATCCACCTTTTGTAAAATAAGCAAACTGTGAACCACCTCTTTTCAGGTGAACAGTGAACCATCTCTTTCCTAGATTCTTAAAATCTGAGGTTGAACTCCGTTCTGCTGATAGTTTCATATAGATGAGATGGATTTTGTAATTCATCCGCTTTAAGATAAAATTGCAGTTTCAAACAACTAACTCAAAACATGTTGGATTCTAATCAGGAGAATAGTGCTATTAAATGGTCTTCATAGGCACAGAAACAGAAAATAAATCAAAAAAGTTTTCACCATACCATGCGTAAAATTAGAACAGAGTCAAAGATGTTGTGCCAATGTCATGCCTAAGGGAAAAATGCTGAAATGCATTCGCATATATATATGAATGGTCTCTGGTAAGACCGGTGACCTTATAGCCTGGTCATTCTTGCAGTGTTTTATTTGTATCAGGAGCATAATATTCGAGCTTTGTGTTGTATGGTTAACTTAGGAAATGAATCTGCCCTACCCAGAAGTAGGTAGTAGGGTATTTTTATAAATCAAATCATGTATTGGCAATGGAAATAGTACTTTCTTCTCAGTTACTACTCAAAAGTTACATTGCACATAAAGCAGCACACCTACATAATGTTTTTGCTGATCATGGTTGTTCTCAAAGCTCCTTGTCCCAGCTCATGCTGTACATTAAATACTGAGAGTACAGCCAGGTCCTTCATCCCCTGAAGTGTTTGACTTTGATTCAGTGACACAGAATCTGAAATTAATTTGATTTTTTTGGGTCAGTTTTGTTTTTTTCTGAGTAGCTCACTAATGGTTTGCTGTTGTTGGGAAGCTTCTGGCATTGGCCATCTGAGAGTTTGCTGACAGGAATAGAAAGGTAGCTCAGAGCCTACTGAAATGCTGGTGGGGTAGTCAGCAAATCACTTTTGAGTGCTTTGAGCTGGAGCCAAGTGTTTCATATTTACATCATATTCATCTGTGGAGAATTAATCTGGTACTCCAGAAGGGTGGAAACTGCTTAAGAATCTGTTGCACTGCATCCCAAACTGCCAGTACTGTGGATGTCATGCTTCCAGGAATAAAAGCATATGTGCTCATTTTTAATTCAGAGTCTCTAAATATGTCCTTTGCTGTGAGAGTAATTTGCTAGTCTGCACAAACTTTTCTGTTGCTGTTTCTGTTGAGCAACGTAGGGGCAGACAGTGTTCCATATTTTTCTCAAGTGAATCACATTGCTATAACTTTATGTTATTAGCCATGATATAGTTCAGATGTAGTCTCAGGACCTAACACTTCTTGTATATTGAACTGGCAGTATAAGGCAGATGAAAGAAAAGATTTCGCTCCAGCTAAAAACCTTAGTCTGCCTCTCTAGTTGACATCTAACCTAAAGAAAAAAAAAACAACTTATGCTAAGGGAAACAACAGAATGGTGGACAGAGATCAAGGGATATCTGACAGAAGGAAAGAATGGCAATTGGTTTGACAGCACAATAACCCCAGGAATTGTATCTTTTTCTAATTCTGGACAAACCCTACAATTTACTACATTTTGCAAGCTGTCTTGTTCATGGTTGTTCTGACTAGATCAGGATTGGCTGTTGAACTCAAGCTCATTGTTGTGACCATGCACAGTAAAAGATGTGTGCAAGACACTGAGTCACTGAATCAGAGATACTCTTTGTTGTGGACTAACATTCCCATTGTGGCTAAAACCAGTTAAGCTTGTTGACTTGAACAGAAATGAAGCCAATTCAAGTACAGACTGTTAAATGGGAGGAAATGCAAATATCTTGTCAGGGTTTTGTGCAAGAAAAACTAATTACTTCTGCAGGGCTTGCCTTGTTAATTTTACTGAAAAGCCGCTGTCACATGAACACACATGTAGATGTGTACAGAAATGATGGACAACTGTTTTCTTGCCTAGTTAGTTAATAGTTTAATGGGAAAAAAGAGTAACCATTGTATCTTGTCTACTCTGGCTTTATATTGACTGAAAGATAATGGAAAAATGATATAGAATAAGGAGAAATTAGGGTTTACTAATCCAAAATTGGCCTCATAATGGAGTCTTGCTGTATTGTGGCTTTTAGATGAATAGTTTCTGTTTATATGCTCTGTGGGATAATAGGTGCTTTTCCTTTTGTAAAATGTGATCCAGCCTCTCAGGAATTTGTGAAAACTTTCTTACATCCTTTAAACACTTTTAAAGAATTTAGCACAGATGTTTGAGGAAATAAAATGAGCAAGTAGCTTTCATTAGGCTTGTGAGTTACTCTTAAGGCTGTTTAATGGATACCTTCATTTTCATGGATTTGTGTCACAGTCCAAACCACCATGCTTATGATAGATCTGAAACATAGGATATGAGGTTTACAGATAGACAGACATATCAGGTGAGTGAGAAAGTGCTTTAATTTTTCAAGTTGGTGGGAAATAGGCATCTGAAGGAAAAGGCAATATTTTGCATTAGAATTTAATATTGTTTTGCACTGTTTTTTATAACATGAGTTTACTGTAAGAGCTCAGTTCTGGAAAGATACAGTGCGGCTGAGAGCAGTGAGGTAGGATCCAAGCAAAATAACAGTAGCACTGGGTTTGGATTAGGCATTTACTTCCTGCCTCTCTGAATTTACAGCCTATTATAGGGAAGTAGAGATAGTATGCAATATGCTGCAGTATGAGAAGCTGCCATAGAAAGACAGGTCTAAGGGCTAGAACTGAAAATTGTCATTGCCTGACAAATCCCTTCAACTAATTTACTCAGAGCTGGTGTCACTGGGAGCTGCTGCTGCCTCTCCCCACCCCATACAGTTCACTAATGGTAGACTGCAAAGGCTCTGGGCTCTGAGCTTGCTTAAAAAAAAATTGTCAACACAGTGAAGCAGAAGTTGTCAGCAGAAGTTCAGGAAAATCAAAAATTCTATCAAGAGCTGTTACACCTGGCAGTGTTTAGTTATCTATTAAGTAGCTGGCCATCTGAAAGTATGACTAGCAGGAGCTAAAGCAGCACTCACTCTGAGCTGCAGCATGCAATGTAAACTGGAGTGCCGGGGCTTACCACCACAGCGTGTTTCGTAGCCCATCAGTGACGTCCGATAAGCACAGTCACACGTCTGTGTCAGCTAATACTATTACAAGACGCCAGAGTGGTTAAACAGCAGGCTGCCAGATACATTAAGTACCCATATGGTATGCTCGGTTACTTGTCCTTCCTCTCCCCTCCACTTTTGCTTTCCAGCACCTATCCTTTAAGTAAGTTCATTTAAAAAAATGAGACTTGAATTTCTGAGGCTGTCGCATTTATTCATAATAGTCCTCAGCCTTTCCCTGTGTATGCAGAGATTATAGATTTAAACTCCCACACCATTCCCAGGATAATGACATAAACTCAAAGCATAAGTGTGGACTATCTAATTTTAGTCAGGTGGCAGTAAATTTTCCTGCATGAATGCAGCATGTCATCTTTCTTTGAAGAGAAAACAAAACAACTCAATATACTGCTCACGGTAACCTCTTTGCTAAAGAAGAACATCAACTGCTACTTAAAGTTTTCATTTTGTTTAGCTTCAGGGTTTTTTTTCACAAGTATAAATTGGTGGTTACAGATTGTGCATATAGAGCAAAGACAAAAGGGTTGAAAAAATTATTTCTTGTATTTTTCCCCTCTCCCAATCAATCCCAATCACATATTGTGAAATAATACTTGGCAATGGTAAAGTATTGACTTTGCTACCATTGTGACATATATATTTATTCCTGTTAATTTTAATTCACCTGAGAATGGGCAACGACAAAGGATGGGAATGCACCTGCAAATCCTTCCAATTGAAAAAGAAGTGGCTGTCTAAAGCAAGGCAAACACATTTGTATTCATCACAGAAAATTTAATCCCAGGTATAAGTATGGAAAACTATGAAGAATTATACTTGAGGCATATGTATAACCTGTGGTGCCAGGGTTCAGTTTCTGTACATTTTTAGGTTGTATCACTTTGGAGTAATTTTACAAGAACTATATCATTAAAAGTGATAGCCTGCTGTCTGCATTTATACCTTACACCACTGACATCAGTGAACTGCTCACAGAATAGAATAAGAAAGAAGTAAAACCTGGTCTTTTATGCCAATCAGAATGAAAAGATTGCATAATTATCTTTGAAAACGGATTCTTTCTTAGTCCAACTGAAGGATTATGATGTATTTTAGAGAGATTTTGGGGTACAGTGAATATCTGAAAGATAAGGTGATTTCCTTGCTGTATTAAGCTGAGCAGAGGACTCAGAAGACATGAACACTATAAGTGGCTGTAATCTGCTTTGATGGGTTTAGAAAGTCAACAGACAAAAATAATACAAGAGGTCATTAAACAGCAGTGTGCAAGGTTTGGTGTCATCAAGATGTCTGATGCCATGTGCTGGATGTCCTGAAGTATTCACTGAACCTAGGTCATGAAACCCAAGGCAGGATACTGACAACAGAGTAAAGCTTGCAAGACCTGTGTGGAGAGGCTTAGACATGCTATGAGATTATGTTTGTCGGTTGAAAAAGCAATGTCACACAAGCATAATTGAACATTTCGAAGAAGTATAGTAATTTCTTAAATGCTCAAATTGGAATATTGAATATTGCGTTGACTTCTTTATCCTACAGAATATTTTTAAAACAGTTCTAGAATACCTTTAAACTTTGTACTTGAAACTGAGCTGGAAGTTTTCTTGGAAAAGAAAGTTTCTGCAGTTGGTGTTTCAAATAAGTAACATAAGCACAAATAGAATATCACAAAAAAATCAAACTTTGGTGATTATTTTCAAATGATTATGTTTTCTCCTGTGGATAAGTGTCTCAAAGTAAGTGGGGGATAATTTGTTTCTGAACTTGTAAACTATGATCTAAGATTTCTAGACAAATGTATTTAATGTGGATTTTGACACAGGCTCTGTGTAGGAAAGACACAGTCTTCACTTCTTCCCTTTTTTCAGTCAAAGAACAAACAGCAAGTACTGGACAAGTGATGTTCAGAAGGTGACATCTCATAAACCAGCACTTAAATACGGCATAGCGCAAATGGCAATCCATTTGAGGGTCTTGGGAAAGCTACCAGCTCAACAGAAGTTTCACATTTATACTCCAGGGATATGTATCATATATTTATAAAACAAGACATGTTAAGATCACAGGAAGATGCGATTCTCCATACAAAGAGGACACATAACTTTTTCCTGTATTGAAGAAGAGTGTGCATGGGGAAAAACACAGAAAAGTTAAGTAAAGGCTCAGGACTAAAACCAGTTCTGCCACAGATTGTCTGGCCATGTCAAGGTCAGATCTAAACACATCATTACAGTGTGTCCTATTAACTGCACTGGGTTTTAATTTTCTTTTTTGGCAGACAGTCATTAACTGGAAATTGAAATATTTTTCTGTTTCTGTGAAAGTGTGGTTTCTGTACAAGATCCTCAGAAGCTATCAGGAGCTCAGAGACTTGCGTGACAAAAGCCACGTGAGTAGATAATAAGCAGGTAAATCACACACCAATGCTGCAAGGAGGAGGAACAGGTGACTGAGGTTTTTCTGCTCCTGTCATTTTACCTTCTTGCTTGAAATTAGTTATATGACCACCTTTCATCCATGTAGAGACTTTTTGCATAATTTGTCTATGTGTGTATTGAAGACTTCCACATACAAGCAGGCATAATAGAAAGAAAAGTATATAAAAAAGAAGCAAACATAAGTACAGTGAAGCTAATCATAAACTTGGGCAGAACAGAATAATTAAGGAACTTTATAGGCAGGAGGCAAGAAGGGTAGTGAAACTAATAGAGTTTTTAAGTAAATTTTAAACTACTAGATTAATATTAAATTGCAAATTTCCTTCTCAAGCTCCATTTGTGCACAGCACAGTCTGAGGGTTTCCCCTCTTTGCCTGTGTATCCATACAGCATGACAGCCCTGAGAGGAGTTTGTGGAAATTTTCTCTGAGGAAGGACTTGAAGCTATTTTTCGATACATTGCAATGAATTACTCTTGCCTCTCTGTTTTCTTTTTCTTTTTGCAAGATTTAATGAAACTAGAAATTCAGAGAGGCCTCCTTGCAACAGAGTCAAAGCCTGTGCTGCTAACACAAAACTTTTATTCATTCCTTTTACTTACAAAGATGGTGTGCGAGGATCTAGACCTGCTGCTCTGTGGTATGGCTGGAAGCTGGCACTAGAGTTGCTGACTTAAGGATGCTCATGCCAGAGTAGAAAAAAACCTACCCTTTTTTTCCATCACTGCAGTGGGGTGAACCATTTGACAGTAGCATCATTCCCGGTAACCTATGGTAGTGTATCACACTTTGGAGGCTGGTGGCAGTTACTGTGATTTTAGAAATGTTCTCCAGTTGCTCAGGGCAGTGTCTTAGGAAACAGGCTGGCCTGTTTTCAAGGAAACACGTTTCTTCCAAACTCATCCAGAGCCGCCTTTTACCTCCTTGGCTCTTGTTCAGAGTTACCATGGCTTTGTGGGCAATGAAGATATACCAAAGGCAGAAAAGTGTGATGAATTTAGGATATCTGTTACCTATTGAATTTGCTCTCATGGGGTACATCTTAATTGGACTGCACAGCTGTTAACTGCTCCAGGAAAATATTTGCCTGCATATTTCCATCTCTGAGAAATACATTGCAAATGAAAAATCACTCCCTTCTGTGACCCAAACTGTATGATCCAAATCCACCACCAGGAAACAGAGGCTTGAATACCTAAATTTTACTCTCAACATTCATATATTTGGGGAATAAATTCTACCTGCAGAGATACTCATCTTCTCTGAATTAAACAGTATTTCAGGCTTCTAGAGCACTCTTTCACAAGGGCCACAGATTTTATGCATGCTAGTTTTTGTTTACCCTCTGTAAATGACAGATTAGCATTTAAATGCTTTGTCGAAGTGTCAAACCAAACAAGCCATTATGTCTCCCTCAAAAATAACACTCGCTGTTGTTTGAAATGATTTTCTGCCATTTCCCCACTCTACAGGAGTGTCTGAGCAGGGAACATTTCACAGTACATATCAAATTCTAAAGTTCTTCTGAAATCTATCATTCATGGTAAATTAAGTCTAGCACACACTGAGAAAGCAGTCGCATTCACTGAGGAGTCACAGAGGCATAATCCGAGTCGAAGGGGTTTGTCAGTACAGTTTTTCCCTATTTTTTCTTCTTTTTCCCTTTTTATCCTATCTCCTGATGCTTCATTTTTTCATTTCTTCCAATTGTATTGTCCTCCATCAGCCCAGTTCCTTGTCTTTCCCCCAGCACTGCAAGTCCTCTCTTATCTTTCTCCAGGAGTTTCCATACCCTTCTGGTTTTGACTCACAATTGTATGCTGAATGTATTCTTTACATAACTTGTCATTTATATCTTGTACCCTGTCTCTGTATAATTTATTTGCCTCCTCTTTCTACTGTGTCTCTATCAGATTAGTAAATACAGTCTTAGATTATCCAGTCTTCTGATTTCTAGACTTTCCCCTGGTTTAGAGGGAAGATTGGGTTGACTGGGGGTGACGGGAGTCCTCAGAAGGATCCCTATGTGATCTGTGCCCATCATGGAAGTACATGAACAGTCTGACCTTGCTGGCTATCATTATATGCAGGAGGCAATCACACAAATTTCTCTGAGTACCTTGTACTCTGCATAAGTAATTCTTGATCATTTTTACTTTTGCATGAAGGAAGTTGCTGTCTCATCATGCAGCCATTCCTCTGGCAGCATCATGCAATTTTAAAACAACTACATGACATTTTTAATCAGTCCACAGCACTTTAGATCAAACCTCCAGCAGGAATTTGAGAAATAGTTGCTTTAAAAGAGTGTGTGCTGGAGATGTGCATTTAAATGATGGGAACAGCAGCACTGTGAGAAAGCCTGCAGCGCCTCTTCACAAGGACCTATGTAAAATCTGCGTGTGGTTCTGGTCCCTGCAGTGCTTTGGGTCTCTATGTGGGTTTGATGGAACTAAATAAATATCTAAGTGACATCAAAGTTGAAACTCCCCCAACTGTGTTCAAGGCCAGGTTAGTTTAGTGGAAGGTGTCACTGCCCACAGCAGGGGGGTTGTAATTAGAGGTTTTTAAGGGCCCTTCCAACCTAAACCATTCTATGATTCTATGATCGATTTGGCACCTAGCAAGGTAGTTCTGTGCATTTCTCATTATGTTTAACTGTCTTCAGAAAGAGCTTTCAGAGTCAGAAAGAACCAGAAAAAGACTTTATAAATGCAGTGTTAGATTATTATTAGATAGAAATAACAGGTTTTTATAGGTAAATTAGAGGTTCAAATACCATCCTGAGCCCATTTTTAAATGCAGTTGCCCTCATTCATTGGTACATGCTGTTCAGTTGCTCAGTGCAAAGCCTCAGTCTCTCAAACAGACACAGGTTTGCTGAGCTGTTTCAGTTTTTCCAAACCTGGCTCAGGTTTGTCTTTACGAGCAGACTGCTGTAGATGGGGAGCGTGCAACGAACAGTCACTGCATCATGTCCCATCCCTGCCTCCCCCAGGCAGAGGCTGTGCCCTGTGCAGTGGGTTCAGCATCACCACTGGCCACCCCTGCCCTGAGCTGGGGTGCCTGTCAGTCCCCCTGTGAACGAGGGGATACTGCAGCACACCCAAACAAGCCAATGCCAGTGCGTGGGCAGGAGGGAGGATGCCACACATAAAAGAGTAATGACAACGCCAGCCTAGCTGTGGCACAACGCATTAGACGCTCTGCTTTGACAGCCTAGAAGTGTTTCTGTTGACTGTGGCTTCCCTCTGAAGGAGTGGCAGGCACACACATCCTCCAGACGCGGGATTTCCCCGCTTCCTCTCTATCCCTTCTCTCACCGAGTAAAAGTTTATTCTCGTTGAAATCTGTCATCCTTTTCAGAGCGAGATGTTTTAAATCCCACTGGTGGTAATGGAGAGTGAACAGATCCAGCTGATCCCACTCTACCAGCCAGTAACAGCCCACCCAGCAGCTGTGAATGCTCAAGAGTCCCAAAAACAAGCCCAGAAAAGAACCTTGATTTGTAAAAATGTAGCAACAAGATGATAGGCTTGCAAGAACCCAGCCCTTTTCCCCTGTTTAAAAATATTTTAAGTCTCATAGAATTATAAAAAATATGTAAAAACATGCTCTGTGCTTGACAGCCTTTGAGTTTTGAGTGTGACCTATGTGCACACATTCAGGAAGAAGTTTAAGTTGCTTTTAGGTTTTGAAGAAACAGTGATAGGTTCCTGCTCTTAAACAGATGTATTACTGTCTGCTTCCTATGTAAATTTACATAAATTCTTGATATGACAGGTCACAATTTGAAGTAATTAGACTTGAAAATATCATACATTAGAAGCTTTGGGGATAAAAACCGCTCAACTTGCTGAGGAGAAATCTTAGTCAAAATGAGGAGAAGATAACATCATTGCTTGTGGGTTGCCAGCTCTTTTTCAAGCTCACAATCCTCGTATTCGTGCGATGACTAAAACGCTGCAGAGCCTTCAAACGTAATACGGTGAGAGACACAGCCTGTCGGGTATGCATACTTTATTAGAGATTAGAGAAATCCTGGCAAATACTTAATACCTTTTCTCTTGTCAGGGAAACAGTATGAAAAAATATACATGCCTAGGAATACCTGTATATAGACATATGTATTTAATATAGAAATCCATATATTAATTTTTTTAAATATTTATAAATTTAGAATGTATAAATATTTAATCTAGAAATACATTTTTGTCTTTATTGAGGAGACAACATATCCAACATGCACATAGATAGAAATACTCATTATTTCTGCTTTGGGATTGATGTAGCAAACCTAGACCATTTATTTTAGGGGCAAAAAAGGGAAGTTTCCTGCCTAGGATGCCCAGAAAACTGACACTTCAGCACACACTTGGCCCAGGAAGCCCTTAAACTTACCAGTAGCTCCCCAGTTCATCCTGGGGAGTCTTTGGGTGCCTTTCTGGGGCCCTCAGTATGGGCAAAGTTGCAGCACCAGTACTACCCTGGGAGTTTTGCTTAGTTAGGCAGTTTCATTGGTAACATGGTTTACATTATGTTATAACCCTGATGATTTAATTAAATGCCCACTGTTTGCAGCACTCGCAGTGAGAGTGGCGTGGCATGGACCCTGAATCCCAGCAGTCAGTCACCCTGTTGGGGCAAGAAAGACATATTTCAGGCGTTGCAGTACCCAGTTGAAGGCACTTCAGTGTAGGCTGAGGCCATCCAGCTGCCTTCTGACAAGGCATTTTCTAACACATTATGATCAGGTTCTTTAAAATTATTAGAGAGATGCCTCTGCCTGAATTAAGGTGCAAACGAGACCATATGCCAAAGTCAATAAAACAGATTTTTATTTAACAGTAAATGTGAGGTAGAGAGAAAGGGGGAGAGAAAGAGTGAGAGAGAGACAGAATAAGTAGAAAAAATATCAACACTCCATAGATTCTGACTGTGTCCCATTGATCCTCTTTTTGTGTCTTCTCAGTGATGAGAGTCCCAGCCCTTTTGAAGTGATGGTTGTAGCCTATATCTGTCAAGGAGAACCCAGGGTGGTGAGGGAAGACCTTGTGTTAAATCCATGCTGTCTTTTATTAGGCTTAGGCTAGGTGGGAACACCCTGGTACCACCTAGGGAGGGAAGTTTTACGGTGAATGATGTAATACTGGATCATGGGACATTCCATGAGTCTTTGACACCTTTTAAGACGTTATATCTGCCTACAGTGTCCAATATGGCCCATCAGCAGAGATGAGTGTCTTCAGGCTGTGTGTGAATTGTGCCGCTACTCCCCCAGAGGGGAGTTATCACAGCAGAGTCATTTGTGTAAGGGCAAAGAAACACTGCCCTACCTCGCAGGATTTGTCTCTTTCCTTATCTTACCCAGGTTGTAGTCTGAGGTATCAAGTGTGCATGCCCTCAGCACCTGGGCAGTTACTTTGCACATTGTCAGCTTGCGACTTGATTGTCTTAGCCATTAGTAATCCGGTCTTGCACACTTGTGGATACATTCTTCTTCTGGAATAACTGGACAATGATACCACCTTCATCTTACCTCAAGTTCCTGTCACATTCCAAATCAGTAGGCATATTTGGGGAGGGGCAGGCTTTGGTGAGCAGTTGCTTCTTTGCACAGTTTGCTACAGTGGACAAAAGTGCTTCAGCGATTTTAACAATGTTTAAGCGATAAACCATTTCAGTGTCTCACACACATGGACTTCAGAGCCTTCCTAGGTGGGGGTAAAGCACTAGCAAACTGTGTTGTTACAGCAAAATTAAATGTTCAGGTTTTAAATATAATCCACATAGAAAGAAATTTCAAAGTTTACAACCAGCCTTGTAAATAATGCAGCAAAAATGACAGATGTGTTTTAGGACATAATTGCATAATGCCCATAAAAAAATTGCGATTTACAGCATTTTTAAGTGCCACATACTTCTCTAGTCATAACTGAAAGATCTCTTCAGTAACTATCAACTCAATTCTCTTGCTAAACTAAAGCTCTGTCAAGTCTTCTCTGTCTCCCTTAGCCACTTTCCAACCTGCCTTGCAAATGTGCTCATTTTCATATGCCACAGATAACTGCAATCCAATTTGGAAGGATATTTTCTATTAGGAAAAAAATAATCCAATATACATTTATAAAATGTCAACAACCCAAGTTGTATTTTTTAAGCCTAATCAAACCAAATATATACGTGTACTTATAATTCATTTCCCAACTTCTGCTCAAATTAGATATGACCCCTTTAAGAGAACTGTAAAACTGGCCTTTTTGCAGATTCAGAACCATTTAAAAGCAGAATTAAAACAAGCAATAAAAAAAATATGGACTGTACTAGAACATTGTTGTGAAATTTATTTTTAATAAAAGTTTGAATTGCAACAAGCAGCTATTCATCATTTTGTCATTATTCGAGGTTCATGATATCATGGACATTAAGACATTGGATTTATTTGAGGTTAATTTAGATGTATTTTAAGGCAAGGCATAGAAGCAATTAGAATTGCAAAATAAGCAAGCTATCACTAGCCAATATTTTAACCAGCTGGGGAGCAGGCAGTCGCATAGGGACTGATTCCAGCCAGCCTAGATCAGAGTGAAGGACACTCCTTCCTCACCTGCAGCCCCACGTGGGGAGGTGAGAGGAGCAAGATCCAAAGTCAGTCGTCAGGTCAGGAGCTGGGCCATTGCAGTGGGGTTTTTTTCCACTTCATGGCTCAAGTGACCTGTGTGGGATCACCTCACAACCACAGTGTGTTTGGCAGCTCATGGAAGCTGAATATTTTGACCTTCCTCCAACCATCTCTAAGCATCTCTTCAAGGCCTTGGTATTAAAAAGACTGAAACTCTCTCTCCTCCAGGCCTGTATGATAGAGCTGGAAAATGTGCACCTGACTCAGTCTTCATGAAAAGTATTTCATGAGGTGCAGTGTCTTCTGATGCCACCTCACCAGATATTTGAGCAAGTGCAGAGTTATATTTTTGAACAGTCTCCTACCTACTGCAAGAGATATGATGCCTTAAGCCCCTAATGGTTTTTATTTTTCTAATACCTGTAAGCCTTGTAAGTTTTATAAGTAGACTCTAAAAGCAACATCCCTTACATCCCTTTCCCTGTAGCACCCTTGTTTACACATTTCTTAACCATCTTACCCCATTCTATGCTCCCTATATCACTCCTACCCCTGAATCCAGTAGAAATGTTTAGTCTCTTGTCAAGGCAAGGCCTAGACTGTTTAGGGAACAGTCATATCAGGGCCTGAACAACAAAATGAAGTCAAGAATTAGGTAACTATGTACCCTTTGTGGTCTGAAGAAGATGAAGATAGATGAAGTAGGTAGTCCCAAAATATACCCCAGACCCATTTCTCAGGGGTGGACCCGGGGCGGTCCAGAGGAAAGGCCACAGGGTGGACACATTTGGGATTGGATGGATGGTATTATAAAATGTAACATCTGGGGCACAGCGGGCGCGCGCGCCATGTAACATCTTTTGCCTTGGCATAATAAACCCTTTCTTATCTCACCCCTAATTAACTGCTCCAGAGATTTTTTTGAAGCACCATAAATCCCACAGCATCAGATATATGCGACATATGCAACAGGAGAGTTTCAAAGGACCTGAAGGTTTAGGTAATAGAGAAGAAATGGCATGGTAGAAAGAAAATAATTGACATATTTTCTATATTACAATTATTTGTATTCCCCAGAATTCTTTACAGCTAGCCATATTAAAACATCCATTAATGAAAATTTACAGTGTATTAAGTGCTATAGTATCATCAGATATAGCCAAAACATTTGAAAGCGAAACAGTGGAAATACAAAATGTCAGAATTCTTTGAGATGTTGTTTTTAAGAGTTTTTAAGAGTTTTTCAGTAGAAATGTGTTAAAAATGATAATTCATCTTTTAAATTGGTCACAATTTAAAATTAATCACAATTGGTCAGATTCAATGGAAATGAAGAATTCTGTAATTTCTGTAAAAAATAAAAATTATTGAAGTGCCACAAAATTCTGCAAAAACTGTCAAAAAGTTTGAAAATTGGATAATATGCCAGAAGATTATGAAAATATAAAAAATAGATTAACCTGCTTCCTCCAGTTTTAAAAAAAGTAACATCAGTCTCCAAAGCTGCTTAATAGTCTAGGGAAAATAACAAAATTCTTTCAGTATCATGTTTATGTTTCTGTGGTTTCACTTCCATTTCTGAGTGCAGAACTCCCACCAGCTATCTAAAAATCAATGACTGATTTTGGATGACCCTTTAATGTCAAGTTCAGCTGTTCTGTATTTTAAACTAGAGAGACAACTCAATATTTATGACCTTTTAAATTATTTTTTAAAAATAAACCCTTACTATGGACCCAGGAGATGGGAGTTGTCAGGGAAAAAAAGAAAAAAACAAGTAGTACAGAAGTGTGTAAAGGGGAAAGTAAAAAAAAAAAAAAAAGACAAATAGTATCCTTCCCACTTAACACATCTCATGCTCTTCTTTTTAAAAGGCAGGATCCTATCTTTTTCTAAAGTTGAAGGAAGTCTGCTTGCCTCAAGCTTGCCCAGCAAGGCAGCGTATGCATCATAACCACAATGCACTTTGGCATTGGCTTGAAACTGCATTTGATACCAGGTTTGTCTGAGGGTTTTCTCTTTGAATATAAGCTCAGCCCTGTAGAAGGAGTTGTGAGATGTACTGGCACCCATATGAGAGGTGAGATGTGAGTCCATACTTTCAGTTAGCTCTGCCTGTGGCACATATGGGCCAACCGTGTCATGTAAAACACCTAATGCCTTCAGGCAGTGCAGTATACCTGACATCAGACAGATCAGTGGATTCTTTCCAGACATCTCCAATACTATGGGTTTCTGAGCACAAGTGAAATAGGACTGCTACGTACATCCCCATAGCCCCACACTGAGCTTGTTGCAATGCTGAAGAAGATGGTTGTATTGCTGAGCACTATTCTCGTCTCCCACTCAGATTCTCACATTGAGAAACTGTGCAAGCATGCCGCAAAATCTGACCCAAAGCTTCCTCAAGCCCTAGAACAACGTTTCCACTGACTCTGGTAGAATTTGAATCAAACCTGTGGTCTCCTGTTAGCTTATACTGACATCATATTTTATTGTCTACAATCACCAAGTAGTAATATGACTGAATCTGCAATGAAGCTCTATTCTTGGTGACTGCTGTATTTCCCCAAATATACATGAATGGCAGTTCTTCAAGTACACATAAAGAACTTCATTTTTTTTCTAAAAACTTTTCAGGTTTTTCTTGCAATATATCATGATGGCAAAAATATTTCAAGTGAGTCAATTTACCTTGTCTTAGTGTAAACAGTAGTCTCAGATGCTAAAAAAGAAAGACATGGTCCCTGGACTGAGGTTATGATAGATGGGTAAATAAGGTCCTGATTTCCATGTAAATAGTTTAAAAAGCAAAGCTGTAGGCCTATTTGTCTCCTATTTTCAGCTAAGTAGGAAACAATAGCAAGGCTAGTTACTATGATTATGCTGTAGGCATAATTGCTGCAAATGCTAATGACCAGTGAGATGTATAATTCAGATGTTATTACTGTATCTGAAATTGTATCCATTACATAAAATTACACATAAGTTTCTTATCATTTAGCTTTTAATTCTGCACACATTCTCAGCTAATATTTCATAGAATCATTTGGGTTGGAAGGAACCTTAAAGATCGCCTAGTTCCACCCCTTCCTGCTGTTGCCACGTCTTCACTCTTGTTTGCAAACCTTATGATATTCAATGTGAAAAGCTCAGAAACAAGTGATGGTTAGAACCTCTGCTGTAATTTTTAAGTGATTTTCTAGCTGTCATGTTTGTAGGAAGAAACTTACATGCATGGCCCAAATGCACAGAAGTGAGGAGAGTAATCCATTTTCTTTAAACCATGTCATTGTCTTCTTTTAAACCCATTTTACATTTTCTGAGTGGGTTTCAGGTTGACTTGCAAGTCGATTTAAATAATAAACCCGGATATGGGCAGGAAAATATGATACTGATGATACCAGATGTGTTGAAATTCTGGCATGTGTCTTGCATCCTGTATTCTGAGTGGGGCTTGTCTGCTCCTTTAGATAGGTTTCCTCTTCTACTGATTTAGGCTTGAGCATGGAATTACAACTGTTAATGTCTGGACAGTTCTTACCCCAGTGGTTCCAGGCTTCTGCTGAGTAACCCTCAGCAAAGGGATACTCTTCAGGGAAAAGAGGTGGAGCTCTGTACAGTTTCCTAGACAGGACCTGACAGACATCACTTCAGGTTCATGTGGGAATAATTGTAAGTGTATGCAGGAAGAACTGAAACAAATGTGATTTAAGATCCACCTAATTTCTTTGAGTCATTCTTCTCTGGTTGGTCATTTTAGAAGTGTGGGAGGGTTGGGAACTTGGTTTTCTTTCCAGTGTTAACCTCACATTTCCCTATCTCCAGATCTAAGCTACCTTTCCTGGGCTGAGACAATTGCTTACCTTCTTGTTTCCCATGTTAGTGTGATGACAGTGCACGTTAGCCTGAACGTCCTTAGCTCTCTTGTTTATTGTAAACCTTCCAGCTCAGGTTCCCATAACAGCATGGTGGCTCATGTTTCGTAGTACACAAGACCTACACATGCCTAAGAAACTTGGTTCTTGGAGAAAAGCAAGTCTTCCTGCTCTTGCTCCTGATGAGATGAGAACTCCTCTGGATGGAAAGTTACTCTGTCTTAGAGCTTTGGGGCCATGGGTGTCCTGGGCATTCTGGGTGCTGACTTTTTTGAAAAGTGTTTCCTTCCTCCTGTCATTCAGACCTGACATGTGCTACTATCAATTTTACACTCATTTTCTTCTTTGGAAGAGAGTCATTCAGAAGCGCCACATCGGGATATCCATTTTATTCTTTCCATTTCACTAAATGAATCTTACTAGGAATTTACAAACATGGAGAAGGAGATTTGCATTTACATCAAGGCTGTTTTACCTGGCATCCCTGTGATAAGGCAGTCTCACAGCCTGGCAAGATAGATAGGAATCCTTAATACTACCATAGTGGCAGAAAGTGATGAGAATTACTCGTTTTGTTCAGATTGTGATCTTGTTGAAATGAATTTTCTCTGAGCATTGTTTCTCCTTTCGGTAATTTCCAAGCTTGGAAAAACCGTTTTGGATATAAACCACTTGAAACTTATCATTGTTCTGGAAAGCACTTAAAGTCTTTCAAGAATAAATTTGTATAATGTTAACTCAGAATGATTTGCATGACAAAAATGTACTCATACACAGTAAATTGTTTGTAGAAAAGCCACACTAAAAAAAAGCTGATTAGTGCCATTAAAGTAAATAGCAGTAACCTGCTCTTCCTTCCCTGTTTTTTTACCAATAATAAGATCCAGTTTACTGGAATATTTATTAATTAAAATGTAACTATTCGTTGCCCGATCCTATTAAGAATATTTTGGATACAAGATGCAGGAAGCCTAAAACTGCTAACATAATGGAAAACAAATTCATGAAATAAGTATAAATGCAAACATTCCTCTTTTAAAGGTATTTTACGGTCAATGTTGTAGTTGATAGAGCCACTGCCTCAGAGATATGCAATATAAATATATTAGGACTTTTCTCATAGTTAATGTTATTATATCATACTTTTTGGCTGTGCCTGTCTGATTGTAACACATCTGCAACTGAAAGGTAACTTTGAGGGATACTCTTATCTGCAGTACTGCACTGAAGTACTGCAATGACCAGAAAAGTATATTTTTAATCTGATTTACTACTTAAGGGAACCAAAAAAACCATAGATTACCTTATGGACCTTAGATTTGTGTAGGACTAAAATGGGTTAAATGCAAACCCAGGCTATCTTTAAATTAACCAGATTAGAAACAAGCACAGCAGTGCTCAGATCTCAGTACTCGAGTTTCATCCAGGTTCTTAATGGATTTTGCCCATTTTGTGCACAGTTCCAGAACCAGAGGCAATGGGCACACGGTGAAACACAGGAAACAACTTTTTTACTGTGAGGGTGACTGAGCACTGGAGCAGTTTGCCCAGGGAGGTTGTGGCATCTTCATCCTTGGAGGTTCTCAAAATCCATGGTCCTGGACAACTGGCTCTAGATGGCCCTGCTTGAACAGGTGGATTGGACCAGATCATCTCCAGAGTTTCCTTCCCACCTCAGCCATTCTGTTATTTCCAGATATCTTCATGGATCTTCAGAGATCTTGGTTTGTACGGTCAGGACTGAAGGCAACTAATATGTTTGCTCCCTCTGTCAGATGGCAGGAGGAAAGAGGATGGTGGGCTCTTCGGCTTCTTTCCTTCTTCTTTTCTGATAGTTCATAAGATTGGAAAGGATCTTCCCTCAAAACAGAACCATTAGATCCAAGACCCCACTGAGACTAATAAAACCCTTTGAAATCACTGGCTCCAGGAGGCTTCAGATCTACCTCACAGGAAAGGCAAATGTATCTGTGGGGTCAAGATAGAATTTTCAACATTGAGGGTGGAGAAAAGGGAGAGAGAAGGGAATTATCATCTGTATTTATAGGTGGTTTTCCCTTTTGATGAAAGATCTCTCTCATTTGATTATTCCTGTATTTATCTTCTTGCAGTTCCCCACCCTCCAGCCAGACAGTTAGGCCCCCAGAGAGGAGACTCCCACAGACAGCCCACATCTCAAGTGACTCTTTCTTTTCTCGTTTTCAATGTAGGCTTCTTCCAGTTATCATCATTCGCTTTTGCTGAGTGGATTTTTATTTTATTTTTCTCCCTCCTTGATGTTGTGTGTAGTTTTGCAGTCAGTGACAAGCTGGAGTGGCTGCCAAGAGAGTAAGAAACTCCTCCAGAGATAATGTGACACCAGAAATATGAAAGGCCTGTAATGAAATTTCTCAAGCAACCAACCAGATGGGAACTTTGAATTATCTGACCTAGGAGATAGTGGGAGATCATGATTAATAAAACCTCTCTTTATTAAAAGGGAGGTACGTGTGCTCTGAAGCAAGAGAAGACATTTCAACCAATCTTCCCTACTTTGATCCCTGTGTAGGAGGGAGAATTTATGTGCCAGTTTGGTTTGGCTCTGCACTGTTGCAATAACCCAAGGAGTTTTACTCCCCTGGTTTTTAATCCAGATGGACTGCTGTTCAGGATGTGGAGATGATCATTCATGACAGAAGTAGAGCTGCATATGGGAACCTGTTGTGGTCCAAAGTCTGCTGGTGCTACTTCTGTTGCTCTAGCCAGCAGCGTTGCTGCCAGTCGCTTTGCATCAAAACATGCTGTGGTCAAAGCTAAGAGTTTTCCTGTGGTCTTTTCCTGCACAGAGACTAGCACTATAGTTCGTGATGAACTACTTCACATTTTCTGATGAGAGTCTCCATGCTTGAGTATGCAGACAGTTTAAAATAAATACCAGATCCAGCAACTTAGGGAGGTATGTGAATTACGTTATATTAATTCAGGAGTTTGCACTTAAAACTATTCCTTTCAGTGTTAAATATATTACCTTCTTGGTTAATTTTGTCAGGTTCTGGGCACCACACTTCATTTTCAGAGAGCACTTCTCAGGACCAGCTTCCCTTCATCACTTTTTGAAATGTATAGGAATCAATACCTAAAGCTTAGGAATAGCAAGTTCCATTCATGGAATAAAATTAAAAATGAAACCGTGTAATCATTTGTCGTTTTTCTTTCAGACTTGTCATGTAATCTCTTTTTTTTTTGGTTCTCAAAGGGTAGATATTGTTTTGCCTAAGATTCTCTGAATGCAAACTGGCAGACTATATCAGGTGTTGTTTTCTGTTATTCCTCAAACTATTGCTGATCAAGTAGAAAACTCACTTTAAAGTAAATGGCATTTTCCAAGCATGATAAGGCCTTTATTTCCATTTTCAGTCCAACTATCTGAATTGGTTTTTTTTCTGATTAGTGATAAATATATCTGGCTTGATTCTGTAGAAAAGCAGAGGTGTTCTGAAACGGTGCTATTTGGGAAGTGTAAAAGTCAGCCACGCTGTGCAGGAACCTCGGTGTAAACCATTTTAATATCCCACCCTTTCAGGTTTTTTTTCTACAACACCCACTCATTTTGCACAGATGGAGAGATGTGACAGATCATGGAATTAAGAACCCAAAAGCTTTTTTGTTAAATTTTTAATCCACTCCTCCCACACTTCCATAGTTCCTTGGTTTACAGTTTAATTCAAAATGAATGAACTACCAGTCTTTACTAGCAAGCGTCTGTTTGTAGCATGTGCTAGCTACCAGCCACATGTCTGACCCTCTAATGTTTATTTTATTATTCCCAGAACAGGCAGGCTTGCAGCAAACAGTATTTATCACCGGATCATCATATCTTTTGGGCATTACTGTAGAGTCAGGCTTTGGGCAGCAATATTCACTTTTCTTTAAATCGCTGATTACACCATCTTTACTTGAAATAATCACTGTTTCCTAATAAACAAAAAGAAATGCTTTCCAGTAGAATGTCTTCAGTCATTTTCTGAAATGCCAAGAATGACAAAGAGTGCCATAATAAATAAGATAAAACAGAGTAAAATAGAATTAAAAGACAATATGGGCAGCTGTTTATAAGTGATAGATAATTATGAGCCATATGGAGTTCTCACAGTCTGCATACCTCACATCTCCTCTCTACCTATATCTGCCTTGTCCTACAAGAGAAGGGGACTTAGAAGCACCTCTAGCTACTCCTTTCACACAAACCAAATTAATGTCAGTCATTTCTTGCAGAAAGTAACACACTGACTAATCAGAACATTTCCATCATAGATGAAGTAGGGGACCAAGGAGAATTTAGAGGACAATTCACTAACAGTATTCATGTTTTTAACAGGAAAAAATGAAAAAAGTCTGATTTCCTGACCGACTGTCACCTCCATTTAATGAGTTGCAGAAGATGATCTGGGGCTTTTAGTTCTATATGCTGTTTCTCTCCACTGTGCCGGCTGTGAAGATTCTCCACCAGCAGGAGCTGGTGCAGGAAAGGCTCAGTCAAGTCTTTTACTGGTCTCTCAAACTCCTTTCAGCACTTTGGATGCATTCATTTTGCAGAGCAAACCAGAAGTATCTGACTCCTTGGGTTTTCTTTGCTGGTTTATATTTCTCAGTGGCAGGGACATGAAGTACATACTTGAGATACTGAGATATGTACTTCCCTCTGGGGATGCTCCTTATTTTCTGACATACAAAATAACACCAAGACTTTTCTCATACACCTTTAATTTCCTGAGTTATTTGCAACTTTTTTTCTGAGTCCAGTTGCAGTTGTGTAAGTTCACAGTAATGGCTTTGAAGTAAAAATATTTCTACTTCTCATTTATACAGGTATACCTAATATTGAAAACTAGTAAAGAAGTTTTTCCGTTTTGCAAGTTTTAAACTTAAAGGCAAGATTGTTTTTCCTTGTAGAAATCCCTGTAAGACAACCATGGGAGAATTTCAAAGCATACGTTGTTCTGATCTGTGTTCCTAAAGGGTTCACTGCTGCCCAGAGAGGATGGACTTCAGTCATACAAGATCATAGATCTGTTGAGTGTGTCATACAAAACTTTATTTCTCTGGGTTTTTTTCTGCTGGAAATTTTCCTGGTGATCCCTGTTGCTAAACTTTAGGTAAAACTTTGGCTAGTTCCTTGAAAAGGCTGGACTAGATTTTGATTCCATCACACTGACAGGAACCCTGATCCTTCACAACATATATTGGCCCTTTTTCTCAAGTGGGCTAAACTAAGATATGATATGACACAGGAATTTAACAAGCATGAGATGGATGCTGACAAGGCAGAGCAGGGTGGAGCTGTGACAGTAAGAGAATAAGGATTTAGAGGTACCAGCCTGAAAGAGCAGTACTAATGTATGTCTAATCCAAGCAGGCTGCTCCTTTATTAGTAATTCTTTGAATTTCCACAGGACACCTGATATCTCCTTGTCCAGCTCATTGTGGTGAATGTGACTGCACAGCTAAGAGGTATTAGATAAATTATTAGCAAGTAAAGTAGCTTGGTTGCATTTAATCTGTACAGAAATTAGAAACCTATTTTGAGAACAGTTTCCATGCTGTAGTGTGGAATATTAGCAAGACAAATTGAGCAAAGTGCCACTTTATGATCCGGGTGGGTGTAATCCCCTAGTTTTGCATCTGCCATAGCAGAGGGCTACCCCCCCGCCTTTGTGTGTCTACCTCACATTAAGGGCAAGGAGTGGCAGAAGGATTTTGTGCTCCTGGTTTATCTTCTGACAGTGATAACACTGTCTCAAGGGTCAGCCAGGCTTTTCAGTTAAGGAATAATAGCAAATGTCTAAATTTTGGATCCCTTTCAATTTATTTGAGCGTTGCAGAACTGCCTCCACACTAGGAATTCAACATTAAATAGTGCAAGGCAAAGGGAATTAAGCTCCTCTGCATGATGCTTGGCTGTAGGACTGTTCTCAGGGCTCCCTGTGCTGCAGGAGATGACCAGGTACAGTATGACCCTTCTGGTGAAGGGACTCCTCAAACTCTCAGTGTCTGCACAGCCTCCTGGGTCTAAAGACTAGCACTGTAGCACTGACCTCTTCAGAGTCCAAATCAAATATTATATTTTCTGCTTTCTACTTGGTATGGTTCCTGCTGTGAATTCACCTTCCCTTCAAGCCTGGAAAATCAGATTATGTGATCTCCCACATATTAACTGAGTTTTTGTCTCTTCCTCTTCCCTTTGGGTCTGCCAAAGCTAATGTTGTTTCTTGTCAGGAGTTTTATCTGGCTCCTACTCTAAATTTCCTTTCTTAGCTGCATGCTATGATTTCTAGTGTCACTCTGAGAAAATTCATCTCCAGAGTCATATATTTATAAAGTACTACAGAGTTCCCCACTCAGCCTGCTTTTAGTCAGCTACATGTTTAACTCCCCTGGTCTTTCCTTGTGAGTCAGCGCTTTGCGCTGCTTCTCTTCAAATGTCCCTCCATTGCACTGAGTATTTCTGACAGTGAGCAAAGCTCAGTGCTGCCTTGCTGGACAGTCATGTTAGGTAGTTACATAAAAGGAACACCATAGGGAGCACCAGGCCACCTCCCTTTCCCCTTCTGTGAATCCTATGCACCCTTAAAGCCCGGTTTGCTGCAATTTGGCATTGCAAAATCATGTCTGGGCTACTGCTTACAGCATCTGCAGGCCCTTTGGCATTCCTACCTTCCTGACTTTCTCTCCTGTTGGGTATTAGGGGCTTTCTAAAGAAAGAAGTCCTGCCAGCATTAGCTAAGGAGAATACAGAGCCCACCAGAGCCCACCCTGCAGGGGTTCATGGGGGACTGCAACATCCTGCTGGTGGCAGAGCTGTTGTGTAACCCCAATGAATGGCATAGCTGCGTCCAGCTACTTCAGCATAACTTCCCTTGGGAACAGATTTTCTGGAATAAAAGTGACGTGACTTGAGAGTAGAGGAATCATTTTTATTGCAGACTGGAATGGCTGCACAAGGGGCATATCCTCGTACTTTTACCAATATAGTTGTTCTGTGCAGCTGTATGGGCAGCTTTTCACATGTAGCCGGGCTTTAAAGTACATTCCTGTTCCTGGATGTCTCTGCATTTTCCCAGAGTAAATCATAATTCACAATCATGTTCCTAATCTTTATAGACCCCTTTGTGTCACTTTATTATCAACACTTGGATACTCAACCTGTCTCTGTTTTGCATTATGTGCAAATTTCATTACTGTAAGTATTTCCTCCCTCTAATGGAGGTACTTAGCAATAACCATGTCTCGCTCTGATTCCTGCGATCCTCAGTAGACACATTCTCAGTACTGATACGTTGTCATTCATCATCACCTTTTGTTTATGTTTTCAGCCGTTTTTCAATCCTCCTGATAATGTTTGTATCCAGGGTAGTTTGTGTTACTTAGGAAATGAAGACTTTTTTTTGTGAGAGTCCAAAATGCATCACTAAAATTCAAATAGCATCTGCTGTGCTCCCTCCATTCATTACCTGTGTTAATCTGCCTGACAAAATAATAAAGTCTGCACAAGACTTTTTCTTAATAATTGTGTACTGCATCTTTCTTAAGGTACCTTCATCCTCTAAATAAAGACTTCTTTTTCCTTGAAAATTACTTCTATTACTGTACAATCAATTGATCTAACCTTAAGTAGCATAAGGAGTCATTTCTCAGGTAATGCTTGCTTCAACCGGTGTAATCCAGTATAATCCCAGTTGACAGGCTGTGTCCCTTAAAGGAGTCTGCTGTAGTGTTCAGCCTCAGATGTATGTGTAAGATGGGAAAGAGGGTCTAAAATTGGCACCCCTGCCAAACCAGACTGCCTTTACCATTACATTTTTTAAGGACTTTCAATTACTTACCACCATTAGGGTGAACTAAATGCTGAGAGGATGTCTCTGAAACTGTCTCAGGGTCAGCCTTCTGTTCTGTTGAACATCCACTGATCTGTGATCTTCTGTCAGGAAAAGCTACAAATGCTCTTTCTACATTAGCACGGTTAAACTGACAATCTGGGAAAGGTGGACTTAAATTCCATTTTCCTGTAGAAGTTTTTTTGCATTCATGCAGAACACTGATACCGACTTGTTTGTGCTTTTTAAATAGCCTGGGAGTGGAAGTTATTTTCTTTTCAAAAAAACAAGGCAGAACAAAGCAGAAATCTTGAGGCTCTGGTATTTGTCTCCTTCTGTATGAAGCAGTAAGTAAAAGAATTTGTTGCCTCATACACAGAGGTCCACTGTAAAGGGTAGTTTTTTCTAATATAGGGATGAAATGCCCTTTGGAAGTATCATCACTAACTAGAGAGAAGCCTAGACAAGTAGGTGTGAAGTGGATTAACATAATGTTTCCTCAGCTCTGGCTCCTTCAGCTGTTCGTGGACTCACAGACTTGGAACCCATTAGCAAGGAAAAATATGGGCAAACTCAAGACATACGGTTTGTTTCTAGATAAGATAGACTCATTTGGCACTGTTCATGGATATTACCCTATCAGAATACTTTTAACCACCCTGTGAATAGTGGTAATATCCATGAACAGTGCACTGCAAACTAGATCCAAAATATGGGTTATGGGTATTTTCTTGTACAGATGGTGAATACAAACTTGTGGCATTGGGTAGGAGATAGAACATGAAAGCGATTATATTTTTTTTTATAAGTGATTGCTAGAAATGTCAATTTCAGCCTTTTACAGTCTGGATGTAAATGGTTCATTTTTTGAGACTTCTTTCTGAGTGATCTACCCTCAGATCTTCCCTCATTAGTGAAGAAGTACTTGGCATGAAGTGGATGTTAATTGATACTAAACTGTTGTGGGAACCTATAGGATTAATAGTTACCTAAAAATAAAACTGAGCATGATTGTGAGCGTTACAGTAGATACCAGAAGACATAATAGCCATTCACTGTCTTGAATACATTCTCTGTTGGTGTCCATAAAATTAGGATTAAGTGATTTTTAAAGGAATCTGTGTGTTTAATTAGTTTTTCAGGGTGTGTTATGAAAAATTGATTTCATTGTGTCATGGATTGCCATGTTCATATTTCAGTGACATTGTGTGTAATGCTGTGTTTTTAATGTCAGTCTGCCATTCTGAAGTACACAAATTTGCAGGAACAATATTTACCTTTGCAGAAGAGCTTACTTGGAAGGAGGAGTTTTATACCTGTAGCCAATATATATCAGAGCACCCAGAACTTGAAAATCATTATCCATAACATCAGCACAGTGTGGTCAACATGTACTCCTAGCATCACTGTCATAAGGATGCCCCCAACCTAGGGGGAAGCATAAGTATTGCTGGATTGTGTAGGGCACAGAGATAGGTACCAGGCACAAGAACACAGTGAATAATGAAAATCAACCTGCTCATCTTTGCTGGGAGGGTTTTCTGATGGTGCTAGTGACTTAGATTAAAAAAAAAAGTATTTTTTTTTCTTAACAAATCTCATTACATAATTAAAAACACTCAACACTTTCTGCAAAGGAAAAATTTGTCAGTACTTTCAAGTGTGGAATCTTCATTAAAGAATTAACTCTGTATGTGTAGGTCCTGGTTTAAACATATCTAACAGAACCCCACCTCCAATTCCAAAATAGGCAAATACTTCACAAAGAGTAGATGAAGTAGTGCAAGCTACTGAATAATCTGCAGTGCAAGAGATCACATTGTTCAAGAGAATGAAAGGACAGATTTTTTGGTGTGATACCAATAGAAGCTGTCATTAACTGAATTTTTTTACCTCTCCTTCCTTGAATGTCTTTCTCGTGGAAGTAGAAGTACTAACACCTTAGCTATTCTATAGGTTTGTCAGTCTGCTTCCATTAAATGTACACAAGAAAACAGTGAAAAGTCAGAAATTGAGTGTAATGTTTGAAGCTAGTTTGATTCTCTTAAACGGGTTGAGAGTATTGCTGTGGGAAGGAAAGGATTTCAAATTAAAGCATTTGAAAACTAGTTTGAAATCTCTTTCATTTTCTGTTTCTTCTTTTTATTTTTTTCTTTTTTGTTTGTTTGTTAGAAGTGTTTCTGATTTGGTTTTTGTGTGTTTTTTGTTGGCGTTTTTTGGTTGTTTTTTTTTTTTGAAGGAAGCTCCTATTCAAATCTAACGTGACATTTTCAATCCTTGGATTAGAAGCAAATGAGAGGAAATAGGTGTGCGTAGGCTTTTTTCCTAGTTAGCTGTAAGATAAATGCCACTGACCACCTTGCCCAGTTGGTGAGTGTATGCGTCAGCAAGGGCATCACATGCTGGGGCTGTTTCACAAATGACTTAGACACAGAAATAGCCGGCGGGTCACTGAAGGACCTCACCAGCGGCAGATCACTTAATCAGACTTTACAAGTCGGCTGCTGAACCAATCCCTTCCCTGCCGCCCCAGCAGTGCCTGCCTCCACAGGCGCAGTCTTAGGGCTGTTTTATCCAAGGATTGAGCAACTCAGTCAACACATAACAAAGATTACCAGCGTGGAGGAGAACCCTTGTAAACTGCAAGGCTTTGGAGTTTGCACAGCTGTGATGTGCATGCCTTTTCCATCATTCTTGCCTCCTTTGCAGTTTTTTGGGTTTTTTCCCCATACAGTCCAGAAACTGTTCAAGATGTTCCTCAGAAATGTCTGGGCAGAGACATGTGTCTTGTTTGCTTCATTAGAGAAGCTTATTACAGCAGGAAATATCATGGAAAAATAGACTGTGTGCCTGAATAATCCACAGGGTTATCCATAGTTTGATTGTGACCTACTGTAATTATCCTACCAGAGGCTTAGGAAGTCTTGTTCTTGTAAGATACAGTCAAAAATCAGATTAAATGGGCCTGTTTGCTGCAATTTTGCACTTAGAAAAGTAATGCGGCAGTGTACAGTCATGACATAGCTGATTGTTGGTGTGACATTTTATTTAGTTTGGTGGACATGTATACGACTATAGCATTTCACTGTAGTGTGAAAGTATCCACATGTATTTGAATATGCTCTATGTAAAATAAGTCCAAGAAATTTGGCAGTGGTCTCATCTCTGTCAGACCAACAAAATGCGGTAAGTACAGGAGAAGGAACAATTGGTTTCACAGCAGATTCAGAAGTTTGTTTGCAGTAAATTGTTGTTGTACACGATAATGTTCTATTATCCACATTACTTTTCACTTACATAATTCATATTTTTTTCCATAGTAAATGCTTTTCATCCTTGGATGAGCTCCCAGTTTTGTGATGTCTGCTATCCTAACTCACACTGGGAGCTGGAGACTCCAGAGCTATTTGTCTTAGCCTTTGCAGCTGCCCACCACAGAGACAGGTATTATGTCAGTCTCAATATATTCTTATTTAGGGCTGTCACAAACTTAAATCCACTGTGTTCCAGAGTACAGAGAGACAAGTAATGCCCAGTGATGAATGGGCCACATACAGATCTCCTGCTGCATGAGGCATAGTTCCACAGATAGACCTTTTCATCGTGTCTTTTGGTTTTCTGCATGGTAATCAGAAATAACTCCACTGCTGTACAGTTTGAAGAGACAATCAGGCAAATCAAGTGTAATTTCTGAAGTTCTAAACTAGAATGAAATGCATCAAGAAAACCATTTCTTTCCGAACAAAAAGAAAGAACAAACAAGTGAGTGAAAGCAGCAATATTGCATTGCTTTTTTACTATCTTGAAACAGTGTAATATTGGTGATATATCATTATCAAAATATATTCAAGTATTTATTGCTATAATTTGATATATTTTATAATTTATGTATCGTCATTGTGTGCCATTTGATTATATTTTGATAGAATGAGAAAGTCTACATAAAATAATTGGGCTTGGATGGATTTGGAATTAAAGAGTTTTACCTTATTTGCCTATTTTTATCCATTTAAGTATAAAAAATAGGAATGATGCAGAACACCCAACATTTTATTTGCATTGATATAAACCTGCCAATTCATCCATGAAAATGAATTTTGTAATAAAGAGTGTGCATTTTTTGACTTAGCTAAGTAAATGTCCTGTATTTCCTGTCAATAAATAACATTGAAATTTAGTATGCTAATGATGATAACTAGGGCATATAAATACTAGAAAACTAATTTTCAAGATTAATTCAGAAAAACCCTAAAAAAAAAAAAGCAAACCCTTTTTGTATTCTTCAGTAACCTTAGCAGTCTCTTTATTTAGTTTTTACCAGAAATCTTTCTTCGTCAAAGGAGGTCCATGGAATTAAAAAAAAAAGAAATCACACCAAAACATAGCAAAACAGTTTACATATATTTGTGTTGGTGTTTGTTTAAAAGATAATTTAAAAGGTAATAACGTTGATCTTGTATAGATATTTGTAGTCATTAAATTAAGAAAGAGAAACAATATCTAAAGACAGATGCCTGACTACAGCTTAGCCCCTGCTACAAGTCCCTATGATGTTCTGAGGTGTTTGTCCTTGAACATTGCAACTATACTAGTGAAAACCTGAACATGGATGAAATTACATACTCCACTCGTGAGAGAGAAGTACCAATATGTTTTTTGACATAAACGATTTAACAAAGTTTGGTAGTAAATGTGACAGTAGTTTAATAAGATTCTATGGCAAAGTACACTTGATTATTTACTGCATAAAGGACAGGGTCGGGCAAAACTGTAAGGGAAACCCTCCCACTGAGATACGAGATTCAGAAAGGACTCCCTTGAGCTCTGAATTTGCCCTCAGAGGGGCATTTAGGTGCAGCTAGATCCAGACTTAGTCCAAGACTTGGTCAATGATTTATGTCTAAAGGATGATATGTGCATAATCAATCATTTCTATCACTTAGCTGAGATTTCAGAGTTTCAGCCAACTGACACTTATTGCCAGTTGAGATACTTATTACTAAGTATCTGACAAGATAAGGATTCTCTCCACCCCGAGAAGTAACCTTGAGAGCTGTTCCTACTCAAGGAGAGACCATGGCATGTAGCCCACTGCCATACAGGAGAGCTTAATGGGCCCTGGACTGTCCACTGTTTGTGGAGTAAGATGATTGAGTCAGTCCTATTTGCACCAATTGCAGGTTAGTTTCTTTCAAATTTGGTTTGAGTCAGACATTGACCAGCATTGTGGCTAGGTGGGTGCGTTGCTAAAATTAGCCCTTGGCTATTGCATTGTTATCTGTCTTCCCCAAACCCACTTTGAGCCAGATGCAGCCATCACTACCACATGCCACTGGTGGTTATCACTCGAGCAGGATTACGGTAAATAATGGTGAGACTGGGGAGAACAGGGGAGAGCACCGTCACAAACCCCTTGCAGATATGCAATTTACTCTTCAAAAGGGTGCTTTCACTTGTGTAAATTGATTCTGTATTATACTGTGCAACTAATTATGACATGGAAGCACTTCTAATTTGGGTAGGAGCAGTCATAAGGCTGAACAGCTAATTTCAGCTGAGAAGTATTTGAACACATGCTTTGTAAGCTGTTCCTCACACAGCCCAATAATATTAATTTGTGCAGTTCAATGGTGAAACTTTAGTGTTCAACTCAGCATCCAATCTTAAATGCCAACTTTTTCCAAAATAACAAAGCAAGACATGTTGCAATAGAAATAGGATACTAAATTTTCATTAATGAGGACATCCATCAACTGTTTGTTGTCCCTCATTAAACTGTCCTGATTTGAAGCAGCCATAGAAGTCTGAAAGATACCAAGTCATATATATATTATGTTAGCTAGGAGGAAAAGTTCAGTTATGGCTTCTCTGTGAGTCCTGTTCATGAGGCGTGGTGTAGGTTCACAAACACAAATGCAGGAGTCACAGTTTGTTTCCAGCTTGCTCCTCCTTCAGTGGCTGTCCTGGTTTGGAGGCCTGCTCGGGACCAGCTTTATACTGATGGTGGTGATACCTTGCACCCAGGTGGGATGAGACTGGAAGCAGCTATTGTTCCTTCTCCTGTGTGTGCTGGCCTGCAGGGGATGAGGAGGGGGGGAGATGTTCTCTCCCTGCTATAAAGTCAAACCATTACCTCAGTCATGAGGTAGCAACAACTCCGGAGCTAATATCAGAAACAGTTTTCTGTAAAGTGCCTGACACTGAGGTGTAAAACACAATGCCTCTTGCCTGCCAGTGCAGCTTTGCTCATTTCTTATAATGAGGTTTCTTGGCTAATGGATTTACTGACAAGCATTCACTGAACTTTAAACCTTAAGCCAATATTGGAAAGCATCATCAGCTAATGAAATTCATTCATCAGCTTTTCTCATTGTAAACCCAGTTCTATATTGTGCCCATCCAGCCAAAGACCAGCAACTTGCCATGAGGTTTCTTTGTCCAAGTAAATTCAGTCATATATAGGAAAGCTAACAATGAACTGCTTCAGATTAGCCTCAGCTAAAGTTATTTTAGAAAACTGTCTATCAATTACTTCAATTAATGAAAACAGTTGAAAAATAGCAATCTGTTCAGGAAGGAAAGAAGTTATTTTTGTGAAGTACGTTTTTTTGTGTGTGTACATAGTGCTCTAGTGCTACGTATATGTCTATATACGTATATATGTATATTATGTCTATAAACATAAGGCTTTAAATGTTATACATTACAGTTCATTTCAGTTTCTTCCATTAATTATTATTGGACAATTTCTTTATTGAAGGGCATGGACTTAGAATTTCACACTTAGTTAAACACCACTTAACCCCCTGACACAATCTACACGTATCCCATTAAGGGAAATTTTTGCTAATACTATCCCAGTTAAACAGTTCATTACCATTCACTATCATTAAGCTAAAAAGGTTCTCTGGGATGGATCCTAAGAAGGTGCCTTTCTAATTATGCACATCCTGATTAAGAGAAGTGTGTACTATAATACTTATTTATCTGTCTTGGAAGAAAAGGACCTTAAATTTCAGAATGCAGCTGACCTTATTTAGTGTTAAATGCAAGGCATTTTTGGATCTGGTGAAACTTTCCTGTGTAGCAGCCCTTATTTTGTGTCATCATTATGGGAAGTTGTTCTGGAAATTATCTTTGCCTAAAATACATGTAGTTTGCTTCATTTTGAGTTGAACAAGTGAAATTGTCTTTCAGGATAGAAATCATATTCTTAATGACACTTCAAAATTTTACCCATACCCTTAACCAATTAATTGTGATCTAAATACTGTTACTTGGTTGCAACTAGTTATAGGGGTTAATTTCCTCATTGTTAATGGACGCTGTTCAGTGGAAGTTGTGTAATGTCTCTCTTAGAGTATTTATGTTTAATAGTGTTTGTGGTACTTAGCAAATCAATAATTTCTTAACTGAATCTTCCAAAATAAACTATGAAACAAAAAGCGGTGTGGTTATCTTTTTAGGCTGAGTATCTGTTCTTTTCCTAATCTGAGATGATAAAATGGATTCTTTTGCAATCTAAGGAAGCATCTGAAACAGGCGTATGTATACAGTGCAGTCAGATATCTCAGTGCTGATTTTATTTGGCAAGATGCTGATTAGGAGCACTCCATCCTGAACACCTCTAAGCCTGTGGGTGCATGCAAATGGATACATGTAACTGGCATCCTGATAAAAATAATAAATACAACTCCAGAAATAACTGAAGTCAATGACATTTGCTTCACTACCTGCAGACAGGTAAATGACACAACTTATTCCTTCCATGGCAAGTTCTTTCGAAGCTCTGTCCTTTGAGTGCTTCTGTGGCATAAACCCTGGACTTGGCTCGTATGTCTTCATTGGCCCCATAAAGCCACTAAGTGTTGTGTTTGAAGCCATTTTTATGAGGCTTTACCACTGTGTGCACAGCTTGGCTGCGAATTGCTTTTTTCAAGCAAGTCATGAAATAAGAAGTGGATGTACTGAGAGTGCTGAATGCCAGAGCTGACTTTGCCTGTGTGCCTTAGAGCCATGCATGCTTGGATGCACGACATACAGCATGTTTCCCCGACTAAAACACCAACCTCTTTTGTCACACACATGCATAGCCACCTGAGTTAGCAGAGATTTGAGGAGCAGAGCCATGTGGAGCACCTGTTTCAGATATCTGTTCTTGGTCCTCTGCTCTGGAATTGCTGACACTTGAACTTCTGCCAGCAATTAAAGGTAGTTAGCAGTTCACTGGTCAGTGGAAATACTTGAAGCCAGTGACTGCTGCAGGTTTTCAGTCCTGCTGCAGGAACAGAACTATTGGCTGAAGAGACACTGAATGTGTAGCTAGAGGTCTGATGGCATCTGGTCTTATGGCTGGTTGCTTCTGAAAGGGGCAATCCCATTTCTCTGACCCTCTTCCCCTCCTCTTCCTAACCCTGCCATACAATCCTGCTTTTTCTATTATAGCTTTCAACAGAGCTGATTCAAGTACCCAGCATGGAAAAAAACTGTTAATTTTCTTTTGCTTCATTCTTCTAGTTTTCTCCAAAAATAATGAATGAAACCAGCTTACAGTGAGGTCAAGTGAGCACCAGGCCTTGTAAAGAGAAACAGGAGAAACTTGCAATTAGGAGCAAGAGAGGTGGGAAAAGAGTGCATTGGGATTCCAGTTTTGTGATAGCAAGATGTTACATCTGGCACATCTCAGTCTGACCAACTGCAGAAGTACAGATTGACAGTATCTGACGCTTTCCCTTGGGAAGCACTATTGCATTCAGAAATGGAGCTGGAGAGTATTTAGCTATCCCCTGCTGACAATAAAGGTTGACTTTATTACTATGGAAGAATTATCAGTTGTTTTGGAAAAGAGTGAGTGGGAGCAATATTTCGTATTTTGTCCCAGGTGAGCCATTGTCTCCTGCTTTGCAGAAACTTTTGAGTTTTATTGCTTACAAAAATCACCAGGTCATCTTTAGTTAGTTTTCCTCAAAATGGCACGTTGCCTGGTCATTAGTTTGCTTGCAGTGACTAACGTTTTTCAGCTTCTAATCAGAACAGTCATTTAATTGGTGAATTTTGTCCTAATCAACACATGCCAACTGAAAAGGGTCTGTTCCTGTACGGTAGTCAACTGGATCCTAATTAATCCTATCCTAATTAAACTCCCATCATGATATAGTTTACTGAGTATTTCATATGAGACTGGTTACTGTAATTTCTAATTCATGCATGGTTGGGTGAGAAATATTTCATGCTGCAAATTACTCTCAATACTTTTTCTTCTGAGAATCTCTCTCCATACAAATCAAAAACCCACATATGTCCAAAAGGTAAAATGGTTCAGGTTACCTAATTCAGGCAGGCTGGAAAATTTGCAAGTGCTTTCAGTTATCCAGCAGTGTGGCTGGATAAACCTGTGTGAGTTCCCCTTGGGGGCTGGGCGAAGAGCAGACAGGGAGAACCTGAGGTGGTGTAAGCCAACTATGTGTTGGCTTACAAGACAGGGTCTCCCAGCATCCCTGTTTCATGGTGTCATGCAGTGGGAAATGAGTTAGAGGAGCACCATCACCTCTGGTGCCTTTGGACATGGAGCATCAGTGCAATGGACAGACATCCTGGCAGGGGTGTAGACCCCTTTGCCCCCAACCTGGTTCCCCTGGGCCAGCTGCTGGCTTGACCACTCAGTTCTGCTGGGATGTATATGACCCCAGGAGAAGGGAGGTGCTGCTGATGCTGTGTTGTCAGGGTAGGAGTGGCAGATGTCACAAGTTTAGAGTGGTAGTAAATGTGTTGCTAACTCAGTCAACTTGACCTGTGTGTTAAAAATCCTCCGAGACAGTGTTACAACCTTCTTTCCTGTAGCACCAATTCTTCATTCCAGCTGTCTCTCTCCCCCCTCAGGCTGCAGCAGCATCTCAGATTTTCAAGTGCTCTGCACCCTAATGCTCTGTAACAAGTTGATACATTTCCATCGGCGAACCTAATAAAAACAACAGTGGTTGTCATGGTTTACTAGCAAAACTTTTGTGCTAACTCAGAATCATGGCAAAGTGCCCAAATAGCCCACGCTCTGCATTCTGTATGATCTCGGAGTAGTTATCGGTAATTGCATCTCCACCCCCTCCCTGTACGTATACTCCCTATACCATCTTTTTCACATTTATTATTCAAGGCACTTTTTGTTGAAGATTGTGGCACCTAACTTACAAAGAAAAAGGACTGTCAATGACTTTGAAATATAGTCTTTTCTCTTGTTTATCTTTCTGCAACCCTGCTTTGTAATGCTGTTTTCTGAAATTGATTGCTACCTTCCCAGTCCACGAAGGCTTCCAAAAGGTTAACTGATGTCACAGGGTCATATCTGTAGCCTGATCTTATTCCCACCTATTTCTTGGACAGATAACTTTCAACTTTTTATATACCTGAGCTCTAGTTATATGACAGGTAAACATAGCAATGAAATGCAATTCTGCTTATATAACAAATCAGATTGTATTGCCTGCAGAGAAGCGCTATATGGGAAACTATATGTGACCTCTGTGTGAAAATAAACATGTGCTTCCAGCAGCTTAGAATATTTATGACATGAGATGAACAGAAACAGTTGGAGAGCAGGATCTCGTGATTTGCAGTGGTCATTCTGAAATCCAAAGCAAAAATTATAGACTGATATTTACCTCTGAGTCAAGGCATTCCTCTCTGCTTCTAAATGTTTCTTTCCATTCTCCTAGAGTTCACATCTGCAGTAGTTTAGTGCTGGGCTTCTGTTTAATTCCCATTCAGCCTCCAGTTGAGAGAATCATAACTTAATACATAGCGAACATGTCTGTTTTGGAGAAACTTATTGAAAGAAAGGGAAAGTATCTTCCTTTTTGGAAGTGCTCAAAAATTTACATTTCACTTCCAGGGAATGCTAGAGCTGTGAATGTGAAGGGGAATTGCGGTTTGAGTTATTTAGCATCCAGTGCTAACAGTTCTCGTTAATCATCTTCTGTTAAAGGTTCCTGAATGTTGCAATCCACAGCACATTTGTGCCTGCTGAAGTCAGTGGAGACAGCTCTGAGCTTCAGAAGCCAGTGGTACTAAACCAACAACTGCACAGTGATTTGGCAGAACACATCAATGTTGCTGACATATAAATTTGACTGGATACTTTTATCTCCAGTTTTTAATGTCTATGTTAGAGTGCCTCCAGTCTAACTGGGTATCTGCTTCTCCACAGAACTGACCTCTTAATCTAATCTGATATGCTAAATTGTCAAAATTACCCTATAGAATGTGACATTCAAGGGCTGGTCGCATGCACAGACTGGGCAGAAAAAGACTGCCTGGGGTAAAACCTGTGAAGAGTTTGTTAGTGTTATGATCACAGGAAATGAACCTGTGAAAAACCAATCTTTATTTTGTTAAATACTGTTGAAACCCATAAACTGTCCCTCACCTCAGAAAACTGGTAAACTATAAGTATCCCCATCTTAGGTTGATGAGGAGTTTGATAGGTAGTTTCTGTAAAGTCGGTGGTTAAGTACCACAATTCACTCTTCTGAATAAAAGTCTCACAATATGGCACAAAAAAAGTAAAGCAGAGAACAAGTAGGAGAAGAGAAATCTACCTGATGTCTTTCCACATAGAAGAAGCTGAGGCACTGAACAATTGCAGAACTTCTAGTGACAGCCCGTGAGCTCTGAAGCCTATTGAGTCATCTAAGGAATTGTCTCCGTAGCAGATGCCGTGGCTGTCCATTATCAGGAGGCTGAGCACCCAGCTTGCTCCACTCGGCAGACTACAAAACTTTGTCTTATCTTAAAAATCCTGAGCACCAAAAGAGTTTTGTTCCTAATGTCCACATGGACTTCGTGGAGAGAATGAGACATCTGGAAAAGCAATCCAAAAGGTCCCTGTTTTGAACAGGAGATTATTTGGAGCTTACCAATGGGAAACCCTGGACATTTGAATCAGTCATGGTCCTCTCTGAAGCTTTTGTGTCTGTGTCAGGGCAGCCCCTTTGTGAAGGAGCCAGAGGTCAAGCTTCTCCTCTATTTTAATTTTCAATGACACGAGCAAAACTAAAGCAAATATTAATTTTATTCTGTGCTATAGTTCTATGGGGAAATGAAGTGACTAGCAAGACCTAGACAATGTCTCTGGATTCTTTTTCCTTTCATTGCTTTTGCTATTAGCTTTATAACCATGTCTTTACCTGATGGCATTTTATAAAATTAAAGGAAGATTTTGGGTTATAAATTAGATTGAGCTAGTAAAAGCCATGTCACGTCTTTTATTGCATTTTTCATTTGTTGTTATTATTTTATGAGAATTCAGGCTGTGTGCAATCTTCCAGCAACTGTAGATCTCACACTCACACATCCAGTGCTGTTAGGAAATTGAGTAGGGATAGAAATGAATTGTCATCTGTGTGGAAGCTACAGAAAAGTTCCGCAGGTCTCAGATCTTATAATTAAATTAAAAATCCTGGAGAAGTCCATCCTGGGCTGCTTTTTATGATAATTTCAAAACAAAACTGCAGTCGTAGGAAGCAGAATTACCGCTGCTTTTTGCAAGTTAGCTAATACACTTTCTTTCAAAAGCAACCACTGAACTGAATAAAAAACAAAATAGTTGCAGCCAGCTTGATGAGGACTGTTTACCTCTCAGTCAGACACAGTCCCAAACTTAAACCTCTGCTGGGAGCAATATCAACAATCTCTTAATCTAACTTCATCACCAGTCCTTGCTGCAGGCCTTCTATTTCAGACAGGCAAATACATAATAACACACAGTGACAGTCAGTGCCGAGCTCGTTCATTGTAATTCCAATTTTCTTGGAGCAGAAGAACTCCAATCAAAGAAGACAGCAAAACAGTTGTGAAGACCATAAGAGTTCCTCAAAGTATTAGAAGGCAAGGCCTATTTGTCCTTAAGGACATCATGCCACAAACAGACTACTGTATCTCTTGTCTGATGGAGATCTTCCTACATCATCACACAGCATGTGATCACACTGAGCTCCTGGCTAACCCATGGAAGGGTTTTTTAATTGCAAAGAAACTTCACACAACAGACCAGATAAAGATGTGGAGAGAACTTCAGTCAAGCAACTACACAAAAATCCAGCATCAAATGATATATTTAACAAATAGTCATTCAATAAAGTTACATGGAAATAGGTATTATGTATGGATTTCTATCATACTTAGCTATTTTAGTCTGTTTCTAACACTCTGTAGGACAAGTAGCATGATTTCATCATGCACTCATCAGAGATGAGTTTATCATCTCTGTAGCTTTTAGAGAACCAGGATAAGTGCTCCACTGTGATCCTTCGGGATAAATGTGCTCCATCTAGGCAATACAGCAGCTGGAGGAAGGTCTGTGTATGGCAAAAAATAAGTCAGAACCATTCTTTTGGATCCTCCTCCACCCAAGGCACCTGCACACTGAGAACAGGGAGAGGATGCAAAGGCAACAAGCACAGGGCGTTAGCTATACTCATACCTAATGGCCAGTGTGAGTGTGAAAGAAAGCAACTGATGCTTCTCTTATTTGTATGTGAGTGAGCTCACACTTGTAGTGCAGACATGGACATCAATATGTAGGGCATATTAAAAGAGTTTCCCTTTTCTTCCACTTCATATTGACACAGCACTTATTTTTAATGGATAGGTCCAGGTATATTTCTCTTATAATTTGCTAGAATGGCTTGAGGCCAAATTATTTATTTTTGTGAGTTATTTCTCATCAATAGACATCAAATATTGTATAACAAGACAATATTGCATGCATTGTCAGAGCTTGTTAGATCACGGCTATGTTGCCAATATTCTAAGGCAGTGCTCCTTGGAATAACATTTGGTTGGCTGGAAGACATAATCTCCTACTGAGTGTTTTCATCCTGAGAGTTTTTTGTGCCTAAAAATGTAGCAAATGGTAGCAAAAGAGCAAGAACCAAATGTCACTGTCACCTTGCCAAGGTCTATCTTTGTCATTTCTAGACTTGGATCTTTCTGTAGATATTAAAAATAAATAGCTCTGAAACTGAAAGTGCAGGATATCAGGGTAAAAGATAAAACACTTTAGCTTACAACATTGTAGTAGAGTTTCTTTGTCTTTTTTAAGCAATTATAAATGGCAGATGTCATCTTGGCATAAAAGATAAGACTTTCTCTCTGCCAAGGAGAACCTGTTTGTTAATGCTGCAATCATTCAGGCTGTCAGTTTTGTTTAATAATACTTAAGGTAACCCCTTGGAGAGTAAGTATGTAGTATAGATGTCAATATATATTTTCCAAAGAACTGATTTTACTGGCAACCTGGAGAATTCTGGTACCCTAAAGGTTAAATAACTGTTTATTAGTTCTTCTTTTTCTTGAGATAGCCATTTCATAAATTAATTATTGATTTTAGGTTCTTTAGATGTGAAGATTTCAAAGGCCACATCAGTTCTTTTAGGCTTGTACAAGCACACCGGCCTACCACTGCCCATAACAGAACAGTCATTGTTTATATTCCTGTAAGGAAAAAGCTTTTGCAAGGCTATTTTTAGGAGTTCATGAAGTCAACACTGGTGTGGGAAACCTAAATAAAGCTTTATGTATGTGTGTAGGTGCTATTTACATATGTACAGGCTATTTCTGTATATGCATCAGAACCCTTTTGTTTAGCCTACTCATTCAGTATACTCTGTCTCCATTGTGCTTGTGATTTTCTGCAATCAAAAACAGGAGGTCAAACAAAAGGCATTATGTAGGCTTCAAAACTTCCACATACATTGATACGGCATGAACAGAATTTAGCTTTTGTTCTTTCTGTTTCTCCAGTTTAGACAAAAGTGTTACCATTTATTACAAAACTGTCATTATTAGACGATTAAGAGAAACTTATTACCTGAAACTTGCCTTTTTTTTGCAAGGAGATTGTCCATGATAGAATTCCAGCGTTTCAGTCTCTGAACTCAGATATTCACATAGCATCGATAAGATGCTATAGATGCTTTTTTTTTCTTTAACATACACATTTTAAGCAGTTCTTTACTTTCCAACCTCAGATTGCACAGACTAAAATAAATTATTAATAATTTTCATTAATTTTCATGAAGTTGTGCTGATTTGAACTTCATGAAATTCGTAAAAGCACTGTCATTTTTATTCTTACACTGCCATAAAAACTCCAGTCTTGCTTACTATGTTAGCATTGGGTTGTTACATTTCTTCTAAAGTCACCAAGAGCAAAAGAAAATCCAACAACTGTTAGTACAATTTAAATGCCATGTAATTTAGAATCATGTCAGGGAAAGCATTGAAAAGCTCCCCCCACTTTAATGGATCTTCATCCCCACTTAAATGTTTACTTGCTTGTTATGCTGTGCATCAATTATTATTCATAATCTTCAGTCATGAGCTTTTAAAAATCCTCTTCCACGTTGTTATTCTCAAAGCCATCAGTATTTGTTTGTTGTTGCCATTTTTTTTTCCTAGGAAACACTTTTCTGCAGATTTATTTAGCAGGAAGTATTTTTACTGATTGTCTTGAGAATAGTTGTATAAAACATTGCAGAATTAGATCTTGAGATCCAAACCTAAAAGCTCATGAGCACAGTCTTCATTCTAATCCTGAGAGCAACCTCATTAAATATTTTTCTCTTGTGAAAGTGGTTGAAAGAGAAATAACTGAGTCTGTATTTGTCCAAGCTGGCCGTATGCACTATTTTAAATTTTCCCTTACAAAGTGATTCCTACAGTTGTTTGAATTATTTTGTAATTGAAATCCAAAAGAATTATGTTAAGGCTTTCAGGGGAAACTGTATGCCTTCCTTAGTTTGAAATGGGTTTTGCCATATAGTTGTGGTTAGATTTATTCTCTAATTTAACTGGAATTTATTCTCTAATAGAACTGGAATGACAAAGAGGTGCAGAAAATATGTATTCAGAGGTGGAAAACAGTGTAATAAATTACAAAACCCCCTTTTTTGATTCATTGATGTCTGATTCCCAAGTCATTAGCATCCAAATAAAAGATATACAAGAACTTCTGGAGCCTTCTAGTCAGATCAATATACATGTTTTCATGTCAGTACAATGACTGGATGCAATTCTTTTTTTTTTTTTTTAAATGAAGTTGTTTGTGGACATTTCATACCCAGGGGAAGTATTTCCTCCCAAACAGGAGATGACTAAGATGATGTGACACCTAAATATAAGGAATAAATGTTGACTTGGCCCTTGGTTATTTTGATGTACTGGGAACTTTTCTTCCACTGTATTGTTTATGTGAAATTTTATCTTTAATGTAGAAATGTTTCTAAACTGTAAAGTATATGCTGATGTGCTCATAAATAAAAGGAATTTAAGAAGGAAGAATTTAATAGAATTGTTTAGGTTGGAAAAGACATCCAAGATCATTGAATCCAATTATTAACCCAGGACTGCCAAGTCCACCACTAAATCATATCCCTAATTGCCACATCTACACATCTGTTACGTACCTCCAAGCATGGTGACTCAATCACTTCCCTGGAAAGCCTGTTCCAATCTTTGACAGCCTTTTCAGTGAAGAAATTTTTCCTAATATCCAATCTAAACCTCCCCTGGCACATCTTGAGACCATTTCTTCTGGTCCTGTCACTTGTTACTTGGGAGAAGAGACTGGCCTCCACCTCACTTGAGCCTCCTTTCAAGTAGTTTTAGAGAGTGATAAGATCTCCCGCAAGCCTCCTTTTCTCCGGGCTCAACACCCCCAGCTCCCTCAGCTGCTCCTTGCAAGACTTGGTCTCCAGACCCTTCCCCAGCTTTGTAGCCCTTCTCTGGACATGCTGTAGCACCTCAATGTCCTACTTGTAATGAGGGGCCCAAAACTGAACATAGGATTCGAGGTGCAGCCTCACCAGTGCCAAGTCCAGGGGGGTGACATAAGACTAGAGGCTGATAGGTAAGGAAAGCTAAAAAGAAGAGTAGTGAAATAGATATTATATACTGAACACAGTCAAACACCAGCTGGACATGGTCAAGGGCAACTTTCTTTAGTTAACCCTGCTTTGAAGCAGGATGGTGTTGGACATATTGATCTCAGAACGTCCCTGTCAACCTCAGTGGTCCCATGATTCTGTGGAAAGAAATAAAATACCTGTGTGATCCAAATTTAGGAAATACTTTTAAGGCAAGCATAAAAAAAGCTCTAATCTTCACAGAGAAGCCCTTCTGCAATATAGCAGCATTTTTTTAAACTCATAAGAACGTAACAATTATAAAAAAAATGAGGAGGATTTAAATGAAATTCAGGTAGGGATTAGTCAAGAAGGCTATATTTATCTCATTCACATAGCATATTCAATCCTTTCTGGTTTTAGTGTACGCAAGGATATATTCGAATTTCTCTAATTTTGTGAGAAAACTAGACCATATGTCCTTTCCAGCAAGCCTCACTTAACACTAGTATATGAATAGGATGCTCTCTGGGTATCACACTGTGGTCTGTTTTTTATTTATTTCGTGTTGCTCTTGCTGGCATTAGCTGTATAAAATAAACAGTGTAGAAAATTCCAAAATTTTCAAATTCAAATTCCAGTTGAACTTAGCAGATTCTATCACTATACAAACATTTGTTTGGTAAAAAAAAATACTTAGAAAACATAAAAGCTCACAGTCTCTCGCATCTTTCAACAACTGACAAGAAATAAACAAAAATTTTCCTTAGCCTTCCCTTCATGCTGAGGTTTGGTTTTAAGCTATTTCAAATGATGAAGCTTCTCAGATATTGCCGCTGCTCTTCTCATACCTTCTGATTTGCTTATCATCTCTTCATTTCCAGTGGTCAGGCATCCAAAGCAGCATTATCAACATCCTTCACTCTTTTAATTCCTATTCAGATTTCTGTTTTTTCATCTTTGCCTTCTTGGCATTTGCTCTGAATCACCTTTTGACAGTTTTTCTATGGATAGCGTTTATCCAATCCATTCATTTCCTATGCTGGGCAAAATCACTGCAAGCTCAAGGCCATTATCTTCCAATTTGTATCCCTGTCTCAGACCTGAAACACTGAGCATTTTAATGAAGTAGTCAATAGATAAGGCAAATGAGAGTCTACTTCATGTAGCTCAGTCTTCTCATGTTGGTGCTTTGCAAGCATGTCCTCATTTTTCATGCTGGCTCCTCCACGTCTGTCGATGTGGAGAAGAGTGAGCCCCATGGAGTGGATTGGTGCTGTGCAGGCAGTCCTGGCTGGGTTCCCCTGGCTAGTTGGGTTCTCGGACAAAGAAGCAGTGCCCACATGTGTGCAGATGTCTGATTTTGTCTGGCTATGGTGCATCTCAGGACCAAAATTGCTCTATGGCAGCTTTACCTTTTTTTAATGCCCACATAGCCCACAATGACATACTTAAATACAAGCTTTTAAGAGGCAAAATGAGTGACAAAACCCCTTCACTTAAGCACAAATATTCATGTGTTCATAAATCATAACTAAGAAGTATGGGAGGCATTCCCTTGCTAATGCCCACTAGGGATGACATTATCTGTGTTTGCACGAACTTTGTTTCATGTAGCCAACAGTATCAAGTGCATTAGTGCCAGAACGACTCTTTTCCTGGTCTCTCTAGTTTTCACAAAGATGCATCTGAACTGATGATTTTATCTGCCCTACAAAAATAGCACTTTAGCAATTTATAGTTTTCACTCATTCAAGGTGCTGTGTCAGAGATGAGGGACAGACATGAAAAAAAAGACAACTGAAGGAAAACTCTCTCCAGTAAATAATATGGACAAATATTGAGAGGAGATAAACCACATTTCATCCCAGTGAGCACTGCTGGTTGGCAGACCAAGTCACCTTCTGCCAAATCATCTCATTATTACAAAAAGAGGAATAGGATAGAAGAAACACTAGTAACACCAGAAGGCTGGATATTAGCGGTGTAACACCAGAAGGCTGGATATTAGCAGTGTAACACCAGAAGGTTGGATATTAGCAGTAGGTAAAGATTAGATGAGACAAGTGATGGATTTGGCTGAGTCCCATGAGGAGGAAGATCAGGATAAGCCTCATACTGGGGTTGTGACTAGAGATCTGTTGGAGAGAGGCAGTGCCTGAGACTCCTGACCACCTCCCCACTACCAGTGAGCAGATTGGTGTCTACAGGACTCCACTGCAGCACGAAAGGTTGCGTGACATCCTCTGACATTCATGGCAATCAAAGGTTGATTTAGTTTACTGTATCTTACCAGGAAGCCTTCAGCAGAGTTTTGCCAAGCAATAAAGTCTCAGTTGTTCCCAAAGCCCAAGGCAGGAGTTCTAGAGCTTTTAGTGTTGTAAGAAATATCAGTTAAGATAGCTATTTGTGAGTGTCTCTGTTTTGTCTATACCAATATGACAGATGTCTCAAAAAACCCTGTGTCCTATTCTGAGTAGTAAAAAGTTTTCAGTGAGTTATAGCATTTTTCTTCTTAACTCCATTTTTGGTCCAGTGTTTTGGTCATATGCTTGAAAAAATAAAAAAAAAATGAAAAACAGGCAGAAGTTCTAGGGAGACATAATGTCTTGCATTGAACCAGATGATGGTAGCTGGAAAAAGTGGATATGCTTGAGGATACAGTAGTCCTTCGCTGCTACAGCAGTGCTATTAGTAGTGCGTTTTCACAGAAAAAAAAAAAACTAAAAATAGGAAAAAAACGTAATTACTTTTACCTAAATTCCACTGGAATGTCTCATAGAACAGATGGCCCAGCAACAAAATTTGAACTTAGGTATCATGTTAGATAATGAAATTTTCTTTTCTCTAATGAAAAGTTAAGAGACTATGAAAAAGAAAAATACAAAGAACATCTTTGCTGCCATAAGCCAGATTTGCCTGCAGGACAGCAAGCACTTCTGAGTGCATTTTGGGAGTGGTTTGAAATGGAGTGGTTTAGAACTGACTTGCTTCTTCCACATGTTATCTATCCTGCTTTGGGAAGAGTATGCGTCTGACTTCAAGGTGATCTAACATCCCACTCATAGCTGTCTTTCTTGAATGCCATTTGTGTTGTACAGTGCAGGTCTGGGGACTTGATGTTTATTAATGTGGTTGGTACAGTCAGTGAGCTGATAAGAGAAAGGTGATCCAAATGGTATGAGTTAATATGCCTGAATAGATAGAAGAAGAGAGCACAAATTATGATAAGCACTGGTCCTTTTTTCTCCTGGATTATGATGAATGAGGTTTGTATAGAGATATTTGAAGAAGCACAATGAAGACACTCAACAGATGTTTATCTCTGAGTCATGGAGTAATAAAGTAGAATAGACATGAAGTGAGTGCTTGGCAAATCCTCTGGGCACAGAATCAAATACACCTGCTTTGCTTCTGACAAACTTCTGATTTTTCCTTAGGCACCGTCAATGATGGCATCTTCCCAGCCATCCCAGGCAATCTGTTCTGATTTTCCTACATGTTCCTTGCTGAAATTTAAGTCTGTTACATCTTGTCATTTCTGCAGTAGATGAAGATAGCTGTTTGTAGCAGTCCTTTTTCACTAATCTGACCTAAATTGCATCTGGTTTTCTCTCCACCTTCTCTCAGATGGAACAGCTAATACATGTTTCCTCATAGATCATTTTTTCTAGACACCTGATCATTTCCATTGCTCCCACCTGGCACCCAAAACTGGATGCAGTAAGGCCACTGGCTAAGGGTGTGGGAAATTTCAGCCTCCACAAAACTGAGTGTAATGGGAAGGATTAGAAGATTAAATGTAAAGACGTAGGATGGAGGTGCCCCTTCGAAAGTTGACTGAATGTGTTAGGTGTCATTGGCTCTACGTGCATCAAAATTTGAAGCATATATGTGAAAGGATTAGAAGTAGATGGAGAAGACTTCAAGTAGATTATGTTTCGTGTTTTGGCGAAGGGGGAGTGAGAGAATATCTGTTAAGAGCAGATTAATCATACTTGAAGTGTTAAGAAAACCATTTTTTTGCAGTAGAGCTTGTGATGTCTACCAGAAAAGAAGAGACTTGTGATGTCAAAAATGCAAAGAAATACTTGCAATGCTGAGATATGAGATGATGAAGATATAAAGTATAGATTTATATGTATGGATGAAGAAATATCAATGAATGTAGACCTAAGTAAGGAGTAGTTTAGAAAAATTTAATCAAATTCTTCCTGTCTGGGTTGCCTAAAGGCATTCATATTGCTTATTTGCCTTTTTTCATCCTTTTCTCTGTTAGTCCCATTATCTTCACTCGTACTGCAAAGAAATTCTGAACAAACTTGCCAAGGAAACATGAGTCTCTGGAAGTTTATGAAAATCAGTGGCTAGACAGAGTGGCCCCAGGGAAATATCCCTCAATGCTAGTTTTGGTTTATTTGTAGCAGTGGGCTAGGAGGTGATAGAATCATAATGGCTGCAGATGGGATTTGCTTTTAATTAGAGAGTTTGGATAGATTTGTCTCTCTTAGGATAGGATCTCCCATGCTTTGGGAATGCCTGTCTCCCCATGGCTTATAGAGGATGTGTGAATGACTAGTTCAGGTAAAACCCTTGCCTTTCAGCAGAGACCAGGTGAGACGAAGTCCAGCTCAGAGTCAAGTGAAGTGAAGAGAGCAGAGGTGACAGCTGAAGGAAAAACATTTCATTCTGGTGAACTGGAGAGAAGTTGCAAGCTGAAAAAGGCCCCATTCACAGAGAAGAAGACTTCAGAAACACACATTATTTCTCTCCAGATCTTCTCACTGGTGACCAATTTCCCAGAATGACTTCTCCAGCCCAAACTTTCTACATGCTGAGACTTGTTTACAAACAACATGGTACATTATTTACAGTGCTTCTGAATTACATTTCACTGGTTTTTCTTCCATACCACTGCATGTTAGTACCAGTGGTGCCAAGTTCTCTAAAATACTTGCTAGCTAGCACAATTGAGCTGCCACCCACACTGGAAAGCCTGCAAACATTTCAGTAAACATGGGAAGGTGTTGGCAGTCCTCTTTTAAAAGAAGTCTCAAAATGGTCTCCTGCTTCTCTAAGGAGACAGTGTACCCAATATGTACACAAGTATATATTATGTATGAGGGGTGTCCAGTCAGGAGTCTGACAGTTGGACTTAGAATTTAATTTCTGATTCTAGTAGGGTCTTTTCATTCTTTAACTAAACCCCTGGGAACCCTGAACAGAAAGCCTTTATTTTAGGATGGAAAAGATCAGTTTGGAAGAAGTAAGAATTAGACTAGATGCAAGCCGGTTCTTGAGTTATATTCTGTATTTAAAAGGGCCTGCTTCCCATCTCCTGACTCCTATTAGTGTATTGACATCAACCAAATGACACATGGTTGGACATTTGTTGGACGTAACACAAGTTCCAGGTCATGACAGCTGAAGTGGTAGCATCTGAGGCAAATGTCCTAGACTAAGTCATTTCACACAGATAGGGATAGAGATTTCAGGAAAGTTTGAAGCCATGTTAGACAATACTAGGGCTCAAAAGGGAAAAGAGAAATCCACAGAATCAGCCACAGTTTTGGTAGTTGGAGCTTTATTGCAAATAAGCATTTCAAATGTGACAAATTAATTTCTGTACCTGTTTTCATTTATTAACTTTCAGCCTCAGTAGGCCAAAATCACCTCATAGATATGGTGGAAGGCAAAATTTGAAGAAACTCCAATGGAGACAGGGATTACTGGATGAACACTGGTGTCCAGATCCTGCTCTAACATCTGCTCTGCCTGCATTAGTTACTTTAATGCCAATGGGCTCACTCCTATGAATAAAAAGATAAAAATCTGTTCCTGATTATCTTCTTCCTGCACTTTTAATCCTCTATCTTTATTAATTTTTAAATCATTTTCTTCAAAACAAATGAAAGAGACTTCCTAAATGGAAGCAGTTGTGTTTTGTTTTTTTTTTTACTGTGGTACAGACAAAGCAGAAGCAGCAGGAAATTATTAAATATTGTTAAGTCATTACAGGGCTCTGGTGGAATAATTCTGGTGTTGAGCTTTGGAAGACTTAGAACGTATTTTTTTTCACTAAGATCTTTTAAGAAGAAAATGGCCACAATTATAAAATTCATTTCATGTTTTGGAGAAGAAAATTGTTCTCGAAAAGTAGTCAGTCTGGGATTGTTAGCATAATGTGATATTACATGTAACATCTATTGTTTTTCCAGAAGAGAATGACAAATTTCTCGAAGTACCAGGCTAATAACTTGTAAACATAAAGAATTGCAAAATGCAGTATGCACAAATAATCAGTTGACTCCTAAAGGGTCTGATTAGCTAGCTCCTTGCAGAAGAACCCAATCTGTTATTGTGATAGTAGTCAATAGAAGTTGTTTATCATAAAAAAAAAAAAACCCACCTCAACCCATCTCGAATTCAGACTGCGCTTATTTAATGAACTCCCTATCTGGATTCCTCTTGATTTTTAGAAGTTGAGTTTATTTCAGAATTTTCAGCTTAGTGTAGGAGGTTAGCTGAAATCCTCTGTAAAAGCCCTTTAATTTTACGTGAGGTACTTGAGGAACATTCCTCTGCCTGACAGCATCAGTCACATATGAGGCAGAAAAAGGTACGCGGAGGAAGCTGCCCTACTGCATTGCTCATCAGGGTAAATAAGGGTCATTCATCCAAGTTGGAAGAATCATGGCTATTTTAGCTGCCTAAAGGTCATATAGTCTATCAAAACATTATAATGAAGAGGCTAAATATAGGTATGAAAGGGTTTGGAATCCTTGGCAGACGTTATTATCAATGCCTTTTTCAAATCGGGTGAGTGCAGGGATTCAGATCCCAGTGTCTCTGGTGACAATACAGAACAGCGTAGGAAGGTTGAACTATGAAGGTTGGTTGAAAGGAAACCTTGCCTTACAGATTTTCCTTACAGAAGTGCCTCAGTGTTTTCGTGACAGGTTGTCATGACAGTCCCAGAGCCACCGAGTGCAGGAGGGTTTCTTCTGAGATATATCATTGGATGCTGTTGGAGATTTAACACTGGTAACAGCACTGGAAAGGAAGTGTAATAGGAAGCAGACCATCATAATGTTCTTCCTCCCCTCGCTTTTTTTCCTTTTTCTGTATTGTTATATTTAGAACAGTTTCAAACTTGACCTGCCATTTCCTCCAGGAAGGCATTGAACAGGCTGTCTGAAGAGAGTTGTTTGTCTCTGTGAAGTAAGCACATCTGAGACTTGAGTGTGACATTTGCTTGTATAAACCAGACAGCAGTGAAGTAGTGATCACTTGATTTCTGTTTCAATCAGGCTGTGCAATTGCTTTTTAGTCTCAACAGTTCCCTGAAATTTGACCTTATAAAACATCTGATTAAGAGATTCTGCATGAGTTTTCAATATTTTGGGACTGATCTGCATTTGGCTTTCATACCTAGTGTTGCTGAATCATGTCCTCTAACATAACCTGGCTTTGGCACACACTTGCGCAGCTTCATCTGACCTCTGACTATCACCCTCTAAGTCCTTAGCAGCACCTAACTCTTGGTTTTCTATGTAAAACCCTGCAGCACATCAGTGCATGAAGCAAGTTCTGCCTCTGCCACCCCTGAGCAGTGTTGCTGCCAGCTGGAGTAGTCATAGAGTTGGCAGCAGTCTCCTGCCTTGATACAATAGTAGGTACACCTCCAAATCCCATGATTAAATATGGTGGTTGTTGAGAAATAACTCCAATTATTGTCCCTATCTGATAAGCTGGTGCTTGTTTTGCAAAACATTGCTATGTTGGGAAGCAACGTGAGCTCCTTCAGCACACTCTAGAACAGATGAGATGGACTCTTGGCTGTGAAACCTTTTCTTAGCATTGTTAGAAATTGTTAGAAATCATTGTTACTCTTCATGTAGGTTTTCTAGAACTTGGGGAAAAAAACCATCTTGCTGGAAAACATCACATTAATCCTCTCTTCAGCTACTAGTTTGGCCTGTGGCCAGTAATCTTTCTCACTATTTACTCACGAACAAAGGTTACCCATCCCCTACTTTTATTTGTAGCTGAATAAGAAGACCTTTCTCTCAGATGCCCACGTTATTAACTGGTCTCTGACTATTGTGAATTTGTGCTCAGCGTGAAAAAGCTCTGCTTTCAAGTCTATTTAAAAGACCATATTTTCCCTGGGAAGGGAGGGAGATGAAGTGGAAGATTGTGTTTATTTCCATATAACTTGCAGTTGTACTTTTTCTGCACGTCCACAAGAATGAACCTTTGGCACAGGTATACTTACATATGCTTTCCTGCATCAAGTCACTTCTTATACTGCAATACTCTCCTGGGAAAAAAAAAGAGCTTATCAATATGAAATGGGTTCCTCTCATATTCTGGCCCATACCATCCCATTGTTACTGGTTCTACTCCCATCAGACTCCAGTCTTGAAGTCAAACTATGGAGTTCTGACTCAGGCACAATTTCTTGTTGTTTCTATTATTTTTTATTAATAATAATAATGCATCAGTATTTATATGTTGTCTGATTTGTGCTTAGAGCATGAATACTAATCTGTAAATCTCTTAAATGCAGAATAAGCAGAGGTGTGGGCCCTGCTAAGTTTTATAGCCTGATTTAAATGTATCTAAGTCCCGTTCTAAAGAATATAGGGAAAGAGATGAGACAGAAAGTTGTCAGAAGATTGCTCAACTGGAGAAAGTTTGAGTAATTTCTTTTAATTTTATCCTTGTAGAAAAAGCCACCAAAGCATGTTACTTTTTGTTAAAATGTTAAAAAATAATCTGATTAAAATTTCCATTTTTAATATATGGTAAGTTGTATTATAAAATGTCTGAGAAAATTAAGATTAATGACCTGGTTTCTTTATATTACTAATTTAAGGACTAAGGTGCTTTGCCCCATAGCTCTGTTACTAAGTTTATGCAAGGTTAGAGAGTAAGAAGTGCCATTAACAGTACCAGTTTCAGGGTCAACTGGATCATCTTACCCTCATTTGTGTAGGATTTCTGTGTTTATATTTTGGATGTTCAATATCTACCACCTTCGGATGATACAAATAGTAGTATATCATTTATTTGCTCTCCTCTGTTTTTTCATTTAGGAAAAAGTTTTAATCATTTATCCACACCTGTCCATATTTGTTTTGTTTAATGCCACCAGTGACAGCTTTGACAGCTTGTTCTATATTCCTGGTTTCCAGTGAGCTCTAACAATGCTGTAGCCCAGTTTCAGAAACAACCTCTGTTTCTGGGTATAAAGATGGATCAGTTTTTATTTCTTGGTTTATACCCAGTAAAAGGGCCTTGCAGTTCTTCATGGTGAGTCCTGGATCAGGTATGTTTGAGTTCTCGGAAGGAGGACATCTACCTTTAATCACTGTATTTCTTTATTTGATTTTTTTCTTGTTGTCATGCACTGTTATTACCTCATCTTTTATCATCTCTTCTTTCTGAATGTTTAAAGTCGCCTATCTTAATATTTTCATAAGTAAGCATTGCCTTTCAGTAAATAGCTATGCCACTATAAAGCATTTGAGCAATCAGTTGACTGATCCATGGCCCAAACATCATAGGATCACTGCCTTGACTTCCCTGACCTGAGAAGCCCACTGCTCTGAAGAGGCACATTGAGGATTGAAACTGAACCTGAGTTTCTTGCCTCATTGTTGTGGTTTGCTTTCTATTGTCTAGGCAGCCTGTGTTTTCTGGTTACTTCTTCGTAGGCAGTGGTATCCCTATACCATTAAGCACCTGCTGTGCCCTTCTTCATAGCCATGCAACAGATTTGATCAATGTCAAGCACACAATGGTAGAGCAAGAACAAACTTCTTAAACTTGATACCATGTCTCAATTCTTTAAAGAAAAAAGTCTTTTAAAAATAATTTAGTCAAATAAAGAAAACTAACCCCATGCTCTTTGTAGCTCTGATAGCAACAGTAGAATTATACTAGCCAACCGTTTTTGTCCTAAATATATGTTGTATGTTGTCCTAAAGTCACCATTAAAATCAACTACCAGTAAGTAGAAACTTAAAAAACTAGCTTCAGTGCTAGGTTTAGTATCACTTAGGCTTCTCTTTGTGAGAAGCCAGGCTATGGTTTTCATGATTTCTTCAGCCAAGAAGCTGAAGGGCAAGGCTGGAACAGAGTTCCACTGGCAAAATCCTGGGTGTCATTGCTCATTTATCTTGTTTGAGGAAAGAACGTCAGAGCACTGCAGTGCCTCCCCCATGTGCCATCCCTTTGGGAAGGAAATAATTAAGCTGAGAAATTAGACTAAAATAAGATTCCCTTAAGCGTAATTTAACCTCAAGTTGTTGCCAGGAATGTGACAAGAAAATGGTAAGCATAGGCTGATATATATTTTTAATTCTTCTTAGCCTGTCTTCTAATCTTGTAAAGAAAATGGTTATTCACCATTTGTTCTTTCCTTTTGATCTCTGGGGATTATTCTATTTTTTTGTTGTTCTCACTCTTTCATTTGCAGTAGCAGCACTGGCTAATCACCATGCAGTGTTCAGATTGCTGCATTTTGGTATTAGCCCTCAAAACTTGTGGTGAACTCCAGCTCGCAAAAGCATCAATGCTCGTGCACAAGGCCAATTTCTGTTAGCACGTGGTCTTAGTGTAGGTTTATTAACTTTAAGTATGGGCTTAAACTCCTCTGAAACTAAGAAGACACACACACATGTTGAAATGCTTTGCTGAACCAGAGCAGCCTAATGAACAGAGTACTGTTTACAGACGGTTGGAACAGACTGTGCCTGGCTATTGAGCATCACAGAAGGGGATATGCACAGACGTAAATCCATCTGCAGGATTTGGAGGATGATTAAACATTGTCTTCCCATAATGAGCCAGCCTTGTACTTAATGATCATGGTGGTGAAAACAAACCTAACACACCATTCCATCTGCTAATTTTGCACAGCTCATTGTAATTGATTTTACGACCTTGTCATGTCTGACAAAAAAATTGTGTCCAAAATGCAAATTTACAAACAGAAAATGTGAATAAGAGTGATGCAAAGAAGCAATTGGTTTAAAAACGTTTTTAGAGGTTACAGATTCTGTGATGGGATCCAAAGAGATAAGATAGCTTATGGCACCTGAAACATATTTTATCTTATGGGTTACTGAAAGGCACATACGTTTCCTCTTTGTGAGAGAAAGTTGGCTGAAAGTTATCTTCTGAACGTCATGGTTTTCATTATTATTCCTAATTATGCTATTTATCTGATGACCTCATCAAACAGAAAAAGTAAATCATACCTCTGACTTTTAGCAAAGTCATAAAGTGCCTGACTGTCCTTGAATTTAGTATTTTCTAATTGCCAGTTGTTCCCAAAAATAATTATATTGTAGATTTATTTTTATAGCCTGAAGTTCTGTTCTAGGACAATTTCACCTTTTGAATTTGATGTAGATCTTCTAGGAGAATTTTTAAGAAGACTGGTTATTGTTGAATTATAAAAGATTTCATAAGCTACAGTGGACCATTTTATTCTCAGATGCAAACCTGAGAAGACAAAGAATTTATAGAACAGATTAACTTGATTTAGGATGTTTGAATACTGACATATGGAAATATCTGGGATGACCTTTTTTCTTTGAATGTTTAGAAGAAGAATGTTGTAAGTAACATTAGTAATATGTACTGGATAACTGCATTTCTCAGATGGCAGCATCCATAGGCCATGAAGTTTGGTTTGAGTGAAAGAGAATTCACAGGTCTCTGTCCTTTTCACAGATTGCATATGTTAAGTGCTACCCCAGTCTGAAGTTTTAGCAGTTGAACTCGTTGGTTATTCAGTGTTTTGTGGTAGATTTCCAAAGTTCCTGGTAATGCTCTGAATTGCTTTGGTAAGTTATTTCATGATATCCAGGAACCATCTTATTTTTTTCTTACTGGAGGCTCTGATCTCTCTTCAGATAGCAAACTATTTTCTCTGCTTTATTAAGAAGTAGCTGTCTCATTTTTCTGGGCCTGGGGATCAGGTAATATTTAGTAACTTGTATTATAAGGCCTAAATATTTTAATCAGTTATCTAGCTTACATCTGTATAGTAAAACATCAGCTCTTAGAGCAGGATATCACAAGCATTGCCCAGAGGGGACTAAATACCCTACAATGAAAGTGGAAGCTCATCTCTGGTCTCCCTGCAGCAATTCAGGACCAAGCCCTGGGAGCGAGAGAGTGGGCAGGTGAGGATGGTGGTGCTGGCTGGCTTTGACAGCCAGTATGTCCCACCAGCAGCCCCTCTAGTTCTTGTTGCTCAACCTGCAGGTACCCTGCACAGTACAACAAAAGGTAGTTAGGGAACGGGCATGGCCATCACCTTCCAACAATGCGTAACATATTTTCATACAAATTTCATGAAAAATGAACCTTTTTGCTGATTTTATCAGTACTTCCATCAGACCTCAAAATTTGTACACTTACTTCTGTTGCTTCAGAAAAGTCTCAGCTGAGAAATCTATCCCAAAGGAGCCTGAACAAGCTACTGTGCCCAAATCTTAATCTGTCTCCATGCGATTAAACAGATCAGTGTATGTTTCTCTGCTGTGAGGGTAGTGAGGCACTGGAACAGGTTGCCCATAGAAGTTGTGGATGCCCCATTCCTGGAAGGGTTCAAGGCAGGGTTGGATGGGGCTTTGAGCAACCTGGTCTGGTGGAAGGTGTCCCTGCCCATGGCAGGGGAGTTGGAACTAGATGATCTTCAGGGTCACTTCCAACCCAAACCATTCTGTGTTTTTGTGATTCTGTGTTGCTCTTGGTCAGAAGAGAGCAAGGAGATGATTCCTCAGGATATGTACTTGTATGAAAGGGAGCTGCATTTATTTGTCTTGTAGTCCTTTGGAACACACCAGGACAATTTCTGAGGGAAATTACTGAGACTAGTTTTGATCCCTGTGTCCTTGTCCAGTAACATTAGGTAACATTAGGAAAAAAACCCCAACATACAACAACCAAACCCCTGCAGCAGAGGAAGTGATAATTTCTGAATTGTTTAAAACAGTGCATTTGCTAGTGAGCTTCATGAGAAATGAACTACTGTAGGAGATGCCTGGAGCTTTTTAGCAGATAACCTTGGAAAGAGTTTGGCAAAAAAGGATTGCTAATCTGAAGCATGGAATCTAAAAAAGACCTTATGGCTTTAGCATGCATAATTAGGATCCAGGTCCCTAATTATTAACATTTTAATATCATATGTAGATGTTAACCCCAGAAGTGGGAAGAAGAGAACTATGCTATATGAAAGATTGGTACGTATAATTACATAATTCAAAAATGTACATGCCCCAATAGAATATAGTGAATAAGTATAAGAGTAAAAACATTAGGAGTTGACTTAGAATTTTTCAGCAGTGGAGTTCAAAGTGCAATATTTCTTGGTTCTAGTTAATTACTGCTCTTGAAAGCTTCTTGTAATTGAAAAGGGGAAAACAAAAGAATTAGGGATCCAAATTTGAACAAAAGACCTATGGTTCATATGTTTCTGCAAAGATCAGGGCGGAATTGCACAGACACATTGAGACTGGCAGACCTGACCCAAAGTTAGCCATTATTTCTGATTTTCCTGCCAGATATTTTTATTCCAGTTTGAGAACATGCTGACCATCTTCATCTTGCACCTGATGTTGACTAGTTCTTGCATAAGGACTTGTTTTGAGTATTTTGACATCAGAAGGAAGTTTGCATAACTTAATCTGCTAGATCCGTCTGTGTATACTGCAAGACAGCCATTCATTTCATTCTTAGGCAGAAGGACTTGATACTCAGCCTTGTGGTCAGGTGAACCTAAGCATTTCATTTGATTTTCAGTATATCTTTGCACATTAAGTTATAGAACAGCTGAATGAAGCAGGAGGTAATAATAATCATTATTATCATAATCTCACAAGCAGGGGAGACACAACAAAGAACTTGCATAAGATCTAGACCACTGCCCACCTGAAGTGACTTCCATCAAACCATTTCATTTTCTGATCCTGCATACTCTAAATGAAATATGAGCAGTGATGCTGAAATGCTTTGTAAAATAGTTTAAAAGCCAGTCTAAAGTGTACTCTAAAATGTAGAATAGCTTTTTCAGTATATGATACTGCAGTAGACATGGAGAGAGGATGCTTGTCTTTCCTAGGATTGAAATTGCTTCAGACTTGAGGGTCTTTGCTTACTTCTCCTAAAACCAGGTTTTAAAGTTAAATATTGTATTAGGTGTCGCACTCAGTGCATAAGCACATTCATAAAATATTTTCATTCACATCCTCATCCTTAGTGTTATACAGAATAAAATGTTATTCTTTCAACGTTATTTCCAACCCTTTTGGAATAACCTGTTTCAGTTCCCTCTCCTCCTTTAAAAGCTCATACTCCATTCTGTGTGAAATTAATTTTAAAGCCCTGGGTACTCAGTTCGTCTCTTACATATACCCTAAATAGATGAGAGGAACGTTGTAGCAATTGGGACTGTGTATTTCCTCGGTGTGGTCTCATCAGCAATCTCCTCCTGAAGTTTACTGCTCAGGGATCTTAAATGTTATAATGATGGCATGAGAAAGATGAGGCCAGTGGGTTTGGGTCTGAGCAAAGAGTCATTTGGGGATTGCATTGGGCAGAAAACTGTTCCCAATGGGATATTGAAATTTGGTTTCTTCCTTGGTGAATAATACACAATGTGGGATTCTAAGTTTCCTTCCTCATTTAATTTTAATTGAAATACATCTGGTGGCAGATGCTGAAATAAAAGCATAGGTGGGACACCCTGAGAGTTGTGAAAGGGACCTTGACAAACTCATTTCCCTGCTGATTATGCTACCAGGATAAGCAGGACTTGCCTTTTTAAAGGTTAACATGAGCCCCATCATGTGCAGGCAGAGAAGGAGTGGGCATAAGTTACCAGCATTGCAAGCTTAAAATAAGTAGACAGTATCAAGAATGCGTCACTGTACCAGGATCATTTGAACCCATCTGATTTTATTACACACGCAGACAGAGCATTAAGGTCAATTCTTCTGCATGGAAATAATCCAAGGGTTTGGGTAAGTATCATATTCTTTAGTCTCTGCAATCTGAAAGAACAAATAAAAAAGCAACTAAAGGGATTACAAATAAATCACACTGGCTTCTTTATCCTAAAGCCCATTTAGCTGGATACGTAGGAGTATTCAGAATTGCAGGAACAATTCCTATACTTATCTAGCAAACTATTTAACTTGACTGAATCAATGAATTAAAGTTGATTAATTGCCAAAGCTGCTAAGTTTAGCACAAGCCACATTTTGCTTCCTCTTTTTTGAGTATATCCTATGGCTGAAAGCGGATTTTGTAAATCCTACACTGAGATTAATCATGTGTTGTGTTCAAAGACAAAACAGAGCCCTGAAATTACAGATTTGGGGGAAAATGTCTCTTGTGCTCATATATTAAATTTTTGCTATCGTATATTAGAAGTAGTCCACAACTGAATAGGTCTTGCTTTCATCATAAGTAGGGGGATTTCTTCACCCTTATTTGAAGAGTTTACTTAAGGTGTTTATGTCTGAATCTAAACCAAGTTCTATCTAGTAATACACATTGACTGAACTTTCAGGAAATCTGAACAGAAACATATAAGGATGAAATCCTTCATGAGAACTCAAATAATCTAGGACAAATAGGACACATATGATGTTGACATGTGAAATTGTTTAGGATTATGATATTTTGGGGCATAAGTGGTTTTGTTTTTTTTTTTTGGCAAAACTTTATTCATCATACTGTCTTTTCTCTCCATTTTCAGGAAGTTATCTGTCTCTGCTCTGTACCATGGATTCAGTGAGCTGCAGATCCCTCAGAGAGATACTACATCTCCTGAGAAAGGGAGAGGGTTTTTTTCTATTCATATTATGCTCCAATCAGTCTTCCCTGCTACTCATATTCTAACCATTTTATTCATATTCGGCCTCCCCTCACTGGCCCAGTCTCTCCAGTATCACTATTTGATACTTTCTCAAATTAAAATAACTATAAAGTAGATGTGATTTTTTTCAATCAGTGCTGTGACCATTCTTCACTGCTCAGTTACAAAACGAATCACCAGCAAAAACCAAAATTTGGTGCAACTACTGACTTTTTGAAATAGTTGTCTTTCATTAGTATTTGTGAACACATTATATACTGTGTTATGTGCAAACACATGAATGTGTTCAAGTGCATGCACACTCACACATATACCTTTTTATCTGTTTAAACAGGATGGTTAGAGGTCACTTTTCTATATAAGCTTGCATATATATACACAACGTGTGTATGTTAAATCCATTTCAATTTCACAAGGTTGCGAATAGTACAAGCGGAATGGTTTTCCAATACAGTGCTAGATGTGATCCAGTAATAATTTAACCAGTGTTAATATATAGTTTTGGAATGCAGTACAATGCCGTGACAAAAAGGTTAATGCAATTGAATGCAAAGCAGAGAGTCATGGGCTAGATTTTGATTTGTAACCCCCAGAACACACAGGTTTAGCATCTTCAGCAATACTGTTTTCTGCACCCCAGATGACACTATGGCACAGCCACGCCTCCCAAGAGCCTGCTGACCACATCAGCAGCCCACAGTAGCTGACAGAAAAGAGTTCTAATCCTCTGCTTCCTTTGGCACATCCTTAGACTGATGCATTCTGGTGTTTTCCCAGGCAACGAGTTGTTTGTTTTACTACTGAGTTCCTTCTTAGTGGTAAACAACCCTAGAAAGAGAGGATTAGAGTGGGGAATTGAGATTCTCATTGTTATTAGCACTTATCTCCACCAGGGAGATATTATATGGAAACTTTACCCAATAATTTCTATCCTATCTTCCCTAACTGACAAGAATGTTCTAATTAAACACAACTGCTGTTAAACACAGCAGAGTCACTGCAGTGAACCTGTCAACCTGAAATTAACAGGCAGAAGCAAAAACATATTTCTGTTGTAAAATTCTGCAAAATCTAAGAGAATAAATAAATGGCAAGATAAAAGGATTAAAAGCAGTGTGATTAATGACTAATTAATGACTAATGATTAATTAATTTTGTGTGGTTATTCCTGGTGTCTGTCCTTTCTTGATGGAGAATATCATACATGATAAGTTAACTAAATGCACTGACCAATTTCTTTATTATCTTGGAACCACAAAGGAGAGCAAAGCAAAACTGAAATACAATATTTCTCAAATGGGAGTCAAGAATTATTTGTATTTAAAACATACTAGTAAAAACAGTCCTGGTAGGAAATGATGGTACATCTCAACAGCAGAAATGTTCTTGTTTCTTTCCAACCATGAATAAAACATGCAGAAGCAACTCATTTTGTCTGTAATAACTCTTAGTGCATAACTTCCTGAAAAATGATACTGCTTTTCCTCATATCTCTTCCTCTAGATATACTCATCCTTCAAGTGTGTGTTGACTTATTTTCCTATTTCCTCCTATAGCTTCATCTTTGTTTTAGACAACTATGTTGGCATGATGGTGAGGTTTCAAACATTAAATTGAAGATCATTAGAAGTTTTATTTTTGTTTTATATAAGTAGTTAAGTTAAATAGGAGGGCTGAAAACAGAAGTAAAACTCACTCTCCAAGTACATTAAAAATTCTGTTGGAGATATTACAAATCTCATGCTGAAGCCTACGGGAAATTTGTCTCAGATAAGAATTTAAGACTCAATATTTAGTAAGTGATAGCTCATGTCTGGAGATGAATAACAGAAAAAATATCTTTGTTTAAAGAAAAGAACACAAATAAACTATTTATATCATGAATGGAAACAAAACAAAAGACTAAAACAAAACAAAACAAAACAGCCCCCCAAAAAAATGCAAAACAAAACAACAATGACAACAACAACAACAACAAAAGAAAGTTGTTAGGGAAACAGGGAGTTCTGGGAGTTCTGTTGGCAGCCATATTTGATTATATCTCAGATAAATACATTATTCAAGACTCTCTCTGAAGGTCAGAAGTAAATCACAGCTCATCCACTCCCAATAGAATTATAGAGATCAGAATGAAGCATCTCAAAGAAAGGTAAGATTTTGGAAACCACACTATTTAGTTTCATCAGTGTTTTGACCTGCCCTGCATCACCTTTTCCCAAGAGCCCCAAACATCTCTGCAGTCATCTGCAAGGTGAGTGCTCCCTTGAACATGGTCCCAGGGACTCCAGATGCCTTTCCCAGGGACTGGCACAGTGAGTGGTGTATGCCCCTGGAACCGGCATTGGATATCCCTATGGAATGACAGAGGAGCCAAGCGAGGACTACTTGTTCCTCTTGCAGTTGTAGCCATGTGAGATGGTTCATTAGTCTCATAGCAATTAGCACCTCCTCTTTGATGACACTGTGGCTCTGCTCAGGTTGGTAGATATGTCAGGACAGATTTTGCTTTCGGGCGTCTGGTGGGATTTCCCAACTCTTACTCTACTGTGTGGCGCTTCTCAGTATGCCATCCAAAGGTGGAGGGTGCGAATAACCCCACAAAAAGGAAACATCTCATCACACAAAACTGCCTGTGAAAGCTGTAAGGTCACATATTTAAAACCTGCTTGGGCTGGGTGTTATAAGTATCCTTCCATGTGCTTTTGTGCTAACTGGCAGCAGCCTTGTGACAGCAAAATAGAAATGCTCTCTGCAGTGCACACTCAATATTTGTATGACTTGACCCTGGCCTTTCATTCTGAGTTTCTTTCACTGTGTTCAAAATAACAAAATAAAAAAGAGAGAGCAAGTACTACACACCAGAAACCAATGGACATATAAGTGAGTTCGGTATGAAATATGCTGATAGAAATTCGGAGGTGTTGTATGTCACAATGACATGCGGCTATAAAACCACTCAATGGTGCAGCAGAGACAATTTATATCATTAACATTTACAGACTTATTAAGGAGGATCCTTATTCCTGTGCTGCTCTGCATCTTAGATGTTTTTAAAGGGCATGTTTGCTTTCTTCATTATTAAGGCAAACAAGAATTTTTGCACTCGTAACCTGTTACATAATCTTTTTATATAGAGGTACACAGGTTTGTACGTCCTTATACATGTATATAGATGTCTTACTGATGTATAATGTTGTATATAGCATATATAATACTTTACAAAATAGATGCAGTATTTGTTCTGGTACTATTACATGCATAGTATTTATAGGCATGTTGTTTATGTGTTTCATAGAATCATAGAATTATAGAATGTTAAGGGGTTGGAATGGACCTTAAAGATCATCTAGTTCCAAGCACCCTGCCACAGACAGGCACACTTCCCATCAGATCAAGGTGCTTCTTGGATGAAGAACTCCATTCAACCTGGTTTTCAACACTGTCAGGGTTGGGGCATCCACAACCTCCATGGACAACCTGTTCCAGTGTCTCATCACCCTCACAGTAAAGAATTTGTTCCTTATATCTAACCCATACCCATTACTTCTTGTCCTATCACTACTGTTCTTGATGAAGAGTCCCTCTCAGGCTTCCCTGTAGGCCCCCTTCAGGGGGGCCTACATTCCCTGGAATGTTGCTATGAGGTCTCCATGCAACCTTCTCTTCTCCAGGCTTAAACATCCCCAACTTTCTCAGTCTGTCTTCATAGGAAAGATGTTTCAGTCCTCTTATTAGCTTTGTGGCCCTCCTCTGGGCTTGCTCCAGCAATTCCATGTCCTTCTTATGTTGGGGACACCAGAACTGTACACAGCACTCCAGGTGGGGTCTCAAAAGAGCAGAGTAGAGGGGAAGAATCACCTCTTTTGACCTGCTGGTCACGCTGCTTTTGATGAAGCCCAGGATACGGTTGGCCTAAATTTGTAATTTGGAAAATTACGTGTAATTCTTCCAAATTATAGGAAATCTATATGGCATCTTCTAATGCTACATGGACTTAGTAAGTGCACTATTGTTACTTATAATCAAGCTACTCTGCCAGTAGATCTACTTACAGCAAAGATGACGCCTTGCTTTAGAGCAGAGGGTGATGGGTGCACAGTCAAATAGTAAACAAGGAACTTCATAAGCCTCTAATCTTACTGGAGCCACAGTTTCCCTCTTCCTTCTGCAATAATCAAGTGCCAAAATAAGCTTGAGAAGAATGTGAAAACAATGGAATGCAGAACTCACAGGTTCTAATAAGTGGTTGCAAAAAGTGACCTGAGTTCAAAAGAAATCTTGAAAAAATGCAAAACCTTCTTGGGAAAGGTGAGAGCATGACTGCATGCAGTTTGCAGTATAAATATTATCATATTAGTTGCACAAACCAGTGTCCAGATGTTATTTGTATATAGCTTCACTGTAGACGTATTTGAAGGAACAATACTGGTAAATGCTGTTCAGCTGGTTAGAAAAATGGACAAGAGTTTCTGTTGCAAGAGCAACTAGCAGTCAGTGATTAGAAGAAAGGATTTTGCTTGCATGACCTGACATCTTCCTGCTGTCTGTAGCAGAAAGCGATCCAAGACCACTGGCCTTGCTGCATCCCAGGAGGCCTGCAGAGAACGGGTGGCAAGCCCACAGCTGGACCTGGCAACCAGCTGCTGCAGTGAGTGAGAGCTGTGCTCCAGCTACAGATAAAGTCTGGGAAAATCGGGGAGAAAGACCGTCCTGCATCTCCTGTCATTAATCTCAGCAGCATCCAGTCTGGGGGTAGATTTACCAGTGGGAAGGAACGTTGGCACCCTTTGCCCTCAGCACCACAGAGCACCCTGTGGTTTGCAGCCTGCTGAGGGTGCTGAGCACCCTCTTCCTCACCCCATCTGTACTGCAGCTCTTATCGGGGTCTGTGTAGAAAACAGTCTGAAGGCTATCTGGGAAGGTAAGCTTAAACCCATTCTGTCTGTTGGAGCTAGCTGGAATTGTCCCCACAGTTGAGAGGCCAAGAATTACCATGGAAACACTTGCAACAAACTCTCTTGTCAAAGCAAATACTTCAGTGTTAGTTAACAGAGATTTTAAAAGATGCTTATTGAAAGAGCAGCATGCTTTGTTACCTTTATGAGGTCACTTAGCTAATCTGCCCACTAAATCTGTTTGCTGCACATGTTGCTCTCTGCTGACCTTAAAAGTTCTTGTAAAAGATGATTGGAGAGTTTAGAAATAACACAAAAGACTCTCAGCCATTTTCCCTGACTACAAGATAGCTATGAAAAACAGGTGACCCTGGCAGTGTTTTTCCTTTGGAAGTTGTAATGTAAGATATGCCTGTCTAAGAACTGTTCTGGGCAGGAAACTTATGCCTGCATGGTGCCATCCGCAATAGAGTCTGTCCTGTGAGCAATGTGATCATCAGAAAAGGCACTGTGTTCAGATCCTAGCACACTGCCTTATGCTGCATGGGTCTGTGGTTTTTGTGCTTTCCCTGGCTTAGGATGCAAGCTTGGATGTGTCACTTTATTGCTTAGTGTCACTGCTTCTGCCCACTGTCTGTTTCTTGCCTGTATATATCACAGGCTCTTCTACCTGCCCCTTGTTTTGTTTGGCCCTATAGACAACCTGTGTACATAACATTCAGCTTTCCCATATTCCCTTTTGTCCAATCCCTGTTTTTTTTAACAACACTCATTTCTTTCCAATGTGATATTTTAATTCTTACCTAATGGACATTACCTCCTATTTTGGTGTAATCAGCAATTTTCATTAGCATACTAGTATGTCTTGTGCTGCATTTATTAATTATAATGTTGCAAGATCTCTTGGTTTTAATTTGCGGACCATTCTTCACTCTCCTTTGTTGTTTTTTTTTCCCCCCAGACATATTGCTTATTAACACTTTGGCAGTGTTAGTGCAGCATATGTTTTCACATGAATAATTTAGTAGTTGTACTAAGCCACTATCATCCTGGATATATCATTCTGAATATGCTGAATATACTGGGTACTGATTAGTATGGAAAACAGCACTGTGAGACTGAATTTAACACAGGAAATCTTCCACATGCAAAATGCATTCAGTTTTCACAAAAATATGAATAAATATACTTCTTATTTCTTGAATGACTCCTTTTAAATCATGGTTCTTGTACAACAGTGTAGCAAAACAGGATTTAAATTTGCAAGTAGTGCAAATAGAAAATTTGCCAAACCATGGTTTTGTGCAGCACAAAATCTACATGGACTTGAATCAAAGTTGCCAAGTACTTTCAGTTGCAAACATGTTTAGGCTGTTGAGGAGGAGTCTTGTCTTGACAGAGGGACAGTTAATGTCCCTTCTGCTTTTTCAGTGTCCAGTGATTAATGTTGTAAGCAAAATATGTGAGAGCTGTGTTCAGTGCTGCCTATATTGATTTGAACTATAATTCTCTTGCCTCAGTAGAATGCCTGAACCATCAGGATAAAAAAAAAAATCCCAATAAGTGTTTCCTTGATATTTACAGCTTTGAAACACATTTTTGCAAATACTAAATCATCCACTGTCAAGAGTGAGAGAATGGCACAGTGGCTAGCCCACTACATGATGCAGATTGGAACCGCTTCAGGCAGAGCTGGGTCTGGAGCCTGGAGTTCAGGTCCCAGAAGTGTTCCTATCACTGCCCATCCTGGAATAAGGAAGCAGTGGTAGAGATGCAGCCAGTCCTTCATTTCCTGTTGTTTATTATATGTCTGCCACAGATTGAAGAAATGTTCTGATGGAAAAACATTTTGATAAGAAAGTTGTTTTGTTTTACTTTGGCAGAACAAAATGAAGGGGGAAAAAAGATGTTCAGTTTATTCCAAATGGAAGAAAGAAAAAAGAATTGCTTTTTTATTGCCACTCTGAATCCTGATGTAGATCATGGGTAGGTATTGATGGGACAGTTGAGCCTTTGTCTATGCTGCTGCTGCTTAACATGGAGCAGAGAAGATCTATTCCCCTTTATGGAGTGAAAATGGAGGAAGAAAACAATAGAACAACAGCTACCACCACTATCCAGGTGCTCTGTCCCCTTTGTGAGTAGCAGGGAAAGGCCAAAGCACAGGTAAAACAGGTAAACAGGAGCTTGAGTGCTGGGGCAATAACTCATGCATGGCTGGAGCTGATTTAAGCCACTTCCTTCCAGTGCAGGCCAGTGGCCTGTGGCCTGGACTGCGGGGAGGTGGCTGGCCAGCCAGCCAGGCACTACAGCTGCTCCTCTGCCTGCCCCTATGTGGGACATGGGGCCTGAGTGCCCCTCCAGCCCCAGCACAGTCCCTGGCTGGCAGCTTCCCTGGGATGCTGCTGCCAGTGATGTAACAGGAGCAACCTGCACTCACATATGGGTGGCTGTGCAGTCAGTGTGCAGGAAAAGGGCCAGGCTCTGTCAACATCTCCTTGGAAAGTCAGTAGCCAAAGCTGTTGCAGTCAGTGGCTGCTCCAAGTGCATCAACCATGTGCCTTTAGGGATTGCTTTTTGAGAAAGAAGGAAGCTGAGGAAAAGAACCCCTGTCCCTATCCCCAGGCCATCCCAGTGTGTTATATGAGTCACTGCCCCTGACTTCACTTGGTTTCCTAACAGCCAGTTTCCCAGCAGGGTCGCCAGGCAGGGTTTCAGCTTTTCCTGTGACTGTCACTGTGCAGCATTTATTCTGGGGCCCAGGTGATGAGAGATTACTTGCATGATCAATCTCTTCAGCTTCAGTGGGACTGCTTGTCAAGGAGGCATGCTTTGGTAAGAGTAGGTTAACCTTGCCCCTAGAGACTATGCAAGGAAAATATACTAATTAAATGCATATGGGAGGCCACATTTCCTATTAATGCTAAAGGGATTTTATTTATTATTAAGACTATTGTTTTCATTGCCTTTTAAAAAATGCCAGTAGTCTTAACATTGTTTGTCATAGAAAAATTGTCTTTTTTTTCTTCCTTGCTGTCTGTCTGGACTTAAAATTATGCCCACTTCTCTTTAAACTCTAAAAAAACCCCTGGTTCCCAGCAAAGAAAAGAAAAGAAATACTGTGCCTTTCATAAAACAGCGAACACTCAAAACAAGAGAAAAACTCCACCACTGCACAGACTAATCAAAAATGAATTGCCAGAGTGAGGGGGGAGGGTATTTCCACTCCATCTGATGCTTTTAATTGCGATTCTTATGAATGGTTTGACTGTCTCATACCTGAGTTGTGGCACAGAGCAAGTTATTTTTAGCAGCTGTAGCCCAAAGCTACTGTTGCTACTCTACAGTGTCATATACATAGATACACTTTCTATCCTGCAGTTCCAGGCTCAGGAGGTAATTAAATGCATTACCTGATACAGTATCTTTAGTAGCAATTAACTAATATTAGGCAAATATTAACTGAAAGGAGCCAGGAGGAAGATAAATGTAGCCTAATAAATTGCTTCCTCTTGTTCAAAGCCTCTGTAGATGCATAAAACCCATAAAGAGACTCTTTTTAAAGATGATATAGAGGAAAGCTCTTTGAGATTTACCTTTCTGCTAAATACACACAAAAGGAACACCATTATTATTTATGTTTTTAAAGAAAAAGGAAGTTTTGCCATTTGCAAATAAAGGTTTAATTTTGTGTGGAAAGAAAAAAAAAATCAGTTTCTACTTGCACTGGGGATTTTTACAGTTTTCAGTACAAAGCAGTTGTTTGAAAAAATTAGTCTCTGCTGTAATGAATTAGACAGCTTCTCTGTTCTAGAGTGTGTTTTCATTAGGGTGAACAATGGAGACTGCTTGGTGGATTGCAAAAGGTAGCTTAACATCGAAGGACAAGCTGCATTTATCTGAAGGCAGTTCATGGGTTTATAGTGGACAGCAGGGCCTTTGTCTGTGCTAAGAATCTTCCTGTGAATAGCTCTGTGATTCATAGCCAAGTTATGGTTGCTTCCTACTATCCTGGCTATTTTAATAGCAAGGTTCACAAAATGCTCTCTTCATATGGCACTAGTGGCACTAGTGGGCTTGCACCCTTTCTTTTTCAGTTATAAGAATCAGATTAAATAAATAAGAGGTCACATTTTTTGTCTTCCTAAGAATTTTTTCTGTGAAAGATTTAAGTTCAAAGCATAAGTATAATGTTTAGAATCTCTTATATTATTCTCACAATTAACCAATGATAGATGCACTAGAAAATCCATCTAATCAAGGATAAAAATCTCACAGACACGCTGTTGCAGATAAGCAGTTAAAAACATTTAAAGATTTCCAATGGACACCCTTTAAGTATTTTGAGATCCTTCAATGCAAATGACCATTTACTTTGTGCATGACAGCATCCTGTTGGTGCTAATGGTTGATATTCCAGACCTCAGCTTCCATAACAGAGATTGGAAACTTTGAGGTGAGTCCAAATAAATAAATAAATGCAAAATGTTAATTCATAGTAGTAGTAAATGTTACCTCACAGTGGCATGGAAGGCCATATCAGAACTGAGGTTCTTTTGTGTTATGCATCCACAGACAGAAAAAAATGCACTCTATGCCTAAGGTTGTATAATTTCTGTTTAATTAACCACCTGTTTTTTCAAGTTAATTTGTGCAATTTCTGAGGCAACCTGACTTATGACTAATAGCTAGCTCCATAAGTTATTTACCCCTGTTATGCTTTAATTAAAAGTGAGCTCTGTTTGCCTTGGAATATACAGAGGACATGTATGATGCTTCAGCCGAACTGTTCACTCAGCAGATTGGCAGAAACTTTATTCTTCCAGTCTACTCAGAGGTAAAAGGGATTATTCCTAGTATATGCCATTAAATATATACATTTTTTTTTCTATAAGTGGATGAGTTTAGAGTCCAGAGACTCAGGCCTTTTTTAAGTCATGCTGGAAGAAAGTGAGCAAGTTGAAATTTCTCAGCCTCACTCTTTTTTTGTTTGTTTGTTTTCCCACGGTGATCTACCTTGAAGAGCATAGACTATTCACTTTATTCTTATCCTGGACTTGGGTACAATGGGGAGGTTGTGAGGTGAGAAGAATAGCACTAATTCTGGTTTCAGTCAAATGAAAACTGTGAGAAGTGATTTTCCCCTTTTTCTCCTTTCTAAAGAGCTTGGTAGTGGCCAAGGGCATTCTTATAGCACAAGGACAAGATGAGAAAACCCAACACCCCACTAGGGAGTTGGTAAATTACCTCAGATGGAGAATTCATTTCAGGTGAATGATTCAGCCTGGCACTTGAGCATGTAGCTTTGCAGCAGCTTGAGACAGAAGTGTAATCTAATGCTCTGGTCCAAATAGTTTCTTGCGGAATATGCATATGATAGTTTCCACCTTGTGCTTGTCCCTTGCATTGAAGTGGGTTGTTCTTTTGAGCTGCTTCATGGGATGGACACGGAGGGCCAAGAAAGTCTACAATGGAATGCAAATCTCTGTACTGCCTGAAAGAAGCACAACTGTCTTGCATACTAGATATGCCAAAGGGAAAAAGCCTTGATGACTTCTGGAAATCACAGAATGGTTTGGGCTGGAAGGGACCTTAAAGATAGAATCATAGAATCATAGTTCCAACCCCCCTGCCATGTGCGGGGATACCTTCCACTGGACCAGGTTGCTCAAAGCCCCATCCAACCTGGCCTTGAACACTTCCGGGGATGGCGCATCCACAACTTCTCTGGGCAACCTGTTCCAGTACCTCGCCACTCTCACAGTAAAGAATTTCTTCCTAATATCTAAACCTACTCTCAGTTTAAAGCCATTCTACCTTGTCCCATCCTTACATACCCTTGTAAAAAGTCTTTCTCCATCTTTCTTATAGGCTTTCTTCTGGTACTGGAAGGCAGCAATTAGGTCACACCAAAGTCTTCTCTTCTCCAGGCTCAACAATCCCAAATCTCTCAGCCTTTCCTCATAGCAGGGACGCTCTATCCTTCTAATCATCTTGGTCCTCTTCCCGCTGATGAACAGTGAACCTTGCATACCAAACATAGATGGGTCCTACCTGTGGTAGGTTCCTTTTGTTCTGAGACTGCAGGCATTCCCATGCTCCTATGTCTGTGTCTCCAAGGGCGAAAATGAGCTTCTACTTTCTTTTCTTAGCTTGTCAGGCTCAACCTGACAGCCAGGTACTCTCACACTACCCTGTGCATCTACTCTACCATTTGCGGTCACTTTCTTGTAATCTCTCATTCAATCTTTCTTGCTTATGAGTCTTTCTAATTCACCACATCCTTTTGGGAAAATATGCTCCTTTTCTTTCTGAATCTGTATCTTCTTCATCTACTTGTACTGAAGACTGTAAAGATATCTTGTTTTCCTATTAAAAACAACATTGTGAAAAAAACCCAAACTTATATTGTTGCTTACCATGAAATGCTATAGTCTCATGTTGCTGACAGTCACTAAGAACAAGAAAAATCAGACTTTAAGCAATGTAGAACTTTTCTTTTCTACGACAGTATCTTTGAAACAAATGTAATTAAATAGTCTACAAGCCAGATAAGAGCAGGTAATTTTATGTCCCTATTAAATCTGAATTGGTGCCAACTTAATCAGGCAATATGAGCTGTTTACTTCCATTGACCTTTTGTCTATCAGGCACCTTGGCTGTTTATTACTGGTAATGCTTACCCATCATTTATCATCATGCAGTACTGTAACCTTTTGGAAAGCAGAAGTCAGCATCACTTTGTTTTCGGAATGTGGACAGAATCAACAACAAATCAAACTGTCTACATCAAAGTATTCTGAAGAAGAGGCAAACTGGGCTAATTAGCAGATGCCACTACATAATTTGTGAACTACCTGAACTTCACCTGAGATTCTACTGAGTTGCCCCATGGTTTTTTCCAAAATATGAAAATTTAATTATTTCTGAGCACTGGGAAGGAGTCTTTGACACACACTTTTACACACTAAGACACCTTACATAGCTCTTAGACAACAGATGGGGCTGCAGTAACAGATGTGCTCACTTCCACTAATTCATTACTGGATATGAAGATTTAAAAACATTCATTTAAAAACATTCATAAAAATATTCATTTTTGGGTAGTTCAAATAAATAATTTCTGAACATGTTAATTTTTATTCATAAGGACAATCAGTAGTGTTCTCCTTGGGTATTCTGGGGCAATGCCTCAGCAGCAGTTACCCCCTTTTAAGGCTGTTTTCCATCAAGCCTGTTTCAGTTATTAAGACTTATTCTATCGTATTCATGCACGTGCAACTCATAATCTGAAAATTATCTGCACACCACGAACTGCGTGTTTAGACTAAAGTATTAGGGTATCTCACTGAATAGCTGAAGCCCTATAAATCATTCCATGGACACACTTCATGGACTTAATAATGCAAACTAGAATAGTACTTGCAGGAGAACAAACCTAATTTCATCCTTCTACTTATACAGAAGCCCAGAAATGTTGAAGTCACTGGCTGTTGACTTCAGGGAATCTTGGAGCTTATTTATGGTAAATTCTGTGATGAGGGGACATTATTTCTGGGAGTAGAGGAACCGTGCATAGGCACCACCTAAAACAAAGGAGGTTCCCTCTGAACATTGGGAAACACTTTTTCACTATCAGGCTGATTGAGCACTGGAACAGGTTGCCTGAGGAGGTGGTGGAGTCTGTCAAAAAGAGATCTTTTGGAGATCTTCAAAAGCTGTTTGAACACAGTCCTGGGCAACCAGCTCTATGTGGCCCTGATTGAGAAGTGAGGTTTGACCAGAGGTTCAGAGACCAGAGGTTTCTTCCTGTGACTTTCTGATTCAGATACTGCCTAGCAGGAGCCACAGCATCAGAATCTGGCCTTCAGTTGTTTTTATATAGGGGAAAATCATCCCATCTCTTAAAATGTCCTATCAAAAGGTACTTGTAATGGAATACATGGAAACTGAAATAAGGTTGAAATAAGCAATTTTGTTAACAACATTTAGAATGTAACATTTTGAACTCTTAATACAATTTCCTCAGCTCTCTGGAAATACCTGGTTTGACTGAAATGATTATTCTTCAGAGATAATGGAATCTTTGATTTCAGGCGCCATTTGAATTATACATCAGGATTTTTTTTTTTTTAATCTGATGGAAAAAGAAAAGCAATTGCATTTTTCTTTTCAGGAACAATCTGGTATTTCTATCTTCAAAGCTGTTATTTACATATCAACAGCTTTGTTCAGTTCCTCTGTTCTTTGGTCAACTGTGAGACTATAATGAAAGGCAGAGAAAGAGGTGGCAACTCCATCAAGTCAGATCAAAAGAGGCAGAAAAGGAGTAAACAGGACTATTAGGAGGAATAAGCAATGATGGTAAAAGAGCAAAATTGTGGTTTTTTTTGTTTTATTTAATTTAATTTCACATTGCTTTGCTAATTGTAAAATCTTGTCAGAAGTCTGAAAATAATTTTTCCCCTTTAACCAAGTTGGTACTTTTCCATTTGGCAAATACACCTTTGGGTTTATTTTCCCCTCCTGTGTGTTGAATGACAATAAAATAAAGATATTTGTTATTGGTTTTTTGTGTAGGAACAACTCTTCCTGTATGTTTTTCTCCTAAAAACCTTTTGTTGTCCCATGATGGCATCATGGGTAATAACGGTGTTTCTAGTAAACTCCTAATGAAGTAAAAATAAGGTATGTCATGACTTACTAACAACCAGTCATGTACCAGAATAGAAATTGGCTCTGCCTTGGTATCACTTTAAGAATGTCGAACCAGGTTCAGACATGAATTAGGATAAAAGAAAAAAGAAAGAAAACACTAAAAAGTGGAAGACAGTGATTTAAAGGGCACGCCCATTGTTTTAAAGGGCATATCATTAGACACCAGTGCACAGTTCTGCTACTTCCATGACAAAACAAAATGCCCCTTTCCACACCTTGTGGCTAAACATTTTAAGACACTTAATGGATTTAGAAGTACGCCTCTCTTGGTAATGAAACCAAGAAAAGAATTTATAACATTGAAACAGAAAGCTGTAACTGATGAAGGAAAAAGGGAAGGAGGATGACAAATCAAAGTGAAAGACTCAGAAAAACAGGACAGTGATGAATGGTAAGATCATACTTGTGCCATACTCTTGTCTTTCCCTTTGACTTTCCTCATATCCAGTCCTTGCATGTACTCACACATTAATGGTGACATAGTTTGCCTAATGCAGGGGTAGGTTGAGAAATAAGGATACTACATAGTACTTACTCCAGGTGGGATACTAGACATGAAAAAGGACTGAGGGAAATTTTTTGTCTTTGGGAAAAAGATGTATTTTAATGTTCTGTGCACATCTCACTGGCTGATGGGTGGGACAGATGTGAACTCTTCTCTACTTTTCCAGGCAAGCTTACAAAGGGATGTTGTAGCAGTGTCTCTGGACACAGGAGCTCTTTTTCTCTCCCCTTATGCTTTCTCACTCCTTGCTGTTTGGAAGGACTAGCTATCACCTATGTGGCTCACTGGCTCTTCTCTGCCTCTCAATACTGTTTGCAAAAGAGGGTAAGCACTTCAACACAAGACATGCAATAACAAGTCTGTTCTGTGAAGCAGAGCAAAGTCTGAAAGAGAATATGAACTATGAGTACAAGGATTTTTTCAGCTATCAGTAAAGTACAGGTGTCTCTGAGGTTGGGTACAGCTTTGAAATAATAGGCACCACCACTGAACAGTGTGCCAGGATGAAGAGAGAATACATTGCTCCTCTGAAAAGAGGAATTTGAGCTGAATGTAATTGCTCAGATGGACGTCAGCCAGTGCACCTGGGCTCAGTCACAATAGCAAACCCTAATTCCTAAACAGGAATTCAGGAGAAATGTTCTGTGGCACTATATAAATTCTCAGAACTGTTTGTATAGTTTATATTTTCGTCTTCACTTTCAAAAATTACTCTTGTTCTTATGTCTAGCACCTAATGATCAAAAAAGAATTTTCTCTATAACTTTGTCAGGACTGTGCAGCTAATTGAGCTGAGACATCAAGATGACAAATACTTTAATCCTTTTATTTCAGATATTTCAATACTGGAAAACACAATGGATCACAAACTTAAGTGGTATACATTGACCAAAAAATATCAGCTTGGTTTATGTTACTTTTTACCTTCTGAGTATCTAATGCAGTAATCTGAAGCTTATCAAGTTGCTGACAAAATCTTGGTTCCTTGTTCTCACAGCTTGGGCAGAGGAATCTCAGTCCCACAGACATAGGGCTGGCTACTCACTCATGTTGGAGCAGGTAAACTAAAACGTTCCTGCTCATCCTCCACGGTTGTTGAAAGGGAGCCAAGGAAGCATTAGACCTAAAGCTAGTTTAGAGCCAAGTTGTGCCTGATAGTTCTTTACTGAGAAGCTAATAAATGTCTCTTGGAAAGAGTCTGGTGGGCATTGCCCCTGTTGGACATATTCTGCCACAAAAACACCAGGTCTTCACCTTCTGGACAAACAATGGCACCCTGTGCTTTACCCATGACTACTCTCTTTCAGTGCTACAAGGACGTCCCAAATGGACAGGATCATCTCAGCTGCAAAAAAGAGTAGTGATTGTGGAGATGCCTGACAGCAATACCCCAGCTGAGGAATAACATCAGACCCTATAGCTCTGAAGTAGTCCTTCTGTCACATGAAGTTCTGGTACTCACGTGCTGAAGTCCATTTGTCTGGGGCTTAATTTTCAGGATTGATTATGACCATTCGTTACTGATAGATTTAGATAGATGGCTAAGCCTCTAAAATCCAGAGTTTAAAATCAAGCAGAAGAAATAGCTTTCTCTGGATAAGGCCCTAAATGTGACTGCAGTTGAGCTTGCTACACAACAAAGGAAGGTTGAAAAGTAGATAAGTTTCTGAAATTTGCTTGTGAAATTTGTCACGAAACTTGGAGCAGCTGCTTATTACAGGATGCAGAAGTTCTTGTCCACTATAGTTATATGTGACGTACAGCACAGGACGTTAAATCTTGTTAAAAAATCTGAGAGTCCTCAAAGTCAAGTGAATGCCTTTTCGAGGAAGGACAGCATTAACTCTACTGCACTTATTTCCTCCATAATTGAAGTCATTAAAATATAGATATTTGGACATGTACTGGAGCATCAGATTGGATTTTTAGCCTTTTATGAGTTTTCCCTTTATGTTCTTTCTTATGATCAATCTGCAGCAATTGGCTTAGACTAGAATACCTTGCTGTGGTTTGTCCCCTGTGCAGACCCTATAAGCAGTGTTCCAGCAGTATTGTACTTTCATTGTGTTTGCTATTACTGTCCTCAGACTGAATATCTAAACAGGAAGAAAAGTGAAACAACAAACTGAGAAGAAAATCTATCACGTTTAGCAAGGCAGCCAATACTGGGCTCTGATAACTATGTGAAAAAGAAGGACTCCTACAACTGACAAGGTTTAACCAAGTTTCTAATTTTACTATATTTCATCAGTAAGTATTCAGACCTAACCTTTGTAGATGAATCATGTTACGAATTCCTGATACTAGTATGTGTCAAAGCAGTTGTATGTTGTGTATTAATGATAGGTGTCCTAGCTTTTGGGAACTGTAAAATATTAGCTGACACAAATCTTTCTGTAGTGAGGTGATATTTGGATGTACTTTTCTGGCATATTATAATGAAGTGAGACTACCATCTAGCCCAGAAAAATAAGGAAAATCAATGAATTTGAATCAAACTAATTCAATAAATTAGATGAGTTAATGGATTTCGTGTGGATGATGACAATTAATCAATTTCCATATAGCATGCTGTATTTTCACTTTAGTAGTGTTTCTTACAAAGGTGGACATGCCTAGCAGCAAACTGAATTCAGATTGTGATGGCCAGAAAAGGATGTTAATCACACCAGCCTCAGCCTGCCAAATTTCATTTACAATTTATAGAGTTCCTCAATTTATAATTGTATCTGTAATACAATGGTCTTTGGTCTTGGATTAATTCTTTATCCTTCTTTGACCCATTTCTGACCTCACAGCACTTATTCATTATATTTTACACTATTTATATTTGGATTAACTTGATTTACAGGAAAGGAAAATGGAAAATATAAGAAAAGAACATTTTATGAAGATGCCTTGACTCACATTGTGGTCAATCCCTGTAATTTTACTGAAGCTGGTCAGTTTACTCCCAAATATATTTTAATAAAATGCACACATTTAATTTTCTTTTAATACACAGAGCTTTCTATTTGGGAATAATAAAACCTGCTTGCAGTATACTTGGCCTAACCAGTATTATAGAACATAACCTCCTGTTTTAGTATATGTATTAACGAGCCATTAACAATTCAGGCTGATGATGTAACGTTATGTACCATGCACTGCTTTCCATCTTAACCACAGCATCTCTGAGTGTTACTGAATCTTTGCCTTGTAGAGAAGCTTTCCACCTGTTTGGTTTCAAGAGCGCAATGAATGTGATTTCAATAAGTACCTATTGAAAATCACATCTAATGTTTAAACTAACATATTTTCATGTTCTCACTCAACCATTGCCTCATCTCTGCTGTCTCTGAGTTACCCAGCATGATCTAGGCAACTATCTGAAGGCCTTCATATTATTAGTCTTTCAATCTATTTGTATTCAAAATTGTGTTGCAAAGCATCAGCTAAACATGAAGTATCCAGTTTGGAATACCTCCTGCTGACAATAAGGAAAATCAGTTGTTTGCAGGTTGATGGCATTGTTCTCATGTCAGCCATTAGAGCAGCAAACTCGCAAATGTTGTGTTGGTGTCTCATGTTTTCAGCTGCCTTCAGAATCAGTCAGTCATATCAGCTGGTTAGTTTATATCTCACAGGGACATTTTCTTCAGTTTGTCCTCATTGCACTTAGTACCACTCTGAATACTTGTGAGATCTTCTCTCTGTAATGGATTAAAAAAAAACAAAGGCATTACATAGCCATCCTTTGGGGGAAAGCTGAGTCTCCAGATCCAAGTTTTAAAACCTTCATTCACCTCTGTCATTAGACATGTTCTGAGAAAGAAATACAGGATTCATCCCACCCCAATTCAGAAGGCTAAAGCCATGGTCTAAGCCAAATGTCTGTGGTCTTGTGATAGTCAGCTGCAAGAGATGTGAGGCTCTGAAGGGTCATGGACTCAGTCCCACAACAGGTATCTCAAAGAGGAGCCCCTTCCTCTGACTGTAAGCATCACCTTGAGGATAGTACCATCTCCCTAACCTCAGAAAGCTGACATTTAGTAGGTTGAATCCTGCCCTTCACGATTAAGGTGTCTCTCACGTGGCTTGATAAAACATGGGTAGATCTGATAAAGAGAGCTACCCTCTAGCAACCAGAACAATAATTTGTGAGTCCCAGTCCCACATGCAGAATGAGACTGTGCTCCCTGTCATTGCATTAGAAAGCTTTCTTTTCTAATGGTTTTTACTTCCTGAAGAAAATCATGCTACACTGGAAAGATTGTTTTGCATTTCTTATCTATGAAAATTAAGTTACATGGGGCATTTCAGGTTTTAACATACAAAGTTTATGCCACTTGATGTGCTCATCTCAATAAAATGGCAGTCGAAGATGGCTCTTGTAAGATATGGGTTAATTGGTCATTTATGTAACTCACTATCCTACAAACCAAATCAGCTTCTATATAAATGTCTAGACAGCATATTAGTGCCTTAGCCCGGCCAGCCCAAAAATATGTAAGTGGGAAAGATTAAGGATCTCTGCTTCCTAAACTCCTTGATAGCATTTACCACACTCCCCACTGTCATTTGTATTTTGGCAGATAAACTCCAAGTGTGCAGGTCTCAAATATTCCAATCTGTCTGTTAAACAGAGTTCATATGAAGCTGTATTTCCGTAAGTCCCATTGAAATCAGTATTTGTTTGTTCAGAGTGTTAACCTCAGAGAGATATCAGATGTCACTCAGGACTGTGTAAAATCAAGGTCTGCTCTACTTATTTCAAATGACAACTGACTGGTTCGTAGTATACTTAACAGAAGACTGCTCTATGGGTAAGATAATGTGTTCTTAGGTTGAATACAGCATTTCATGATGTAAATGGACTGAGTCAAGCCATTTGGGCCAAAAGCTTGGTTCCAAACAATCAAATTCTTACTATAAGCAGCCCTCCTCTCCTGTTAAGCTAGCGTGCACAGGCTTGTCACACACTGTGAACACCTTATGAAGTTTATCATCTGGACAGGAAAGTACTAACTGAAGAATATGTGCAAGTGAGTGTCCAGGACCAGTCTGGAGGGATTCTCTGTGGCACAGCACTGACATTTTCACTCGGATCCAGGATTAGGTGCCTACATTAAGAGGGGTCTTTACTTCTTCCTCATAATATCATTTAGTGGCATGAAAGCATTGACCAGATCACTGGCACCACTGTAGATACTGTAGCATTACATTTTCTCATTTGGACCTAATTCTTGTTCACTAAGGCAAGGAAGCAATGGATTTTTTGTTGTTTTTTAGAGTGTCCAGATCAAACCCAAACATCCAGCAGATCAATATGACATACAGACATTTCAGATCTTCTCATCCCAGCAGAGTTCTAGGTTCCATTCATTTCGAGCGGAAGGAAACATACTTCAACTGAAAATGGAACATGGGCTTTCATGTGCTTTCCATAAAAGCTTATGGAAAAGTTATGGAAAACCAAGCTGAAGTCACAAGAGTTCTTGAGTAAAAAGTAGTGATTTTATGCAAGACCCTTCAATTAGTTGTCCTTGCTTACGCTGAAGGAGACTACAGTTCTGTACTGCACTCTCCCTCAAGCCCAATTTATGTTGCTTCTGATTGTCCATCTGGTAAGCAGCATTTTGCCTAATTTGTTCTCTTCAAGAACACGTTTTCGGGATTAACAAAACGTATCACTGCATAGTATTTTTTCAGTGGCAAAACAAAGAGTACAAAACCTCAGAAAAATCCAGTAATCTGGGAAATGGTGAATATTGACAAAATATGATTGCAACTCAGGAAAGGTTTAGCTGCACATGTGGAATTTTTCTTTACAAATTCTATACATGTCAGGCATTTGCATAACAGGAATCTATCTTCATGTGTCCTGATTTGAATAATTAAAATGATCATTAAATAATTTTTAAAATGCTTCTAAGACTCGGAGAAAATAGTGGTAGCTTTCCCTCAATCTCCATATGTAATGTCTGTACCTAGCTTTTGGGGGTTTGGAGGTCAGAAATTGTATGAGAATATCTCCATTCTACCGGTGATTTGAAACTTATATCTGGATCAAAATTCTATTGCTCAGTGCTGTGTCTGTTCTTTCTCTGCAGATAATTGAAGAGGAAAAACTTGGCTATTTATTGCACTGATGCTATCCACACATCCTATTCCTATTTTGGAAGGCTTCCTAAATTCATTACACAGGCAAAACTTCTACTTAAGTTGTTTGTTTGCCTGTGCAGAGACCAAAAAACAGACCAGAGAACAGAACTGTCCATTGCTGTAAATATGTCAGTTATTGGCTTGCTGAAACTGTGTGCTTTTGCTCACTCCTTGAGCCAAGTCCAGACAGATCTGAAAATTCAGGGAGAAATTATAAGTCAAAACCTTCTTGCATATTTAGTAACCACATTAGAATAACCAGTACTGCCAAGGGCTATCAGTTTTCTAGATTGAATGTACCTTCAAGGGAAAAAGAAAAAAAATTAATCAGAACTTTAGCCTTCAGCTGTCAGCACCAGAATACAATGTCAACTGGAACAAGAGATGCCTTTGACAAACCTCCCCTGCTCTGATCAGGCCTATTTGCAGTGTCTTACGCACAGATCTTTATAGGAACAAACCAATGCTCACCAGCACAGTCCATTATCTGTGAAAGCTGTTGCATTGATTTCAGAATACAATGCTGCAGCAGAAAAAGAGCAGTACTTTGGTATCTTTGCTGTTCACTATACAAGGTTTGGTATTGATTTACTTCACAAGAAATATTCATCTCATAGGGTAAAATAAGCACATTTATGTGATAAGTCTAACAAACTACCACTGTATTTAGGAAAATGGTGTTCTCAGATATTGCAGAAAATCAGCTGGGCTGCAGTACCAAGGCTGTGACTGTGATTCTTGAGCTTGTAATTTGATTTTAAGCTATTAAAACTAGAGAAGTATGAGACTAAGGAAATAGTTCTGTTAATGCTTTGTGGGACACAGGGAACCAGGCTGGCAGCAGACTTCAACTTCTCTAAGTTATTTGAAGCAGAAGAAGATAACTTTAATCTTATACTGGGTTTATAATAGAAAGAGAGCATAAATATTTTGCTTTCTAAATAGTGAAATTTCTAAAAGGCAGCGGTAAACTTCAGCTGCTTCACATCATCATAAATTTGGGGGTGAATATGTCAGTCCAGATACTCTGAAATAATGAATCCACCTGACTAAGGCTTGCTTCTGCAGGTATTGGAAATCATGCTTGGTAACTAAAGATACATGTCAAAATAGTTGTATGAACCACACATCTTTGTTTACTGCAGATGACAGCCACTTTGTTCCCCTCCTCCATGCACTGTGGACTATGTAAGATAATCAGGTCCTATATGAATTATATTTATTACAAGACTTAGAAGTTTTTGTTCAAATTATTTCCATTTTATATTTTTAAAGAAAAACAGTTTTTTAGCTTTTTTTAAACCATTTCTGATAAGTTCACAATCTTTGGAAGGGGAATCTCTTGGTCTGTCATAAGGAAGTGTTACTTTGTGTTGCCATTCACTCAAATGGAGAATTAAGTATGATTAGTAAGACTGCTGTTTGTATACCACTGCTTCTGTCCCTGTGAAAGCTGGGATGTGCAGTGTGTGGGACAGGGGAATGCTAGATGAGGTAGGATACTCATATAGTTAAGATGACTTTGGTTGAGGGAAATAAGATTCATTCCTTAGGTCTTGCTGTTCCTGTGCTTTAGTGAACAAGTCACACAAACCAGCCTTGACATAGCCTTTAATTGTAGGTTTCTCTGTACATCATCTGTGCCTTGCCTGAGAGCAGCACGATTCTAATTTGGAGAAGTATGGGCAATGCCAGGCACGGCTTAACTTAAGAGAACTGTTCTCAGAATATATTAACTTTATAATATAATATTATAATGTTAATATATAATATTAGTATAATATATATTTATATATATGTACGAAAGTTACCTGTGCTGAAAATTCAGTCCTGGGGCACCTCAAAATGAGTTTAAAACTAGTGGGTAGTCTTAATTTTAATCTCTATTTGACTTAGTATCATATGCGTAAAATGGTGCTGATATCTATTCCCTCACCTTACAGATCAAGAAAATATATAAATAAAATTTGAAAATCACCTGGTGGTTCTGTGTGTACAACAGAACAATCCAGGAGTGTATCTATTATATTCATGAGAAGCGTACACAATATGTTGAGCAAGGAGATAACAGAACACCAAATGCTATTTAATGCATTGACTCAGTGAGATAGGAGGCATATGGAGAAAATCATATGTGTTCAAGTCTTTAAAAACTATTCTAATGCCTTGAGGGGAAAGAGTAAATAAGGACATGCTGAATACAAACCACTAATTCAAGTATTCCCTAAGTTCTCACTGCTTGATATCTTTACATTTTTGAAATACTTTCAGTGAAGCAAGGAATGAGTGTGCAGGCATGCCTACTTTCCACATTTCATATTGACTTTCCTGCCTCATATTCTTTGTTGACATGTCATGCTGAGATCTCTCCACCTCTCAAGCTTTAGGATACTTATATTTCAGCTTGAATGGAGCTTGGCAGTAATTACACCCAGACAGTACTGCTCAGTCACTATACCATGTTGTCTCTGCCTGCACCCAATTAACCTTTCCCCGTGAGTCCAGAAAGGAGAGTGAAAGCTGTATTATAATTTTTGTGGCATTAAAAAAATCCCATGACATCGTTTTAATTTTGTTAGTTCCCGTGTCCTAAGTCCCATTTTTTTCTAATTACTTACTATTATATTTTTATTACTTATAATTATCTGAGAAATGGAAAAATGTATTCATTGTAGGTTTTACTGAAAATGTCATGAAACACATTGAACAACATATTCAGAAATACATTTGTGAGTGATTCAGCTAGGTCTCTAAACTGGGCATATAATGGCAAGAGGTTTTCAAAAGTGTTGTAGAATTAATCAAAAAGGGCTTTTCTGCATTCATGTATGAAATTCCCTCTGGAGTTCTATCAGAAAGGTGAAATATTTTTGTTTCCTTCTTCTCTAACCAGTTCTGCAGTGTTGGTCAGATTGTCCAAAATTGGTATGATTGTCTACATTACTCCTGGCAAGATTTCAGTCCCAGGGAAACTACACTCATATGGGAATCTTATCAAGTATCATTTTCTCGGCTTTATCCTCCCTTATTCTATGAGCAATCTGAATAATTGCACATTAATTCTTTACTATTTGTGTAATTCTCTGCCTCTCACTAGTTCAACCAACTTTGAAATTCAAATTAAACTGCTGACTTTTCCAAATCACATTGAAGGCCTTCCTTTTCCACGTGTGATCTGTGGGTGAGCTTGGACAATCCATTCAATTCTATACAGAGCATGACGAGCTCCAGGTGAAGGACTGCAAAGAAGAACCCATTTTTAGTGCACAATCAGGACTTTTATTGTTTTTACAAATCCCAGATAATCTACTACTCTTAGCTCTTTCTATTGATATTTTATGAGTTAACCTCTTGGAGATTCATGGACATTTATAGAATTCTTTTATAACATAGCATTTGCCAGCCTTGGGTAGTCAATGCACTGTGTTATTCCATTTTTATATTTCTACAAATGCATTAGCAGACCCATTTTATAAATGAGGAAAAAATAAATAAAATATTGATCCAGGCAATTACTTCCTATCCTCTTGTATCTTCTTTCAGGTAGCATTCACAAAATGAGTTCATCTCATTTGCTTATGGTGATGGTAGGCATAAATTACTAGAATTGACCAGTCTAAAATGAGTTTTGTGGGAGTCACTGTTCTGTGTAATTGCAGTGTTCCATGTACTGCCGTATTTAATAGCACTGCTTGACTGAGACTTAGAGTTCAAATCTTCACCAAATGTCTATATAGTAGCACAGTAACATTCAGAAGCATTTTTCTTCTTTTTTTTAAGAAAGATTGTCTTTATCCTAAACAATAGCATTTTAAATGTGTTGTCCTTATGTAAATGTGTTATCCAATATAACATTTTTACCTTTATGTCCTTTCCACTGCATAGCTATTTCTTCCTGAAGGGCCTGAGGTTTAGGTAGCCCACTATCATTTTCAAGGTTAGTGCAAAATCATTTTCAGTTTCATAAGGATTGCTATATGGAAATTAAAACATACCATGTCTTTCCATGAAGTCTTTGCTGTTGTTCTTTCTCATTGATGAATGCAAAAAGAAATGTAACTTAAATGCTGTTCTCTCTGAATAGAAACTATACTTTATTAGATGCTCTTTCATCAAATCAAGATTAAATTTTATGTTTTTCTACTCTAAGAACAAAAGCAATGACACTTGATTTTGCATGGATGTATGCAAAATACAACCATGAGTTTATGTAGAAAACTCGTACTATCATCAGTTTACATCAACAGGCTGTGCTGCTGAGAAGAGTTCCCCATAACTGCTATGAAAAGGAAACAGTATCATTTCTTTAGGATTTGAGCATTAGAACTCAAGAGAAGTTTTATTTGACCAGAAATAGGGCTTAGACATTAAAATTTCCATATGGGTTCCTTAGAAAGTGATGTGTGGTGGGTTATGGACAACATCCTCTCTGTGACCGTAAAGCGGCTGTTTCACAAAAGAATGTCTCAATGGGGGTGGTGGATGTACCACCACATGTCATAATATTTGTAAAGAGATTTATCGTCTCTGTGAGCAGGATTTTTTCTGAGGTTTTCCTTTCTGTCAGCATTTAAATGCCTCTGGTGTGCCTACCACCTTCATGAGTTGTTGTTTCGGGTCACTGCTTAGTACAGCCTGTTCAGTGAGGAACTCTTCAGACCTGATGGCATAGATTATTCAGCCACAAAATTCAACTGCCTTTGGAGACTAGGCAAACTGACACTGAGTAAAATGCCCTGGGCCACAGAGAGGGATCACACAGTAAAGTCTGTGTCTAAGATGTGCTTGTTTCATTTCTGCTTTTGTCTCTGTCCTTTCCTGTATGTAGACATGACAGAAGTCCAGACACTGTTTTTCCAGTTGACCTGTATCCTGCTGCCCTGGTAACAGCTGCTCTAGTATTGGTATTCAGGAACTGGTTTTTGTATCACTTTGGGAGTATAGTCACCAAGTCAGTGACATAGTGGTTTAAAAAATGAAGTAGAGAATCAGGTCTTCAGTTACTGAAATTAAACTTTCCTTATCTGGCCACAAGTGAGACTCTAGAAGCCTTGATTCAGAGTGCTTCAAACTCAAATTGTATTTTACTGTCAAATTGCCAACACATATTTGACCCATGTGAGAGCCTCTTCCAAGAGCTAAATGAAAAAATGAATTCTTGTAAATACCATTGAAATTGTTCTCAGGTTCTCCTCATGCTCTCAACCATTAACCCCTTCGAGAAAATGGTTTTCAGATTAATTTCCATCTCTCCTACAGATATAGTGGGTTTTCAGCCTCTGAAGACATTATGAGCTGTCTTTATAAATATCTTTAAAATAACTTGGCAAGTCATAATATGAAATTTCATATAGTTGAAAAAAAATATGGTAGACCATCCTGTATTAAAAAAATATGGGACTAAATGTGAAATATGTAGGCTAAGTTGCACCTAAGGTTGCTTTCTTTACATATGGTATACACAGGGTGAAGTGTCTAAAAATACCCTAATACTTACTTCTTACCAATAGTAAATATATCATGATTTCCAGCCTCTAAAATAGAAGGTGCTAGCAAGTCAAGCCATTAATGTTACATGCAAAAGAAGTCTTTGCTGATCCAAAGAGTTGCCTTCATGCTACACAAGAGACCTGAGAAAGATTTCTTTCTATAAGAGCTTTTTGCCCATAGACTGGCAAAGTGTTCCTTATACTGTACTCAAGTAAAGGGGAATTGAGAGCTGTTCCTCTGAAAAGAGCTTAACCAGAAAGTTTAGAGTTTAGAAAGGTGGGTACTCCTTCCAAACCAGAATTCAAAGATACTCCATGCTGGGATGTACTTAAATATACTTTAGGCAAGGAAGAAAATGGAATGTGAGTAATGAGACAAGATCTGCATATTCCTCTTGCTAGAACTGGAATTGTGATGTGTGTCTCTCTTTATGTTTATACACATACATGGACACCCAAAAGTCCATTTCTGCAGCTCAGAATAATTTAACCAAAACTCTTGTATTTCCCTGAGGGGGCTTACTGTTCTTTACTTTACAGATGTTCAATTTGTAATTTACATTTTCCATTTTGCATGCATCTATCTGATAACTTTTCTCACAGAAGGGGGAGATGCAAGTGCAGAAGTTGACATCCATGTCCTCTATGGATTAGTCAGAAGATGTGAAAAGAAGGGTGAACATTTTCTAGGAAAAAAAAAAATCCTATTTTCTCATTACTTAATTAATTTTTATTTAAAACTGTTAGGAAAATGAATTAAAACCTTTTAGATGTTACTGGAAATGTAGTAGACCCTCCTTATTAGCACAGGAGATACAGGCTTAACATCATTCTCTCTCTGCATGGTAACTGTCAATCAGTTTAACTTGATTTGCAGTAATTTAGCCAAAATTAAGCAGCTTTGAGAAGAGAAACTAAGGGAGGCTCCTCATTGCCTGTACTGCACATACAGTCTGATGGCTAGGATCCTGTCTTTGGAGAAGAGAGGTATAAATTCCAATTGCTCTGCTGAATCAGTCAGACAAGAAACAGGAGGCTCCCATCTGCCTGGGAAGTGACCTGCTCATTGCTGGAGAGCTTGAGTTCCAGAATATGGTAGGTAGTGTGCATGGTTTGCACAGATGCATCTTCCTTGGTGTTTGAAAGGCAGTTGACTCTTGTTATGAAAGTAGTCCAGAATTTCTTTACTTTTCTTACTCTTATCATAAGTACCCCAAAATTATTGCAATTCTCAAATCTTCTTCTCAATTTACCAGAGAAAACACATAGAAAAATTATTGTCTGCATCAACTCAAATGAAGATTTTCAGTTGTGTTTATTTTTGTTCAGCTGTGTGGTTTTGACTCACACAGGCCTAGTCTCCATGGGTAACTAAGGATACTCAATGCCAAGAGCTCCTAAATATGAGATTCCATTTTAGGCCTGAAGAAGTTGTGTAAGTTACTGCTTTTCCTTCTTTCACACCCTGACACCTTTTTTTCAGGCAGTAGAGCTTTCCAGCAGTGGCCATAGTACTATAGCCTTGCAAAATGATTCCTAGCTTTTACTCTTCTCTTCAGGTGGATCAGCTGCAGAAGACATGTGGTACCTTCACAAATGCTAATTCAGCCTACCAGCTAACAGGGTGTTAATGGGAACTAACACTGCCAAAGTCAGTCCTCTGGAGAACTCAATGGGAGACAAAGTGGTGCAACTTGATTTCTTTCTTCTGTAACACTTTGGTTGTGCTATGAATCCCACTCTTAAATGCAGGGGAGGGTTTAGGTAGAATCAGTGGAGATGAGACATGGATGGTGCCACAGCAAGAAACTGTTACTTCAGATGAATGCTTACAGTTGTAGTGGGATTTGGGCTGGATTAAAGCAAATCCCTGCATCAGCTCCGTTTAGTATGTTCTGGTTCAGTTAGGAACACAATTTTGGATTTTAAATTTCTTTCGGAGGAAGATAAATTGGAAAATTCCCTCCAAGTACTCATGAATGCATGCCAGCTCTGAGGAGAGAGTCCAAAACAATGACTGGCCATGGACAGCATTGAGCTGCAGCAGGTGGAGACTTTCAGTCTCAGGAACCAGACAAACTCTGCTTCAAAGTAAATTCCTCCAACTACATCTGACAAAGATGTAGGAACTTCAGACCAAGTCTTTTTGATCTACTCCTGTCATGCCAAATTATTTGCTAATGAGATATGAACACTGTGTTAATTCAGAGTTGAGGTATTGACTAGCTCTAAATCTACATTTTAAGCAAACTCTTAGGTCACTAAGTACTAACTGAATAAAAAGTTCTGATCAAAGGCAGATGAGCTTGCTTCTGTTCAAAAGCTTGACTGAGTTCCAGAAGAAATAGGATCTTCTATGCAAGTTTGTCAGGGCTGCAGCCTGAAAAGTATTTATCCCCTGTATTTACTGTTTGATATCCTTTTTGAAAGTGCTAGAAAGTACTTCATCATGCTCTTAGAAACTTCATTCTTCTGAAAACAGAAAAAAAATAGTTAAACACTCCCGTCTGTGCATTATACACCATCTATGTAGAAAGGGATCTATGCCAGTCATAAATTTCTCCTACTCCTCTTTTTTATTTCTTATCAATTATCTATGATTTTTTTCCCATATATTATAGTAACCTACTCTATCAAGGTCTTGCTATTTGTGGAATCCTGACTGGTTTTTTTTTTCTTTCTACCTTGTTTATTATTTTTAAAAGTTTTATTTCAACTGTTAACTTCATTTTGACACTGAATTTTGGTGTGTTTTCCGCAAAAATTGTCCCTTTTTACACCTTAAGGTTTCCTTTAGGTTAGGTCTGTTCCCAGCATTCAGCATCCAGAATAACAAAGTTCTTATTACAATCTCGCACACCAGCAAACATTTAAGGAAAAGTACGAGGATTAGTATTTTGCACATTGCATTGTGATATTCTGCTAAACACTATGTTGTCTGTAGAGGATGAAAGTTAAATTCTCAATAGTCAGAAGGAAGGAATTATATGATTTTTTTTTTTTGCTTTCCTAACGAATTCCTATTTTTACCAGTCAGTGGAAAGAAAAAAATTGGATGTTTAGTTATTGTTGGCTTTCATGTTGAAAACTGTCTGAATCAACATCTCAGCCTGTGAAAAAAATGTTCTTTTTTGGATGGTCCCTCCCTGCTCTATGAAAAAGTACACAAGAAGCTGAAAATCTCTCAAAAACTCATTGAATCTAGAAATTATTCTAATAATAAAAATCACTGCCCAGAAGTGTATACTCTTGATATCTTGATAGCATTAAAGCTGCAAAACGAGTCTTTTTGTATTGGCAGGGGTTTTGCTTGGCCTTGTCCCTCTCTACAGCTGATTTATCAGTCTAGAAGGCAACCAAAAATTTCACCAGTAAAACATTAACGAAGTTTAAAGTAGAGGGGATAATGTATTTGGGAGGGTCAGACTGAGCTGGAGTGCTACACTGACATGATGAGTGGCACCTGGCTGCATGGTGTCTCCTACCCTATCATGAGACAACCAGTTTTTCCCTGAGCTGCTCCATTATCTGTCCTGAGCTGCCTCCAGCATGTAGAAAATGAAGTAATCAATGAAATCTGCCTTTGCATCAGCCTTCACAGCTGTTCCACGAGCCCAATAAATCGAAGGGGAACCGATGTGCAAGTTCATTAATATCTGTTAGCCATAGCAGATGTCACACACTTCATATGGTGAAATATATTCCCTTGCAGTCTAGCATATGCAATAGAAAATATACAGTGAACATCTATATTTTAAGGAGACAAGTATCATGCTTTATTTCTCAACACCTCTGCCGTGTGTCAGTGGTCTAAGCTATGAATTTAGCTAGTGTTTTTAAAGCTGGTTGTGTATTGACAGAGTAGCAACAACATTCACTTGAATAATAAGAACATAATCACTAGAATTCACAGCTGCATAATAGACAACAAATTCAAATCAAAGGCAGGAAAAGACAAAATATCTATTATAGATGATATTCTTCAGATATAGTCTCAGTAATCATCTAATCATTCACAATACAACTGTCTTCCTAAATCAAAGTTAAATGAATACTGATACAATTATTGTGAAGAGTCACCAAAGATTTTTATTGATCAAAAACCAAATTTCTCACTTAATACCTGAGAATACTTAAATGTAGTTTCAAAACAGCCTTGACTATCCCATTCAAGGGCTATTCTTGACCAAACTTAAATCAGGCAGCTCCAGTTATGCCAGACTGACCTAGTTAAACATTCAGATTATTAAAAATGTCAAAATTACAAAATTAAGCCCAGAGAAAGTACTTAAGCTTCAAAAATAGACAACTGAATAGCATTAAGTCTAAATAGGTGAGTATAGTAAATGCATATATTTTTTAGTGTTTACCTGACACTCTCTGATTTTTGGATTTCGTTAGCCTAGCATAAAGTTATCAAAATGATAAATAAGGTGAAATGGAGCAGGAAATGCAGGCTTTAACACAATTTCTTCTAATTGAAGTAGGTTTTCCCTGAGGGAGGACAGCATCATTTAATCAGATTTTTCCTGACATTTCATTTCACAAGACTGGGGTTTTATAGCAATTCATGTAATGAATGACAAATGTGCTGGATTGTACTCGTGTTTCCATGAAATGTGAAATATATTACACTAGAGCTTATATAATTCAGCCATTTTCAGCTACATTAATGTCTTACCTAAAAACTATTCTAAAGGTAGTGTATTATGCAGGATTTCTGTAATGAAGGATCCTTTTCCTTCTTGTGCCTATCTTGCAAGACATTATTACTTACGAGTCCAGGAATGAGAGTCTAAAGTGGTTCTGAGAGTTTTGTAGATATGAAGAGGCAAAAAATGCAGCTGAGTTCAAAGTGAGGTTTTTTTTAAAAGACTGGTCCTAATGTTTGTATGCCACTGGTTCATCCAGCAATGTAATTTTCCGAAAGCTAATTGCAGCATAGCCTCATTAATGACTTGATTGCACCGTAGGCTCTAGTATAATGGGTTGTGCTCACCATCCTTCAGGGCTGTGGAGCAAGGTAGGGAGGAGCTGGAGGTGGTGGTGGGGTGGGCTGGCTTCCTCACCCAGGGCTGTGGTCCAGCCAGCCCTGCTTGTCTACAGAACTCTTTGGCCATGTGTGCTTTACCTTTAGTCTTCTTCCAGCTTTCTGGTCATGTTCCTAGAATCCTGCAATAATCACTACTTGTGAATTAGCATTCTTTGAATTAGCAGTAATTAAAAAAAAAAAATAAACAAACCAACAACCCTACTCTCGTTTGTTTTCTGACAAAAAAGTTGCAAGCTCCAGCTCTCTATAAGCAAGGGTAGTTTAGCAGAGTAGAACGAAGTTGCTCGAGCTGTATTCCTCCTCCCTCACTGTGTCATCATCTCTCTGCTATTGCAGCGTGGGCTCTGGGTCAGATGAAAGGCTCTGCCTGAGCTCAGAGCTCCGTAGCCCTGCTCTTCCACTGAAATGACCTGCTAAATCCAACTGCTAAATGTGTGCCCTGCTCATTGGTAGAGGATTCAATCACTTTGACTGGCCTCATCTGCTTGCATTGTCTCTTGGCAATAGCTGCATACCCCTCTTGCTGCTGAGCCTTGTCCCTTATCCTTCCCCTAGTAGAGCTGTTTCTGCTCCTTGATACTTGTCCTGGCTTCTCCAGGGGACAAGACAGCCAGGCCTTGCCTCTTCCTACCTTTCTGGCCTCTGGACCATTGCAGCCCTCAGCATCTTCAGCTGTCAGCTCTGGCTTGCTTTGTGTTTGGCCCCTCGCTGTGGTTTCTGTGCTTGATGGTGCATGGGCTGGAAGACACTCACTGGCAAGTTGGGCAGCTCAAAGAACAAACCTCCCCTGTGCTCTTGGCTCACAGGGCAGACTTGCCTGATGCTGCTGCAGATGGATTCAGAGCAGTAGTGTACTGCCGTTTTACAAAGGATTTCTTTGTCTAATCTCTGGCATGTTCCTCTGGTGCTCACAGCAGCATTTTGGTATTCTGGCAGAGTCAATGGTCAAAACAGATTGAGTCAGGCCTCTCTTTGTAACAAGTAGGATAGGATACAGACACATGCATTGCAACAGAAAAGGGGCAGCTATTGCTTCATAAAATGCTGATAAATAGCAGGCAATAATATGCTGAGAAGAGATCACTTCATTAATTTATTGTAATATATTCCTATTAAATAGTTATGCTCACTGCTCTTACTGGATTCTGTTGTAGAAAGGGAAAGGAACTGAAATAATCTCCAGTCAGGAGCTTGATCTTTTTGCCCTGAAATACAAAATGGAGCACAGCTGGCAGAAACAAATACCAGAACATGTGCTGTAGTGCTATTTTGCCAACTCTAACTCTCAGCATTAGCGATGAGACCCCAAGGCTGCCCTTTACCAGTTCTGTAGGCTTTGATAGCTACTGATCTCACAGCACAGAGTTGCTTTTTGTGGCAAGGCTTTCTCCATTACAAGCCAAACTGGACAGTGGAGTGGGATGCATTCCACAGACTTGAGGGGTTTTAGCTTTTTGAGGGCACTGCTAAGCAGTGTCAGCAACTACTGCCTGTTGCCATCTCAGCCTGCCTCCGAATCTGCTCCTCCCAGTCCACATGTTTTTATAGACTGGATGCAGTTCAATCTGAGGATTAACTTGCTTTCCACACATGACAGGTCAACCAGAGGACACCAGCTTATATGAATCTTGATTTGTTTGATTTCCATATGTCTTAGGACTAAAGTCTTACTTTGGATATTCACTTAGTGAAGAAGTAAGGGAAATCCATGGCTGCAAAAATAATCCCGGAAAAGATACGTCACTGTCTAGGATAAGAGATTTATTTTAAAGAGTACATAAATCATACAATTTGCCTCTTGTACAAATCTTTTCCCATCTTTCTTGTGTACCAGGGTATCTTACAGTGCTATTTCTGAGATCCTTGAGGAGGGAGCTTGCTGAGTCTTGTCATCCTCTCCTGAAAATCAATGGCAGCAGCAGCAGTGGCTGAGAAACTGCTGCAGCGTGTCTTTCAGGACCTGGCCCTGTTCTCGCTCTCCCTGAAAGCACCCAGGTGGGGGGAAAGCATCCTACCTTGTCAAATGCACATACTCTGCCTTTGGGCATCAGATTTAGTTCTTCATGTGTAATGTGGCAGCAGCAGGCGCTCAGAGCCTCAGAAAACCCAGGCTTGTTCATCTGAACAGCTGCTGCAGTATGTTTCTTTCTGCCTTAAAGGTCTCTCACTTTTAACCTCTTCCAATACCTTATTACTGGGAACTCTATCTCTAGGTCTCGTGGGCAAAGCTTCATCCCAATTATACTAATGGTAAGGGGAAAGAAACAGAGATAGGGAGATGAACTGTGGTTTTAAACCACATGGATTATGTTACTGTAGACAAAGAAACAGTAACTGGATCTAATGAAGAAAGGAGGATATTCATTATAGATGAATCAGAAAAAAAAAAAAGGCAGTGATGGAAGGTAAATAGGATTTGGGAGTGCCTGAGTTTGTCTGTCTTGACTGTCACCTACACTGTTTTTGTTCTCTTCTAAGAAATCAGACAGGCAGCTGGTGATGTATGTGAAAACTGTGTTAAGTTTTATTTCTCTGTTTTATGAAGGAAATCAGTGGGCACGGACATAAAATTGGCATACAGTGCAAATATGTAATTTACAATGTTTATATAAATTAGTGTAGGATATCAGTTTGAACAAAGACATTATCTTAGCAGTAGTCAGAGAGTTATTCATACCACAAAATCACTGAGTTTCAGAAAGAAGAAATCACATCCAATTGCTGTGAATCAGCGCTTTTCACATGGGATGATTCTGTGCTTTTCATCCCTCTGCTTTTCTAATTTTGTACAGATTTCAGGGGCCTCAGGACTGACCAGGCAGGTGCTGCCCCTTGTACCGTGCTGGGTAGTGGATACACTGATGGTCTCCAGCTCCTGAATGCTGGGCCAGCCCCATTCCAGCAGTGCTACCACTGCTCCTCCAACCCTGAGAGCCATACAAAACCTATAACCTGCAGCTCTAACATCAGCATGATGAAAGTCTCCCACAGTGAGGGGGAGCCTCAGAAATACAGCGGCAGTTGCGTCATGAGCTGAAGGCGAATGCCTTTCCCAGGGTGACTATAGCTGAATTTCTAGGATGTTGGATTTGATTGCCAAGGGATTATATGCTGGGTTTCTAACAGGTATGAAGCCATGAAGTTCCACTGAGCTGCATGGATCTTTGCTGGAGTTACATCCTTTAAGGAGTCCCTTCCCCAACAGGAACATTGGATTTAATACCTAGTTCCAAGGCAGCTTTCTCTGTTACTTGCCCTACAAAGGCTCTTTTCGACTTGCTGAGAAAGTGAACCATAAGCAGCAACTCTGAACTTTGCTTTAATACCTTATCATTTCAATAAAACTTCTGCACTTCCACAAAATAGCTGGGTTTCATACCATGTTTTTATCAGAGTGTCTGTAGCACTCTCAATTAGACTTTTGCATTACTGAGTTGGGACAATTTCTATTGCTTCTCAGGGTGCCATCGTACAAGATGTAAGAGTTCATTTCTGCCAAAATTCAACAGATAAATTATTTTCCCAATAATCAGAGATGGAGTTAATTCCATGCTAGACCAGGATATAGCCCAGAACAGCCATTTGAACTTATGTTCCCCTGACCCAATGATGTTGTGTGTCTAGCATAAATTTAATTCTTTGCATAAAGATTTTAAAACTCTATGGAATAAGGACTTGACCCTTGGTTTCCAGTGTCCCAGATGAATGCCTTGACTGTACTGTTATCGAGTGTGTTTCTTGCAATAGCATCTGTTGGAGCTATTCCATGTTTAAATAATTAAGTAGTTACTAGGGCAAAGCAAGAGATACCAAGTCTGTATCCTAGTAGTCAGGAATCCCAACTGAGCTGATAAAATAGAAATCTCTGGCAGAAACTGGGAGCTAAGGAAGTTCATGTGGGTATCTTCCAATTCAGAGGAAGATCCTAACTTCTTATGATATCCTGAGGACTGGGCTTTCACTGGAAAGGTCTTGATTTCAACCCAGATGTAATAGGAAAAATCAGAAGGTCTTAAAGAGCTGGAAAATTATATTCCACCATGGTCTAGGAATAATCATAATCAAATTATAAGGAAAAAAAGAATGCAAATATCAATGGTACATATGTCCTTTTGTAAAGAAAGAACTGCTGCTGCTTCAGTGTTAGTTACCCACAAGGACCAAGCATCACACACTCATCTGACCTGAACTAGCTGGTGACGTATTGTCGGTGACAGGATCATGCTGAAAGTTTGTGGATTGCTGTCACTTTCCTGTTTCAGGCTGTCCTTTTGGTGTACACAATACAGACAACTTAAGCAGGTGGTGAGATCCAAGCCTTAAAACACTGCCTTAGCTGTGGTAATGCTCCCGCAATCTGAGTCCGGTGAACACTTTGGAACTCTGCTCTCATTCAGGTCCCCTCCTAGAAGGTGCACAACAGAATGAGGAGCAGTGCAGGGATTGTCAGCTCAGTGATGGAGTCTTCTTTAATAGAGCCAGTTCAATAAATAAATCAAAATATCATTCCTTTTCTTAACTTAGTGCTGTCTGCTAATAATTTTTCCATTAACTAGGAATGCAGAGCAATAGGCAATGTGCTGCTCTGCATGTTAATAAGTTCCAACTTCAGGAACTGTTTTCTAATACTGTTTCAGAGGGTATTGTCAGGGTTTCTCTCTTTACACTTAGACAACCTTGAACTCACCATGGTTGGTAATTGGCAGGATTTAGTCCCAGAACTAATCATGACAGACAACTTTAAAATTAGTAGCTATGCAAAATGCAGATAATAAGACCTCAGCTTGTCTGCAGAGCAGCAGTGATCACCAGCACCTGAGAAGAAGCCAACTTCTTCAAACTCACATAAGAGAAACAACTATTCAGGCCAGGATTCATCATGCTACACATGTAACATGCTACACACATAACATAGTCATCAGAGGCTAAATCACTAGTGCAGTAGCTGTGAAGTACAAGAGCTGAGAGATTAAATGCTTGGAAAGCAACAGACAAGCATATGAATTCAGACATATTGCAAAGCCTGAAAGGACAATGGCAAAAAAAGCAAAGTTTTGATGCTGGTGGATTTGGTGTCTGCTTTTGCCAAATAAAATCTTAGAAAGAGACGTGGGGATAAAAGGTGTCTGGTATTGCCTTCACATTTCTTGGAACTTGTCCTCAACCTGACTTGTTTTTAAAATAATTATTTCTGTGTAAAACCTTAGATTTTAAAATAAATTAAAAGTATATTCCTGTTTTCAAAAACAGTCAAAATTCCCCTTGCGGAGAGCTTAACATTTTCAGTGGGAAAAAAAAAAGAAAACATAAATTTTAAGGAAGTTGAATTAAAACACAAGTTATTTTAGTAGCCACGGTTTTATTATGCTCTTGGGGGAAAAAAAAAGTAGTAAAAAAGCCTCTGCATCAGTGTCCTCCACATGACCCTGTTCATCAGTACAGTTTGGTTGCAATTGCTCCTGCGCCAAAAGCATCAGCAAGCGTGAGGAAGGTAGCCAGAGCCTAGTCTCTGGTTCAGCCACAGAAGACACGTCAAGAGAGATGCTTGCATAGCTCTGGGCACTAACAGGCACCAGCTGGGTGGTCAGTGCTGGGAGGATGTACTTTCCAGCTTCTTGAAGCTACAGCTGAATTTACAAGTATGTTGCTACCAGCACCCTGGGAGGGATGCTTCATCAAGGCATAAAGGCTTCATCCAGACTAGCTGGTGTTACTACAGGTCTCTCTTACCCAGACTTTAAAACTGTCTATTACAATTGCCAGAAGCAGGAGTAGTGGAAGTTGTATGTCTGGATCAATCATGTAAGCTAGATAGGATCTGACAACTTTGGGAAAGATTAAATTTAGATGTATCAAGTTAAAACAAAAGACCACATCAAAACCAAGTAATTTTCAAATAATTTGCTTCTTCGGGTCCTCTGAAAATTTCCTGTGGAGAGGGGTTATTCATCTGGTCCCAGTTTAGATAGTTGCTGATCTTTTTTTAAAAAATTGCATGCCGTGCTATTTAAACAGCAACCTTTAAGCTGTTTAAAGGAGGAGAGTGCAAAGCACTGGATTAATCTGCTTACAGCCCATATGGCCAGATGTTCCAAGGACTGTGGAGGAGCACAGGTCACAGTTAACCCACACTCAAATGGCTTTCTCAGCAAGAGGGCTTTATTCCACTTGATAAATCAAACTGGATAGCATTTTTATCTTAGAAATTGATTTCAATATTCTATTGTCAGGAATAAAAATCAAGACGCAGTATGCTGTTCATGGGCACAGCGTTGAGGTGCTGGGGAATTGTCTGGTACATTATTGCATTACTAAAAGTCAGGATGATCTAGGTGAAAATACATATTGTAGTCAAAAGGCGAGGAGGAAAATAAATTTCTGCTTCTCTATGGGAGAACAGGGCATACAAAACTGAATTTTCTAATCTAATGAAAAGAGTCAGAAGGATGATGACTGAGCAGGAGTGTTATTATAAATTAAAATGGGAGCCTTTACAAGCTGATAAATAGAGCATAATGAATAACATTTTTAAGCATCAGCTAATTTATGAATGCTGTTCAGTCTTTGCCCCAGCCAATTCTTGACTTCCTTTTTGGATTTGACCGATTGTGTATTGTTTTTACAAAACCACCTTCTTGTCAAGTGGAATCTTTTCTTTCTGTATAATCTTATTTGTTTTATTCTTCACAGACCCAGTCAAAATACTGACTACAGTTTCTTTCAAAGTACAAAACAAACAGATTTGCTCTTTCTATGGTCTTTATTTTTTTATGTTGGTGATAGACACAGGCTACAAAAACTAGTATGTCATTACTTTAGAGATGATATAACACTAATACTCCTGGTAAAGCCTTTTAAAAGGAGAAGAAAATCAATACAAAGTTGTAATTTCTCAGCCTATTGGACTTCACAGCATCCAGCATAAAATAGTTTGCTGTTACAGAAATGTGGAGATTTCCAAGTCACCCAGAGGATATAGATGACATTCTTGCTGCAGCCCTGGCTCTCTGCTCAAGTTAGGTGACACTGGCATTTTGTGTGCAAAATTGCTTTTGTGGCTCAGATTGTATGCATTTGAAAAGAAACATTTCAAGCGTGGAGTAAAACCACAGTGTGTATTGCTCATCATCACAAGATCCATCATAAATGGCTCTAGTGTATAGTTACAAAGTGTGGGTTATGAGGACTGATGATAATTACTGTGGTAGCTAATTGGGATCAAAAGGTTTATGAGTAAGCAATCAGCTGTGGCCAAAGAGGTGGAGTGGAGGTGAGAGCGCAGCCAGCAAACATTTTATCAGTGCAGTAGCAATTAATGAAGAGTTCGTTCTCAGTTTCTTCTATGTAGCTAGCATGGACACCCTACTGCTCATTTTAAGCTACTTGAGAAACTTTCTTTCAAAATTTCAGAATCTTTGGATTTCCTTTTAGTGTTTGGATAGGCATTTGCAAATTGCTGACAAAGCAGCACTGAGCAGTGGTGAAGTTTTGTCCAAAGATAAACAAGCTTGGCGTGCAGGTGGTGAAAAATTGCAGCAAAGGCAACCTGTGATCACTAGATAACAAGACTATGTGAAAACAGAAAAACAGCAACTTCTGGAAACCCAGATCAGTAAAGCCAAGACACGGGAAAGAATTTTAACCATTTAATACAGGATAGGAGTTGTGATAATGAAACAAGACAAAGACATTTGTAAACTTTCAGATAATTTACTGATGAAAATATAATTAGGGTTAAATATTTTCTCTGTTGTTATTCAGTATATTAGGAAATGTAAATAGTCATTTCATGCAAAATTTCCATAGAAAAAGAGTACTAATCGCCATGCAATTTTTATGTACTGAATTATTAACTGGAGTTAATTAGGAAATGTGAGACAGGACATTTTTCCATTGAAAAATATGAATGAAAGAAAAGAAAAAAGATTTTTTAACCTTGAAAAATTTGGAAAAAAATTTATTTAAAAATTTATTTCAAAATAATTTTTTTTTAACTTTATGCAATAAATAAGAATTAGAAATTAAAACTAAATTGTTTAGTTTTGTCTAAATCAAACATTTCAAATTATGCTGCTGTATTTATCAGCATGCAGTTATGAAGTCACTATACATTAGACAAGGATATTAAGTACTTTGACCTTGCCATTGCTGAAATTGATAGATTTTTACAATGCATTTCATCAACAAATACTCTCTGGAAACATGGAATGCAACTTATACAAACCACCATGTATTCAGGACACACACAGCATGTTCAGCATGGAAGATGTAATGAATCACCTTGAAATCACAATAAAATGCCTCTGATTTCCAAAGGAAGCAGATATGGATAGCATACCATCATAGCCAGGGTGTCACAATGTGTGTAAAATTGACCAAACTAGTTAAAAGTTATTGTCATAGCGAGCTGACTCAAAATTTTACTTTTATTCTGCATTTTTCTCTATTATTAACTAAATGTGTATTTCTGTATATATGTCCTTTTTCCCTTCTGAAAAAAATGTACTATATGTTCATAATTAGCTTTATAATAGCAAATTGAAGGTCAAGCAAAATGAACCATTTTGGGTTTTATATAACTGCAGCTGCAGTTTAAACATGGAATTAAATTGTGGCCTTTTATATTCACACACAGGACAAAAAAACGCTTAAGAAATTTTAGACTCTTTTGTAGCACTTTAACTTTACATTGTTACCAAAATATTCCTTCTTACTGGATTCTGATATAAAACTTCTCTTTCATGGGAGGTCATTATAACAGGATTCAAATCTCTTCAAATCTCTTCTCTAATGGTGTTCCTGTAAGTGCAGGGAGTGAGTGCAGAGTGATAAACTGTACTGTACTTAATGTGCACTTCTCATGATGTAAACAGCATTTACTGGAACATTTCTGAGACTGTGTACCAAGTTAACTTAGTAATTAGAAACTTGTTATCTACACAATTTACACTGTTTTGCATCCCGTGGAACAACATTTTCTAGTTGTATTATGTTGCTAAGTGAGATCTACATGACATCATTCATTGAAACAACTGACCCAGATGGATAATTTGACCCCAGTTTCAAAAAATATTATCTTTCCTCCTTTCTTCTTCTGTTTTCCTTATGATCTTTCAATTGTGAACCACAGTCTGAGATAAGAATATAATGAAACCTTGAACAAAACCTTTGGAACCAGTAAGAACGGTGGAAAACTTGATCGAATCTTGGCAATGCCAGGATAAATGTGAACACTCCCTTTGATTTTTAATGTTTCATTTAATGATTGTTCTTATTATTGCTATTATAACATGATGCATTGCTAAGTGATCTGTAGACTTAACTATTGTATTAACACAGGATAGTTAAATATCAAGAAATTGTGGTCATCCCTGGGTAAATATTTTTTATTTGTAGCAGTTCTTAGAGGCTGAAAAGAAGGTTATGTCAAGTAATCAGAAAAAAACCACTTTTTTTTCAATAGCTTCTCCTTTAGTTCACAATGTTTGTTGATCTAGCAGAAGATGCCATCTTGACTGCAAACTCTGTGCTGTGTATCTTTAGATTGTCACAGTTACAGTAGCATCAGTGCTCTGTTGTGTACTATTAGTGATTTCATGCCTTTAGTACCTCAGAATAAACTGCTCTGAGAGAAAAAAATAAATTAGTGGTGTGGAATTGGGTGTTGGTGTCCTTTTTTTTGCCAGGAATCTAGAGCATTTACTGGGTAGAAGACCATCTGGGCTGAAACAGCTGAAAGTGCCACTCCTTCCATTGTCTGACATATTTTTTCTGCCTAAAAGAAAATTCTGAGAGAATTACTGATACTAGAAGTGATCTTTGGAGGAAGCAGATATGAAGTTTGTATTTAAAACCTGAACCCCCCTATAACAGCCAGGAGTGCTGGGGCACTCATGCAGCACACCGCCACTCTGCCCAACCTCACCCTGTTTTTCCAGGCTTGCCTTTTGTTTTGCAGGGCAGTGGTTTGTTAGCTAATTTGGTGGAATGAGGGCACTCGAGGCTCTGTAGGTATTAGATGTCTTTGCAAACATTACAGAGACATGTTTGTCCAGCTAAAACTCATTCAGGAGGGTTCACATGCATTTCTGTGGACAGCAGGCTGATGCATTGGTATCTAAGTGCCCGCTTTTAGGAAGTTCTAGAAAACAAAGAATACCTGTTTTTTGAGCACAAGTATTAATAAACATATGAATTGCATCTCCAAACTGCTTGTCATGGTTTAGAATAAGCTTTTGAAGCTGCTTCCACAAAATGTTTTCAGAGGCAAATGCTAGAACAAATCCCTGCCTGTGGGATATAACAGGTTTTGCTGTATTTTCAGTGGTATACTCTGTGGAGATGTAGTTTTTGTAGTAATCATGGACTGAACTTCTCTGGTCCTGCCACAGGTTTTATGAGAGAAACTAAAGGAGACACCTTTCATTTTCTTTACTGGGCCTCAGACCATCAGGGCCCATTTTAGTTGTCCACTTGACTTGAAATAGAGGGGATGGATTATTGTTTCTTATAAGCACTGGCTAATGGTATCCACCGAGCAGTTCAGATGGGTGTGGTATAAGACATAATCAAAAATTAGTTACAACGAGAAAATACAGCGCAAGAACATTATTTTCTTTCTTCAGTGGAAGAAGTATTTGCCCAAAATAAATGTAATGGAGATGACCCAGATCCATAACTACTTTGTAGTAAGGATTGAATACTGTTCTCTTGCTGTTGCATAGACTGATACAACAGGACTCCATTATTATCAATTCAAAATTCACATTGCTATCATCATTCCCATACCTCATTTTGCTGCTATTGCTGCTAAGAGTATTTGAAGTAAATTACATTAAAAATGTAATCATATTAAATTGAAACTGAAAAACAGCATTAGAAAAGTAAAGAATGGCATATTCAATGACTTGTTAGATCAAAGTGCGTAAGTGTTTATTCTTAATGGAATACTAAGTTCTTGTTTCACATGTTTGGATTCCTTTTTATTATGTTAGATCCCCACAGCTGCTCAGACATTGACAGAGATTCACATAAAACAAGGCAATGAATATGGTAAAGCTCAACAACTCACAGAGCAGTAGTTGGAGGCTGACTTCAAGGTGAATGTTTGTACTCTGAGCTTCATTCCTGAATTAGGTAGTCATTGTCACAAATCTCCTACCTTCTCCACCTTGGCTTATGTGTCCAGAACATATTCTCTCAGTCACCTGCTTCCCACACATTTTCTGTCTACAGACAAAACCTTCCAGTTTCAGAAGGTGTACTAGCCCTCACCTGTGAATGGACAGATTTTAATGTGAAATTGGAAATCTGCATTTATAGAGCTTTCACTAGATCTTGACTTCATTCCAGAGCTATATCTGTTAAGCTGCATCACAGAAGTACTTCTGAGACTGATTTCTATTCTGTTTATCAAGCATTTAGCATTTTGTCAGTCATAGGGCTGACAAAAGAAGAGATAAAAAACAATTGGTTTTGAACCATGAAGGACCCATATGCTTGGTGTAGCTTGGGCGAAATGCCACTGGCTGTGTTATAAGAGTAGACAATTTAGCCCAAACTGAGTTCCTACATTTGTAATTGAGGTTATGACTGATGTAGCACTATTATGTCCTGCAAAGTTCACATAATATTACTCAAAAGGATACAGAGAACTGTATTTTATGGAGAGGGTAATGATTGTGATAAAATAACGTTTTGTGTGCTAATGTAGTTCCACATAAAGTGTTCTCTGTAACTTCTGGGAAATTTTTAGGGAAGGAGGAATAAAAAAACTTTCACAGAATATTCTGAATTGGAAGAGACCCACAAGGATAATCAAGTCCAACTCTTAAGTAATGGCTCATACAGGGAATTGAACCCGTGACCTTGACGTCATTAGCACCAAGTTTTATCCAACTATCTACTCTGCAGTCTTTGTGCCACTTCTACGTTCTCTCTCTGTCAAAAAGCCAAGACTTTTTGAAAAGAAAAGGGAATTTGTAATTTACTTATGGTGATGAAAAATAGAAATTTCTGTAACTTGTCTAATAACTCAAAACTCAATTCTAGATGACATTTTTGGGGGTAGTTCATATTTCTTCAGATTCGGTAATTTTCGTAAGTCCAGCTCTACATTTGGGTTTTGATCACCCTAAAATAAAATTTCAACTTGACCTATTCTTATTCAGAATTAAAACCTCATTGTTTAGATTTTCTTATGTGCGGCAAACTAAAGAAACAGGTACATCTCAGAAGACTTACCCAGGAAAGCTAATAGTTAAAAGGTTAAATAGGGCAGTAGGTAAATATGGGGAAAGGAATCATAACAAAAATAATTGTTACTGATCTTGATATTTTTTTATTCCTTTTTTTCCCCTGATCTTTCTACTAGTAAAATTCTGGTATAGGATATTTTCTATAATTTTATATGTAGTATATAGAAAAATCACAAAGAAAATACTAAACAAACTATGCAACAGGATAATTTATGGGACCTGTAGTTAGGATCACACTTCTGTATCTATTATAATTACCCACAGACCTTGGGAGTCTTGGAGAGCAGCCAGAATACCAGCATACACTCTTGTATACACAGAGAGTAATAAACATATTCTTGGCACTAATTGTCCATCCTTCCCCAGCAATTAAGGGACTGTTTTCTAGGTTTTATCCATATGCTCACCAGCATAACATTTGCTCTTGCTGTGCTCATCTATCTGATGACCTAATGCTTCATGAAGGGGGTATCAAAATACCACTGGATGACCAAGCTGTAGGTCTGTGCTTTGCAGGTGTCTCATCTAGCACTCATGCTGATAGCTGGGGAGTCGAGCCTTTGCTCTCTAGACTACTGTGAGCAAACTCCACTTGGGTAAGGAGTGAAAGTGTGCCAACGGGAATCCCATATGGTGTTTATTATCTGGAGAGCGTCCAGGCAACGCTGCTAATGCCTACTGTTATTACTACCATAAATACTGCATTAAGATGGGTCAGATTCTTAAGGAAAAAGGTTATACTGGAATGGAGAGATGGTCTTCTGCATGTAAGAAAGGAGACAGGCCACGTGCTGATGTCTGTAAGTCTCTTTTTAGCAGGACCCTTGAACTGGTCAGTGTTCACCACACATTGAGGAACTCTGAGGGGCCTCTAAGCTGTGGTGTCTCTGTCCCTCCCTGAGACTGCAGGGTGAGAAGGTCTGTGCTACCCTTGGTCAGGAATAGTGAACAGCAGGTTGGAGATGCGATTTGTTGGATTCATTTCTGTGTTACCGAAACGAGCATCCAGGAGAGAGTGTTGCTTATGCAGAAGCAATCTGAGGTCAGGTTGTGGTCACTGACTCATTACTTCAGTAGGACATTGCATGTCCTTTCATAAGACTGCTGTCTCACTGCCCTACCACTAGATTACATGGAAGGAGAGCTAAACTTACCCAAAATTGATTAAATTCTTGAGTCTGGTTAAATTTAGGTCTTCCTTCTTAGCTCTAGACTTTCTCACTAAGATTAAGAAGTAAAGGGGATTATTGTTTTCTGTAGACATGCTGTGTGTTCTGCAAACGCATTCCTGTCACTTCTTTGGGAACAGCACAGAGATCACAAAAAAGAAGTTTGCTCTTTTTTTTTTTGGCCAGGCAATAGCCTTTACATAAGGCAGAGGTTTGGGCATCTTCTTTTTCCCAGTTTTCATCATGGTAGAAACTGCATGAATATGTTCTCTAAATATGTCTTCTTTGGGAGGTAGTCATAATTTCTGGGGAATAAAAATTATAAGATAAGTGAAGCAATCCACCTAATAATTTAAAACCCCCACATTTAAAACAATTCCTTATTTTGAAATCTGCTGATCACTGCTGCTTAATCACGTAAACATATTTCAAGATCCCTTTGTTATGCTTTGCCTGTTAAATTATGTTTATTTCTTATTGTACAGGAAAGCTAATGATTCATAAATTTAAAATAATAGTGCTGTAAGGATTGTACTTCTTCTTCAATTTCATTAATTTTGTAACTTCTGCCTTTCCCCTGTAGCTTGTAACAACCCATTCCCCTTACAGTATGCCGACACAAAAAAAAATTTCAAAGTTCCTTATCATAGCTATATCAAATATAGATTTTGAGTCTAAGCAGGCAGGTTGTAAACCATGGAAAGATTTTACACGAAAGAATTTACATATATTAAATCCATGATTCATACTGCTCCTAGCAGAAAGTCCCATTCAGTACACCAGTCAGGAAAGACTAATACCTCATGCTGTCAGAGCCTCAGGAAATTGCTATATTTAGATCCCTAAATTATAGAATGCAACTATTAGCACGATCTTTATTATCATTAACATTATGATTAATACTAGAAGTTAAAACTGCTGAAGAATTTAACTTACTCATCAAGAACAGTTTTCCCAGCTCCAGCAATGGGATATATGAACAAACTTACCTACATAACATCCTGTGTCGTGACATTGCATTTATAATATAATTATAATGCTAGAGCCCCCACAGAAGTGAAGTAAGTTATTCCCCTCTCTCGCTTACCTAAGGCACTGCTTACACCTAACTCATCAGGATGTAGAACAGGGATTATACAGTGCTTTTTGCTTTGTGCTTTTCGCTTTTCTGACTGCAGAGTCTTGGAACAGATGTGACTGTGTTCCTACATGCCCAAAGCACCTCTCACCACAGGACAGCCCTGCCAAAGGCCCTGTAGGACTCAGTGCTGTCAGAGGCCCTGATGTATTATCACAAAACAAAATGTCTCATCAGTCATGCCATTTATCAGGGCCTATATATCTATTTCTTATTTCAGCTCTGTGTGCTCCTGGTACGTTTTTCAAAATCAAACAGAAAATTTTCCCGTGCCATATAGGAGCTATAAGGAAATAAGCTTTATCCTTCTGGGATATGATTCTGGGTCCAAAATTAGTTATTTAACCTGTTGTTTTCTTACCATTTGAAAAAAATTCTATTTGAAAGTTTGTAGGATCTGGCAGTAACCCTACCAGAGATTTGTCCACATCATTACTGAAATGCCAGAAGCATAACAAAAAATGTCTTTTCATTTAAGCAGCATTTATCAGCTGAGGCTTGGTGACTGCCCCAGGCTCTAATAGCTATGAGAAATTCATGTTTAATCATGAGCATTATGCAGTATGAAAACAGATTGTGTTTTTAAAGCTAACTGTATCCTGCTCTGAGGAATGGGCACTGTCCTGTGAAAGTGTGTTGTGATGTGTTCCTGCAGCCCTGATGTTTGTGTCGCACTGACAGAAAAACTTCTAGATGACAAATTTAAAGCCTTTATCCCTTGGATCCAGGCCCATGTAAGAAAAAGTGTCTTTAATCCATAAACACCACCTCTGGAGCTGCAGAATATCTATCATTAAAAAACCATTCAGGCCAGCTTGCAGGCTGCACTGGAACAGAGAAACATTTCCCAGGGTTCCCCTCTCCACCAAAATTACGATCCTTTTAGCACTGGATATCTGAAAGAAAGTGTAGCCCCACTGCTCTCTTCTGTCTGGGATACAGGAAGACTAACGGAGGTCCTAAGCAGCATGAAGCTGTCAGTGCTCTCAGCACAGAACTCCTCTTGGAGGAGAAAAAAGGTTCTTTCATTCTAGTCTTCAAGGCTAACAGTTTTGATCATCAGAAAGGACACAGTATGGTTCTACATTTACACCTTGGGAAACGTTCAAACTTTGAATTCTGAAAAGTTTTCTGTTAATATTAAATGCACAGATGTATAAAAATGCAAGAAGTCTTTAGAGAAAGGTTGTAGAAGAGAGGAAGGCTACTGGTGGGTACCATGGGGTAGTCTGTGCAGTCTAAGACACAGCCTGTGTCTTCTTGCTGTGTCCTGATGGGCAGGGTCTCCTACAAGCAGATACAGTAGGTCTGTCCATCACAGACAGGGTGGACACACCTAATCTTGTTCTAAACTTAATCTAAGAATGATGAAGATTCTTCAGAGAAAGCCAATGATAGATGATCCATGTGTACAGCTGGCTGCCAGCCTCTGAAAAACTATGTTCAGTTCATATCCAGATCATATCCAGATGACTCCCAACTCCACTCTTGTGCATTCTCTTTGATTTTAATTTTCCTTATATAGCAACATTACATAGTTTTAACCAAAGTTTTTGTGTTCTGAGACCATGGACACTGAAGGGGTTTTGTGAGAAAGTGAAGTTTATTTCCTGACCTCCTCTGGATTAATAGTATGAAAGCTTTGAATTCCAGTAACATGACAGAAGTGATCATCCACTGGGATCATTTCGTATTAAACCATTTCCAGGATGTGAAGTTCCCAAATAAATACCGTATGAAGGTGTGGATGCACTCTGCCATAGTTTCAGTAATTATTAGTAGTTTAGAGGTTCTTGTCAGGGCAGTGCAAGTCAGCACAGCAGGGCCTGGCAGCTCATCCCATCTTGCCCCATCCAGGAGCAAGGAGGCACAGGGGCAGCTCCAGATATCAGCCACCTCCCTGGGCATGCTGTCAGGACAAGGTCTTGCTGGGCTGTGGGCCCATGGGTGGGCCTGGCTCAGCAGAGCCCATGGCAGTGCTGTGGGGACCTGGAGCCCATTCCTGCTGTAGCAGCACTGGGGCAGGGCTGATGGTCCTCGTAGGCTGACATGGGGTCCTGTGCCCTGGGCAGGGTGGGGGGAGCCCTGGGGGCTGACATAGGCTCCTGGGTCATATCCAGGGGGGTCTTGGGGAGGCTGAGCAGGGATGTGCAAGGCTGGCAGTGCGTCATGGCCTCAGCAGTTTTATTCAGCCTCTCTGATAAGGAAGAAAGTATGAAACTGCCAGAATCTGAAGTAAGCAGAGAAATTTTCCTGTAAAATTTAAGATGAGAGGAGCCAAAAGCAATGCACTTCTTTAGCAATTCTAAAATTTAAGAAATCTGTATCAAGTTGTATTTTGCACACCCATGAATACTGAGCAGACACACCACTGGTTGTGTGCAAGACAAAACACAGTCTCTGCATTCCCCTCTAGACCTGCCCAAAGCCCATCTCTCTATTGCTTGCTGCAATAGAAGACAGTTCATATTTTTCTGTGAATAAATTGTCTGTCAAGAGGCCATCAATGAAATTGTAAGCAGAAAAGCACGACATGTTGATGCACACATAAAAAAATTAATGAAGCAAGCCTCAGCTGTCCTAAACACCATGATGGCATCTACACCTGTGGACAAAGGATGTAAGATGCTTTTACAACAGGAGCTTCAGAAGCAGATTTCACTTTTTGCTAGCATGTAAAATGACTACAGATGCAGGACAATTACACTTTCAGACCATGTTTCTTTTGGCTGATATGAAGGCAGAGAGCTGGTGAGGAAAAGCTTTAGTTCCCTATACAACTAAACCTTGTGTAGGCTTGCGCAGAATTAATGAGTGCCAACAACTTTCAGAAAATTCACAGCAGAAAGTGTCTCCCAAGGCAAGCTTGAAATCCATTTTATGGGAAGGGGCTGGGTTTGTCAAAATACTTCACAAGAAAACTTCTGAAAGTTTTCCTTCAATTTTATTTTTATCAATTTGTTTTGACTCAACTCATATCTGCCCCTTTTGACTCATCATACCTGTCTCTTAAATAGCCCATAAGATTGGTGTTGCCAATTTTTTCTTTGAGAAGGAAATCATTGACATCTTAATTTTACACAAGGTACTGAGAAAGAAAAAATGAGACTTCATGAGAGTTTAAAGTTTTGAAACAAAACCATGGGGTGATTCATTTCAAAATCAGATCAAGCACTTTGGTTCAGATTCTGGGTGGTGGTAAGTGCCAGCATCTCAGCATGTCCCATAGGATGCAACTCAACCCTGTCATAATATCTTTATTCAAGAGAAGACCAGAAAAGCATAGTGCAGCCATTTTTTATGTCCTTGTTAGTAGCTGACTGTCACTGTGTCAGAGAATAGTTTGCAGTGAAAAATATCCCATGCTAAAGAAAGCCCTGAACCTGGGTCTTTTTCTCTCTAACAAATGGCAAAGCTGCCAAGCTTCCAGTCTGGGTTTATTTTATCAACATTTCCAATTTCCCTTTCAGTCAAAATAAGACTGTAGGACCATCTGAGTGGATAATTATGTAACTGTGAAAGTTCAGAGCATGCTGAACAAAACAAAATATGTTTTCGCTCATTTATGCAGACTAAACATATTGTCAAGGTTTTGAAGCAGTCAGTCCAAAATTTTCACAAAACACTGCAGTTTCACAAGCAGCCTGTTAGTAAAAGAATTGCACCAGAATGCTTGTCCTTTCTATAAATGCTCATCAGAGGGAAGACTTTGCTGAATACTCCCAGCGCCTAATTAATTGCAGACGTGAAAAATCATTTTGCATACTCCAGTATTGCCAGCTGAAGGATTCTGAAATCACTGGTGAGCTGCTCATAATTATAACAATTTAAAAGTAATTATGGATCTGAGAAATCAGTTTTGGATCCTTTTGCTTGTATTCTTTTCACATGGAGAACTCCATTCAGTTGCCCAAATATAGATATCCAGTATAATTTGAGATGCCCAGGCAGGGTATCCGGGGTGTCTGCATGAGTCTTGCAGATGTGACGTTAGAGCAGTAGAAGACCCTGTGCCCTTCTAGAGCAGTAGCTGGAGGGCAGTCAGGGTCCTGTAGGGCATCCAAAATGACACTAGATGCCTGTGTTTAGGTCACTGAGTAGTGCTCTGACTGTCACATTTCCAAGCTGTTTGTTACAGTTGTGAAGGTTAAAAGCCAGTGAAAGCTGACACTTGCATGTATTTGACTGGCATCAAAAACTGCATCTTTATACTGAATATCTTGAGATGTTTGATAATCCCTACTGCTCAAAGCAACAGTTGCAGGACTGATAGACCCAAAAGCTGACCTTTCTGTGAAACTTTCTGTAACTATTCCTGTGGTATACCCATCACATACTTGCATCTTAATCCTTATCTTTCAATGAGAGGACAGTCTTATGGATGTGTTTCTGAATCAGAAATTGATGTGAACAGGTTTCAAATCCAACCTACTGGATCTTCTTCTGAACCTGCATTTTAAACGTTCGTGTCTTGTAGTTTTCATACCCAAGACAAAATCCCCTCTTTGGAATTTCAGAGCTGATGGAGTCTTTCAACTGCAATAGCAAGATGAAAGTGCTTGTACCTCTGCAAATCGATGGTTTCTATAGGGACCTGAGAATAAGTTTTTATACTTTCACATTCTAAAATACTATACTGTATGGATACTCATGCCTTCAAACTGTCAGCCTTTCAGATGACTCTTCCCTTTTACAGTTTACATTGAATTTTATTTCAATATAAAAGAATAAAAATATCCACAATGGGTTTACAAACTCATTGACCACAATCTTTCATTAGCCCTCTGGCATTCTGCTGACAGGAGTATGCTGGGGATGGAGATGTTTGGAGGTTTTCTCCATTATTTCTGGATGATCATTCATGTAAAAAAAAAAAAATCAGTTCTTGCATTGCAGCTTTTGCATATAGCTGACTTCCAGTTCCAGAACATTTTGATGTGTAGGGAGGACAGGAGAATGATGAGAGGGGTTCAGGATACATTTCTAGTTGTTTGTTCTGATAATTACATCTTAATTGTGCTCATGCTTTAACCAAAACTGAAATGAAAGTTCAGTCAGTGACCAATTCTGTGCTGTGCTTTTTTTCCTTGATGACTTCTGTAATATTCTGAATGTTATGCCCTGGTACAAGGCAGACTCCAGCTCATGTTTACTAATCAAGAGGCCAGTAAACTACCTTGAATTTCATTCACAGTTGAAAGCCACAGTTACAGAACTGTTGGCTTCAACATATCCCATTCAGTGCATATAAATCTCTCTTAAAAATTTTCTTCCAAGTTCTAGCCATCCAGCCAGCCTCTGGTTCATAAGTTTAAAAAAAAAAAAAAAAAGTTAGTTTTAAATCAAATTTTATTATATTGACATAATTAGGCTCAGAGAAGATGAAACCTTGTTAATTCTATTTTTCCTTCTCAAGTAGCTAATATAAGGTGGCATAGTCTTCTCCTCAGTATAGTTGACAATCATTATTCTTAATGCGGCGAAATTGGCCTCATTTTAAGCACTCAGGGGCTTTGCCTTTGATAAAGAGGTAAGATAATAATGATAGAAGTGATATCCCTTAAAGGATGTTTAGGAAACTCAATTAATATGGGGATAATCTTTTTTAAGGGTAAAATGTACTGCATATTCAGCTTAAGGCCTTTAGTCACAGAACTCTAATGAACTAACATTAGCACTTCTCTAAGAAATACTTGCTTTTATCTCTTAGAAGAGAATACAGATTTTCCACTAAGCCAAGCAAGTTAGAAGTGTTAATATCAATACAGTAACTGGGACATTTTGAATACATATTTTTTTATTTAGTAACTGTAGATTTTTCAGTTTCATCTTTGAAATTATTAAAGTGAAAAAAGTCATCTTGAATAAAATAGATGTTTTGTTCAGCTTAAAAAGATGTACCCTCATTGTATATTTTTTATTATTTTAAATTGTAACTTCCAAATACCAAATTAAAGCATTTCTTTAGAAAATGTCAGAAATAAAGGTTTTCAATTACATGGTTACAAAATCCATGCAATTGAATTAATATTTCACGAGTCTTGTTGCCGTATTTCTTGGCAAGCGAGAAAACTGGAAAAGATATTTAGACACAGAAGGGTGTAGATAAATGTTTTGTGCTGTTTAAAAAAATGTGTGAACAAGTTATGTCTCCAATTTGCAATTACAGTTATAATAGATACCTTTTAAAAACAGAGATTCATCTGCTGTTATCTGCTTCTTTGTGCATCTACACATGGGTTACTTTGTCTACCCCAACTGTAAGATGAAGAAACTTTAAAAAAAAAAGAAAACAAATATTTGTTTCCACAATGGATTAGAGATAATCTGAGTGGGAATCTCAGACTCCGAAGCGTTCAGGTTAAGTAGGTCTTTTTGTTGCTGTTAACCAATACATTATTCTCTTTACTCATAATTTACATTATTCTAGTGCATTATTCTCAACATATACTGAGGCACAGAGAAACACCTTTACCTTGGTATTTTACAAATCTTGTTAAGCAACAAAAAATATACTTAAGGTCTATTTTTGAGGATTTGGGGCAATTCTTTCATCTTTGACTTGGCCTGCATTGGACACACCACAATGGGTATTATTTTTTTTTTTTATTGCTGGCACTTGATTAGTGCAGCCCTCCTAATCTCACAGTATTTTATAAGAGAAAGAGAAGATTTAAAGCTTAAGGGTTTCAATAAGTAATGCTGGACATATAACAAAACAGCATGTAGACCTCCATCTGCCTACCCTTTCTGTGGATCTGTTTACCAAGAGGATCTTACATATTTATTATTTTAAACACTATGAATTATACCTCAGAGCTAATGCCAAACCATGAAAATGTTTAGGGTGAATCACTTATTTTTATGTAGAAATAGTCTTTGTAGCTGAAAAACATCGGGCAAAAAAGTGTCTCTCCTAGTCTTCCCTCTCAGGAAGAATTTTACTTTCATATCACCACTAATACTAATTACCTTTCACCTCTGTGCTTTTAAATGAATCATAACCTCTGGGAATAGGACGGACTGTCTGAATATGTTTGGTTCCCCAACAGCTGGTGCTAGCAGAGAGGTTTGGGGAATTTCTTGAGGAGACTAACCAGGATCGAGCAGAGGTGGAGCCAGCACAGCTCTTGGAGCAGGCTGTGCTGTGAAGAAACTGTGCCTAGGCAACATGGTTCCAGCTGCTCCCTGGTGTTCCCGTGGCTTATTGGCCCTACCAGTCCCCTGAAATAAAGCCAAAGAGCAGCTGTGCCCAGATGAATGCCACTCTGAAATAAGTTCAGTTATGTGAGGAAAAGTGACTGACAGTACTCAAAGCAAAGAGCAGGCTGCTTCAGTGGAAAGTATGTACATGTTAAAATTGCAAGGGAGGCAATAAAAGATATTTTAACATCAGAATTAATTATTTCCCACCAAGTCCATAGTTTATTCCTTTACTTCACATAACAGCTATCCATGTTTTTCCAACACCTTAATACTTAAAAAGTGAAGCCTATGAAGTATTTCTATTGCTTTTGTCTCCCCTCAATTCTGCTGCTAATATTTGGAAAGCATTGGACTGAAAAGTTTGCTAAATCTGTTTAAAGTTAGCCAAAACATCACAGTCTTGTGTGCAAAAACTAGACTCTCATCTTGTGCATCCTGAAAGTATAATGTAAGCTTACTGAAGTCTGGGAAAAAATTTATTTTCTGTCTTGTGTACAGTTGAACTTGGATTTAAAATGTGAGAATTTAAAAAACAGAAGAGAGGCTGTTCTTCCATTAAAGCTATCCTGTAAACTTTCACCTATCCAATTTTTATTGCAATTTGATGGAAACAAGCACTTGAAATAAAGATTTTACAGGATCTCTATCATTTGACTGATTCAACCTCTGAAGAATCACAGGTTCCTCCAAAGAAGTTGCTCCATTTTTCAGCATAATTTTCTCTCTTGCCTCATTCACCCTTCAGTAACTGTTGCTCTGAGGTAATAAATTCTTGTTGGGAAATATTCATCACTTTAGATTTCATCTGTCCATTCTTCAGAGAGACAGTGTAATGCCATAGATCTTCCCAAATATTGAGATATTGGTCTTGTCCTAAAAAATATTGAGTACCTTCTACACAGTCATATGTAAGCGAATTAATGATCTGCAATAAATCTTACATGCATTCACTGTCATTCTTCTATCAGTAATAATAGAATCAGTTTCTAAGTCCTCACTGAGTAAAACCAAAGGTCACCTTATGTGCCCTCATTAACAAAGAGGGCTAAAGCACAAGGTTATGATCATCTGCTAAAAGCACAGTCCCACAGAAGAGCAGCTCCCAACTCCTGGGAATGTTGTTGGTTGGTCATGAAGAAGCTGGGATTTTGGGAGGAAATCTAGCTCAGAGGAGGGATAGTTGCTATCTCATTAATTATAAAATCTTTTAAGTACCATGGAAAAGAGGTGACTTCTTTTGTCAAAAAATTCTTTGTTTACCTGTAATGCTAGACTAGCAATCTGCCTCACCATGGTAACAAAACCAATTCAAGGTTATGATGGAATTGCTAACTGTTCAGAGCCATCCAGCCCTTTCTTTTAAAAGTTGGGCTATGTGTTAGTAAGGGAAGCAACTTTTAATAGAACTACCTAACAAGAGATGGCAAAAAACTACCTACTTTTTCTTGGTAACTGATACTGAAAAAGAGATGGCAAAAAACTACCTACTTTTTCTTGGTAACTGATACTGAAAAACAGAAAACAGACATAGGTGATTTCTGCTGTTGAAAATGGCTCAAGGGCACATCTCTTCATTCCTCCCATTCTATGTTCTACAAAGTCAAATGATTCTTCTGTCAATTAAAAGAAAGGCTAATGGAGAAAGCAATAAATCAGAGAAATACAAAGAAGATATTTAAAAATGCATTTCTCAATCCCTTCCTTCACATTTTTTCTTTCCTCCTGCTCTTCTCCATCCTGACAACTTTGCATGTTACTGTTTTCCAAGAGGTTTAGATCTTAACCTCTGCTTTTTGACTGGTTTTATCATTGTATTGAAATCAGTATTGAATCACAGAATGGGCAGGGTTGGAAGGGACCAAGTGGGTCATCTGGTCCAATCTCCCTGCTCAAGCAGGGTCATCCTAGAGCACATTGCACAGGATTGCTTCCAGATGGTTCTTGAATATCTCCAGTGAGAGAGACTCCACAATCTCTCTGGGCAACCTCTTCCAGTGAGCAGTCACTCACACAGTAAAGTTTTTCCTCATATTCAGGTGGAACTTCCTGTGCATCTGTTTCTGCCTATTGATACTTGTCTTATTGCTTGGCACCACCAAGAACAGCCTGGCTCCATCCTCTTTGACACCCTCCCTTCAGACACTTACAGATGTTGATAAGGACCCCTCTCACTCATTTCTTCTTGAGGCTGAACAGACCCAGTTCCCACAGCCTTTCCTCATAAGACATGTGCTCCAGGCCCTTATTCATCTTTGTAGCCCTCTGCTGAACCCGATCCAGGAGCTCCGTATCTCTCTTGTACTGAGGAGCCCAGAACTGGACACATACCTTATTATCTTGCATTAAGCGCTGTGTCTAATGCCTGACAGGAGGTGTTTGTTCTTGTACCCTTTCCCCAGATAAAAAAAGTGAGTACTTGAGTGTTTGGGTTTGAAAATTTATATACATTAACTAAGCAACATCATTAGCATCCATATAAGAAGACAAGGTAAAAGAAATGTGCTTTCTATTTCAGGTTGGAGGTGTCTGATACTCTTATTTAAATGTCTGATTGCCGGTCCTATTCTCTGTAGAGATGAGCTTTAGACATATAATTCCATTCCACCTAAGAAGAGTTGCCAGATGTGTTTTTACACTGCTGTAGACTGAATACTTCATTTCAGTGAGGAGATTGAAGATGAAGGCTTAACCTTCACTTGGTTCTGCATTGTACGGGGAACAATGTAAAGCACAGTAACCAGACTTAACACATTTGTAATGGCTGTAATGCTGAGGAAAACATGCCTCTGCCCCCTGCTTTAGCTGGCATCCTTCAGTGCTAAGTTTGTTGAGGAAGTATCAGACATTTCCCTAGTCAGGGCCTATGGGAAATGAAGGCTTGAAAGCTGAAGGTAGACTGTTAATCATAGGCCAGGCACTTAGGTCTGCTCAAAAACTTGCACTGATTTAACTACACAGTTCATTGGATTAAGGCTGAACTATATCAAGGCATGATTTTCCTCACAGATTTTCACTGTTTTAAGTAAAGTGATTTTAAAATAAACTCTTAAATCTAACCAGTCAAAGTTTGTTTTTACAAAACAGGCTGCATCTGCCATTCCACTAACACATTCACTGTTTTTAAAATTCCCTTTGCTTTCAGCTCAAATATTTGATTTCCACATGGCACTTAGTATTTTCTTTTCTTGATATATCCTGCATCACCACCAGACTGAATCTTGACTATTTGTTAGTTTTGAGAAAGCTGTTACATAGTCAGTGGCATACATACTTCTTCATCTAATGGACTGCAAAACAATTACATTGTTCTGATTTTCTTTATTTTTACTGCTTTTCAGTTAAGAAATACAGATCAAATTTTGAAAGAGAAAACTAAATGGAGGTCTCATCCATCTCAGTTCAAGTTTTGTGTTGATCAAATTGCCATACTAAAGAACAAGGGCAGTGTGCCAATGTTATGAAAAGGCCGTAACCGCCAAAAAAACTGCTGTTTCTTTTCTTTATTGTTGTGTCACATATCCCAGACAGACCCATAAGGACTATACATCGGAGGAACAAAGGAGTAACAAACTCTTTTCCCAAATATTTTCATTATCTTATTTTTTCCATTTGTTCCATTTTGTTCAAAATTATTTCTTGTGCTTGTTACTCTAGGCATAAAGCTCTAAGCTTATTCATAATTTATAAATCATATATCATCTCATTTTCATGTTGTTTAATATTGTGTGAAGAGTTTGGATTAGTTCTATCAATCCTCATTATAATGCTAAGTACAAAAATTAGGTACTATAAAAACTTCACATGCAATGAATATAAGCCCTTTTCCTCAATCTGACAGTTGAAACTTAAATATTTGAATCCAGTTACCATCCTGATCACATTATAAGTTGCCCAGTTAAAATATATTATGCCAACTTCTTAGTAGATAACTATTACAGTACAGTGTTACTTTAGATGGCTGGTTTTGCTGCTAGTCTCAGGAAGAGGTGAGGAGGAGAAAGAATACAGGATAAATAACCCAGGAAGAAAAGCTGCAGAAAAGTTAGTTTTCATGTTTTCAAATAGTCTCGATGCATAATTTTTAATATAAACAAATCAGGCAACTTAAAAACATGTATACCTGAGAGGGTGAATAAGGGCCCTTTGTGCTCCTCATCTTAAAAATGCTTGATTGGTAAACCATTTTATTAATTAGTCCTTTCAGCAATATAGATACGAAAGTACCTTTTAGTGTTCTGCAGAGTAGGAAGCAACAACAACGGGTGGCTTGCTGAAAAACAGAGAGGCTGTGTCAACAGGGAACAGAATAATACTTAGAGACTTTGGTTGGGGGCAGCTACTCTGTGAGATGAGCACAGTTTATATCTCATGCTGAGCTCCACCACTAGAAAACATTTCTCCTTCCCTCTGTGGAAATTAACTTCACTTGGTAGGCTGGCAGACATTTTTTCTAAGAATTTTTTGTGGTGATGGTTTATATATAGCTGATCTCCCTGCATGGAAGAGGCTGCTGGGCTGTGTCTCGGAGTGCATCACAAGGGTACTCGGGCTCTTCACATATGGATGGCCCTTTGTGCAGTCACTTGAGTACCTGGACTAGAGCAGATGAGCTAAAAGAGGAAGGATATCTTCATAAATTTTTGCCTTAAATCAGGAGAAAAACTCACTAGGCAAATTTAGTATATAGGCAAGATAGAGAGTAGCTCTTTTAATGGTTGCTCTCTGGCTCACAAAGGTGCATGCCCACATACAGAATTCTTACACTTTTATATCTTTTACTAGTTATCATATCTAATGGGGACATCCAATCCTAAGACCCCTTTTGCCCTGGTACCAGCCTCAGAAGTGCCCCACTGGAGTCCCTCCAAGGGTCTTGAGCCTTCTGTCTTCTACCATATGTCTTGTTATTCTGGTCCAGATGCACGTCCCAGTGGAAAGTTCTTGAAAAGACAGTTAAAGACAGTTAAACCAAAGCTTCAGGAATGTGACACACAAACTGTGAGAAAGTAATGGTCTAAAGTGAAAGAAAGCTCCAGCTACATTAAAATCTACAAAAGCTAAAAATCTTAACATTCTAAGGCATCAGTTGCCCCCTTTAGAGACTTGACGAAACCAGTCTCTACCGCCCATAATTAACATCGTACCAGAAAGATGACCAAGACCTACAGCATTGGTTCATACAATGAACTATTTTGTAGATACTAACAATATATACAACCAATATGAATAGTTGGTTTATTGCCTCTTATTTTAGCATTCAAGAGTGAAGCAAGTTGCAACAAAAAATGTTTTAAGTTCCTGTAGATTTTGGGTTGTCAGTGTCTTCCAGTATAACCTCAGACACATCTCCCGTCTTCAGCATCCTGGCTCTAGGAGCATTTGGAAGCTTCACCCAGTCTTGTGCAGTGGAACACAAGTGCCAAATTTGCCTTTGTACTATTTGACTTTGGGGAGCCTTTGAGCTTTCAGTAAGCATTTCCTTTATTTCTAGGCAATAGGTTGTAACATAGCAATGTAATCGGGATAATTTTTATTTTATTAATTTTTATGACTACATTAAGTTTATATGAAGAACTCTTCAGTTCAGTACCTGTTGCAGTTTTAGGATTTTTTTTTTTTGTAAAGTCCTTTTATAAGTAATATTAAAGCATTTATTAAGGTGATTTAAAGGTAATGAACAATGAACTTTGGATAGAAAATCAGAAGTGATGTCTTCAAAAAAATGTGAAAGGGATTAAAATGGTCCTTGTATTGAATAACCAAATAGAAATTAAGAACATTGCAAAATCTGATCTGTTTATTGATTTGTTTTTATTTTCAAGGGGGCAAAATGAGATTTGTGAGTATTTGAATGGTTAAAAATTGTGAAGCAAGAGCCTTTCCTGTGGGATAAACATCATGACATTTACTTCAGCTCTGTTATTGCTGTAGGGATTAAGTTATTTGTAATGCAGAAAGTGCTCTTGGTAGAATAATTAGCTTTTCAGGGAACACAGCTTACACCTTTTTGGAGCCTGTGTAATTAGGACTGAGGAAATAGGTTCATTACTACTGCTGCTATTTCATTACTGAGTAATCATTTGTATCTAAACACACCACTCTTCAGAGAATGACTGTCTGTGGTCAGATATGCTAATTTGTCTCATTTACATTGCAGTGTGTTTAGCAGCATACTTTTTAAGATGGGTGAATAAGTGCAGCTGAATTTTTAATTCCTTGCGTTGCTAAGAAGGTGGTTTGGTTTACAAAATCAGAGGTGTAATAAGCAACCCCAAACCATTTCATCAGATTCTAAACAAGAGGGCTTTAAACAGAGAGATCCCAACAAGGGACACATATTTTCTGCTTTATAGGGTTTGTGTATCAGAGGACATTTCTCTTGTTAGAATAATGAGAAGGTGCCTGTCAGTCTGGACCTCAGACTGCAACTCAGCTATCAGATGCAAAAGCACTCTCTCCTGCCCTCAGGTTCGGGTGTGCATCCCAGCTACATCCTCACTGCATATCAGGATGTAACCAGGGTGCCCTTGGTCTTCCCCATGTCAGAGGTTCCCTGTGCCCTGGTTTCTACTAGAAGAAAAATTTCAGTAGGTCTCTCAGTCACAGCTGGCAGAGAAACAGGACAGCAAGGCACATTGTGACACTCTCATCCTGATCTTGCTGATCTTAAGCTTTGGTCTGCTTAGTTTCTTTAGAGGCAGTTTAATGTAGCAGTTCACACAGGATCATTCTGCCCATGTGCAATGTCTCCAGGGAGACTTTGAAGTGGAAGGGAAAACAGCAAAAGAATTTAGGTACCTCCAGGTACTTCCTTAAGCACTGTATTTTTTAAGTAATTTGAGACTTCAGTGACTAATATCTACCTAAATCCAGGTGCAGGTAGGTTTTTTTGGGTTTGGCCATATGCTCTAAGTCACTACTTATATCCACTCATTCAATGCTGCTGCATAAAACTCCTGAATTCATTTCACTTCAGAAAAATCCTTATATCCCACTGATTTAAGAGAGGCTTATGCACCTCTCTCACACCAGATGTGCTCAAGTGTATTGCTGAATTGGTACTCCATCATAGTGAAGCACAATAGCAAGGATTAGTTTAGAAATAAAAGATAAGTAACGCTTACTGAGATAGCTACAAACCAGAGGCTTATGGTCTTTGCTACAACTTTGTAGGGTGTGAGTAGTTTAAAGAGACTGAAAGGGGAATTTGCACTTTGTTTAGAACCTTTTATTCATACACACAGGTCTTTTACCTAGAGAATCTTCTCTTCCTTGCCTGTAATATTGAAAGTCTGTCGTGACTCTGGTATTACACAAAATAGAATTTAGTATTTATGATCCCCAGAACCCTTAATCTACTGTAAGTAGTCAGCTTCACTGAATAAAAAAAATTAATTTTGTCCTGAAAATTATAACACGAACATGGGAGGTTGCAGTGGGTAAGAATCTTTTTTCAGTTGCGAGACACATAATTTTGGAAAGGTTTGCTTTTTTCTGTTCTTCAGTATAATGTCGAGACTTCAGATACCTTCTCCATACAATTACTGATTCTCTTTTGAGAAAGACAGGGGCTAATCATGATATTTTTACCAAGTGACTATTGAGCTATTTGTCTTGTGGCAACTGTGGAGTCAACTTTCACCAGAGCTTTTGCCACACCTGACTCAGATTTGTTCCATTTCCCTAGAGGTTCTCTCACAGGTTTCATGTAATTTTTTAAAGCTAACAGGATACCATGATTTAGCTAAAGAAGCAAATCTGATTACACAAAGTAGCTGAGAATCTGTTGCACCCGCTAAGTAAATGAAAGCTATGCTTTCTTACAATAGTGTGTTTCTCACCACCTTCACTAAATAATCCCCAGAAATCAAAAACTTATGTGCATAACTGGCCCAGAGCTTTGAATTGCACTTTGAAAGTGAAGAGGAAGCTCATTAATGAGCTGGCTCATGCAATCTTGCATTACTTGTGGTTTTTGTCTTTTAAGCAATTATTTCTGTTCTCCACTCTACTGAATAGTAGTACCTGCTGATGGAAAACTGAGGAGGTGGATATTAAGGCTGTTAAGGAACCTTAGTAAACAAGCAGATTAAAACTCTCAATTTCATTTTATACATGTAAACAGCAAAAAGCTTCTAGATGAAAATGTTGAACACTGAGGATCTGATTCCTTACTGAAGCAAAAGTAATTGAAAGAAGGGCAAGGAAGCACTACTATTATAATCTGAGCAATAAAGAGCCTATTCTATTGCAAGAGATTAAGGACTTGCATAGCTTCCAAAAGGCTTGCTCAGCCTTCCAAATTGAAGGTTATCTATAAGGAAATAACAGGAGTAAATATCAATAGGTGTAGCAGGTGATCATGCTCTGTGACTTTGGAGGTGTTTCAGTTCTGTAGCTCAGGTTCTTTCATCCTTGTGAAGCCCATTCAAATCAGTCAGTCACTTCTCAATCACTTAAATGCTATCTGAATCATATTCTGAAGTTTGTTCTCCTTCCTTCATTTCTATCTCACTAGGTTCTATTTTAGGCATAAATAAATGGAGTAGTGTGATAGTGCTTTATAGAAGCACATAAATGTCCACTCCTTTGCTTATTAACATAAAAAACTGGTCTTCACCATATTCCACTGCCTGCAGGGAAAGTTATGTCCAAAACAATTTTCCTGAGACCTTAAGTCAAACAAGTTTACAGAAATGCTGAGAGTCAGCAGTAAGTGTACGCCTTCTGCTGGGGCAAGAGGAGAATATGGTGGGGCTGGGATGGTCTTCCTCAGCAGAGCTAGCCACAAAACTCCTTACTCTTGCAAGTCAAAGCTCCCCATAATTTATTTTCACAAACAGGCATATAGATTAAGTGGTTGATTTCTGCTGCATCTTGTAAAGACATAAGAGCTCTTTTACTGCTAATGATTGGGAAGTACTTCAGGACTATTGGGATGGAAGACAAAAGATTAAATAGAAAGGACTTCCTCTGCTGTAGTTTTCACCTGTAAAGCAGCAGTGTTTAGCTTCATGAAATAGTTCTTATGTACTTCTAAGCACATCCAGGAAGAAGGTAGTAGTGCTTTTGCAGATGAAACCACACCCATGTGTTCTGGATGAAACCCACACCTAGTTCCTGATCAATGACCAAAAGCTGTCCGTCACCTGCATGAGCTCTGCCTTGAGATAAAGAATAACAAAGACCAGACCTGGGAAGAGAGAGCAGAGCTTCTTCAAGCCTGAACTTCATATATATAATATATATACATATTTATATATGGGAGTTTTATGTTAGTTAATCCTGTTCTGTGAAAAGCAGTGATCCACTAGAAATCTACAGATTATCAATTAGTACAAAAGTTGGCCTATTTTCAGTTGGAAAACCAATGTAGCTCATTTACAGCTATTGTCTTGGATTTACGCTTGGCCAGACATATATTTTACCAACATAGCTTGATTTTTGAAAAATAGGTTAAACAACCCCCCAAGTGCCTAAACAGAATGACTGGATTCAGAAGGAAGATTAAAAAAATGCAATTTATTGGCAAAGGTCACATGACTTGTTCTTAGCCATTAGGATAGAAAAATAACAGACTGGATGCCTGCCAGTGTGGAAAATTAGATGCCATTTTGCACACAAATCAATACCGTAAGTGGGAAATTTTAGGTCTCCCAAACTGTCTGCAAATCTAGCTGCTAATTGACTCAATTAATCTCTGATCCTGTTTCCACAAAATGATATGCTTAGAATAAAGAGAGACTGGCAGTGTTGTAGATGATTAGAGTATATTGCTTTAATGAGCCTTGCTCAGCCATGAGCAGTTAACTGACCATTAATCTTCAGAAGGAAAGGAACAGGCTCTGCACTTACAGCGAGGGGAAGAAAAAACTTTGTCAACAAAGAAGCCTTTTAAAGAACTGCTAAAAATGTGATTAGATGCACTGGTGATCATTATAACCATTATCCATCTGTGGCATGTGCTAACATTCCTTCACTAAAATCCACCCTCATTCCTTATGCAGGCTATGAATTCTTCACAGATTCACTTTCCGGAGGTATTATTGCTGCCTCACTCTTTTCTGAATACTTTGTACTCCAAACACAAGGTGTGTCAATGGAAAATACTCTGAGCAGCAGTTCAGTTGTCAAAATGTAAAAATAGGTACAGCGTAAAGAGCTATTACTGCACATACAAACTGTGAAACAAAGGTAAAGATGAGGATGAAAATACTACACATTTGCTTAGAAATTGACTATACCCTAAAAGTGGATCAAGATTGCCTTTTCTTTTTATATAGACAGACAAACCCTGCCATCTTACTGTATTTACCTATGGAGGTACAGAGGACACAGAGGAACCTACTACAGGAAGGCAAAGGACAGTTAAGGGTAATTGTAATAGGATTTCTATATATAGAAAGGATGTGAAGCCACTTTTAGCACTTACTCATTCTTTCCTGGTACAGGATGACAAACTGTCTGATGTTTCTTCAACGGTATTTTAGAACAGAATAATTTTTAGACTTTATTAGATTATTAGTTTATTAAATATCATGCATTAGGTACTAGGCCATTAAAACAAACACAGATCATAGATATTTTAAAAGTTTGAAAGCCTAAAAGAACAGAGGTAGAGATAGAGAGGTAAAACAAGACTTCTGTACAAACTATCTTTTTCTGTTACACAAACCTGGAAATTATGTTATTTATGTATTTACTCTCAAGTGTTTAAAATACATCCTTCCACCAAACTTATCCAGGTTATAGTCTGATCATTGGCTGTTCACAGTAATGAATACATAGGGGCAGATTATGATTTTAGAAAATTTAGCATGGAGAGTTTCTACTGTGCAGTAGCTAGAGACTAGGTGATTTTTATTTATTATTTTTATAGCTCCAGGAATATGCATGGAGTTTTCTTTAACAAAGGAAAAGGTCCACTGCTGATCTGAAGAAACTAAAATAGTAATGAAGTGCAGCACCCTAAAGCCATGATAAAGCACAGGAGAACAGAGTACAAGAGGACAAGAGTTTCAGTGGTGTCAGTGCACAGTAATATATAGCTTACGGACTGCTTTTTTACACAAACACATATAAAAATGCATCAGCTAATGTGCTTATGGATACTTCTCAGCATTGGATGGAACCATCAAAGGGAATACTCAAAAGACATGAAGGAATCTGTCATTGTATTTTATTATAGAGGAGGATACTTATGATTCTGGAAGAAGTGAAAAACATAGCTTATCAGTTTGGCAGCTAACTCCTTGCTGCAGGTGTGCTTAGTGCAAGCCTGGAGGAAACAAAGTCTGATTCTAACTAAGTGTTTTATTTTAACTGGATGTGTCTGTCCTTTCAATGACACTATTACAGGACTGTTAATATTATTTATTTGTTTTGTTGAATAGCAAACCATATGACATAGGGAGATCTGTTTGATTTGCGTGGGCTATTAAAATGGCATAGACTTCTCTCCATCACATGTATATCAAATGAAATGCCTCTTTGGTGTGAGTAGTAATATTCCATTTCAGTTTCTTTTTCCATATCGTCATGTTTGTAGCCAGTCATGTTTTAGTTCCAGACCTTCACAGTACTATGGGGTTGCACTAAACACTACCTACCACTCTGCACAGGTTTTCTGGCAGAAGAGGTAGTTGTAGGGATGTGATCTGTGCGTGTGCACTGAAGTTACGCATAGAGAGGTGAGAACATCAGGCAAAAACCTGAGGATAAATTCCCATTCAGGACTGCTCATTTTGACTTGTAACCATAATAGACTTAAAAAAACACCCCAAATGTTTATGGTCTGCTGTTGCTCCTGATCTCATCAGTTGTCCCACCACCGCACACACACACACGTGCTGTCCATTGCATTGCATTCACTGGCTGCCTGACATCACTTTCTCCCTCTTACCTTGCCTTGCCTTGCCTTACCTTCTTAACAAAAAGATTATCTAAGCATGTGTCATGTGGAAAATATTAACTGTATGTTTTAAATAGCCATCCAAATAGCTATCAAGCCTATGAGGAGGCTTTCTCATTATTTAAAAAGTTTGTTATTCAATTCAGAGAAGACTAAATTCTATAGGATTCATGCAGCCCTTTCCTCTGCTTTCTTGCAGACAGTCCTTGCAAAAAAAAAAAAAAAAAAAAAAAAGGAAAAAAACCATCAAACAAACAAACAAAAACCCAAAATAAACAAACAAAATGCACACCGAAAAACAAAGCCTATATTCTCTCTAGATAATTTACCACTCCCTTCCCATGGGGACTAACCACTGCAGTGTATTGTCTCATGATATAGTGTATGTCATATCTGAGGTGTATGATAGGGCATGAAAGTATGAGATACCTCCTGTTCTTGAAAGAAGCAACCAAGAGAAGGATGAGGGTGTTTTTGCTAAAGGATAAGGGTGTTTTCTCTTGGTTATTGGAAACAGAGTCAGAATCAGGCATGATGAATGGCAACTGTGAAAAACCTATCTTCAGAGGTTCTGATTAATTTGATGGGAGGATTTCTCTACCACACACCCTAATAAAGTCTGAAAATAGATGTGAGCATAATGACGTAGATTTAAAGTAAAGCACAGCATTGTATTTTGTAAAGGTAATTTTTTCATGTTTTTGCCAAATTTTGTCACTAAAAATTTGCTTTTAAATCATCAAACCAAACACATATGCCCAATAATGTCAAACAAAATCTGCAACTGAAGGTGGAAGTTTTTTTTCCTTTTGAAGATGAATTAATTGCTTTGGGAAGGCATTGGACTGATGGATCTTGAAGTGCCCTGTTTATTCATAGAACAAATGAAAAGCTTCCCTTCATTGCAGCTTTCTTCATATTTTCAAAAAGAGCAGCCCAGCAAATCTACTTACAGCTATGATAAATATTTAAGACACAAGGTCAGAAATATACTGTAATTTGTCTGGTGACAATGTTCTATTCTAGTAGCTTTATATCTTTCGTATGAGATGATTAATGACCTTGGGGCTTTAGGTATGTGCTGCAGTGACAGTCCTACGATGTAAATATATTAAAAAGCTCAGAAAATGAAGCACATGCTCCAGCCAATGGCAAGGATGATCATTTCTAAGTCCATATGCTATGGGGAAATATCCTACTGCACCAATGACAGTTCAGAAACATCAGTTACCTATTCTGCTAGCCAGAAGTTGCTAAAAGGAGCTGTTTAGTGAATGCAATGGTAAGCAAGTAGCTTTTAGCCCTGCTTCAAACACAGGGTACTGTAATCAAGCCCCCAGTTTTCCAAACAGGGGCTTCTGTCAGTATCTCAAAGAAAAATAGCATGTTTTTCTAAAAGATGCCATCTTTCTGCCCCAGCATATCTCCCTATTTTTTTCTCTTTTAAGCCTCAACTGCTCCCGGCTCATACTTGTCTCTGCCCTTCAGCAAACACAGTCAATCCCTTTACTCATCCCAGGCCGCATTAGTAGCTGTTATCTGCTGGCATTAACCACCAGTGCTGGACAGCGGGACTGAAAGGGAAAAGCTTTCTGTGACTGTGCAGAAGTCTAGAACCCAACTCCTTTGATTTGTGCCTGCCCACTCAGTGAACCCTACTGTGCAGCACTGTCAGCACAGTTTCCCCAGTTCCCTTCCACTGGAAACTTCTGCATTCAGTTGATTTTCTAACTATCCTTTGGGATATGGCCTCTAATTTTTTTGAGGTTTGCCTATCAATGTTTTATTTTCACGATATCAATAAAACATATAAAAATGAGCATGCAAAAGTTTGTTATGATAGGAATTTGTTCTCTTGTTTAAACTTAAAAAAGTTCTAAACAAATGGGAGTTCTAAACAAATCTTCTGGTAAAGAGGCATTTGTTACCAGATATAAGGTATTTTCTTTGCAGTTTTCAGGTAGCAACAGGTGTCTGTAAGAAAAAGAAAAAAAATTGTTAGCAATCAGGCTAGTACAGCATGAAAAAAACTACAAGACAGTCTTGGAAAACTTCAAACAATAAATATTTCCTAAGTAGTCTTTTTTATTATAATTGTGTTTTATTCTTATTTTCATTCTGGCCATTCTCAGTTCCAGGAAACCCTTTCAATAGTTACCCATCTTATCTGCTGAATTGTTTGATTCTAAAGTGTGTTTGAATTTATTATCCGTATTACCACTTGACACACACAAAATAAGAAATGGTGGTCTTCAGATACAATTTATGATTATGATAATTTTGCTGTGGCTTTTTAGTTTCTGGGCTAAAATCAATTTCTACCATATCTAGCAAGTCAGAACATAAGACTTTCAGTACTTTGTGGTAGCAATATATTGTTCTACATGGAACATAAAATTGGTCTTCAGAGTGGAAATTTTCCAGCAGTGAAATAAAACCAAAAATTATGGTAACTGCTTTCCATGGGTTATATTATTTATTTATGAGCCACTCTACACCTTTTATCTGTTTATTGAGGGAATTCTGAAAAATAATAGGAGTTACTGTTGCATGTACAGAAATTGCTGGGCTTAATCTAGATAGTTCAGAACTAATAGCATTGGAAATGTGGTAGCGTGTGATTAAGTTTACCGAAGAACTATTCCTTCAAAGCTGCTGTATATCCTGAGATTGCTAGTCCCACATCTCCACCACAATGCTTTAGAGTTCTATATGCAAATCTCTTCTGGTAGAGAAAAATAAGACCTCCCTGGCTAACAGTTGTTTAAAAAATGAGCCTAGAACTTAAATGTCAAGGAAAATTATTTCTCACCCATCCACTACCAGTGAAAGATTATACAATTCACATTAGCAGCACTGAAGCTGCAGCCTGAGCCACCACAGAGGGTCTTTACTGATAAGATCAAACATCAGCTATACAAGATCTATGAGAAACCTGGGAAATTCTGGAGCAAGAACTTACCCTTGGTGAAGGAGAATGAGAGTAAGGAACACTTAAACAAACTAGGCATACACAAGTCAATAGGATCTGATGGGATGAACCCACAAGTGCTGAGGGGGGCAAGTGATGTCACCACAAAGCCGCTCTCAATTATCTTTGAAAAATAGTGATGATCAGGAGAGGCTCATGAGGACTGGAAGAAAGCATATGTCACTCGTGTCTTCAAGAAGGAGGAGAAGGAGAAAATACAGACTGGTCAGCCACACTTCAGTCCCTGGGAAGGTCATGCAACAAATCATCCTGGAAGCTGTTTCCAAGTATATTAAGAACATGAAGGTGACTGAGAGATGGATTTACAAATGGGAAAATCATGCTTAACAGTCATGCTTAACTAACGTGATATCCTTCCATAATGACATGACTCTCTTGATGAATGTGAGGAGATTAGTGAATGTTAATAAGGCTTTTGACTATGTCTGTCACAGCATTCTCTCAGACAAACTGATAAAATTAGGTAGGTAAGCAGGCAGTGAAGTGGACTAAAAACTGGCTGAACTGAGAGCCTCAAAGGGTTGTAAACAGCAGCAGGAAGTCCAGCTGGAGGCCAGTCACAAATGGTGTACTCCAGGGGGCAATAATGGGAACAATACTGTTTGACATCTTCCTTGATGACTTGGGTGATGGGAAGGAGCCCAACTTCTACTGTGGATGATAAAATGTCAAATTGTTTTATAAACAGAGGGTTGTGTTGCCATTCAAAGAGACCTTGACATGCTGTAGAAATAAGCCAACAGAAATTTCTTGAAGTTCAGCAAAAGAAAAATGCAAATACCTACATGTGGGAAGGAACAACCCCAGGCACCAGTATGTGCTGGGGACCAGCTCTCTCGAAACAGCTTTGCAGAAAAGGAACTTTGAGTCCTGGTGGACACCAAGTTGAACACGAGACAGCAATGTACCTTTGCAGCAAAGAAGGCCAACGGCATCTGGACTGCATTAGGATGAGTGTTGTCAGCAGACTGAGGGAGCCTCAGGGCTCCACAGCCCTGGTGAGGCCATGCCTGGACTCATGTATCCAGTTCTGATCTCCCCAGTGAGAGAGAGGCACAGACAGACTGGAGTGAGTCTTTCAAAGGGCCACAAAGATGACTGAGGGATTAAAGCAGCTGTAAAACAAGAAGAGACTGAAAACTGGGGCTGTCCAGCCCAGAAAAATGAAGGTTCAGGGGTAATCTTATCAGTGTGTACAAATACCTGTTTGGAGGAGTGGATAACGAAGATAGAGCCAGACTCTTCTCACTAGTGGCAAGTGACTAAATCCCAGGATATTACATTTAGATTTAAGGAAAAAAAATTTACTGTGAGAATGGTCAAACACTGGAGCAGGTTGCCCAGGGTGGTTGTGGAGTCTCTAACCTTGGAGATAATCAAAACCTGACTGGATACAGCCTTGATCAACCTGCTCTAGTAGACCATGACTTGCTTTGAGAATGGGGGGGGTGATGTAAACTAGATGATATCTAGAGGTCCTTTCCAACTTTGTAATTCTCTGATTCTTTAAAATCACGATTCTGACATAGATTGGTGACTTTAGTTTTCGACTTAATTTTGGGAAGTATGTAATAGTAGAAGCCACTGCACATATCCAGTCTGAGGATACCTCACTGAATAATATGAAATTCCCTTGCAATGAAAGAAATTAACTGCACTCTTCCCATACCTATTATCCATACATATTAACCTATACTATATTAATTATATTATATACAGGATAAGAGAAGGTTAATATCCTGTGCTTATTATTTAATGTTAATTTCCTTATAGAATCATATGCAAATTACTGATTCTATGAAGCATCAGGAAATATCATGAACATCAGAATTCATATTTGTTCCACCTAAACTTCACACCCTTAACTTTGATGAACTCATTCAAAAGTTTTGCCACAATGGCATCCCACTAAATTCAGTGTAGAGGGAAGACAGGCACTCTGCCTTCTGTGCCTCAGCATGTGTAAGTGCCTCAGAATGTGATTTTCTCCACATCCTGAGTCAGCCTTGTTTTAAGGGATTTGGGTATTACTTGGCTGTGCATTGGAACACATCACCTTGTGATGGATCTGTTAAACATTTGTGCTGAGATTCACCTACCTAAAGCAGAGTGGCAGTTAAATTGGGAAAGTAGAATGTGACCATTCCAACAGGTGACCCAGATTGCAAGTAATAGTGATGCAGTACCCCCAGAATATTCTAGTGTTTTGTACAGATACAAAAGGCTCAATTCATAGTTTCCAATGGAGAGAGTCAGAAATTTACTGTTTGAAATTTGCTTAGAAAAGCTTTTCCCTCTAAATAAAAAATCTTCCCATTTGTAATGGATGTTTGAAACATTTTGGTTTCTAAACAAATACTTTTTTTAACCATTAAAACAGAAGAAAAGGCATGAAGTAAATATTTCATTTTTTTTTCTCTCAAAATTTTCCTCAGTAAAGCCTTGCCCATATATTCTAATGATCAAAATTTATAATAGATAATAAACTGTTTAAGTACCTGCAGGATTCATTCAGTATTCTGTAGCTACTCCTAATTTTGACATATCAATATTATGTGGTTAACTGTTCTAATATAAGTCAGTTTAGAGACTCTTTGTTTTTGGTTTTGGTTTTGGTTTTTTTTCCTGAAGAGAAGGTCTAATGTAAGGTCCAGTAAAAATGTTATTCTTTTCTTCTTTCTTTCGATTCTGTTAATACTTGGCCTTGCTAAATGGGTATAAATCACAGTACAATATTACATTAAAAACATTTCTGTATAACTGAATTTGGAGCTGAACTGACTGTGTTAGATGTTTTCCATTTCATCTTCCCCACAAAGAGAATTGTTGAAATGAGATCAGGTTGCTGAAGTAAATCAGGAAATACTGTGAATTGATTTTAAAAAAAAACCAAAAAACACAAAGAACCCTGGGAAGGGGTGTTCCAGGTATTTCATCATATAGAATTAACAAAGAATCACCCTGTATGCATTTCTTATACAAGAATCTACCTGAAATCCTCAGAGCCCAGGGGTTTTTACCATGGTACATAAGCATTTTCATTGTTATTTTTGAGCTTTCTTTCTTCCTGCTTTCTATTGGTGGGATTCTCGCACAAATCAGTGGGAACTGAGAACACTGACATAATCGAGATGAACGTCTTGGACAGAGCATTATGCACTAAAAAAGAAAGGAGCCCAACATGACACAATGCAGAAAATATATGCAGCAAGCTTTATTTTTCTGTAGATTATTTCCAGCCCAGTTCAAATGTCTCCTAACTGTATGCTCTTAATTACTTTAAAAAGCACTAGCAATCCAAATTAAGCCCCAGGAATATGATGTTTGATTCAGGCTTTCATAGCAACATAAATTCATTAAATCTTCCACACCAATCCGCTTTGTTACTTTTGGCACATCTGCAATTTTTTGTGTAACAAAACATTGCATAAAGGGCTTAGTAAATTGAATTTAGCACCTTGCCAGCAGTGTAGCCCACAACTCTGAATGCTCCTAAATTAAGCCTTTGTCTTTCGGATTTGTGGATATTTAACAGGGATCTCTCTCTGTATATGTGTACATACATACATATACACACATACATATATGTAGATATGTGTGCATGTATGTTGTATATGTGTATATGCACAATATATATGAATGCTGACAGGTGTTGCATTTGAAGTGTAAGTGAAGCAAAGCTTTACTTGTTTGCCACTTCAAAAACCATACAAAATGAAATGGAGAAGATACCCAACTTCAAAACCAATTTCACCTTTTGGAAATAATGTTAGAATTGTATTGGAGGGATACTTATGAGGAGAGCAAAAAGAATTCATTCTACTGCATGGAACACAAATGAGTTAGAAATGAATTTTCAGCATCTGCTGCTCTCGTGTAATCTAGGGATTTGTAAATGGCAGTTTTGAGTAGGAGTAAATCTGAGATTTGGTGACTTTTCTTCCGAGTCTCTAATGTTGAGACAATGTTCTGCTGGTTTAGATGTACATTTTGTACATTTTAGATTACTCAAAATATCTAAAAGTCTATGAGAGGTAAGTAGTCTGAGCAGATATCTTTGTCCTCCTCATCTATACAGTACACGAATATAGGAACAGCTGTGGAGATCTGGAATTACATCTTTGTAAGAAGGAGCTCAAATGGTAATTGCAGGTAGTCACAGCCAATACTCCAGTCTCTTGCTTGTGATTTAAATGTTCCCTATCGCTGCAAAATATTATCCCTTACAGTTGTAGGGAGATGTCTTTTAAAATTAAGCTCACACTGGGGGAATTATTTTACTCTGCTATGAGAGGCTACTGCATAATCTGCTATGTGAAGCAGCTCATTATATGTAAAGTTTCTGCTTCTGTGCTGCATAGCCTCCTGCCCACTGTTCTGAACTGCATGGTTTTGTTCTGAACTGCATGGTTTTATCTGTTGTCTTTCAGAAGTCCCCAACTTTATTCTTCTCATGTACCATCTCTATGGTAATGCTGAGAGCAAACAGCAGCAGTTTCCAATTGTAGTTTTACTCAGAAGGAAGCTGTTGTCTTCCTTGGCATTATTTATGCATCTTTCTTGGCAGTTAAGTGTTATGCAGTTAACAACCCCTGGACCAGGCAAAGTCATTTTACTTCTATTCATAAAGTAAACATATTATTTTTATTGTTATTTAATTGTTGCATTGTATTGTTGTTTGATTGTTGTATTCATAACCAAGCAGCATATGTTAGCATCCAAGAACCATTTTTAAAGTAGGATAATCAAACCTAACTTCCACATCTGTGGAGATATAGAAAGATGAAAGTTCTTGCTCAAAGGGCTTGAGATGCAACCTTCCCTAGACCTTGAAGCAGCATGGGGATATTTCATGGACTGTAATACAGCCCAGATAATTTGGGATTTGGTGACTGCTCCAGAGAGAAACTAGCAGAGAAAATCCGCTTAAGTGGCCATTAATATTTAATAAACTTTATTCAAGTGACATCTGTCAACCAGATGAGCTTCATAGGCATCTGTTATTCCCTCAGTTGGCATTCAGTTTGGTTCATCTATCTTAGATATGGATCAGATACCAATACTCTTGGTTCATTCTTCATCACTATAAATAATCATGCATGCAAGGAATTGCTTAAGCTTTCAGCAGTAACATATGGGACCCTGTAAAGATTTGACCTATTGTCTATCAGCATATCAGCTGTTCTCATATGTTACAACTCATCATTCTGAAGATCAGCTGTAAAAGGCATTAATAGGGCATTTGTATTGAAAGGACTCAGAAGTTCCTTTCCTAATTGCATTAAAGTCATTAAGGTTTGTGCTTTTGTAGATGTTGTAGTTAAGATAGATAACCACACACAGATACATGCACATACAGGTTATGTCGTCTTATAAATTTCTGAAGTGGAAGTTTATAAATTGGTGAACAGGAATTGTAATGAACTAACAAAATGTAATGAAAGGGTAGTCCAGTGAGAATAACTAATAATGTCAGTTTTCCACCTTGGCAGGTTAGTGGAGAACAAAGGAAAAGGATGATTTTTTTTTCCATTTCATGGTTTTAATAGACTTTTCTTCAAATGGGATACTTACAGCTTCTTTCTATCATGGAAGATGTATAAAATAAATACATTATTCATATATTCATGGTTTTGGCAGAATTTCTGTGAACAAGTATCTTTCAGGAGGGAAGAGAAGGAAAAGCCAATGATTTGTTGAAAATACTATATGATATTTGTTAGATATGGGAGAAGGTGAACAGAATTATCATATAGCTCAGAATCCAACTGAGCTATATGAACTCTGCATCCCTAGACCAGTTTACCCGTTTCAAGCCTTGCCCTTATCTGTAAGGACTGTATTTATTTCACTGTGAGGAAATGAAAATTATTCTTAAGGTGACAACCCAATTTTTTTTTAATCTTAAGGCACCTTTTGCTTTTGTATTGTTGCAAAAAGGACTTACATATATAGATTGTATGCAAAACTAAATGATCATTGAAAATAACAAATTGTATTTTTATCCATGTAAAGGGTACTTAGGGCTACATAGTGCCCAGAATTCAAAAAGGTCCCCATTCCCCCTAAAGACACCCATACAGGAACCATATAAAATAAATAATATGTGGTACTAAGCTTGGACCAGTAAAGATGTTACCATCTTTCTATCTTTCCATTTTATTTATTGTGTTCATTTAGTATCAAGTTTCATCTAGATCCAGTCAAGAGCCTGCCAAATGTCTGTAAAGAGCCCACCTCAAAGTAAACTGTGTTCTTCCAGCAATGCAATGTAAACAGTGGTAAATGATTAATTATAAAGAAAACAAGCTATCCAATGCCACACAATCATGTCATGAAAACTGGTACTTCAGAGAGGTAGCTCATTTGTGGTTAATGCTGACTATTTGGTCCAGTGTGGGATCATTTCCAGAACCATTTTAAAACCAATAATAAGAATATCAGTGCGGGTCTTTAGGCTATGGCCAGCAAACCCTAGTGCCAGTGTGGCTATACATGAACAACAATAACCTCATCTTTCATTCCTATGTAAGAAAGAGAACCAGCAAGATGCTGTGATTTAAGTGGGAACTGATCTCTGAAAGTTTATCAAATGCCAAACATAATGAATTGATCCTCATAAGACTGATGAGGAGTTGGCAGCTACTATACGGTAGTTTTTATGTAGAAGTTTTACACAATAGGAAATTTATAGCTAGGAAAAGTGAGGCCATAGACACGATATTGCACAGCCTTCCCCAGGAGCCCTTTGCATTTGAATCTCTTGAAAATGAAACAGCTTGTATCTACAAAGCCCACCTGGCTTTCAATTTCAGGACTTAACTGCAAGTTTTGATAACTCGCAGGTCATCAAAGCTTAAGGCAGTAATAATGCAGAACAACAATTTCCATTCATAACTTTATTCTAGTGAAACTTCTGACAAGCTTAATAACAGAAGATGTTGGCATTTAAAATAAGGTATCTATGCCTTTATATTTGATACTTCTTTTCTTTTGCTGTGATGTCTAAATACTATTTGAATAATGAATAAAAGATAAATGTTTATCCAGATATCTCACTGAAAAAAAAAATAAATGAATCACTAAATTTGAAATTCTACTGCTGCTACCGTAATTCTACCAAGTAGATTTTTAAAGATTTGGTTTGGGGGATTAAGATTTCAGTTTAAAGCAATGGGGTTCTTACAGCTAGGATTACTATGGTGATCAGATTTTGAAGCATATCTTGATGTATAAATTACTGATCAGAAATGTTATGCTGGTAATATTACAGCAACACAAATATATTCTTGTTTTAGCTATTTGAGCAACTCCAGCATTGTCAGCCAGCAAAAGGCATATTAATTTATCTGACATTATTAGAGCAGTATTCCTTGTGCCTTAAAAGGTCTTATCAACCTCTATCTTCTATGCTTCAGAGCAATTAAATTTTTTGAAATTTACCACCTCCTGCAAGAAAACCCCCCAACACTGAATGATTACTGTATAGAGTCTAGAAAGAGAAAATTTAAGAAACAACTAAAGGCTCACTCTTCTAAGCTGCTTCTAAATATATCAAGTTGAGGTAGGATTTTAATCCCTGACACCTGCTTTGCATGGGCATTTGGCTCATGAAGTTAGTGAGGATATTCCAACTGAGTTCTGTGGATCTGGATAAGGATTTGTGCACTGCAGAAAATATGTTAGACCAGGTATAGTGAATTCATTCACAGCAGGCACAGCATGCTGCAGTTTAATCCGTTGCCATCAATGGGCCAAGGTTGCTTAAGTGCTAATATGCTAATTCCAACTTCTGGTACCAAGAGGTTAATATGATGCATCTGCTTTAGTAATTCTTCCTTAGACTGACTTGCACATTAATGGAAAATTGGTGAAATTCTTTAGGAATTGTAACACCCTCTGGAAAAAAAATACAATTCATTCCTAAAGTTAATCTGATAAACAAATAATTTAAATTGTTTGTCAAATTCAAAAGCACTTGGCAACTCCAAAGTAAATAGTGCTTTTCTTACCAGATACAAAGCTAGAAACTAAATGAATTTTAATAAAAGAACAATGCTTTGTAATGGAGAGGGGAATGCAATGTTTTCTTTTTGACAGGGTATTTCAGAGAAAACACGTTTTCCTTTGATGTAAAGATAAAAAAACATAAGCCCTTTCATCCCAGCTTCCAGATCTGGTGTGCAACTAGTGACCCTACTAACATTGCTGATGTTTAACACTTTCAATGCAACTTTATTTTCATGTTTTGATGTTAGCAGTGGTGTTCATCATATTGAAAGACTAACTGTAAGTGGAAAGATCAGACAATGAAAGTACATCTGTTCCTCATTTTCTTTGCTGGCACCATTTTGCTGTTTGGCTCTCTGATTTCCACTGAGAGAGATTTGGAAACTGTATTCCTCCTTTATGATTTCACGTGCCTTTAGGGGAATCTCCTACCCAGATCACGCTGCTCTGAAACAAGCTTCCTGCAGATAAAAATCCACAGAAATTGCTGTTTATCTTGTTGAGTTACATATAGTAGGCTTCCCCCAACAGATGCATTAAATATGTGCAGTAACATCACACAGTTGCTATATGAGCGCTGTCTTTCATAAATCAGATTGTAGCTACAAAATGTACATTTAAAAGCATATTAGTGATAGGGATGAAAATGTCTGGTTTCGCTCGGTCTGAGCGCATAGACAGGTCACTCAAAAGTCCCTCCCATTTTGGAAGTGTCAGTAGGGGCACCTGTGCAGAGGTGCAGATCATGAGCAAATCTATTCTAAACATCCTTGTTCCTGCTTTTAGACTTCAGTGTTCTGTCCATGTTATTCTTCTGCAGTGTATTATCAAGAACATTGATTTCATCTCAGCCAAAGGTGATTATGTGCCTCCAGAAAGAACCTTGAAGTGAACCAGGATGTGAAAATGAAGCAGGGAGCTAATTGTTTGAGCATAAATGTATCCATAAATGGTGATGGAGGATGGTATGTTTCCCTTAATCACTGTGAGTTAATACAGTCCCATATTTCTAAATAATTCCAGTCTCATGTCAAACTAGATTCTCATTTTCTGTCTTAATGGAAATATTTCAAAAGGATATTATGGATTCTGCAATATAAACAGGAGCTCAAAGGTGAGGAGTGTTTTCTTAGATGCTGAAAATTCAGTTCAGGAGTCAAGATCCCAAATTTTGCAAAGCACCTCAAATATTCTTTTGCTTTGACTCCTTAATCTCCACATCACATGCATTTCTCCATCTTGTACAACAGCAAAATCAGTATTGCCACTTATTTCCTTTCAGGCTAACATTAGCTTTTCTGTCATAATGTCAAACATATTGCACTGAAGGCAACAAATCACCCCTGTCCCAATTCTTGGCCTTCAAAGGAGCATGGGACAATTATAGGAGCATGCACTTCCATGACTAAGATAAATCATTCTGAAAGAAAAACAAACCTCAGCCATGGTGCCATTGCTGTGTTTCTATTAATAGCAGTGAAATACATCACTGTCAGTTAGCTTCTCGGTATAGTAAAACAGGTATTTTCCCATAAAAATGTGTTTCTCATTAGACTGCTTGCAGAAAAATAATTGGGCACAAGGGACCCAGAATAAAGCAGAAGCAGTTATAATCTGCAAGATCAATAATATATAATCCTTTTGAAAGAATATAGCTGCATGTTTACATCTCAGAGAAACCATATATAACAGTATGTAGAATATCACATATATTCCTTATACATGGTGGTTACAGTTTATTTCAGGTGTAGCTGATTGGTGCCTGAATTTTACTGTCCTCTTCCAGTATTGCCATGAGTCTCTGTAAACTACTAAAAGCCACATGGTTTTGTCATAAATATTCCACAGTAAAAGACTTTTCAAAACTATTCACTTAGTTTTGATTAGCACTTATGACTGAATAATGACACAAATCTTTTTCTTCATTACTTTCTCATGCAGTGCTATCCCTTATCATAAATATCTTGCAAAATAAAGAATCACATTGCCCTTAAATCAAATTTTTGGTTTTCTGATGACGGTTGGTTTTTTTAATGTGGCTTTCCAAAGTAGAAGTATATGTAATCAGTGTGTAGATAGAAGCAGTTGTAAATACCCCAAAGCCTCCATTCCAAGTCTTTATTGTAAATTGCCAGATGCTAGAAGTTAAAAGAAAAAAAAATGTATTATGAAATTGTCAGCTAGGAAAGATACTTCCTGGAGTATAATGTATTTGTTCCATGTTCAAAGGTTCTTTGAAGATGAGTTTTATTGTCCATAACCTTGCTGCAGATAGCTGCATTCATAGCTGACATATTTATTTTCAGATTTATTTCTTGTCTTAAGCCTGATGGAGCTGTAGAAACTTTGCTGTATAGCTGCAGTCATGGAAACCTCTTGCGTTTCTGTGGCCTGGCCATCAGTTTGACAATCAGAAAGATTCGACAGACAGTTTGGTCCTTTTGCAACTACTCAGCGCTTACTTCACCTTCTACAATCAACTCCTCATTGTTCATACATTTGGGGAAAAGCTGTGTCTAATAATAAGTCATTACAGGGTAAGGCCTGATATTTCTGCTATGTGGTGTTCTGCTTGGCTCCTGGGAAGGGCCGCCCTCTGAGGAGGCAGAACCAGTGACAAAGGACTGATGACTCAGAGACTGGCCATCTATGCCTCTCATTACAGTGCATTTGGAGCATAAATGTGGGCAAAAAACCAGCTCACCTGGTGAGCATAACAGTAGGAGAAACAGCCACAGTGCATGGAAGCATGAACATGCAGGGGAAGTCTGTAACAGATATTTGTCCTTGAGACAGAATGCTCCCTCCAGCTGGAGAAGCTCTGTTTCCAACATTGACTTGGGTCTCAATGGGGAAAAAAAGCGCCCCAATATACTGCTTTGATTCATGTGGGAACAACTGTCATCTAAAGTAGGCAACATTTTTCTTCTCTAAGATAATATGTTTATGTAATTTAATTAGTATGAGGCACAACCACAAATCCTAACAGTTTCTATAGGGATTTCTACCAAGGGAGCATCTGACCAGGATGGAGCAACCCACAGACAAAAAAGTTTTGATGCAGTTCAGGGCTCAGTGTAAATCCAGTCTAGCAATTTTTCTGATGACCTAATCCAGGATCTCAAATGTAAAGATACCCAGGAAAACAGAGCAAGAAAACTAGGTCCTAGGATTTTAAATATATGGATTATTGCCATAGGACAACAAGAATAAAGTCAGGAAACAATTGATAGAAAGCTATCATGTTCTTAGTCAATTACTAAAATTCAAGAAGTTATAAGTTCTGAAATTATATATCTTCATTTTATATATATTTAAAATAATAGAATTTGAATATAATGTTAAAACTGCTGATCTTTTCTGTAAGGTTTTAGAATAACTATATATTCTATATGTTTCTCAAATGAGGAAAATACAGGTGTCTGAATAGAATTGCATCACACTGATATTTTCAGTTAGGTATGAAATTTTCAAATAATACACATTACTAGTTTTCATACCTGTAGATGCAGAAATAATATCATCTTAAACATTACTTCATTCGACATTCATGAAGCAGAGAAGATAATTCATCTATCACAACTTGGAATTTCCTGAGGCATTATGTAGAAATCAAATACTCCATACTGTTCTGTAAGCTGCTTCTGAGAGCCTTCCCATGGGATAAAGGAATCTGTACTAAATGCATTGCATTTTTTAGATTAATATCCATAGAATCTCACCAATTCCCCTTTTGTCCTCTTAAAACCCTATGGGATGTTTCCATAAAGATGATTTTCAAAATTGCTTAGCAGCCAGTGCTCTCACCAAAGCTTCTGGGGCTTAGGTTGGTCAGAAATCAACAGGTTATGCTGGGAGCATTAAGTTGGCATTTTTACACTCACATATATTCATTTCATGGGAAACAAATGGGTTTTTTACTAAATATGTGTTGTGACAACACTAATAGTGTGTCCTTCCCAACAACTGCATGATAAAACAGAGACATCTACTGGTTAAAATACAAAATAGGAAAAATATCAAAACTTTTGTGGAACTCTAGACTAATGCTTATCAGACTGTCTTCCTTTGCTCCCCAATAGAGCTTACCAAATACTAAATCCACTTGTGCAGTCTGAAAAGGCAACAGCAAACTTCCCTTTGGTTTCTTGAGAACTAAACCAGGGCCTGTGATGCAGATAGACCATAAGTGTTTGAAGCCTAATAGATGTTTATTTGTGATTGGACAAAACCAGTCTTTTCCGCAGAGCAGGGAATATTCAGCCCTTCTTCTGTCCAACCCACAGTTTATGATAAAACAGACATTCCTTGAACACCCTGTTCAGCACCTGCCCTAGTTATTTGTGCTAAAAGCAGAGTCTGAATTACAGCCCTAAACTGGAAGGTTCACGTAACTTACAGGCATTTTCTCATCTAATATTGTGTTAGTCTGAAGTCACAGCAGCATGAGCAGTCCCTTTTAATAGTATTTTAATAACATATAATATATTTTGTGCATCAGATCTGTACTCAGTTACAATTTGGCATTCATAAATACGATGTGAGGACATTTATGTATTTGTTTGAAGAGCACTGATACTCTGTGGATATGTTACAGCATACATCACACCTTAATAAGGGCTTGAAACTGGAGTACTACAGATGAAGTTTCAAAAGTAATTCTGGAGTGGCATCTAACATAAGGAAAATTTTCTAACAAAAATTCTGGACCTGGACTCTGCTGCTCAGGATCCAACCTGGCCAAAGAACTGTTGTCAATCTAATGCCTACCTTTGTGAATTTTGGCTGTGTAGCCACAGCAGGAGGTAAAACTCCTAGCAGCACAGCTTTAAAAGTCACTGAAGAAAACATTCTTACCACATGAAAGGCAAACTTGAAGAGGAGGGTAAAGAAGTCTACTTGAAATGTGTAGCTTTGTTCCCAGATCTATCTTGTGAGTCTTGCCATAGTAGCTCTACTAGCAGCGTGTTCCCGTGGGTTAAAAAAAATCCAGAATAGGAGCACTCCCGTAAAATGCAAGATGAATATTTATTGCACCTTCAAAGGCTGTCCAAATCTGTGTCTGGTTTGGACCTTTCTTAAAGTGCTTCCCACCAAGCTCTCTAACACACTGAGTGCCATTTTAGCTGTCAGCGTCAAAAAACATTCTTCCTCCACAACATCCTTTCTAACAGAAACAAGATTAAGGCAGAAATGTTAAAAAAGATCCATCACTCAAATGAGTTTTGTTTGGCTAACTCTCACCCAGCTACTTTAATCAGTTCTCCATCTGCTTTTGGATCATGGTAGGGGAAATCAGAGGTTGAGTTCCATGCAGACTGCTTTCTGCTTTAGTATTATTCATTTGAGTTCTCTATCTGATTTCTGATGATGTTCATACTTAAGCTGCTTAAATATTTTATGGAAGATTCACAATTCCTGTGCTGCAACAACTACATTGGCTTTGCTGTCCCTGATGGTTTATTTCAAAGTACTCTAAATCGGACTCCACTCCACCTCAGTCTACAGTGTAGACATAGCCTATGAACCCTGCCTTTTACTTTATATTTACGAAATGCTTTGGCTTTACTAGCTATTTAGTTTCCCTTCCTCTGGTTTCTCAAGTTGTCAGCTTTTCTTCTTCGTAACACATCTTCATGCTACTGAAACTGGTGGGAAATTTTTATAACACATCTACATGTAACCAAATCAGTTTTCTTTCTTCATTGATTGAGTTATGGTGAATGAAATTGCTGCAGATTGTCTTTTATCCTCTAGAATTAACCTTCTCTATTATTGTATTTAACTTTTAGGGTTTTATTTAAGAAAACGGTTTCTAAAATTTAGAAGTTAATCAAGAGTGATATGCAATGAACCATGGATAGAAAAAAATACTTTAAAAAAGCAGTAAGAGATTGAACAATTCAGGTCCTTCTGTCATAAGGAAGCTATGAATGGATTATCAAGGGATCATCATACTATTTCATGACTGGGCTCTCAGTAAGTTTTGGTAGGATTGCTGTGTAGTTAGAATAATGAAACACACTGCAAAATACATAAAGCATATTAAATATTGTCCTCAAAAACATAATGAAAAGATAAAGTATGAATTATGGGGAATATAAAATTGTTTAATGATTTATAACAAGATAAGCATAAAATAAAAATATATATCAGTACTTGACTCTAAAGTCAATGTTCGATTTTAGATATATTTATAATAAATTAGCATTAATTCAAGGACTTGAAAGCCTCCAGGAGGAACAGTGCTTTACTTTGTGAAAGGAAGATGCATAGATGGCAATTTGTCCCAATGGGATAAGAATAAGACCCTCCAGGAAGTGGAAAGGAAAAAAAAAAATAAGAAAAAAAGTAACACCAAAAAAAACACACACACAAAAAAACCCCTAAAGGCTGATAAACAGCTCTATCTATTTTCTTCAGTTTGATCTTTTATTTTTTCTCTCTATTTATCATGGTTATGAAAACAGTCTTGGAAGAATGCAATGAGTGTACTTATTAAATCTGATAGAATTTTATAGCATCCTAAAATACATGATATGATATGAAAGTTTTGTCTATTTCTCTTGGAGCTATAGTTAATATTTTTAGTGTTATAAATGCAAGTCTATGAGAAAAACTATCAAATTTCATGTACTTCCAGTGGAAGTCTGAATTAGCTATGAGGTAAAAGGGAGAAAGAAAGGAAAGTCACCTTACGTTTAGTAAAAAAGACAGTTAAAATATGCAGACCTTTAACTACACCCTACTGTACTGCAAAAGAGGCACAACAGACTGGGCTCATTTTCTTAACAATTTCTCTGACTCTATAAGTGTGGGAAATACTGGCATAACCTTTATATAAAACTTTAGATTGATGTAGATGTTTTATATAGTACTGTAGCTCTGAAATTTATATAGAAATTGAAATGAAGCCAAGATAGAAAAACTATTTTAGAAGTATGACTAAAGATTGTCTGAATTTTGTGCCTGTCTTAATTTCAAATAAGTCTGAGTAGCAAATCTCTGATAGATAACAACTGCCTTCAGGTGAGAGGCCATCCTTACTCACTGTATGATATGACTAAAAAACAGTCTTAGTGAATGGTAAAAAAAGATGATGGAATGAGAATAGTTTTTTTAAAAAAAATTAATATAGTTGTCAGCAAATTAGACTCAAGTGTACAGTCCTGGTTAATAACCTGAGGTCTCAGCCATAAGCGAATACCATTAAAACTAAATGGCAAATACAAACAGTGAGAACCAATACATTTAATTTCCAGTTTCTCCTTTTTGAAATTAGTTACATCCAGCTTTCTGCTTTAAGTTGAATTTTAATATCAAAATTAGTAGTGTCAAAATAAATCTGTATGTCAGGTGTGTTGATTTCCCCCATTATATCCAGTCAGCAGCCTATGCTAAAATTTCTTAGAGCTAAACAATTGGGGTTTGATTTTTCATTACTCCTGCTTGTTTAGCTGCACCGTGTTTTGGTGAGTGTTTGTAATTACTAAGTGGCAAGCAGTAAAAAGAAATATCTCACCTCTGGTGAGATTCCAACCTCTTTCAATGGTATTTTTTCTGGGAAACGACTATTATGCCAGATTTATCTTTATTTTTCCAGAGTTATCTTTACAGATCGTATACTTTCCATACTTTCATGTATTTAAGGTGACAGAATAAAAGGCGTTTACAGTGAATGTCGACAGCGCTCTGCCGCATCCGCTTTGCCTTGGGCCCGCGTTCAGCACCGCGCCGGCGGACAGCTCCCGCCCCGCCCGCTCCCATCGCCCCGCTCCCAGCCCCGCTCCCAGCCCCGTCCGGCCGTCAGATGAGTTGCTGGCTGCTGGAGCCGACCTCCCCGTTTTGGCTTAGGGGCTGGCGTCCGGCCGTCAGACGAGTCGCTGCTGGAGACGACCTCCCCGTTTTGGCTTAGGGGCTGGGCTGTTTTGTTGTGGGAGGGGTTTTTTGAAAACGGAATTCCTGCAACGAAGCCAATGTTTTTGTGCTTGCAAGTAGCGCAGAACAGATCTTGCGTGCGGTCTGCTGTGCAAAGGAAACTGCAAGCTCCTTGTCACGACTTCAGTGTAAATTTTGAAGATTCTAGTACATTCATCTGAGTAATAATACACAGCTTTTACCGCCCCAAAATTATACAGCTAGTACAAAACACAACCTAAATGTAAGAAACGTGCCAAAAGTTTAGAAAACTTTTGAATGAGGGCGGGCAAGGACTTTATTAAAGACATCTCATTCATTTTTGATAAATATAGCTGACTTTCTTACATACATGGGCAAATTGTTCCATTTAAAAATAATCTTTACATGGTCAAAAAGCTATATGTAAATAAAGCCTTTAACACTACTCTTGACGTTAATTATTTGTGTTCATCTGTAAGGGAGATTTAAATCTGTCTCATTGTTATAGAGCAAAGAAAGCATTAGTTGATATAGTTTTTATTTTCACTGTAAGATACATTACATTAAATTACTTAATTGATTAAACTAGTCACACTCTAATTTCAAGCAGGTACCTGCTCCACTTCTGCCAATAATATGACAGACATTCAAGGGCTTATTCAATTCCTAGTGAAAAAAATAAAGCAATTCCCATTCACTTACATTTACTCTGGACCTGCTGTTTCTTCTACATTAAGTCCTAGGGGAGAGTTTGTTATTTATCATTAAGTAATTGATTTCATGTCTCCAGCTGAGATAGCCTTGTTCAACAACAATAAAAAAATATTATGGCTGACTTGATATGGGGTTTAATCTGTTAAAAAAGAAACAAAGTAATACCCATTAGCTTTGTGCTAATTTGGCATTCAGGGTTGTCTCCACTGATGCTGAATTGAATACATATGCCTCTTCCCAAACTATGAAGACTGTCTTCATCTGCGACTACTTAAGGTCTCCCATCTTCACCAATCTAATAGATGCCCCCAGTATTTTCCTTAACTTTTGCCCATAACTAATTACAGCAGCTTTCTTCAGGGCTATGCTAAAAATCAAGCTAATAGTCACACTTGCAATCCATTGCCTATTATTTGCTCATAGTGCAATTCCTCTGGTCTCCAAGACCACTTTTTGGTCACAGTATTTATTAAATACATCCTGCAAATTTTTGCAGTGTTGTACTTAGTTTTCTGCTGTGTAGCTAATGTGCCACTAGTGTTCTGAGAGACTTTAATGGTTCCTGTGTTCAGATTCACAGACTCAGTCGATTCCCAGAGTTCTCATTTTCCATATTACCCACTAAGGACTACCTTATACCAAACCACCTCCATTATTCAGCTATAATCCAATTCTCAAACCCACATTTTATTAAATTCTTATGCTGAAATTCTAGGTGGTACAAACCCCAAGGTTATCCTTCCCTAAAGGAATAATCAAGTCATTAAGTAAACGCAGTTGGCCTGCCACAGAATGCAGGAGGGATTTTATTCCATTACTGTTATCCTAATAGCATAAATACAAAACCCAGTAATTTACCTGTAACAGAATGCAGGAGAGATGCATTTTATTACTGTTGATTTAAACCAGAAGCATACTTGCTGATCTCAAAGAACAAAGGATCTTTTCCTAGGCAGATCTGTCCCCTCTGAGATTCTAGGTCTTTTAAGGCAAATATTAGTCTACGGAATGGGAAGGCACAAAGTGGAAGGTAGGAGTGTTTATGGAACTAGCCATGAAATCTTCAATAAAAACCTCCTAAATGAGCTTGTAAACTAAGCTTTTAAAGTGACAGTCATGATAATGCAAAGAGACAAAAAGAAAAGACTGTATTGTTTAGGTGCCAGATAAATACAACACTAAGAGCTTAACCTTCATATATGGAGGTTAATGTCAGGCTTAATGAATACCCCTGAAAGAACAATGAAGAACATTCAAATTGAGTCCTTAAAGATATTAATAATAATGATCTGTGGAAAACGTGGAAAAAGTGGAAAACGAAAGGTCAGAATTCTAAATAACGTCATCAAGGAGGGAAATCAAGAGTAGCAGAGAGAAGCTGTTCAGTGATTAGACATGGTGTCAGAGCCATTATCAGATATGTTCTGAAAGGGCAACTATGATAGAGCTGTAAGATGAAATAAATTTATGTTATTCTGTTATTCCCCTCTCTTATTTTTCAAAAATTAAACACTCTATTATATATGGAGCTATTAGACCTGTGCCAGCAGTCTGCAATTAAAGGTTATTCTAAGAGAGGTAAGAAGAGATGAAAGTTGCACTCTGAAAGGGCAGATGTGCACAGGCAGTAGGAGTTTTCCACTTATAATGAGTATTTGCAGGCTCTGTAAGATAACTACACAGGATGTCTGTTTTGAAACTTTGTGACAGAATGGTATAAACTTCTTTCTTACTGTATCATGAAATTCTGTCTTCACTCTTGCAAGTACTGACTCAGCTCTAATAATGACGAAGTGGAGGCAGAGGTCAGAGTATCTGATTCAACTGGAGACCAGTGTCTTATTTATTTCCAAGTAACAGTTTCAGGATAATTTTAAATTGTTACCTAGGTCTAATTTTAGTAACTGGAAATGAACTTTTCCATGGCTTAAGACAAGGAGCATTGGCAAACACATACATCTGTTCTTAGATAATTTTTGGTGTTGCAGGACTATTAAGATTTGCTAGAATTGTTATGCTTAAGGCTTGCCATAACTCCATTGTGTTCCAGTTTGGAGCAAATCCAAGTAGGGTTTGTCCCTGTTTGTCTTCTTTTTCATGTCTTCTGGCCAAGTACCTTATGTTAAAAATTAGTATGAGCCAGCAAGGGCAATACTCTGTTATCAGTGGCAAAATGTCTTTTTGTTGAACTTTTTCAATGTGGTCTGTTGAAACCTTAGATTCAAAGTAAGATTTCTAAATCTGTCAGACTGTTCATGATGTGATCTGTGACACATCAGCAGATGTTTTGAGTGCAGAAGTGCAGGTGTGAGCTGAGTACAGTCCTCTCTGCAAAGCTCTGTAGAATTGTGGGTCAGAAGCAAGGGATGATGGTTGTAACTGGGAAGTCCCAGCGACAGAATGATGGGAGACCATGAAGAGACAAGGGACAGAGATGCTGTGTCCTGACCTTGTTCTGTAGTGTCTAGTAAGGAACAGCAGTGTCAGCTGCTGAAGGCAGAGCCATGGTACTGTACTGATGAGTGCTATTATTAGTTGGTAAAATATCTTTGCACTTATGCAGTTTATACAAATGTAAAAATGTGCCTCTCCTTTGCATCACTGAAGGAAATTAAAATGGCCCCTTCTCCTAAATATCTACAGACTGATATCCTGACTAATCTTGAAATTCCTCATTTGATAATACTTATAGTTGGAAGGCAGCTCAATTTGTAGTGTTGTCTTTCCTGCTCCAATGAGCATCTCATTTGATTAGTCCCAGATGTCAAGAACAGAACGCACACAAATGTAGGCAGATGTACAAGACAGAGCTCCTACTGAGCAAAACTTTCTGTTCCATTCAGTTGCAAACTCAATATCACAAGCTGAAGGCACCTGACAGGAAAGGATGCTGCTGATGTAAACTGTTTTCTGTTAACTTCTCATCAAGCCTACCAATATGTCTTCCACTTTCATGGGCTTACTCTCTCAGAGAAATGAAAACCTCCATGATCTGACCCTCTGCTCTTGCCAGTGTGAGTCAGCGGATTGTCTAGGTGATGCTGGGAGCTCTGTGCTACAAGCTAAGAACACTTTCATGCAAGATACAGCACAGCCTGCAGGCTACAGCACTTGGTAGCTCTCAGGTTGATCTGAAGAACCTAGACCAGCTCCAGCTGTCTATCTACCCAAATCTAGATCAAGACAACTCTTTCCCAAGAGCAGATGCTTCTGAAAATATATAGCTAATTGCCCAAGAAAGCTGATAGAGTGCTCCAGAAATCTTTAAAAGGCTGAACAATTACAGGTTTTTTCTGAGATTTTATAAAGGGAGAGCTAAAGATACTGCCAGAGCACTTTATTTGAAGATAATATCATACATTTAAATGCAGAAAGATAATAATATGTAACAGCCTGATGAATTTCAGTGCCTATGGAAGCTAAAATGGGACTATACTGCTGTCTGTTATTTAAGTGGTCTAGATCCTACACTAGATCTGACCCTGGAACAAAAAGACTAAAGAAACACCATTGCTAATACAATCTTACCTGATTCCAGATTGAAACCTATATTAATCAATTTTACTGTACTGGCTCTTAGGTAGGGCTCAACTAGACTTCCTCTGAGCAGCTATATTTCAGTGTGAACCTAATACATACTTTTTCTCTGCTGTGTATAATAATAACAGTGTCATATCAATTATGTCAGAAGCTTTTTCATATATCAATTGTTGCAGAACAGCAAGGAGCAATTTGAAGGCTGTTCCATTACACCTTTGTTTTCTGCCTCATTTGTATGCCCATTTTATGTGGAATTCCTCACACTGCTGGCAGTAATGAGCAGTGAAATGGGTACACAGGAAAAAAGCCACTTTTTAGTGGCAATTTAATACTGAGAAACCACTACATTTTTGGGAGATTGATACCAGTCCCTGCCCCCTAGAAATCAGAAACAACAGCGTCTGGAGGACCCTGTTAAGACTGCATCATTAATTTAAGGAATATTTTACTATTCATTGCATCAGCAGCAGGTTCAAATGCCTCATATCCAGCCCATAAGAAAGGAATTTAAATCTTAAATATTAATCCATGTTTTTAGAAACATTTTGCCATTTATAAGGAAATATTTTTGAAGTTTAATAAGAGCTGGATTTTTATGTGCTTTTGTAGTACCATAGCTAAATAACATAAGCTGCCAAAATCTGTCATTTAACAGAGTATTGTTTGTATTCTGAAATGCAGGTTAAAAATAGTATGTCAAGAACTGGTCATAGTTTAATTACCTGGAGTACACAAATTTTCCAGTTATTTCAGTCTAGAATACAGTTCCAGAAATATGCCTAGAAAACAGTAAATTTTCCTGGGAAAGATTCAGTCAGCAGTGGTTTTTTACTCTTCAGCATAGCCAGCCATGCAGATTGCTACAGGTTTTTCTTATAAACTCTGTGCTTCTGTTAATGTAAGATACATCTGTTCTATGATAATTTACCAGCATAGTACTATCTGCAAAGTCTTCTTTGTAGATAGTAGACTCAGAATAGGGAGTTCCTTTTTTTCTTCTTTTTCTCATAGTTTTTCTTACTCTTCCTGATATTCCCTTGGCATTTTTATGCCTAATGTGTTGTGAAATCTAATCAATTGCAATAATTAAAACATATTCTATGTGGAATGATACATAACTTTAATTACATAACAGTGTCTCAGACAAACAAAAGTTTTAGATTCTTACATTAGAAGAAACCAAACTACTGTACTTTGCTGTAATTTTTTTCACCAAGAACAGACTCTGCTTATAGATGAAACAGATAAAACACTAAAAATTCCAGGCTTGATAGACTGGAATATACTGCTATTTTTTTATTAAAATAGCTGGCAGACTTCAGGCTTGTGTGTTACGAGCATGTGAATGAATGGCTGGAACAAACAAATAGATGGTTGTTTTCAATAAAACACCCTGGGTGGCAACTCTGAACAGGAAAGTTTTGTGTTCAAGACCTATAAAATGCATGTAGTTTTAGCGATGTCACTGACTCACCTCTTTTCTAGGATCTTTTGTGTGCTGGTGAACGTTTAGGCATGAAGTAAATTCCTCATGACAGAGTGAAATGCCAGTGTTTCCTAATTAAAATCAGTTTGATGACAATTGGACAGATACGTTCTTACAGTTTTCTTTTTTTAATGAACAATGCATGTCAAGTAATTGGGTCCTGGTATTACACAGCTTTTTCCAATGCTGTTATTTACATTCTGATGCCAGCCCCAATGGAGCTCCATCAGCTTGACAGAAACTGCAAGCTCAACAATTCAGACCTCTGTCTTGTTCATTTGTTCTTTGAATTCTGAAAATATAATTATGTTATTGAGTATTTTAGAGAATTCAAGCCTGCATTAGCTATTTCACAGTGATTTCAGTGACATGGATAACCTAATATACCTGATTTAAGCTTGTAGTTTTATTCCAGTGAAATCTGATACAGGCACCTTTCACAGTTTGAAAGGCAATTATTGCTCTCTTATAGTGTTGCCCTTTGTCTGTTTCTGTCCTAGCTACAGGACATCACAAATTTCGTTAATTAGCCCTGCCCAGGTATGCAGTGTTATTGCCCTCATTCTTTACTAAGATTGTCTTCTTTTGCTGATATGGATAGCAGAAATTTTAAAGGGATGTATAGCCGTCCTAAATAGGATAGATTAACCTAAGGATGTTTCTTGAATGAACTATATGAAGAATGAAGACAGGTGGTCCACAACTCACTTGGCAGGAAAAATTAACAGATCTTATTTCTCCAATAAATATGGTTAAAAAAAAAAAAGGAGAGAGAGAGAGAATCAGCACTGGTAGGGAGAAATACAAATAAATGTGTTTGGAATAATTCAGAATATTAAAGGTGATACCTGTTCTGTACAATTAGTAGCTGAAAAAGGCCAAAGATAGCATATAACTACAAGATGATGCCAAATACAGACCGTCACACCATGACCAATTTCAGTTTGTGCTTAAAGAGCTGAATTTTTGATTAGTAACCCGCAGATAAAACAAGTTTACTGATATTTTCTCAAAGTAAATACACCCCACCTACAGTGGGGTGGCCTTTCCATCTCTGTAGCCATTATCACCAGTGACCAATTTCTCTGCATACACCCTTCACACTTGCATTCTACTTAGCTGCATTTCAGTCTTCTTCAGTGTTCCAGCAATTTTGTCAGACTTAGTGTGTTCTTGGAACATCACCAAGTGGATTTAACAGTACCATTTCTGAGAAATGAGAGTAAATGTTTTTATGAATGAGCTTCAACTGAGCTTTAAAGTAGGGAAAGGGGTCAACAAAACCTCTGCCTTGGACTTCCAGAGGGCAGACTTTGGCCTGTTCAGAACACTGGTTCAGAGAGTTCAGAAACATTCTTAATAACAATGGGGTCCAGGAAGGCTGGACATACTTTTAGAAGGAAATCTTAAAGGCACAGGGGCAAGCCCTCCCTCTGTGTCAAAAGACAAGCTGGCAGGGATCACCCTGGCTGAACAGGGAGCTTTCATAGGAACTCAGGAAAAAGAGAGAGTATAACACCTTTGGAAGAAGAAGCAGGCAAATCAGAAAGAGTACAAGGATGTCATTAGGCCATGTAGAAATAAAATTAGAAAGGAGAAGGCTCAGCTAGAACTCAATCTGGCCATTGCTGTGAAAGATAATGAAAAGTGTTTTTATAAATACATCAACAACAGAAAGAGGGATATGGAAAATCTCCATCCTTTATTGGATGCCGGAGGGAACATTGTCACCAAGGATGAGGAAAAGGCTGATGTACTTAATGTCTTCTTTGCCTCAGTCTTCAACAGAAAGACCATTTATCCTCAGGGCAACTGGCCCTCTGAGCTGGTAGACAGGGATAGGGAAAAGAATAAACCCTCTGCAATCCAGGAGGAATCAGTGACCTGCTGAGTCATTCACAAGTCTATAGGGCCAGATGGAATGCACCTGAGAATGCTGCAAGAACTGGCAGAAGAACTTGCCAAGCCACTCTCCATCATTTATCATCAGTCCTGGTTAACTGGGGAGGTCACAGAAGTCTGGAGGTTATCCACTGTGACACCCATTTACAAGAAGGGTCAGAAGGATGATCCAGGGAACTACGGGCCTGTGAGCCTGACCTCAGTGCCAGGAAGGTTATGGAACAGATCATCTTGAATGGGATCACATGGCATGTACAGGACAACCAGGGGATCAGGCCCAGCCAGTAGAGGTTTAGGGAAGGCAAGTCCTGTTTGACCAACCTGATCTCCTTTTATGACCAGATGACCTGGTTCGTGGATGAGGGAAAAGCTGTGGATGTTGTCTACCTGGACTTCAATAAAACCTTTGATACTGCCTCCCACAGCATTCTCCTGGAGAAAGTGGCAGCCCATGGCTTGGACAGGTGTACTCTTTGCTGAGTTAAGAACTAGTTGGATGTCCAGGCCTGGGTAGTGGTGGTGAAGGATACTACATCCAGCTGGCATCCTGTCACTAGTGGGATTTCCCAAGGCTCATTATTGAGGCCAATCCTGTTTAATATCTTCAACAATGAACTGGATGTAGGGATCGAGTGCTCCCTGAGTAAGTTTGCAGTCAGCACTATGTTGGATGGGAGTGTTGATCTACTGGAGGGTAGAAAGGCTCTACAGAGGGATCTGGACAGGCTGGATTGATGGGCTGAAGCCAACTGTATGAGGTTCAACAAGGCCAAGTGCCAGGTCCTGCACTTTGGCCAGAATCCCATATAGTGCTACAGGCTTGGGGAACAGTGGCTGGAAAGTGACCAAGTGGAAAAGGACGTGGGAGTGCTGCTTAGATGCCATTTGAGCCCAAGCCAGTAGTGTGTCCAGGTCGTCAAAAGGCCAGTGGCATCATGACTTGGATCAGAAATAGTGTGGCCAGAAGGATGAGGGCAGTGATTGTCCCCCTGTACTTGGCACTGGTGAGGCCACACCTCAAGTGCTGTGTCCTATTCTGGGCCCCTCACTACAAGAAAGATGTTGAGGTGCTGGAGCAAGTCCAAAGAAGGTCAACAGAGCTGGGGATGGGACTGGAGCACAAGTCCTATGAGGAGTGGCTGAAGGAGATGGAGTTTTTCAACCTGGAGTAAAGCAGACTCAGAGGAGACCTCATCACTCTCTATAGCTACCTGAAAGGAGGTTGCAGCAAGGTGAGGGGTTGGCCTCTTTTCCCAGGCAACCAGTGATAGGACAAGAAGAAGTGGCCTCAAGCTGTGCCAGAGGAGGTTCAGCTTGGACATCAGGAAGAATTTCTTCACTGAAAGGGTTGTCAGGCATTGGAACAGGCTGCCTAGGGAATCACCATCCCTTGATGTGTTCAAGAAATGACTAGCATGGCACTTAGTGGCGTGGTGGCTTTTGGTCAAAGGTTGGACTTGATGATCTTGGAGATATTTTCTGACCTTAATGTTTCTAGGATTCTATAATTCTATGAAAATAAATAACAAAATTTATCAGAAAACCTATATCCTTAGGCAAATCAAAACTTCATTTCTAGGAAACAATTTTGTACTTACGCATTTTGATAATGATGAGAAACTGAGTTCTCCTTCATGCTACTTTCTTTTTAACATCTTGCTCTCAACCTAATTCAGGGCTAATACCTTCAATTCTTGTAGCATCTGAAATTTTTTTAGATATGACAGTTAGGCAGGACTAGTCTCCTGAACAATGATTCTTGTTTATTCTTCTTAACTTTGACTTTCAGCTCGTAAATTTATGCTTCTCTAGAAAGGTGTGCACTATGTAGTACTGAATTAACAGTTTAAACACAGTCATTCTCAATCAATTCTCTGCACTTTGTAAAGTTTTACATAATTACAATTAATGCAGAAAATTAATAATGTTCATCACATTAGCAGGAACTATATATTCACTTGGTAACATGCAATAATAAATATCACCTCCTACTGTAATTTTGAAATGGTAAGACCAGTCATGGCTTGCTTTCTGAAATGAATTGGTTTACTGCAGGCAGTAAAGCAATCAGGTTTTGACCATGTTTAAGATGATTCTAATGTTTTCTCTCTGTGCAAAATTCAAAACAATAAAAAAAAATAATAAATGTAGCAGCCAAAGCAGCTTCCACCATTCTGTGTTTATTTGACACATGCACATTTGAAAGGATTTAAGCAAGCCCTGACAAGTACATTTCTATCAGTCTAACCAAAATATTGTTTATTTTGTTTTACAGATTTTGGCCATTGTATCCATTCTGTTCATCGTACTGTCCACTATTGCTTTGTCTCTTAACACATTGCCAGAGCTGCAAGAAATAGATGAATTTGGGCAGCCAAATGACAACCCTCAGCTAGCGCACGTTGAAGCTGTGTGTATTGCTTGGTTTACCATGGAGTACCTTTTGCGTTTTCTGTCCTCACCAAATAAGTGGAAGTTCTTCAAAGGCCCATTAAATGTCATTGACTTGCTGGCTATCTTGCCATACTATGTCACCATTTTCCTCACGGAATCCAATAAAAGTGTCCTGCAGTTCCAAAACGTCAGACGTGTGGTTCAGATATTTCGTATTATGAGGATCCTAAGGATTCTTAAGCTTGCCAGACATTCAACAGGCCTTCAGTCTTTAGGTTTTACACTCAGGCGGAGTTACAATGAATTAGGCTTGTTGATATTATTTTTAGCCATGGGAATAATGATATTTTCAAGTCTTGTATTCTTTGCTGAAAAGGATGAGGATGCTACAAAATTTACAAGTATCCCTGCATCATTCTGGTGGGCAACAATCACTATGACTACTGTAGGATATGGTGACATTTATCCTAAGACCTTATTAGGTAAAATAGTTGGAGGACTTTGCTGTATCGCTGGAGTGCTGGTCATAGCCCTGCCCATACCAATTATTGTGAACAATTTCTCAGAGTTTTATAAGGAGCAGAAAAGACAGGAGAAGGCAATTAAGAGGAGAGAAGCACTTGAGCGAGCTAAAAGAAATGGCAGTATTGTCTCCATGAATCTTAAAGATGCCTTTGCTCGCAGTATGGAAATGATAGATGTAGCAGTAGATTCAGGTAAGCTTGGAGAAGCAGTCAGTCCAAAGGAGACATCTGATGACAACCACCTCTCCCCAAGCCGGTGGAAATGGGCCAGAAGGACAATGTCTGAAACAAGCTCAAACAAGTCTTATGAGAACAAGTACCAAGAAGTTAGTCAACAAGACTCCCATGAGCAATTAAACAATGCTGCAGCATCCTCCAGCCCTCAGCACCTCAGTGCCCAAAAACTGGAGATGCTGTATAATGAAATTACTAAAACTCAGTCTCAGCCTAACCTTAATGCTGGTTACCAAGACCAGTCTGCAAAGCCACCCATGTATGAAGAAGAAATAGAAATGGAAGAAGTTTCAGGTCAGAGAGATCCGTTACCAACTGGACCTACGGACATCATAACGGACATGAGAAGCACATCCAGTATCGACAGTTTTGCCAGTTGTGCAACTGACTTCACAGAAACAGAGAGGTCTCCCCTCTCTCTGTTTCCTGGCTCTCACTTGCAAATGAGATTTCCAACTGATACTGTTAACCTGGAAGAAAACCAAAGAGCGAGGAGTTCTCAGTTTATACCATTTGCAAAAGACAGAGGATTTTCTCCAACTGACATCACCTTTGACTATAATCCAATCAACAGAGCTGTTATCAGTGATGGCAGTGGGTCCCAAACTGTTTTACATGGTCATTTGCATTTTGACACTTCCATGGAAAGCCCCAAAAGTTCCCTGAAAGGTAGCAACCCATTAAAATCTAGATCCCTTAAAGTTAATTTTAAAGACAATAGAGGTGGTGCTCCACAAACTCCACCAAGCACGGCAAGGCCACTGCCAGTGATAGCAGGAGCAGACTTCACACAGGCCACCCCCCAGCACATCAGCACCATTCTCCTAGAAGAAAATTCCCCACAGGGTGAGCGACCTGTACTTGGTGCTGATGCATCTGCACTTTGTCAGGGACCTGTTAAAAGATCATCCCCTCTCTTTCCCAAGCAAAAAATTTTCACTTTCCCTTCAAAAGAGAGAAGGAGCTTCACTGAAATAGACACTGGAGAAGAAGAAGAGTTTATGGAGTTACATGGTATGAAACATGAAAAACAACAGGATATCAAGACAAATTGCTGTGGGGACAAACGCAGTGACAGCAACAATTTAACAGAGGAGCCACAGGTCAGCTCTTCACCCAAAAGCTTGAGCCACAACTGTACTCAAGACATTTACCATGCTGTGGGTGAGGTAAAGCCAGACAGTAACCAAGAAGGTCACAAAATGGAAAACCATTTATTTGCCCCAGAAATTCATTCAAGTCCAGGAGAAACTGGTTATTGTCCCACACGTGAAACTAGCATGTGACTAGTTACAGAAGCAATAAAAATACCTTTTCATAAAACACTGTTAGTAATGCCTATGAACTAAAACATGGAAAGCCTCAACAAAAGTGCATAAAATGTTATTTTTGCATGGCATGAAGAGTTGTTTAGTTTAAATACTGTTTAATTTAAAAAAAAAAAAGACTGCTTTTTGTAACAAACTGAAAAAAAACGGAAAAAATTACTCAAGAATGGTGAATAAAATAAAGAGAGCTCTGTTAGGAGCCAGTGTTCTGCAACATCTGACATTTTTGATCCTTTCACTTATGATTGTAGACAGGTTTTGAACTCTTTTAACTTTTTTTTTTCTTGGTTACAATGAATTTTAGAATTTGCACATGAAAGGATGAAATGTCAATGCATGTGTTCATAAAGATGTGAAACAAGGTGCTTTGAGCTTGCAAAATGCATATATTTGTAAATAGTTGGGGGTTGGGGGTACAGCTACTGTTAAAAAGGATTTATGGAAAAAGCATTTCCTGGGACACAGGTACTTCCTTCACAGCGTGCTGCCTGGAGGTTTTGTACAGACTTATGTTGCAAAATTGCAACTTCTACTTAAAGCGTCTCACGTATTTTGCTTTCTGTTAAAAAGCTCATGAGTATATCTGTTAATTAATGACTACAGTATTTTAGTTTATCTGTGCTGTAAATCATGATAGTTTTTTTATTTGCATAACTTCAGTTATTGCATTTGTCAGTTTAATTAATGGTCCTGAGGAAAAGCAAAGATTTAATGACCAGAACTTGAAGCATTGGATATTTTTATATCAAACTGCCACCATTTCATAACTGAAGAAAAAGTTCCATTTTAAAATTTACACACCATAGTTATTTCTGTGGCAATAAATAGTGCCAAATGGCTATAGAGATATATACAAAAGTTTTCAATCTCTTGGAATATAATTTGGGATTAAAAAATATTTTCCACATTCACTTTTTTTCCTTTGATTTAACACTTTTTGCTTCTACGTGGTCTTTGAGCTCTTTCCTTTTGTTTTACATGCAGTGCTCATACTTCAGTAATGGCAATGTTGTTGAAGCCATTGTGGTGTAAGGACATAAGAGACAAGTTTTGTAGGGGGAAGTGGTACCTTTTGTTGTTATGAATCATATAGCTGAAGAAAAACAGGCTTCAAGTATATGTGATTTGCCCCAGGTCTTCCATACCCCAAAGCTTGTCTGTGGTTTTGAGTTCAGTGATTTGAACTGACAGAAGATATCACTTGACTCACCAACTTTGCCTCAACCCATCCTTCCATTGTTGTTCCAAATTGGAGTATAGGCTTTTTGCTATACTTAAATAAAGGAAAATGTCAATCATTCCACTGACAACTACCAAAGCATCTTTGGTTTCTCTGACTTCTCCAGCTTTGTAAAAGAAAGATGCTGAACCAAAGCCTTCATTACAAAGTACCCCTCTAACCGCTGTCTGAAAAAAAGATATTTTTTATTTTATCCAGCATCCTTAGCTTCCTATGCTATAATATAAAAAAAACTTATAGATTGCTTTAATTCCCAAAATAATAAAAAGCTTATTCAATTCATTAATTCTAACCATAAGCAAACGTATGCAGTTACACAGGCCCATCCTGCAAAATATTCCCCTTTTTTTTTCTTAGGAAGCCTTAAAAGCACTTTAGACCAACCAATGCATGGTTTGGAACATCAGGCTTCTACTTACCATAGTGGATCTAGGTTAATTTTTACTCATCTGTCATTTTCTGTCACTTAAATAAGTAGCAACCAGGCACCTAATGCATTTAATGTAAAGGAGCAATCATTTTTCTTGCAACATTGCCCTTTGATTGAAATGGCTGGACTCATGTCACAGACCTCACTCAAGCCAGCCCCATGGAAAAGAGGCAAGTTTGAAGAGCCCCAAAATAAGGATCCTGGTGACTGGGCCTAACAATGAGCATAGCACTATCATTTGGTTAAAAAAAAACATTTTCTGTATTTCCATAAATTTTCTAATGTCTGTAACAAGGTAATATTGAACTGTCTCTTCAGTCATTTGAATATCTGGGAATATAATGAGGTTTTTTCGACAATGTCTGGTCATTAATTCTCAAAATAATTTTTTTCTTTAGTTGCAGTTCATTGCAACTTGTTGCTGTATTCAGTTTTGTGTATTTATATGGCATTCTGCGTAACATTTTTCAATCATGTTGTCTCACTGTCCCAAAATTTAGCTCTTGATGTTTTATAGTCATTAATCTTCTATATTTATTTTTTAGTTCCTGGATATTTTCAGTGACTGAAACCAAATGCCAGTCAATTTTTATATGCCTGAAGTGTTGGTTTGTATTTTCTATGTGCAGTTTTATGAAATCACATGGGCCTGTTCAATCTGCCTTTACATCCTAGTGAGCTATTGAAGTCCAAATTAAGACCAAATGGGACCTGGTTCCATACTCTGGATCCACAGAAAATTCTCTTTCAAGATAATGATGGTGTTCTGGCAAGATTGAGGTTTGTGTCCTTCTTCTCCCAGGTGACCCTTACACTTTGGAAAAGCCCCCTCGGACCTGTGCCACTTGATGGAAAGGGAGGAGTCCAGCCATAGGGATCATATTGCAGGAACAGATTTGATTCCTTAAGCTCTTCTGAGCTAAACTTTATGCAAAGTTTATTCTGCCCTATTAAAATCACTAAAAATTCGAAAGTGGTAAAATTAAGGCCTCAATTCTTGTGCAGATGAATTTCCCGTCAAACCAATGGGAGTCTGGTGGAAAAAGAGACTGACTGAAATATAAATGAGGATGGCAAAACTCTCTCCCTCTTGATGAAAATCAACAGGAGCTTTAACTATATAAATCAGATGAAAGACCAGGCCCTTATAGGCCACTGTATTTTGAATGTTTTCAGAGAAGCACATTTATTTTGAAGCAAAAGAAATATAATTCACTTTATTAACAGATGATTTTTTTTTTTTTTTTTAAATCTTGGAAGCAAAGTGATTGAGCTTTGGAAGTACTTTTGGTATAATTTCATTATATACTTTTGACTATGCTGAATAATATTTCCAGAAGCACAGTTTTAGACATATAGTTTTTCCAGTCTTGACTGCATGTACAGGATCCCATTTCTGGATACCTAGCTCGTGCATAATTCCTGATTAAAACATCTACTTGAGCAGTTGCAGGACTGGACTTAGATTTCAATCCAGTACAGCAGGTGTAAGAAGTGCAATCCAGGAACATTTCATTCATCATGAATTGATATGCAGCAAATTATGCAAAATTACACAAGTATATTTTTCTGGTTTTCTAAAACTTTGAAGATATTTCAGACATATTACCCATTCACCACAGTAAGGGGAGAATGTGTTTGAGTTCTGGAGTCAGTCTCCAATTTCAGCTGTGTGATTTCAAAACAACTTAAGGAGTCTTAGGAAGAAGTGACTCCCCTGTGCACCTGAAAGGGGTCTGATTCCTCATATCACTGGAAAATAAAGAATGTTCAGGGAGATAGTTTTGCAATTAATCTATTTTTATATTTTTTATGAACTGCAGAATCCTGAATCAAAGTTTTAATTCCTTTTCAATGATGAAACCAAATGCACATATTTAAAAATGTTCACAGAGTAATTAGAACAGTTTTTGAGTAATAGTCACATTAATTCAAATCTGGGTGGGATGGGGGCAATAATATATCGCACAAACTGCAAAGGAAGTTCCTACAGGAAAGCTGTTTACAGGGGAAGCATACAGTGTAATGTAAAGAATGTAACATGGTGTAGGAAGTTTTTGCACTACAGAATTTATATGAAATACACTTTTTTAAATGAAAACACAAAAGGCCTTTTAATGCTACATTGTCTAGAACATAGGAGCCTCTGTGCTAACGCAGCAATCTGATGCACTGTGTCCTCACTTCACAATTGGTCTCAAAATTCAAACATTATTCATTTTAGAGAGGTGATATCTGATCTAATACTAGAGCAACTGACTTGAAGAGCTTTTTAGCACACTATTACATAACCCAAAGTCTGTATAGGCAGTTGTATTTTTACCTATAACATTCATAAATCAAATTGACAATTGGATTCTGGAGTCATTTCCTAACAGGTAACACCTGGCAACATATTTGTATTCCTTGGAAAACAAGTTCTTTTAAAAGCAGACCTCTTCCCCTACATGTTGACTGAGCTTCTGTTTCCTTCAAGGTTTACCTTCAAATTATTTAATTAACTCCTTCAACCTCTAAACCACAGTCCAGTACAAAACCAGTTGTCTTTTTGAAGCCCTATTGCAAATATATTCAGACTAGTAAAAATATCCAGGGCTTACCTAACTGGCTTTTTCATTCAAATAGCTTTTGAATCACTTGGATAGAAAATAAATCTTAATATTTTGATCATGCAAAAAATATTTTAAAAGCAAAAAAATGCAATATGCCTTTTTCTTTCAAAATAGCCAGCACAGATTGAGCAAGAAATGCAAACACAGCAAAGGGGGAAGAAGGGCCGGAAACTGTAAGTAAACAAGGCATATTTTAGTAAACTATGTAAAAAAGAGATATAATAAATCATATATACAATACTTCTTGTTCACACTTAACGAGGAAGAATGTCAGTAGCAAAAGATTTAATTCCAGTCCAACTCCATCTTAATTTTTATCCTAGAACCAACAGGTCTCTACTGAGGTTTTCAGTGATGCTATTACCCACTCACCTGCCACATGAACATCCGATGTGTAATCATTTTTCAGACTTTCCTGAAAAAGAAGTTACTATGTATTGCTATCTTTGTTGATCTTTGGATCTCTTCCCATTGCCATCCAAATACCAATCTTCTCTTCTTCTTGGGAGCAGTCAGAAGGCAACACACCCAAGAAGATGATAAGAGTGTCTTGTCAGGAAAGTGTTTTGGTAGTCTGGTGCAAATAGCCAGATGAACTCTGTTGCATTTGAACCAAGGAACAAGAACTGATTGTCACTTCTTCCTGTTATTGTTCTAGCCATACCAGTCCTTCAGTGTCCCCCACAGTGTCCCCATGCTCCATGCAAGATGTTTCAGTGTTCTTGCAAGAACTTTTGTAAAAGCACTTGACTGGTAAGTGCTATTAAGAGAGCCATTCGTCTAAGTGTGAACATTTGTCTCTTGTCCAATCTGTTTTTACTACTTAGCGGTGCTCAGTTTAAACTCCAGCTGAAATGCTTTCTAAAACAGATCAGGTGTTCTGGGAGCCAAATCCTTTGCAGGTCCTTTATCAGTTTCCTTACCAAAGAAAGGTTAGGTGACTGGCAGGCAAAAATGAAAGACAAAATTGTTTGCATCATGTGATGTTTTCTTGTTCAGTGGTCATACACCACAGGACAGCTGCAGGTGAGGTAATGTACTTGTCTTTGTATTTATTTTGTGGCAGGTTTAACCACTATTTTTTGAAAATGTTGTGTTATGATATTTAGGAAGTATTACCCTTTAGTACAATGGAGATTTCTTCCAAAACAGCAGTGATACCTTATAGTCCTACATTATTATTGATTACTATTGAATTTTCTTTTATGACACCTAACACAGATCCAGATGAATGCCATTGTGGAACAAGGAAGTAGCAGACAAATATTAGTGCTCTTTTTACTTAAAAGTAGCTAAAGAACATGGTATTAGCTAACATTTAATCCAAAAGAAGATAAGATTATCCTATCAACAGAATGGGGACCTGTCATTACCTTAGACATTGACTGTAGTCCTGTGATTAATGTAAACCCTGAATCTAAGAGCAGTCTGTGTAATTAATTTCATTAGGGTAATTTTTTAACTCAAATAAGTATTTAAATTACATATTCAGCATCAGCAGGAGTGATGTACACTTCTAAACCTGGAATTCTATGGCTATGTTTACACTGGCATCTTAGTGGAAATCAAGAGAGCTCTCCTGACATGAATCTCTCAGCTATCCCTGCTTTTCATGCTTTGGTTCACATCACAGAGCAATCCTGGACCATGCAAACTGAATTACTTTTAGATGAAGCTGAACCAGAAAACTTCTTCCATGAGGGCATCTGCTGTGCTGCAACCAGGATGAAGCATTCAGGCCCTGGCACCAGATGAGAGCTAGTCCAAAACTGTACCCCAGTACATGTAGTATAGATTGTCAGCACAAACTCTTTTCCTCAACAAATCTGCTTGTATTGTACTACTTGCTAATGTAGACATAGACTATTTCACCCATGGTTACTATCTCCAGTCCATGTAGTCTTGGCTAAATCCCTTATTCAAGCAGATTTTGTTATTGTCATCAGTAGTATTGCATAAAAAGAGCAATATATAGCCAAAGATGAAATTGCCACCGGTGTGTTCTCCAGCTTAGCGTAGGTGAAATCATTCAAACAATACATTCTTGATAACCTTTGGATAGTTGAGGTTTGTAGTTTGGACCAAACTCGTACGTACTGCATAGTTCTACAGTCAGTTTAGTGTAAAGTTGGTGTTATATTTGATGAAGACAGTACAGACAACACTAGACTGACTTACTCCAGAATCAGTGGAATGATTAAACTGACTGCAAGTAGCCCTATTTCACTTAACAGTAACTCTTACTTTATATGGTATGAATAAAAGCAAATGGCCACACAGTGATGGAGGATCAGAAGCCCAGCTTGAGTATTTTGTGCCTATCTACTATGTCTAGATATCTTTCCATTTGGATCACAGTTTAAATTTATTTAAATTGAGGAACTAGTAGGGTTTTGATTGTGTGCTGAGTTGCTCTGATGTCTAGGACATACCTTGTAAAAAGTAATGCAAGAAACAAATAGCCTATTCCTTTTCTTACCTTTTTTAATTATTTCAAGGTGAAGGACATAAGTTTTAGTGATATTTTTGCTCTAAGTTTTGCTCAGATAGCATCTCTCAGTGGAGGTTCAGAATACAAAACACTTATGCCTGTTCTTGAAGTCCTTAAGCAGAATGCCAGTGGGAATTCTGCCTGTATAAAACTGAAGGATGGAGCAATATATTATAGCATTAGGCAAAAGGAACAGTTTGTAACATGTTATAAAGTGGGGGGAAAAAAAACAAACCACTTTTGGGGACAATCATGGGTACTTCTGCTAGGATGCAGAGTTCTGGATTTATACCTCTACATTTTTAGAGTTCTGAAGAGTTTTACCTATATAACTCTTTCAAAAGTCAAAGGAGCCATGCTGATAAGATGAAACATGGAGGGATTAGTGTACAAAGAAGCTGAGCATTGAATACATAGCCTATTGCTTTAAGATCACTGTAAATATCAGCTAAAAATGTGTACTAATTCATGTTTATACATTATTACTGTGTTAGTTTCATAGATACGGTAGCATGACTATTATTAGTTTTATTGAATTTAATGAACTTTACTTTGTATTCCTCTGTGAATGCTCTGAATGCTGCAAACAAAAAAAGCACAACAGTATTTTTTCAAGTTCTCTTGGGGCGTAGTAGTGTCTTCACTGTTGTTCAGTTTTACAGATTTAGCAACATTTCATCATAAATTGCTATGTTATTAACATATCTTTCTTTAAAAGTACTGTCACTAGGAGATAAAAGCATATGTGATAAGTCTTGTCTAATCTCATTCATCTGCCTTTACAAAATGCCCCAGACATTTTGTGGGAGAATATGCTGCTTTTGCTTCATGCATTGTTTGTATTTGGGGGTGGGGCAGGGGAATAATAGGGCATTTTGCAATGGTAATTGCATCAAACATGCTTTTTTCATTATTATTGTATTTGTTAGAAACATTTTGATTTAGTTTCTTTCTGTAGATAAAACTTTGGCAATAGCTTTATTTTTTCAACTAACCATTTGATTTCACTAGACTAATAACTTCTCACATTTAGTGATATTCGTATCAATGTCTCCATATCAGCTGCATTTTAACTTCATAAGAAAGGAAATGTGATTATTATTTTTGTCATTATAGATTTTGCTGATCAACTAAATATTTCTGCACCAATCTACATATTAATATGCATGTTGTAGTCTGTACAATTGTTCAACATCAAAATATCTGTTTAATTTATGTCAATTGTCTGTAAAATAAATGCATTGTTCTCCATTTCAGTCTGATAGAACAAGCAGGATAGTAAATAAATGTGTAAATGAATCATCTGTGTCTCATTTCAGTTCTCGTCATGAAACCACTTTACATTGAACATTGCATATATACCAAAATAATAACCCATAGTGTCTTCAGATTTCATTACTTAACATTATGAAAGGATCTCTGGCAGATAATATGTACAGAAATAAATCACTTGGCTATGCAAATAAAGTCAGAATCCATTTTTTTTAATTAAATGAAATGCTTCTAAGCCTTTTTTTCCTCTCTGTTCAGAATCACTGCTAATTATTACTTGCTCTGTCACAGATACAAAACCTCAAGTGACTTTACAAGGGTGACTAAACAGGATGGAAAGCAGAAGCATGGAAATATTTAGTAGTGTTTTTTTGGCCAGTCAAACCTAGGTACCTCAGCCTAACATTCAGACATAGTGGATAAACAAATAAGGAACAACCTAGCTTAGACCCCATCACCTTCTTGCCTAAAGTGGACCAATTTTGAAATGGGCCAAAATCTGTAAGAGAAAATTTAAGTTGTAGTGGTGGTTATTTTACTCCTTTGAATCAGGGAAATAACTGTTTTGGGGTTTTTTTACAGGCTAAGTTTTACATCAAATCCACCTATAACAGAGCCACTCTACTATTCAGAAAATAAGGAATATGATTTTCTCACCTTCAAATTAGAAAGCTATTTTTTAAGTTTCTACATCTGAAGAGCATTACAGTGAAATAAAAATGGAAGTCCAAACTCATCCCTTTGGTGACCATGCTGATAATAGTTTCTATGCGAGAGCGCTGAGACACACTTTAGTTTCACAACCTCACTATGCTATACATCTCTTAATACACTATTCATTGCACAGCAGAACTTCTCCCATTTCAGTTTTTAATCTAAGGTTTCCCTTTATGAATGTGCAGCACTGAACATAAATCTAAATTTGTTCCATCTTCCCGTTCTACCTCAAACACATTTCCAAACTCCTCTTTCCTTAAAAACAAACCCCACGTCCTTCCTATTGCTTCTCCCTGTCTCTTTTTCTTGGCACTGATCTGAATAATTACATTCTAAGGAAAATACTTGTGGGTTTATATATTATTCAATAACCAAGCAGCCTGCAGCCCACATATCTAATGATGATACCCAAAAGTACTTGCAAAACTGCAGTTCTACATCCATATTCCGGCTGCCATATGGTTCTATCCTGCAGCAAATGTTGGCCTTGTATACATCCCCTGACCCTCCAGATTTTGACTGCACAGAAAGGTCACATAGGAGAAAAAAAGTGGTAGCATTTTCTAAAAAACACTGAGTCTGGTCAGTCAAGGGACCAAGATACACCACTGTAGTTCTCTTTTCTTTCTTGGGGAGCACATTTCAAACAAATGTCTAGCACCCCACCATCTCATCCCAACTCCAAAGCGGCCTAAGAAAGGAAGTGACTCAGTGCTAGCAAGGAAATAAAGTACAGAAAATCTCCACTATTTTATTGGTGCAATCTGACCTATGGCTGAACACAAGTACAGCTAGAAAGCAAGCCAACTGTTTTATGGTAACCCACAAATGTGATATGTGGTTGGGATTAGGTCCTAAAGAAAGAAATATTCTTGGCAGACCAGGAACAGAGCAGGTCAATAGAGATCATACTGACAAAGTACTGAGATGGCAGTAGATTAGCATAAAAGTATTCTTCCCTAATCTATTCAGAGAAAAAAATAATCTCTAGATACAAATATTAGGGAAGGAAATAATCTCAATACTCAGGATATAATATTAAACCTTAATTTACTCTATAGGCTTAAATCATGTTTCTGTTGACTCTGAATGCAAATTTTCATTGAGTGTAGAAAAGAAACTATATCAAAAGTTGAGTAAACTTGGTTCAGACCACTTTTTGTCTCCAGAAACCCATGGCCATTCTTCTATCTCAAAGAAGACTCATGTAAATAAGCAGGCACTTTTCAATATTTCAACACTATTTTCTCCTCAGTCATACACTGAAGTGATACCAGAACTGCAAAATGTAAAGTCCTTTTCATTTCATCAGTATATGATGTAGTCAGTCATGGCCAGTCTTTGCGAATGAAGATTTGGGAAAGGTCATTACCCTTCGAGCCTGCGCAGTGGATTTTTTAGGTGAGACACAGTGTGCGCTGAACTGAGCCCACCCTTTAATTCTAAGGTTCATCTGCCGGGGCCGAGCGAGCTCGGACAGTGGCAGTGAGGTCCTCAGGATGTAGGTTTGTTTAGAGTGACCTTCTCTTAGATGGATGGCCTTACAGGGCTGACGAGCTCCATCTGCCTGGAGAAGTTCCCTGACCAGGAATCAAACCCAGGCCGTGGCAGTGAGAGCGCCGCATCCTAACCACTGGACCACCAGGGAACCCCCAGTATATGATGAAAACACTAATAAAAATTATAACTGCATCTTGCAAGAAACACAGAAGTTTTGACTTATATTTTTTGTTCTGCTCTAGAACAAAAAATGGGAACTTAGACATTGTCACTGAAAACCCATAGGGCACACATCAATATCTCAATTAATGACCTTCCTTCAAGGGCTTACCTGTCTGTTGGCTAACTTGGCTGAAAACTACAAACACTTTGGCTTAATGAGGATTTTATCTGGGACTAGTAGCTACAGGTGAGCTAAGAGGAAGTTGAATGTGTATTTTCCTCTCTATAAAGAAGACACAGCCACAAGACCAGAGAGACAGAAATATTTGTTAATCACCAATATGCCTTCAAATGCATTAAATTGTATCTTAAAAAGCATTTAATAATGTCAAGCTACTATAACTATAAAGTACATTTTGTTTTCAGAAAGTAAAGACATATTAAGCATACAGCACCAGAAGGAATACATTTTTAAGTTATTATAAATTACACGATTTGTTTTGGTGTTTCTCACCCTTCATATTCATGTTTTCTATAGATTATCATCTTTCCCACACTGGAAATCAGCACAGGAACAATTTATTGCTAATCTCTACTAAATTAGCATTTAGGTATTCCTACTGTAAAACATTCAGATTGAGTTATTTTATCATTCACTGTTATTAAACTACTAATGAAACTATTGTTATATTTTGCAGAAGAAATCTATTTTTATGATTGTCTCTCTTATGTTGCAGTTTTCAAGTAGCAATTTGCCATTATTTTTCAAAATCTCTTCCCAGGTCAATTTGTTTCTGCTAGATGGCAACAGATGACCTGTCAACTGTGAAGTATCAGTACATTATCTATATCCATGCTATTGAAGTTAAAAAAGCTTCTTAAGATATTTTTGCAATTTAGTGCATTCATTATGGAAAAAAGTTTAAAGCGAATTTCACTCCGATTAGACTCTGGACAATCCACAGTTAAAAGAATTATTATGAATCCCCCAACTGCAGGAAATGTTATGACCTTATTAAACACTAGAGCATTCAATGACAAAACACAGATCCATAAAGAAGTATAATTCATTTGCTCAGCCACTCAAGGAACAATCTGTATTTACCACCTTTTCCACTGTAATTCCTTACCAGTTTTGGTTTGATGATTTCATTAAAATATATAAAGAGCCAGCATAGTTGTACCATTCTTGGAAAGGAACTGAGTTTTCAGTTCTCCAATCCCTTCTCAGGATGCTATATGACAGAAACATCTTGTACCTGTGACTCATCTTCCAGTGGCAAGTCTGCTGACCACCTGAGCAAGTGACTCCTCATACATATACATACAAACACACCCCCCCACACAGAGCACATATGGAATCTGGCACTGTCTTAGCACCGTAGCCTGCAAACCAAAACTCTGCAATACTTTGCAATATGTGCTACGATATAGCTACAATCTAGAGAGACTTCTCAGTTCACCAAGGCACAGCAGAAAGATCTCACAGTTCCCAGAGCCCTGATTCACAGTTGAACGAAAATAAGTCATTTACTAGGACATCATTTTCCATGCACAGAGAAAATTGGAAGTGTTAACATGTGCACTTCACTGTAATTGCTATGAAGCTTATATATCTGGCACTAAATTAAAACATACCTACACTAGAATAATTTAGTTCTGGCATGAACAGTTACATCTCCAAAACAAGAATTTTCTTATAGCAGCAACAGTACAACTGTTGCTTTAATTATTACCCACTCTTGCTTGCCTGACCACCCTGCTCATCAGGAGCACATAAGCAAACCCTGTTTAGTAACTTTGAGCAAGTTTCACAAGTATGTTTCTTGGGGAGGACAAAGTAAGATTCCCAGTAATCTAAAGAAATAAAGACCTTAGTACATACAGAAAGAAAATTAATTTTATAGTGTGAAATAATAACAGAAAAGAGTAGCTTCTGTTTTTCATATCTGAGCCCTCATTCTCAGCCAAGAAAATTAATAAAGAAGAAACAAATTTAGCAGGCACCACTGCATAAATATGCCACTACCTCTGCTTTCTGTGAGTAAAGTTTCATTTCAGTATTTCCCCACAGTTAACAATGAAATTGATTTTTGGATAATCAGCATGTTTTGTTCTCCTTGCAATTTCTAGTCATGACTTCTGCAGAATTAAAACACAGGGACTGTCAGCAATATATCCAGAGCTCTGAATGAATAAAACTAATTTCAGGAGTGTACTAATACTGCAAATTAATTTTACATTCATTGTGATGTCTGATCAAGGCAAACTACTTTCTTATTATGCATATGTTCAGAGGTATTGTCTATCACAAGAGCTATTTAAAACAGTGTTAGAAATCTAATGAAGTCTACCAACCTCCCATTTTTAAACAACAGTTGGGTTGGTAACAGCATCAGATTTAGTTTCACCCATTCAACTGAATCTCAAATTTTCTGGTATTCACTACAACTCTTCTCTGACACTTCTACAGAAATACAATTAAGTATGTCTCTCTTTAATATTATCACAGTATTTAAAGTTGTTGCAAGTTCATCCTTTTTCTTCCAGTTTGCTAAACACATACAATGTTCAGCTAACCAGCAGAGCCAGACAATCGTATTTTTAAGATCTTATTTTCACACTGGGAACAGTTGCAAAACTGTTAGTTCCTAGTGCCTGGCAAACTTAAGCAAACACATAAATAAATTATTACTTCTAAACAAGCGAAGTTTCTGAGAGGTCTCTAATGACCATTTCATGGAAATATAGTTACCTAAGATGAAACTGTGTATCTCAGGTATAATTCCACAGAAAATGGTGCCAAATGTTAGTCATTACTCAGTATACCAAAGATATCGGTACCTGGCCAGTAACTCAGGGACAGTTTCTGTATATCTTTATCAGGCAATCTTCATTCACATAAAAGGCAATCCATAAACATAATATAAATCCGTTAAAGCATGTGAACACTATGGATTTGCTTAATTGACTTAAATGCCTTGATTGATCAGAGGGCTGGAGTACCTCTCCTATGAAGACAGGCAGAGAGAGTTGGGGTTACTCAGCTTGGAGAAGAGAAGGCTCTAAGGACACCTTATAGTAGCCATCAAGTATCTAAAGTGGCCTGCAAGAGAACTGGACAGAGACTTTTCCCAAGGGCACGTAGTGATAGGACAAGGGGAAATGGCCTTAAGGTGAAGGAAGGTAGTGTTAGATAAGCTATGAGGAAGAAATTCTTTATGGTATGGTGAGGCACTGGTACAGGTTGCCCAAAGAAGTTGTGGATGCCCCATCCCTGGAAATGTTCAACACCATGGTGGATGGGGCTTTAAGCAACCTGGTCTAGTCAAAGGTGTTGCTGCTAACGGCAGGAGGGTTGGAACTAGATGATTGTTAAGGTCCCTTCCAACCAAAGCTGTTCTATGATCATAGCCAAGGATAATTGCATATAACTTCATTAGCATTTTGCATAAGGGCTATAAGAGCATGTCCCTGGTTAAAATAAGAGACGTAGTAAAGTCAAAATGTGAGAATTACTTGCTTCAGTCAGTGCTATACAGCATGCCAACTTACTATTCTGCTTGCTAAGGGGAGTCTCACACACTGTGGTAAAACATTGGCTTGACATTCAGGGATGTGAATGTGCCAATGGGCACGTCTGGTGATAATGTAGCAGCTGCATTGTCTTTGACTAGAGTCTCATATGTAGTTCTTCAGCTGGGACAGAATAAAATACCTATCAATTCCTTTTCTGTGTGTGAATTAATCTCAGCAAAGGGGAGGAGGCCCTGCTGAGTTCATTATACTGAATACTGTAATACATTTGTCTCTAAAACTGCATTACATTAACTGAGAATAATGCAGCTTTTATTCTTTCATATGTATATTAGCTTAATGAGACATTAAAACGTCTAGTATTTAAAGCATACAATGAGATCTATAGTTTAAGCTTCAGAAATCATCCAGATACCTTACAAGTGCTAACAGTACTCTCAACAGGAGAAATTTATCCTTTCATTTATTTTTAAATTCCCCTTTCATTTTACTCCATAAAATGCATTTATTTAAAGGAAAGCAGTCTAAATCTTTAATACTTAATCAAGTAATCTAAGTTAGGAAGGCAAAATGGGAACATATATGTTGGATAATACCCTGCTTCTGAGCAGGTCCAAGGAAATTACACTCATTTTCTCTTTCACTTTCTGTAGTTAATTAATCAGAAAATTCTTCCTTTCCCACTGAGCAGAGTTCCCTAAGGAAATCTCTCCCCTTGGAAGCAAAAATATCTATCCACAAAGGGGCCACGTGCTTTGGCAGTGACCTCCAGATCTCCCAAACAGGCTGCTGACATACAAAAATGTTGGGTTTAGACCTCACTGTGGGAATTCCCCAGCACCAGCATGGCCTGTGACTGTTACAAGGGAGTCATTGGTTCAGCCTTGCCACTTTTGCCTGCAAAGTCAAAACAACAGCAGATGCATACCCAGACAATCAAGGAAAGACAGAAGTGGTTGCAGAGCTATAACTATTTGCTATTGCAGACCAGTCTTACCCACTGTGTTTTTCTCCTCTCAGAAATTTACTGCATCTCATTACTTCTGTGTGATTGCCTCAGGAACAACACCCATAAATCTGTGAAATGTCTATATGGTATTATCCTTGCATAATCTTGGCATACTCATAAGTAAAATCCTTCACCAAATGGAAAGTTACTGTCAGTAATTTGATTTTCTGAGATCCGTTCTTTTAGACACTATTCTAGTGTCTAAAAGTCTGTCTTGTATTTCTATATGTGATGAATAATTTCAGTAATATTATTTTAAAAGAACTTTCAAGACTCTGTTTCTTTGATTTTTCCATCATTCCATATCACATAATAATTACCATTGAACTAATTTAATAAGGTATATTATAGCAGAGCAGCAGTTTTAGCTGATTAAACATGTATCACGAGTATTAAACAATCTCCTTCACCTTTGTTCCAAAGTAACTGCATATAATACTATATAATCACTATTATAATTAAATGTATGTTTCATGGTATAAGAATTTTAATATATCTCATTCTAAAGTCTACCAGTTCAGTCTGTCTCTTGTAAGATTTACACTGTAAGATTACTCTTGTAAGATCTTACACTGCTTGTAAGATTTAAAAAAAAAAAAAACAAAAACAAAACCACCACCACCACCAAAACTCTGCCGTAACACTTTAAGGGAGGAATTACAGTTTGTGAGAAAGAAGTAGCTTTATTATGCAACAAAGGACTGTAATACAGCACACCTGACAAAGCTCAGCAGCTTTGAAAGAAAGACAACTAAAGAGCTAAACTGGACTAACACAGCAAAAAGCTTAGATCAGGCACCTTGGAGTTTTCAGTGCATGACTTCTTTTTTCCACCTTCCCAGGTTTTCTAATAAGTACTTTTCAATAGGATTTTTTATTCTAGTTGAGGCAGGATGAAAATAATAGGAAACCAATTCACACAGAGATATAAAAGAAAAGGAGGCCTTCAGACCAAGAAAATCATTGCAATTTGTACCATTTGTGGGGGGGGGGGGAATGGAGAATGTTTTGGGAGGACTCTGAAGCTCCTGGAGAACTAGAATGTATTCCAAAACATTACATCTGCAGTAACAGTGCAAACCAGTGATTAGTGAGGTAAACAGCAATAGAAATGCCACTGGATCTCTGCATATTTTCCAAGATATATATAAAAAATTACTTAATCTGTTTCAGAATATAAACTTTAACTTGTCTGTCATGCCAACTAAAGAACATCTTCATTTCAGCAGGGAATTCTGTCAGGCCCATTTAAAGTCATATTCAAGCTACCCATGTTCTATACTCATATCCTTCCTTTCCCCATATCTGTTTCCTTTTAAAATCCAGAAAATAATTGTAAAAAAAATGCATTTATACAGTGTCAATAGTTAATGCTCACTTTATAAGCATGCAAAAGCTGTGTTCTCAGTAGGCACATGCACGCAGAGCACACGTATACATCACATCTATACATAAATATTTATAAACAGCTGGCCACACATACCATGGAATGCTTTGAGTTTGGAAGGGACCTTAAAGGTTACCTCCTTCCAACACTTCTGCACTGGCTGCAAAGCAGTGGTGTAGTCCTATCCTGCACCAGCTGCTGCTGGTAAGAGCCACTGGGGGACAGGGATGGGGCAGGCAGGTACACCCCCCGCTCCTGTGAGGCCACAGGGCAAACAGAGTCACAAGACAGACCAGCTGCTGTGCCAGCCTGTCCCACAGCTGAGAGGCTGATCTTTGTCCTGGCCTCTCACAGAATCACAGAATATTCTGAGTTGGAAGGGACCCACAATAATCATCAAAGTCCAAGTCATGGCCCTGCCCATGACAGCTCCAAAAATCACACTATGTGCCTGAAAGTATTGTCCAAATGCTTTTTGAACACTCTCTTGGTGCTGTGACCACTTCCCTGGGGAGCCTGTTCCAGTGCTCAATCATCCTCTGGGTAAAAAACCTTTTTCTAATATCCAACCTAAACCTCCCTTAACACAACTTCATACCATTCCCTCAGATCCTGTCAGTGGTCAGCAGAGAGTAGAGATCAGTGCCTGCCCCTCCATTTCCCCTCACAAGGAAAATGTAGACTGTGATGAGGTCTCCCCTCAGTCTCCTCTTCTTCAGGCTGAACAGACCAAGTGATCTCAGCTGCTCCTCAGACAGCTTCCCCTCAAGACCCTTCACCATCTTCATACCCCTCCTTTGGACACTTTCGAATAGCTTAATTTCTCTCTTATACTGTGGTTCCCAAAACTGTACACAGTACTAGAGGTGAGGCCGCACCAGTGCAGAGCAGGGTGGGACAATCCCCTCCTCGACCGGCTGGTGATGCTTTGCCTGATGCCCCCCAGGACACGGTTGGTCCTCCTGGGTGCCAGGGCACTGCTGACTCATATTCAACTTGCCATCGACCAGGACCCCCGGGTCACTTTTTGCAGCATTGCTTTCCAGTATCTTGTTGCTATCTGTATATACATCCAGGATTACCATGTCCAAGGTGCAAAACCTAGAACCTCTCAGTTCACTTCTCTTCACTAGAAATGAAGTTGGAGGAAAAAATAATCAGTTCCCATGAACTGTCTTACAGTGATGAAAATGTTTGGAAGCTTTGTGACAAAATCAGTAGACAGAATCAATACCCTCTAGAAGAATTTCATGCTGTTTTCATGGAAGGAAAACATTTTGTCCTGAAACGAGTTCTTTCACCCAGCGTGCAATGGGATGATTCACAGTCAGAGTCGAGGTTATGTCTGATTTCAGTTATGTACTGAAAGAAGTTTCTTTATTCTTTTTTTCTATAGCTGCTGCAATTACTGAGATGTTATACATAATTTATCTATTTGGGAGCCATACATCAACTTCAGAATATGTCAAATAAAGTATACTGAAGTCAAGTATCAGAGATAATTTAAGGCAGCAATTTCTTTCTTCATTGCCTAATAAGAAAAAAAGACAAATTAGTAGTCAGCATGAATGCAAACTTGAGAACCCTGTTTGCTTCTTTATCAAAAGAATTAAGAATCTGTTCATACATACAATTGTTAGCAATATTTAGCCAATACATTTGCTACCACCATCACAACATCTTTCTAGACCCACTAGCTTCAAACATGTCCTTAGGAACCCAAAACAGAAGTAGGCTACAGAGTCTGCAGTGATTTGCATAATGGGACTATGGATCTTCATCAGTAGTGGTTTCAACAATGAGAAAAGAGGCAGTTCCTGAAGAGCCACAAATAAAAGCTGGAACTGTTCTGTTCTGCATTCTAAGTACTTGTTAAAGTCTCTCTCTTCATATAGTAGAGGTTGCTCCAGCTAATTCATGCAGTCACTCTGAATAGAAGATATTTTTTGGTTAAAGCTAAAGGTAGAAGTAGAAAACAAACAAAAAAATGAAGTCCAGTCACAAAAGTTCACATGCCCTGAGATAACATAAACAGGTCCCTTCTCGTGATAAAATACATCACTATGCTATGTGAGAGAAGGGTGCATTTTTCAGGCATAGCCTCCCTGAATCCACAAAATCCTCAGTGCTGTACAGTCAGAGCAGAGCATCTCTTCTAACTCTTTGTCAGCTGCAGAAGAAAAGATCAAGATGACTAAGGCCAAAGAGAAGACGCTTCCTATTTTTTTAAGGCAGAATGAGAGGCATAAAGAATTTTATCTGTTCTCAGGCACAAGCATCTGAAAGACAAATGGTTTCAAGGATCTTGAAGCTAGACTGAATATCCAGCCTATCTGAATCAACTCAATTCTGGGAATGCCCAACTGGAACCGTGGGTGCATGTGGAAGATTTCTGCTCAGTTCTGACAACTCAGAAATCCTCTCTTAGAGGAAGAGATTAGATAATTTGACCCATTATCATCAAACTGTCATAGGCAGAAAGCTCCCCATTTGTCAAATTAAAGATGCTTGGGCCATGCTAGTTAAAAACAAAGTCTGGTGAGACTAGAGAAAAGTCTCAAGTTCTTGCTATGTTTCATACTTAATTTCTTTTCAAGAATGGACTGACTGCTATACGAGCATTACCATGTGCTCCTTACTGCCTGCAAGGGAAGAAAGAGGAAGTGACAGACTGAGAAAAGTGCCCTCCTTTTGCAGCCCCCACCCCTGAAAAGGTTCTGGAGAAAAACTATTGCCAGACTGAGGTTAACTGGTTTGAGAGGCCTGTCTGGGTGGACCCATTGTCTTCAAGCCTTTTCCTGCTAAATTTGCCAACAATTGTGCCAAACACAACAATGGTTTTGCAATATGGATAAATGTCTTCCAGACTAAAATGAAAAAGTCTTGTGAAACAGGCAACTAGGCAGTAAAGAATAATGCTAAATAAGCATAATGTTCACAGTGCATACCTACATATATGTAACACGCACACAAACACACACATAATAGTGTGTGACAGAAAGTACTACAAGACAATAAAACTTACCTTCACTAATTCAGTTTTGTCATCATCTTCCCTGTGTTGGTAAATGCACTGGCTGAGAACAGCATAAAGTCTTTCCATGCAAGATATACTGACGTTTTCAGTTGCCACAATAATAGAATCCAATACTTGCTGAAAAAAAAATTGGAAACTACAGTTCAGAACACTGCAGGATACATCCTACTTTCTTACATTGTTAAATAAAAGTGGTGCTTCAGAGAACTGATTAAATATATGACAAGATTTAACTGGAGAAAACAAAGTAATTTTTTATACTTCAGAGAAAAGGGAGGCTTAAATTTCAGGCAATATTTTCTTACTCATCAATGTATGACATCAATGATCATAATTGCCAATCATTTGCTTCTAAAACACCAGGGAATGACACAACCCACTCTGTCATAGAGTAGCTGCCACAGCAAAGTCACAGTTGCATTTCATTCGAAATGCAATACGAGGCTCTGGAAAATGCATCTTTGGAAACCAGGGTACAGATCTTTCAGATACAGCTGTAACAGCTGGAAACGGAACCATCCTTAGTTGCTCATCTTTACCCATTAGCTGAATGTGTACTGTGGCTAACATCAGTTAGCTCCCACCTTGCCACTCAAGAGCGAGTAAACTAGCAGTGTGACTGCCTGTAGCAAATAACCACTCTCTCATACAGTCCCTTCTTTTACCAAAGATGTGAATGTGATGATCTCTGGGAAAGCAATGCTAACACGCTAGTGGCAGCACTGCTGTGGCTGTTCAGTAGCTGTGTGTTGTGTGAGGCTGTGAAGATGTAGCTTAAGAGAGCAGCCACACCAAAGAAAAATATTACTGCCTGGCAACTGCTTGCTATCAAACTCTGCATCCCTCAGATCAGCTAGCACAAGATTTGAGCATTCCCTTCAACTTCATCCTATACAACGTGCAAAGAAGATGCACAAAAATCACACAGCGTTCTTTCAGCTGCTGCAAACACAAGAGATAGGACGTGACAGAGGTTCATGGCCAGCATCCCATATGAAACTATTTCCAATTGCTGCCACATAGGTAACTGTATGCTCTTCTGTATGTTCATCAAGTTCTACACGTATTACCAAGCAAAAAAGCAAACACACACACACACAGAACACCAAAAAAAAACCAAAACAAAAAACCAAAAACAAAAGCAAACCACAAAAAACCCCAAACAAAACCAACCAAACAAAAACCCCATACAAAACCAAGCAGCTACAGTTTGGAGGAGCTCTCTGGTACAGGCAGCAAGTTCCAGTGACACCCATGTTAAGGAAACAAGTTTTCTAAAAGATGTGTTTCAGGATTGTAGCTCTCTGCTTACAGCTGAAAGAAGTATAACTCTACCATTTCTCCAGTCAGTAGGCAGTAACTTTGGATTACACGCTGTTAGCACCCTGACTCTAGAAAAGCCTATGTGGCCTCTTGAATTACACAGGCACACATGAACAATAGAACCCCCTGAAATTTACTTCCTTAGAAGGCCAGCTTAGAAAGTTAGTTTCACCTCTACAAATCAGGCCAACTCTTAAAAATGTGACAGAAATTGTGTTGAGAAGCCACTTCACCAATGGAGATTTCTCTCTGGTCACATTGTCCCCACACAGGGGAAACATCCAGGTAATACTCCTTTTCTCATCATGGCAGCCTCCACTGCTTTGACCCACCTCCAGGACTTCAACCTAGCAATTTCTCGAATTCTCCTCAAGGCTATATTCCCTGAAGGTCAGGTCCTTCTTCTACCCTCTCATGCAGAGGAATCTCTCATCCCAGCTCACGCAGAGGAATCTTTTTTGCTCCCTGCAGCTAGGCCTATTTTTGCCTCCTTCCCCAGCTGTAGCCTAGGATAGCAACTTCTCTCCTGCAGGGGCCTGGAAAAACCTTGTAACGCTGCAACTGTATGAAGGCAAAATTTTAACACTGGATTTTGAAAGCATTTGAGAAAAGCAGGTATTAGTGTTTTATCCAGGTTGAGCTTTAGGTCAACCTGCTAATTTCAGGTTTCAAGTAATCACTGCTAAAAATCAAGGCCCTTTTCCAATTCCTAATAAATGAAAACAAGCGAACAGCAAACCGAAAAAACACCTGCATCCCCAGTTCATCATAAAAACTGCTAAGACACTAATAACCAACAGTAGTAGCAGGTAGTCAGTGGGCTATTTTAAAATTTAACAAGCCCTTTTACATTAAAAATTAGGAAGAGAATCCAGTCTCCTAAAATTTAGTTCAGCAAAAACAAGAGCAGCAGTCCACACCAGCTGTGGAAACAACAGTCATAGTCCATCACAAGCTGAATTATTTCACAAGCTGTATATCCCTCTCATAAGTTGTTTGAATTGGCATTGGTTAACAACCGACTTAATTTAAAACCACAGAGGTACCAAGAAAATGTCCTGCTTCAGTGTTAACAAAATTGAAATTAGACTTACTTTGAGCTCAGAGTAATCCACAGACACTCCCCGTGTGTGAATTTTCATTGCTTTCCTGTCACATACTCGCGGTTGCTCATCCACCTGAGAACGTCCCGCATAATTTGTATGACGTACTTGTGAATCTGGAATGACACAAATTTCTTAAGTCATGATTTCTCTTTATCTGGACTACAGCATCAGTGAAGTATCCTGTACCTGGAAAAGAGTACCTCTTTGCAACAGAGACATAAGTGTTACCATTTTTTTCACTGAGAAATGCTTGACTCCTCCTTTCTTTCTGGCACTGCTCCATAAAAACGAGAATCGGACACAAAAAAAAAGCACTAGAGAAAAAAGGCAGGGTAAAACTAGGAAAAAAACAGTCATGCTACCAGAAGAGCACTGCACAGTAAAACTCTGGTAAAAAAAAAGAAAGGAGCAGTAAAAAAAAAGTATTTTAGATTAGGAAACACATCTTACATTTCAAACATTAGGACATAATTCTTCTATTCCACATATGACTCTTCTATTCCTCACTGCTTGAAGTACAGTTTTTTAACTTAAATTGCTTATTACAGAGAAGATACTTGTGCAATAGGTATGAATCTTTAAAATAGGTACCATTTGAAAAATGAATTGCAGAATCAGAAAACAGAGGCAGTGCATAAAACTGAATTTGGTCAGCATAACTAGAGGAGCAGCATCATTATGCAAGAAACACTGCTTATTTGAGAGACACGCAATGGAAGTAACAGAATGGAATTAAAGAAGGCTAAAACCTAATAAATAGTTTAACCCTCCTAAAGGAGAGAAAGGAGATAAATGACCTGTTTGACCTTTCATTTACCATTTGAACGTCCATCTTCAGAAGTTCCAGCTTTTTGCCAATCTGGCATGCCACTCGTCTTTCTTAGGTCTGAATGTTCAGGAAGTACGACACTCTTCCTTTCAGTAGGAGATTCAGCCACAAGGGTCACTTCCTCTCTATCATTTTCTGTCCCATTTTTCTGTTGTCCTTGAAGTACATTTTCATGTTCTTCCATAGGAGTATCCTGGGAAGACGCAAGCTGAACATTCTTCATCTTTGCTGCAATACTGGAAGAGTCTTCCTTCGTTTTGTGTTTTGTTTTTGACTTATCTACAAAGAGATACAAGAAAAATTAATCCAAACCATTAACAAAACAGTTCTTTCTCCAAAACGCAGCATCATCATCTTACTTGCAAGGAAAATGACCACAGCTTAAGTACCATTGTCCATCTCCCTACGTGTGTCTAGAGAAAAAGTTGCAAGTTAATGAGGTCAGTTTGCTACTAGATATATTATAGGCAGAGAAAGGGAACACACTGCTCCATGTAGCTAAAAACTAGTTGAATATTCAGCCACGTACAATGTGTTGGACTTCAAGCCGTAAGTGCCATTAAATGTCAGTTGGGTCATCAAGGCCAGGCTCTTACAAAGTCAAGCACCCACTGCTTTGAATTTCATAACCACACTGAATGAATGACCTCAGGATGTATCCCACCTTGTGAAGCATAATAAAAAATTTAATGCCTCCAGCATGAAAAACCAGGCATCACAGGAACCTACTGTTAGGCCACAGGAACATTGACTTTATCAGCTTCTCCAAGAAAGTCTGAATAAAACTTAACTTGCCATTAGAGGAGGGGCTACTGGCATCCTCAGGTACTGCTGGCATCGTTATTTTTTCATTACACTTTGGGACCGTTTCCTTACACCCTGCAGAGCAAATAATTGTTTCTTGCATAGTTGTTTACAAAGAGTGAGACAAGTCTTAAAATCCTCAGCATGAAAAAATATACCTCTTTCCTTACGAGATTCTTTAATTTCTTCACAGCGTTGTTCAAAATCTTTATCCAGTTCGTGCCTCACTATGGAATATGCAGTATCACTCAAAGCATAAGCTTTGTGTATCAGGAGGCAATCTGAAATGTTAGTTGGAACTGAGCATTTTCTACTAGACAATGAAACCCTTTATTTTGTTTTACTTAGAATGATTTTTCTCTTTTCATAGGCAGGTTCTGAAATGTTATCTCAGATAGTATTTTCAGCATAGCAACAGGAAAGTTAGTTATTAAAGCAAAAGCACTAGTTACCAATCAACACATCTACCTCAATTTCATGAGCAAACAGTTTATTTACAACCTGGCAATTTTAAACAACCCCAGAGAGCATTTCTTCCCACACCTACTGTCTGCAGATGACATTTACCAATTTACACCTTTAAAATTTTTCCAAACTAGGGATAAAAAGCACATCCTCACCTCCAGGACTTTCATATGGTTGGTACTCTAAAGTATTGCTACAGATTAGATCAATGTCCTTCAGAAAATCTCCTGCAGTTAGATACTTGTGCATGTCAATCTTGGAGAGAACTGTTGACAGGTCCATGGGCTGTTTAATAACAGCCTTGTAATTGGGTGCCTGCAAATGAAATATATGTGCTTAGAGATTTAACGTAGTAGCGACCAAAATTTATTATTATTATTATTATTATTATTATTATTATTATTATTATTATTATTATTAATTATTAATTATATTTACACTTTTATATTGTTATATTACTATAGATAATGACCAAAACAGCTACATATCTCCTTTTCGTTGCAACCACATTGTTCCAAAATAAACCTTATATATATAAACACCAGTTATTCAGTGTTATTTCACTCTAATCCACTCCAAGGGATTTATTAACAAGAACCTCAGTTACCCCACCTTCAGGGAAGGGTTGTAACAGCATCTATTTTCAAATGAGCTAACTGGACGATTTCTGTACTCAGACCATAAAAGGAGCCTACTGAATAGTTTAGATTAGGACATCTACATTTGTTTAGATTATTCAAATCTCAGAAACTACAAAGAAAGAAAAAGACAAGTCAATGGATGCTTAGGAGAATGGGACTTCACTGAAAGGCAAAGCTATCTTAAAACTAAAACTGACTTTGAAGTATGTGCCTCTGGCTTAGACTTATTCAATAAATTAAATGAGTGATGTATGGGAGCAAGGAAAAAACATGCAGCCCTTATGGTTGATCTTATACTGAGGAAAGGTACAGATAAAAGTGAAAATAGAATCTGAAAAGTTATTTGACAAGCCGCTGCTTCTACTCCTGTTCTCACAGAAACTATTGATAGTCAATTAAAGAGCTCTTGGCTTTAATAAAACAACCATATAGGTACTGTTTATAATTACAGACAAAGAGATCTCTCTGCTATTTTTTTCATCGGCAAACTGTGTTGGCATTTGGTGTAACTGGCATTTGGATTAGATGATCCTTTTAGGTGCCTTCCAACTGAAATATTCTAAAGTTATAAAAAAAATTTAAAAGAACACAAGACTTTCAGTGAAGACTCAAATACAGACATTTGAGAGTCTCAAGGAGTCAACAAAAGTAAAAGTAAAATTCACTTCCTGCTTCTTGGAAAATCAGAATAGTATGGTCCTAAAAACAAAGATAAACCTTCCTAGAAACAGCAAACACCGAGAAACATACACAAAGAGAAATCATGGCCATAATGGGATTACAAATCAACACTAATTTACCTCCTCTGGGTCAACAGGCTTCATAAATGGTCTGAAACGTCTGTCAACGACAAGTCTATGAGCCACGTCCCTTAAGTAAATTCTAAGTTCACGCAATGTATCCTCTTCCTGCTCCTCCACCTGTCTTATTTCTTCCTCTGTCAGCTCTCGAGGCTTAGGTGGTGGTGCTAAGGGCAAGACTTCCAGTGGTTGCCAAGCTTAAATTAATCAGGAAATGATAGTCAATTGATGGTACTCAAATGCAAGCACGTGAGAAATGACTGATAAAAAATTACCACCAAAGCAAATACTGTATTAGCTGTTAACTTACAGTTAGCAAAGTTTTATACGTAGAATATCCTCCTCACCTGTGTTGTTTTTTGATGCAGGAGGTTGAGCAGCTTGCTTCATAACTAAGTCCTCAAAAAAATGTCTTCTTTCAGCACAGGTAGGCCGTGGGACTTTGAAAACTTCTTCATATTCATTATTAAACAATGCTTTTATCTAAACCATGAGAAGAAAAGATATTTCAGATAAAGAAGGCCACACAAATTTTTTATATTCTGTTCCAAAAGGATGAGTACCTCTCTAAATTAAACTGAATACTCATCTGGATAAGACAATCAATGAAAAGTTATCTTCTTGGCCTTAAAAGGCTAGATTTTTATAGCATGGCAAATTAATAAAATACTTTCTTTAAAGAATACCTTCTAGAGTTCAAGCTCCATTAACAAGCTGCAAGATAAACCACTGAAAGAGGGGTGACATTCACCACCCCCAAGACTGTATTATTTTGTATTTACCTGCCTTGCTATCTTTTAGCTTGAATCTTTATGGCAGCCACAGAGGGAAACAGGCAAGGCTCAGCAGAAAAGTGCTGGCTTTTTAGTCAGGTGTTTGGGTTTTCTTTAATTATATTTTTAATTAATTTAAATGAGGTGTCCCAAGTTGCATACTTCCAAGCTGTACTCCATTTTTTCCATCTCTACTACCAAAAGGTATGGAAGGAATTTCAATCCTTATTTTAGGAGGCCTTTATTAACAGTATAAAAACTCCTGTTACTGAGACAAAATAATCAGAGCATAATATTCCCATTTTGAACACCTTCCTTTAGTGAACACTCTCAGATGTCTACAAAGCTCAGCATATCCTCTTAATCAATTTTGTTAAGGAACACAACTAAAAATTTATTTCAAAGTTACTTAAACAGGAATTGGACCTTAGCTTTCTAATTTGTCAAGTTTTCACCCGGATGAAGACTGTAACTGAAATTTTTATAAAATAATTTAAATTTGAAGTTATATTCCATCAGTTAACTGTGTGACCACCATATTTTTTTCAGTATAAATATTTTCAGAAAAACAGTCTTTTTCTTAGCTACCTTTCAAGCACCATATATTCTTCACTAAGGACACACCTAACCATATATTCTTCACTAAGGACACACTGAAGCCACTGAAACAATTGTGTGAAGTAAATCTTTATATCTGTCTAATAAGCTTGCGTATGTGAGAAGGGAGAAAAAGTTGGGTCAAAGTCAATCTTTAGTCAGAAAACACTTTAGAGAAATGCTTTCATCATCATTTTGTCTAAGCAAGTTTTAAGAAACCTGGTTTGGGTTTGAGTATGAATTTGCTTAAGAGCAGCACAGCACTCCAATGCTTCAGGGAGTTATAAATTAAGAAGAAATTGAATAATAAAGAAAGAAAAGTATCAACAGAAATACCTCTTCTGGGAGATCTCTGTATTGCACATCAGATGTCGCAAGGAGCAAAACTGGAGTAAACCTTGGGATGTTCTGCAGTAGTGTTGTAAAAACAGATTTCAGTGTAGGTCCAACAGTCGCCCACCAGGAAGGGATTTGTGGGATATATATGATACTTGGTGCTGTTCTTTGAGCTTCTCGCATCAACTGGTAAAATGAATGCTTGGGTAAGAGAACTACATCATGTAGAACAGGCTACTAAATGATTACATATCAGTCAAACTATCTTATGAAACAGGAGTACCTGATGCCAAAATATCAAGACAAACCAATAAATGAATGACTCCTAACAATATGGTAAAATTTTCACTTTTACTAAAATACAGACATCACTACAGAGACAGAAACAGACCTGAATCTCTGTCGGATTTCAAAACTAACTTAGGTATAACATAACTCCTAAAGAGCCTCAGAACTCAGCTGATGTGGTGGTGTGCCTGAAAAATCAAAGACTAACCCTTCAGCAAGATGCATTAGCCTGGAAAAATCGCTACACGACTGCGACTATCCCATTTTCAGTTCAGAGTGCATACACACCCAAGACAGACTGAAGCACAGTCTGAAAAAAGACCTATGTGAAAAGATGAAGACTAACACTGTACAAGAAGCCTGGTTATAATTCATAACTTCAAGCACATTTTATAAGAGGTAACCAGTCCTTAGCCTGTCTGAAGAGCTAAATCACTCACAGCCTCTCATTACCAAAGGATCCACCAGACCAGATGATGTGCTTTGAAGACCACAGGCCACTGCCTCCAGATGGCACCTCAATCACAGAAGACAACATGTGCCATGTACCTACTGCATGAGGGAAGCCGCAACAGTCCTTTCACACAACAAATTTCTCCATGCACTGTTTCAGATTAACAACCTGGAAAGGAGGTGTTCCTCCTACGTGACAAATTAGTATCCAGTCACATAATATGTCTGCCCTGACTTGTACAGCTCTCAAATGCTGCTACTAAAGATTCAAATGTTTTAATACAGTGATGCCAAACAATGAAATGGATTTCCTGCCAAAAAGTAAAAAGGAAAAACAGCACTAATCTTCTTATATTTCATTTTTCTAGTTAAGGGAAACACGCCACTGCACAAATCCAAGTGTTCCGTGAATTTTAATTATTTTACTGCATGTACTGCAGCAGTATAAGCTGTATATATATGTGTAAAAAATGAAACTATTCTTTTCCTCAAAACCTTGGCTGCTCGACAGATATAATTAAAAAAAAAAAAGCTACAAAATGTGCATGACATGCCGTCAGGTTGATGCAGAGCCATCTACTGGTAACACAGTAGAAGCAACGAAAACAACTTTCTGGATCCCACTGAGACCAGCAGGATTTCCTGCCACAAAGAAGGGTTTATTAGCAGTACCTCCCAGCTTCCAAAGCTGCTAGCAACATTCTCCTTGCTTCATTTCAAATGAAAAACATGGTTATGTATAATATCCTTACTTGGTATCATCCCATGTAGAAGAAAAGCAGATTTTAAGACAGAAGTAAATGCAACAGAACGTTGAAATCAGGCCACCTCCATTAACAATCAATTTTGCCTACTTCACTACTTTGTATACAGTTCACCAATCCTACAAGATTAACAAGAAAAAAAAGCTACCTGTATACATGTTTCATCTGGTGATGTGCTAACAAACAAAGTTGGTGTGTCTAGTGTATAAATTGGAAAGTTTTCAAGGGTATGTATTACTGCAGCTGCCAAATCAAAAGCTTGCCCAGATCCTGGCTCTTCAACTAGTAAGAACCGTGGCCTGTAAGAGGTTGGCTGGTCACGAGGATTTCTAAAGCAATAAGAAGAAAATAAGTTTAAAAATGAGTAATGAATAGGCACACAGATGTTAATTTTTTTCCTATGCACTTCTTTTTTTTTGTAAATACACTCCCTCTTCCACCAAATAATAAGTTGGTCTGTGACCAGGAAGACTACCAAAGCCTACTTTCTCACAAACTGGTACCATACCTCCACTAAGGAACCCTGCAAGTCCCCAGCATGTCTGCTATTCCTTTGGCTGGGTTAAGTAACAGCTCTTAAATCCAACAGGGGGACTGGCCAGCCAAGTACACACACAACAACTGGTCAGTAACCTGAGACGGGGCAGAACAACCCTTTATCTCAGCACAAACCATTTCAGGTCTCTTTACTGCCCATACACAACCATTTTCATTGTGTCTTGACTTTAGGTAACTGTGACATGTCTACACCTGTCAAGGTTAGCTGAAATTTGGCCATAGTTCCTGGAGATGGTGGGAAGGAAGGTGCAAAACATATCTAGGAAAAAAATTAATGTGGGTACTGAAATACATCAGCAGTATCTGAAGAAATACATGATTTGACTAGTTAAATTACAGCAGTACATAAAATTTATATTTATTTTTTCAGTCATTCCAATGGTTTCATCTTGAGTAGTCTCTTAATTTTCTGGTAATCTTGCTTCACTAGTGTGAAACACACTTGTGAAGAGGTCAGCAGAGGAATAGAAACAGAGAAAAATAACTGACCCAACAGTGACAATGATAATATATTTTTTAACAGTTGGCTTACAGGACAGCCACAATTAAAACATCAAAATATTTGCATAAACTCAGTAGGTTAAAGATACAAAATACAGACACTGTTCAACAAACCCATTCTCAATTTTGTTTCTGCTATGTAATGGGCTACAGGTTTAACAATCTTGGAAAGTAAAAGGACAAAAGATGGCTACACAAATCCACAGGGTTTTTTTAAGCTAAAAGGACAGAGAGCACATTTTTTAGGTCTTGAGTCTTCCAAGGAATAGCATGGATTAAACCAACATGTTCTAATAATCTGTGAACCCCTTTGACTCAGGAAAAGAGGTGTGGGCCATTCAGTTTGATGGGTTAGAGCAGTGTACTCAGAACATTAGTACACAGTTGTATCTTCACACTTACTTCTTGCAAATATTGATCACCACACACACAACCCCTTAACTCCATCCTGCACCCTTCACACCAAAACAGTTTACAGACCTGGCCATTTTAAAAACGTAACCATAAAGGGGACAAACATACCTGTTAAAAGTGTGGAATTCTGCCTTTTTGTGATCAGGTGTTTTATGAGTCGGCTTCTCTTCAGAGATTGATGGTGATTCCTCATCACTGTCAATCACATAATTTCCTACAATAGGATTTAAAGACAACAGAAGTTTGTCAACTTTCCTGAATAGTCCATATCCCTTGCATCAATACATCTTCAAAATCAGTGCTGGAAAACACTTCTCTTGCATTTCATCATTTGAATGCTATTTTCTGAAGAGTTCATTCTACCACAGATCCAAGGAAATTGCACAAAGCTGTCCTACGTCCCATGATTTGCATTAGGTATTACCCCGCTGTTGACAAAAACTTGTTTTTTTCCTTAGAATAAAGATGACTAAATCCAACTTCTGTAGTTTCCAGACACCTGAAAAACCCTTCTCCCTCCATGTAAGCATTCATTTGGAAAGAGGTGCCTCATACTTTAAACCTTAGATCCATCTCTGAAATGATAAATGCAACTTTAGCTACTGCCAGAAACTGGGTGCTCCAGCAAAGAACACATAGCTGTCTGCTGCATACTGTGAGTCACTCACAGCTTCATCCTACACTGTGCACATGCAAAGTATAAAATTGTGCTGTAATTACAGCTGATAGGTTTGTGTATGTTGACTGCACAAATCAAAAGTTTTTCTTCGGCAGATTTTTAAACAAATGGATGTTATTATCATACCTTGCTGTTGGCTCTTCTTTAGTGCAAGTTCTGCATGGGGAAATACTCTCTGCAAGGCTTGTAAAATTCTTTCCAGTGTGTTTTTTAACAGTGGCTTTGAAATAGCTGATAGTGCTCTCCCAGGGGAAGGCACAGCCCTCTGTGAAGCTGGAACAGTCTTCTGCATGGCCATGGAAAAGTAATTTGCTTTTATTTTAATCAAATCCATGTTTATCTGCAGTCTCTCTCTACTTTCATACAGCTGAGGATAGCGATGCCGCAAAGCACAGAGGCCAGTTTCAGCACATAAGGCTTTAATATCAGCACCACAATATCCTAACAAACAAAACAAGAATCAAATGTTATGTCAGTCTCAGAATTCAAGGCCAAGATTTCTAAACTGCAGCACTGAAAGACTTTGTATGCAGCCAAAAAATTACCAGATTAAGAGACAATTGAAAGAGTTCCTGCACTGCAGAGAAGTTCTGTTACATGGCTCACAGCCTGATATTCTACACTTAAGAAGCAGCCTGCTCATCAAAACTTTGCTCCTGGGAAAGATGCCCCAAACCCATTCAATGTTCTAAGAGACAAAAAGAAAATTGAAAGCAGTATCTAACTTTGTTTGCTCCCAAGGCTTGTCAGCTGCCTCACTGCCTTGCTCTGCAGCAAGGCACGAGAGCTTGAGTACTGCCTGGTAGAAGCTGAGGTTTCCTAGGACTCAAGTTGCATGCAGTAACCCACACTGTTTTCAAACTTACCAACACATACTTCAGCCAGCTCTTCAAGTAAATTGTCCGATGGCTTCGGGTTCCAGTCTCGTGTGTGAATTTTGAAAATCTCTTTTCTTGCCTGAAAACATAACAGTTGCATTTTAGTTTGCCCTAATTTTTCTCTTAAAAAAACAACTACAATGCAAACCCACAAAACCTTTTACACTAATAAAAATACTTTTCTTATCTGCTAAACTTTTAAGTATTTTAAAGGTCAGTTATTAATATGCCCTTTGCATTTTCAAGTAGGAAATTTAATAATTCGCTACCTGTTACAACATTGTTACACTAAACTCTTGCTGGGGCCTGCAGTGAAATAAAAGGCATTTATATCTTCCATAAAAAGTGAGTTTTCACAAGTGTGAGACCTAATGATGCTGGAGAAAAAAATGTAGCAAAAACCTTTCTCAAATGGAGATTTTTTTGTCAAAGAAAATTCTCTCAAATTTAGCAAAATTTCACGGTGACAATCTCCTTTCTTCATCAGATTTGCTTTTCTGCCAGTTCATTGAAGTAAAAGACCCCTCGCACTTTCTTTCAAATTGCTAGAATTGCTACCAAGAACAAGAAGTATGACTTAAACTACTGTCACTGATCCAGAAAATGTCAAATATTGCCTATTCTCATCTCAGATCTTTGCAAGACTTTCACTGAAGTATTTCTTGGTACACAGATTAATTATGGCAGATTTCTACAATTCTTCCACAGTAGGGAAACATGTATTAGATTTGTTTCATGACACCTCATCTCCTCTTCCTGAGAGCAGATGAAAACTGGAGACAAATGTTTGTGTTAAATGCACTGTTTGGTGTACTTTTACTAGCTTTCAATTCAATAAGCCTATTTTCCTTTTTCCAAAAAGTGCTAAGAAATATCAGTGACAGCCAGAGAGAAAACATAAAAAGAGGGTTCCAGCTTTGCACACTATCTCCCCACAACCCCAGTATTTTTTGGTCACTCTACATCCATTTTTCATTACTTAGGTATTGCAATTAACTAGAAGACTTCCAAGCACTGCAACTGTGCAGTGTACTTCACATCTTAGTCCAAGTCCCTGTTAATAAGTTCCAGTAAGAACGTCAAATCCCAACATAATTCACTCCAGTACCACCCTTGATCAAAGTTTTTGTTACCAACGAAGAACTCTTGTGTGCACACCATTTCTTTCACTTCCAAGATACTACAGCAGTACTTTCTAACTAATTCATACATTCATTCTTTCTTAAACATTTCAGTGACTGGCAGCATCCCATTTGCTTCACTAGTTACTGCAAACCCAATACTAATTACAGAACTAATTACTTGTTGAAATCATCATAATCATATATATTCAGTACCAGGTTTGCCCTCCACAGTACAACACAGTCCCTCCAGACAGCCCTCTCTTGCCCAAGCTGTACACTACTGATGGAGACTTGCACAGCTCTGCAATGCTGCCTTGTTACAGGGGTTTGTTATAAAGGTGGACTTTGCTACATAAGCATTAAGGTTGAGTTGAAGTTTTGACCTCTTTGTTTGGCAAGTTGAAGCGGAATTCTCGTTCAAAGCGTCCAGGTCTTCGTAAGGCAGGATCTATAGAATCCGGTCTGTTGGTAGCTCCAATTACCACAATCTCTCCTCTGCTGTCTAAGCCATCCATAAGTGTCAGAAGTGTCCCCACAATAGAGCTAACAGAAAAATACAATTTTCATACACTGGTTTAGGAAATTTTCTTCAGTTCCACATCACTCAAAAGGACAACTTCTTATTGATGAGATGCTGGTTAGCAGAAGACTTGTTATAAGACATAACAAAATACAGATAACGTATCACAGACCTTGTGCTGATATCAAACTTAGGAATTGTTTTCAATTACTGTTTAAAAATCATCTGAAATTCACTGGCACTGAATTACTAGTTTTCAGGATAAATGAATGTGTCACACCAAGTTAAATAGGTTGCGGTCTTCTTTTCACAAAGATCAAGTAGCTACTATGTAGATACAAAACATGTCCTACCTATGAATTTGGTCTTGTTTACCAGACCGTACAGGAGCGAGAGCATCAATCTCATCAAAGAAAATAATTGAAGGTCGCATCTGGTAGGCCTACAATGAAAACACAGGAATATTGACATTAGTAAAATTGCATTATTTGAAAGAAAAAATGCATGAAAAACATTCTGGTTGGAAAGGCACAAACTAGATTTTTCACACTAGCATCAGGGAACTCTACTAATTGAGCTAAGAGAGTGAAGAGGCACAAATAACAAAAGACAGAAGCCTATGTCAACCCACTGAGACTGGGTGACAAGAAACAAATCATACCAGTAGTTTTTACAGTTATTGGACAACCACGAAGAACAGAGACAGGATCTAACTCAGTTATAGATTTGGGAAGCAACCCTCTGTTACCAATTTAAATGACCATGCTTTCAGCCTGCATCTGTTTCCCTCTGATCTAAAGTCACCACCTCCTGCTTCTTGAAACTTCTTTTGTGACTGTTTGGGTGGCTGCTGGGTTTTCTGGGGTTTTTTGGGTTTTCTTATTGGAGGGCAGGGGAGTGGAGGTGGTAGTGGCGGCACGTGGCAGGATTTTCTTGTCTGTTTTACTAGTCTTTCCCAATACATGCCAAGATTTCAAGCCCCTAAAACTCCACTGAAGAAGGAAACACTGACAGTCCCATTTCAGTGGAAGGAGCTGACAAAACATGAAAAAGAATGAATTCTACTTAACCACAGAAAACTAGTTACAACTTGGTCAGAATGCAGGGCATGTTTCAACCTTACCTGCTCAAATAATAAACGAAGCTGTCGTTCAGATTCTCCTATCCATTTATTCAAGCATTCAGCACCTTTCCTCATAAAAAAAGTTACTCTCATGTCACCTTGACTGCATTCATTAGCAAGTGCACGAGCAAGCAGTGTCTTTCCAGTCCCCGGTGGACCATAGAATAGACAGCCTCTACAATTTAAAAAAATACACTAGAAAAATGACACAAGAAAAAACATCGTGGAAAAGTAGCTGTTACAATCCCCCATTCCTAAAACACACAACTCCGCTCTCCTAAACAAAATACTCAGTGGATAAGATAGCGGTAATAGCTGAAGTGTGCGAAAAGTCAAAAGTGTTCTTACACAATTCAACAAGGCAGCAAACAAAATGAATAAAGAGGTGATGCAGAAATACAAAACCGTGAGCAAAGATTGTAGTGTCCCAAAAAGACACTTAAAACTTCTGACAAACCAACAGGAGTGGTTGGAGCCAAACAAGAAAAAAATTCCAGTGCGGAATCTCAGACTGGGCTAACTTTACAATGATACACTGCATATACATTCCTGTTTTCATGAAAGTCAAGATTTTATAATAAAACATTTAAATCTCCCTTGAAAAACTTTTAGTTTTTGAAGAGGAAGTAGTCTAAAGCTGGAAAGATATTCTGCATTTCTGCATTTCCATCAAATAGAAAAGCCAGTACAGTGCTGCTTCAAAAAGAATTTCAATGAATAAAGAAGCAAAACACAGAAATATTTTCTTTTCATTGTTTGCAATACTTTTGAAGTTGCTGAAGGCAAAGAATTTAAAGTCCTAGTTCAATACACCACAACTGAGTTTTGCTGACCAAGAATATACAAAGCTAACAATTAAATCTCTAAGAATTTTTTTTCGTAACACAGAAGTCACTTAGTTGTGTAAGATGCAGTTTCTTGTTTTAGCTCAAGCACAACAAGCACTGCAAGCTTTTAGTTGCATGTCCTATCAGTTGTAAAACTGATACTTTAGCACTTGAAAAAAAAAGAGTTGGTGGGAGAGGCAACTGGACTTTCATAAAACAAACCACAGTTGACTATGAGTAGACAATTCCTTCCTACTTACAAACTAATCAAGTCCACTTGTATATGGAACTCTAAAGTAAACATTTCCAACTCCAGGTCTGAAAGGCAAGACACTTAAAAGATAATCTCACCACACAGTAAATCTTTGGACCTACATATATGTTGGATTCTATCCATTTTTTAAACATTACACTTCACTACTGTTAAAAAACAAAACAAAACAACACTGCTGAGAATTTTGAAGCATGGGAACATATTGATACCTCAGTTGAATATTCCCCTGAAAATAGGTGAATGATAACTTATAGTTTTAAACCGTGTCTGTTACCTTGGAGGTTCAATTTTCAGTCTCTCAAAGATTTCTGGATAAAGCAAGGGAAAAATGACCATCTCCTTTAAAGATGAAATGTGGTCAGAAAGACCACCCACGCCATCAAATTGTACCTAAAGTTGAAGTCAACAGAACACATTTTATATGTTAAAGAAAAATGCAACCTCAATAAGGTTCCATCAGAAATTAGAAGACAGCACAAAAGAAATATTCATGGCAATTTTCAAATTGTTTGATAAAACTGTAAACTGAGGGAGCTGTAGAGGACAAACCTCTCACTGACACAATGAATCAAAAATACTTACCGAATCTATTTGCATTTGCTCAACACCAGCCAGACTGGCTCCAATTTTTCTGGTATTCTTGTTAACTCCATTTAAGTCACCTTTCTGAAAGCTGAACAGAAGAGATCTGACTTGAATTAAGGAGGAAAAAAAAGGTGCTTTCTAACTTATGATGCAGATAGAAGATTTCTGATTTTCTAATGATAGCAAGTGAATGCAGAAGACATTAAAAATCAGCATAAACTTCCTAAATAGTCAAATATTCATTCCAACTTTTACGTATAATGGCCATGATTAAATAAAGAAAAATGGTCACTCCAGACTTTAAACCAAGTTAATCATTTTAACAACTCTTAGCACTTAGGAATATCCATGCCAGTCAACACAGTAATTATAGGAATGCAAGTTTAGAACAAGTTATTCCATATGGAGAGACCATGGACTGACCTTGATCTGTACGATGGAAGAATCCCTCCCCTCCCCAAACACACTGATATGTTTCAAATAGTTTTACCTTCTACATTCAAAAAGTTACAGTCCAAGAGAATACTTATTTCAGTGGAGATTAACATTATAAAGGCTGCCCACCACTCCTGGACCTTCCTGAGGACTTTGGAATGTGTGGGCCAGAAGATATGCCTGAAAGACATCAGGCTGAAAACTTTTTTGTTAGACTGTTACTAAAATAATTTTTCTAGAGCATTTGTTAAGTAACAAAACCTATTTCCCCTATTTATAACATTTTCTGTTATGGTGATTTTCTTTCTGAATAAACCACGGTAAAGTACAGAAGCAGTAAAATTTTACATTAAGAAATTACATCAAAGTGTGTGTCTCTACCCCTTTCCCCATTCTCACCTAGAAATCAAATTGTTTATTAAAAATCAACTCTAAAAATCCAGTTTTAGACAGTCCAGTTACAGTTGTCAATACCAAAAGATATGATTAAGTATTGCCACAACTTAGAAAGGGTACAAAATGGAGATGGCAACACTCCATGGATAGGCACATGCAAGGTCCTCCCAAGTAGACTTCTCCCTCCCGTATTCTCCAATTTCATTAACCTTCTTAAATTTTTCTTCTTCCTCTGTATCTCAAAATCCTCATGATTAGATGAGGAAGGGGAGTCACTGTTTGGCACCGCACATCTCTGTCTGCAAACATTCAAATAAACAAACAAACAATTCAAAGTAAAAAATTAAAATGTGCACTAAGTAATAAGAAAATTTAAGTGAACGCTATCTCAGAGTTTACTTTGAGGTCTAATAAGTTTTCAGATCATCAGACTCCTTACGAATCTGATTTCAAAGTACATTATTTGATTTTTCTTAGGAAGGTAAAATGTTTAACTAGTGTGCAAAGAAATTTCTTAACCAAGCTTCTCCTTTTGTCCAATCTCTCTCTCACATACACAAATCAAGTTTCACTTAGCATTATGTAGCCAGTCTGTGAACCATTAATCTTTTAAACTCATTTAAAAATTTGGCTTCAAAAATCCTTCCTTCAATAACTGTCTGCTCTCAAGGTTGCTAAACAAAGTGTTCCTATCTAGCAAGGGATAGATAGGAACTCTCTCTGCTCTAACTGCTTACAGGATCTGATACTGCTTTGTCATTACTATTACAATTTACAATTTATAATTTCATTTAGCATTTTTCTTGTTTAAGGATACTTTCATACAGAAACATGAACTGATTCCAAAGAGACACCAGAATCAGTGTTTGAGTGATTAAAAAAAAGTCCATTAAAACTTTCATACAGGCCCTCCCTCTATCTAAATTTTCTTTGGCTTTAAGAAAACAATTTACATGCCTCAATATTAAATAGTCTAAAGATTTTCAGAGGGACATTCTGCCTTCAGTTCCAGAACAAATGGATTTCAGTTACAGTCTCAGCCACAACCCTCATCATCACCTTATCAACGACCACAAATACAGCAGTCTACATTTTCAAATAAAACCTAACCGCTGGTAAAAAGGATGGCCTCTCCCAGCCAGTGTTTGTTTTCTTTATTCCCTTAGACTACCATGGCAATAATCATACTACTGATCTATAATTATCACGCATCCAAAACCCCTTGAAAGCATTATTCAGTCATGTGACTGAAAAACTATCACTTAATCATACACAAACCTTTTATTCCCTTTGCGTGAATCTCTCTCTCTGACAGGTGAAGATGGGACTGTTGAAAGCAAAGAGCAAGTTTAAGAGAAAGCAGGGTAGTCAAAGAGGCAGAAAACGAGACATGTATCACCTATCTCTAAGTTCATGGGAAGTTTCAAGGGGGGTGGGGGTTAATCAGTGCACAGTAGAAGTGAAAAAACACACACTTGATTTTTTAGAACTGAAAACCACGAGTTAGATTATCAGGTCTCTTTAATTACTGTTCTTTCAAGGATAGGTTACTTTTTTTACTGAAAACAATAAGGATGCCAAATAGCAAAAAAAAATTGAATGTCCACAGGATAAATGCATTTAATGAATGAAGGTAAGAAATTTAAAGTTGAGTGTGGCGTGTGTGCATGCGTTTCCACTTTAAAAAAAAAATCTCACTTCCATGCAAGAAATTTTCTCTTAAGAGAAACTTATAACCCACTTTCCAATGGATCTTGATAATGCTCAATAAGGCAATGCTTTTCAGTGTCTTCATCATCACTTTCTTTTTCTTCACTTCCTTCTGGTGAAATTACTGCACACAATGTTAAACTGTTTAAGTACTGCTGCAAATTATGATATATTCAAAATACATGACATATATTCCCACCTGTCCACAGCCTTTTATCATGTAAGCATTTTGGAAAAACATGGGAATTTGGAGTTTTTTTCTCTGAATACCTGTGAACTCACTGCCAGAACAGCCCTAGAATCTTTGGCTGTGGCTTTTAAATCAATGGCAACACAGATATTTTTAATAGATAAAAATACCCAGTAGTTCAGTCCATCTCAATTGTTTAAGACAAGGCTTTTGGCTAGGGCATAGTCAAGGAAATTTAAAAGAGAACTAGCCTACAATGCTACCTGGATTGTCAGTTGTTTCTTCATCAGTTGTTTCCATATCTAGGCTTTCCTACTTTAAAGAAACAAGAAAGATCAGGCACAAACATGCAGAAACCCTGTGGGAATATCTGGTGCCCATATAGTATCATTATCAAGGCATGCCATTACACAAAAGAGTTAATTAATGCACAGGTGGAAGGAATAGGAACATCACTCTGGCACCCAGGATTAGTAACGAGGATTTCTACTATAAAATAGGGTTTAATAGATGTGAAAGTTTAACACTTAGCCAGATACAAAACTGAGTGTATCAATTTTAGAGTTATCAATTATCAGGTTAATAATCCAAGAGTGTGGTAGAATCCCAGACAAAGCTATTCCTAGCAGACAAAAAAAATCATACTGTCATTTGAGAGATAATAAAGTACTATGGTCAATTCTGATTGAAACAAACTACAAACTAATTCAGATCTAAACGAAAGCAACTATGAAAGCAGGCTATGAATATGTTTAAAAAACAACACCTGTCATTCAAGAGGACAGTGGAGTAACCTAATTTAATAGAGCAAAATCAAGAAAGAGGAAATATGATTGACTGGAGTCTATCATTTTAACATGACTTTCTCTCAGGAGAGAGGACTGCTTGAGCTCACAGGCAAGGCTGGCACAAGAGAAAACATAGATAAAGCAGTTAACAGTGAATTCAGTTTTTACTAAGATCTGAAGTAAAAATGTAAGACCTGAAACAGGTGTTTGTAAACAGTGTCCATTCAAAAATCATAAGACAATTCAGAAAACGCAGTATGTATTTCAGCATATCATTGCTCTTTCTTATCTTCCGAAGAAGATGTTTCCCTCACTCTTACAATGTAGCTGTGGCATAACAGTAACTGTAAGATGTTAAACTGTAATTAGAAAGCAAGAATGACATTTTCGTTTAGACTACACTATGCTTTGGAAGAAGTTTTTTTCAGCTAAATTAAAATTATAACTAAATAATTTCTCTATGTGAAATGCCACTCATAGAGAAAAATAGTAAACTAAATTAATCTACTTCTGTATGGTGGAACACTCCATGGTCTCCCATCCTTCACTGTCTAGGCCTCTTCTTTGTGTCATCCAGATAGGCAAGTACAAAAAACCCCATTGAAAACAACACACATAATCAATATGATATTTTAATAAAAAGAAATCTCAGAAGGAAAAAAATAATTCTGAAGATCATAGGAGGATGACAGAAAAAAAATATGGCAGCTTTTCATAGTACGTAAGTTGTTCCTCATTATAGCATTAAGTCATTTTTAGTTTACAGCCTTCCTCAGAGAACAGGTTGCTTATTCTTCTCTTAACTGGAATTAAGGTCTAGTGCAGATGTTGCATGACTATATACGCTAGAAAAAAAAACAAACCCCCCTGCTGTTACACTTTTCAAACCTTTCAGAAAACAATGTCAATTTGGGCTTCACAAAAAGAATTAAGTCATGGACACACAGACAGAAACACTAGGACTGCTTTGCTTTGCCTGTATCCAACTTCTCCATTTCTTAACTCAACAGGACATTATAAAATTACTCATAAGTATGAAAGAAAAATTAATTAAACATGAAGGTGCTTCTGGAGCCAAGAAGATTGATTGAGAGGGCAAGTTAAATCTACTGAAAGTCACAACATAAAGTGATCGTTTCAGTTCACAAGAACCAGCCCACACATAAAAGATGCTCTGGTGTGAAGATCTCTCTGCAACTGGCAATCCCAAAATAAAAACACCAGTGGCCAATTTAAGCATTGGCTGTGACTAAAGTCTTTATACATGAAGCACCTGCCAAATACATCCTCCCACACACAGTCTCAGACCTGTAAGTTTTAAAACAAGCTGCAAGCAGGAGACTTTACCTGAGCAACTGCAATGGAACATTTATGGAATGTTTGTGAAGTTGCTTGGCAATGCTCCAAAAAGTTCCAAGCTTGACCATGCCCAACCCCCAAGTCCCTGGTGGGACTCTGCTATGGAGGGCATCTGCCACACAGCACCTAATGATCACAGAATCATAGAATGTTTTGGGTTAGAACAGACCTTTAAAGGTCATCTAGTTCCAACACCCTGCCATGGGTAGGGACACCTTCCACTAGACCAGACGGCTCCCAGCCTCATCCAGCCTGGCCTTCCAGAGATGTGGCATCCTCAGGTTCTCTGGACAACCTGTTCCAGTACCTCATCACCCTCACAATAAAGACGTATCATATAAGTAGCAGCACATAGGGATTTCTCAGCCTAACCACTGAATACATTTACCTTTTCTTGCCAGGAACAACAGCACCTTCTTCTGTGGTCAAAAGAAGGAGAAAGCCCCTGGACAATATTATGCCATAGCACAGAGGCTTGCTAATAAGGCTCATTTTAGTAGCTTTGCATTATTAAAAAAACTACTTACTTTGTTCTAAGTTTGCCAAACAAAAGGATTGATTTGTAGTGGTGTAACAAGTTTGTCGAAGTCATCAGCTTCAACGGATCTCCAAATCCTCACTTTCTTCATCTTTTAATCAACCAATATTACAGAAAATATAACATGAAGATCGTTTGATAGGATTATAACGTCGCCACGGAAAGCTCTAGACACCTCAATATGAGAATCCAGGAACTTCGTTTATTGTAGATTGATAGTAGCTTAATATACACTCTATAATAGGTTCATGAATATTACAGAAATCAGGCTCATTATTGGTACTCGGTTAGGTGGTGATATCATCTTAACTGCTTTCCACTGTTTACACAGGTGGCTCATTAAGTGCCTTTGTTTTGGTAATGCCTAGCTCCTGTTTCTCAGCTCAATTTAGAATACCCAAGGACACTGCCGCTTTCTCACGGCCCTGCTATCTCTAACTTTCTCATGGGCCTAGGGAAAACTGCATCTTATACTTTAGCAGTAGTCTTATACTTTAGCAGCTCATCTATAGCCTTAGCCATGTTCATATGTCCTCGCATTTCTAACCAATCCTCTACAGGATTATTTTCCATAAACACAAATTAACTTGCATTAATTCTGCTACTCACTTTTAACTATTTATTAATTCAGTTTTAAATATTGGCATGTTAACTTTCTTTTGCACTCCTGAAATTTTCCCTGTGTAGCAAGAACTATCGAAAATCAACATAGTCAAACTCCTCAACAGGACAATAGAGGCTATCCAAACCTGCTAATTTAAAATGATTCCTTTCCTGTTTCAAAGCAGAACAGAAAAAGTTTCAAAGTTCCTAAAGTGCACGTAGCTCACAGCCCTCCAAGTCAAGCCAGTAAGAATTGGGAATGCTCAAGGTCTCCCATCACTTGGAATAAGGCATAGAAAGCAATAAATATTTAAAAAAAAAAAAATAAAATAAAAAAATTCTAACTGTGATCAGAAGAGAAGGTCACAAATGAATACTCTTTGATCTGTAAGTTCCTAAAACACAATATTTCTGTTTCAGCAGATGTGGAAACTGATATGTAGGGAACCTTAGTAAGACCCAGAGTGTGGATCATCTATCAAATGTAAAAGTTAGGAGGTCTAAGCCCATCCAGGCCTTACAGCTATAGGCAGTTCTGTTATGACCAGCCCAGAAGGGGAGGGGAACCCCAGTTCTTGTTAATAAATCCCTTGGGGTAGATTAGAGTGAAACAACACTGAATAATTGGTGTTTGTAAACATATATATGTAGGGTTTATTTTAGAACAATTTTGTTAAAAAGGAAAACAGGTGTATAGCCATTTTGGTTGTTATCATCTATAGTAATACAACATTAAAGCATAAAAATAATACTTATGGAAGTGTATAAGGAAAGAAAGAGAAAGAAAGAATACAAGTAGAAAGATATATATAGTCACCACCTACTGGATCTGGCAATGAAACTTGTTAGTTGCAGCTTCAATGTCTGTTGGTTGAAGCGACGATCTTGATCCACTGTGGGTGGGGGAAGTCAAGCCAAGCCAAGCCAAGCCCTGCCCAGCCCTGCCCTGCCCCACAAAAAAGCCCAAAAAAGCCACAAAAAGCCCAAACAAAAATGTACAACTGTTCATTATTAGTTGGTTATCTTTTTATTGAAATCATAGTTGACACTAACTATGAAAAGGGAGGTAAATCAATTAATTGCTGGGGGGTTGTTTGGTTTTTGTTTTTATTTCTTCTGTACAGTTGCTGATTTTTGCCTCTGAATTTTTTTTCTTTGAAAAGCAGTGAGCACACATGGAATTAGCATGATGTATAACTGCAAGTAATTTTTAAAATAAGACTGATTATCATTTGAGGTTTTGTGTTGTATTTTTAAGGAGATAAAGGACAAAAGAAAGCTAATGCAGACTTACATACAAATATTATGTTAGGAACCTAGAAAAACAGCTGGGGAGGTTACATGTCAAACTGGGTCAGTACAGTATTGAAAAAAAATCCACATTTTATCTCTATTTGTCGTAATGTTGAACTTCTGAAATATGCAAGTATGCAAGTATGATTTAAAAGAATTATTAAGCCAAAGGTAAAACATATATTAAAAATTTAAATTAATGTCTGATAGAGTCTAGTACTAAAACAGTCACACTTCTATATAGCATTTTCTGAGATATGTTCAAGTAGGAAAGCAGCTGAGACCACTAGTGTCACTGAAACAAACTGTAAAGTTAAACTATTGAATTGCCCCTGGCCAGATTAGCTAATACAAGTTATAAATTTGAATTCTGTTCCTTTATGGTTAGTGTTTGGAAATGTGGAATGATCCAGCAACAATAAGAAATCTTTATAAATTTAATTCTGTATTTACTTCTTCATGATTTTGCATTCTAAAACACTCAGGCAAAAGAAAGTCTGCATTAAGAGAACATCAGTGACTCATTCAGGAGATCAGCAATACCATATCTGAGATTGTTCCATAAAGTTAATTCATCTCAGCTGATGAGTCAAACAGTGGGTCATTTAATGAGAGTATTTTTCCAGGAGATCCCCATCTCACTCAGTTCTGGGAATAAATCAACAGTTTGTGTTGACAAAGACACTAAATGTGAGGTAGCCAATCCCTCACTTGCTGCAGAAGATTAATTTGATGTAGTGAATGAGGTAGCACTTGCAGAAGGTTTGATACATTAAAAAATCTGAGTCTTGCCCAGAAAAATTTAAACTTCTCTTTCTCTATAAAATTCCAAGGCCATATTGGAATAATTTAAATAATTTTTTTAAAATTATAATTAATTCTGTTTTCCTCATTTTCTATACTCAATTTTAAATCCTCCCATTTTGACTTGTCGAGTTGTAAAATCTTGTAGTTGTAATTTAACATTTCATAGACTGTAGGTCTTAAAGGAATTGCAGCTACCCACAGTTAGTCAGAAGTTGAGTTATAGGATATCTGCTATTCATTTAACTAAAGTCACTGTGTTAATTTGTCCTACCTTCCTCTTTTATTATTCTTGGAACTTAATTCCAGAGGGCTATAGGCAGTCTAAATTTATGAATCACTATGAAAAATCAGGTCCAAGATACTTCCTCTTAGGCATTCAAAGTCTGAACAATTTTGGCTATACTTCATTTCCATCTAATATATAGAATGAATGGAAACTGAAATCCGTATATAGTGGCTGAATAGTCATAAAAAGGTGTATGTTGGCCAGTTCTCCAGCTCTTTGCCCCACTTCCTGAGGTAATAAAACATCCATAGTTGGACCTGAATCTCCATCAGTAGTCCTCCATTCAAGGTGTTTGATGTGAGTTGAAGAATTTCAAGGAACATCACAAAATGCACTTATTGTGCAACCTATACATCAGTCAAACTCACTTTCAGCAAGCAAAGATGACACCACTGACTTGGCTCATGAGGGTAAAGACAAATTAGTGGTGTTTTGTGAAGTGCTCAGAGCAGAGTGTGATAAAGTGCAAGGTCACATGTTGAAATGGGAAGAAAATAATAGTGAATTATTTGGGCACAATCGATTCTATCCAATAAATGAGGGAAGGGTATGTTGAAAGAATAGTTTATGATCTGATAATGCAAGGCCATTGAAAGGTGCCTTCACAGAGGGGCATGTTAAGTTTGCATGGATATTTTTAATTCTGACCTCTTCTAAATGTTCTCATCTTATGCTGATCCTTAGGCAGTGACCATGTACATGTCTGTTTCTATGCCATTTCATAGCTTTTTATTAAAAGAAAAAGTTATTACACAAAGATACATAGATGCCATTTATTTCATGTTACATATCATTATGACTTTCTAGTTCCCTAATTTGCTGAAACTGGTTAACATCTAAATTCAAAGTATCCTTAACAGATACACACTCCAATTACCCAAACATACCTGATATATGTATTCACTATGTACCCAACTCATTATGGAATTAGTGTATAAACAAGCTTAAACAGATATAAGAAATTAGGCATCCAATTGAGCAACTTCCCCTGATGCTTGCTTTTTCTAACCATCTGGTGTACAACATAGTGTTATTGTCACATAGGCTTTTTTTGCCTTATGACTTCCACTTTTATTTACATATTAAAATATGGGTTTAAATAAATGACTTGATAAAGATCCGTTGAAAATCTGTGGCACTGCCAGGCACCATATCTGCATTTACAAATCCCTAGTTGGTGTTTTTGGTCACAGTAAAATCCTTCCTTCCCTTTATTACTCAGTAGAATTCAGTTCTTACTAAAATTTTGCTGAGTCTTGTGATTTTTTTAAATTTATGTAGCAAGAGAAATGTTTTTCCAATAGCAATACTGAGTGAAATTAAACGTTGATTCCTGTCTTGCTTTCAGCAGGATCCAATCTCCAGCTCAGCTGTATTCACTTCAGTCATCCCTTGCACGGACTTTACTTCCTACGGCATTTTAAATGGTCTAAATTTTACTTCAAATTTTCATTCTGTGTACATCAGCACCTGTGAGAAAAGGAACGCTCTTCATGTACTTGTTTTTATATGGGGGCTTGTTCCACTGCAAAGCCAAATCCTCTTAAACATTCAGTTGGTTCCCAGCATTATTGATGGATACCCTATACTTTGGGTAGCTATGAATAAAATCTTTATCCATCATTCTGATCTCTAAATTTTTTATATATCAGTGAATTGATTATTCTAGCAAGACGTTTTTCATTCTAAAGTATTACAATACAGTGCCCTGTAAAATTTTCATCAATATGACATACAGCAAACCAGAGTATCACAGTGTAAGAGGTGTTAGGCTGGGGCCATCTACTGGTTGTGTTGCTCAGCTTTTATTGACAGATTCAAAAACCACTTTACACATGTAATTCTACTGTAATTATAAAAATAACAGCATATATTAACACATTAATCACCTAAGTATATGATGCTTCTTGTGTAATATTTGTTTTCAAGTTTAAATATTCCGTGAATTTAATATGGCAAATCATAAAAAGAAAAAAGAATTTATTTACTTTGCTTTCATAAATGAAATAAAAATAGAGGTGAAGGGGCCTAAAAACACTCTTACTTCCCAGTAATATCAAAAAGAAACCAAGGAATAAAGTAATATTAGTGCCAAGATTTAAACAATCTAGTCTAGACAACTTTAGTATTATTGCTGTGATGAAGAGGATAAATAATTCTTATTGCCTTATTTGATGTTTTGTAAGATTTTACTCTGAATTTGTATGTGCGTTCTAAAATAGCTAAGAAGAACTATGCAGTTTTCTTGGGATTAAAGATGATCTGTCAACTTTATGATGTTCTTCAAAGGTTTTTATTAAAAATAAATTCAGACAAAAAAAGAAAGTAGCAGATGAACAGAAAAATAAAGCCTTTAAAACCAGAAGTTCTATAAATGAGCTATTATGAAGTAAGAATAATCCAGACAAATTAGTTGGGAGACCAAAAGTATATAATGATGCTGTTAAGTATGTATTTACTCATTTATTATATGAAAATACTGATAATTATTTATGCTGTAATTTAGTCTTATTTCTTATTTTAACTGTCTTCAGGAGCAAGAGAGAGGATTTTACAGATTTTACAAGTTTAAGCGAGATCCTTTGCACCTATTAAATTACTATACATATATGTTTATGTATATGTATGTATACACACAGAGACACAAAAATATATACATATTAATTCATTATTCTGATGTCTATACATACATATACCTGCATGTATATATACATATATAAGCATATATATATACACACATATGCAACATATGTATATTCATCTATAACTGTATATACATCTGCACACATGCATGCACACCTATATATCATGCCTAACATCAAACATGTACATTATACACTCTTGGTTAAACAAAATCCTCTGTTGGCTCATAGTTGTACTGGGATTAAACATTATTCACATTTGCCCTCAGCAGATCCATCAGTAGGAGAAACTTTCTAACAGGAGCTGTAAGGGGCAAGTAAATTTTTCAAGAAATGCAAATTGCAATTTAAAACGTTTAAAAGGCAGATAAACAATAAGACTTCTCAGCATAAACAGGAAAGTGTTATGTATTGCAGGTCTGGAGACCAGACTACGGGAGCTAAAACTAGGAAGATGTTGCCACCACCACAAATGGAACTCGTAGACACACCTGCAAGAAAAAGAAAAAAACTGGTTTAGGAATTAATCCAACCAACTGTTATTTTACACCTCATTCATAAGAGTAATAATGCATTCTTTGCCACACTAGAGTACCATTTGTCATGCTGCTTCAAGTTCACCCAGGACATCTGACTTCAAATTGCCTACAAGATAGGCATCTTTACTAAAACACTTGTTCAGGCTCTTTCTGTCATTAAGGGGGGAGAGATAGGCAGTACATGAAACCCATTTGTTCACATATGATATTATGGGTTTCTAAAAGACACTCAGGGCTGGGTGCTGTGCTGGTTTTGGCTGGGGCAGGGTTAATTTTCTTCACAGTGGCTAGTATGGAGTTATATTTTAGATTTGTGCTGAACACAGTGATGATAATAAAGATGTCTGTGTTATTGCTGAGCAGTGCTTACACAGAGCCAGGGCCTCTTCTTGCTTTTCATACTGCCATACTGGCAAGGAAGTTTGGGCTGCATGGGAGGTTGGGAGGAGACACAGCTGGGACAGGTGACCCAAACTGTTATTCTGCACCAGTTGAGAGGAATTTGCTGAGGTCATAGAGCCTACTTTGGCTTCCCAAAGCACATTTTCAAAAAACTATCTTTTCTCCATTTGAACCACTGAAGTCAGAATCCTCTGAAGGCGTCCTGAAGAGAACCAGAATATGATTGCAGCCAAAACAGGTAACAGTTTGCAGGTTTGGTCCTGCGGTTGTTTGATCGTGGTAATTTCAAGCTTTGACATACTTTCCCGTCAGTTTCTACTACCAAACTCCCAAAATGCCTGCTCAAATAAACATTAGTGCATAATGATCTCATTTTTATGCCTAACTGGTTATGTCGAACACTTTGAGAATTTTGATTCTCGAGATTATCAGCAGCCTGATGAAGCCTGTCAAAGCTGCAGGCTTATCACTATCCTGAAGCACTACCAAACAATATGCCAAGTAACAGGAATTTTTCCAGTCTGAAGAACTCGTGTCCTTGAAGTTGTTACATGTAGACATACATGTAAGCAAACACGCATTTGAAAGCTCACTACAACATAAGCTTACAACTGTTGCCAACGAGTTGCCAAATATTGTCTCTCTCCAAGTGCAAATTAAAATCTTACATTCTATTAGTATAGCTGTCCAAATAGATGATTCTTTTTAGTTAAATAACATGTTTTCTTGTCTCTTTGACCTCATTTTTTTATGCCACAGCAAAACTGCTGCAGGTGCATTTAATGTGACCACAGGAATCAAAGGCAGCAAAGGCCTAGCAGCTAATTCATTCTGCTCCTTGATACCACACTGTTCCTCCCTGGAGTGAAGTTAAGCTCAGATGAAGGCCTTTCACCAGATCTACCAGAAGATTGTTCGACCCTCCATCAAGTCTCTGGAAGGAAAACCGTTCTGCCCTTCAGCATTTGCCTTAAATTCAGCCCTCTGCAGACAACCTTCTTCCCTCCTAGGTTTTACCTTTTAACATATACAGAGTGTTGCCTTTTCAGACAGATGCACTCCACACTCCAACTAACTCAGTCCCTCTTCACATTCCATCCTGGGCTTCAGCGTCAAGTCGAGGCTTCCACTTTCCGGTCATTCCAGGCTATGCAATACTGGTACGTCCTTCCTTCCTCCAGCAGCCTTCTCTCCAGAACCCACATGAAGACGTGCTTAGAGAAGTCCTCCGCATCACGCATGCACAAAACAGCCACGTATCGCGGTTTACTCTCCCAAAAAGCGTGGGAGGTGGCAGCTCTCTCGGCCACTGCTCCTTCCAAGACACTCACTCCTCCAACTCTCAGCCTCTGGCACCAGGAGGAACTGGCGGACCAAAGCGAGCGGCCGGGCCGCGCTGATTGGCTGTGATGGGGCGAGTGGGGCGGAGCCGGAGGGACCACCGCGCTGATTGGCTGCGGCGCGGTGAGCGCGGGGCGGGGTTGGCAGCCGTTAGCGCGCAGTTTGAACATGGCAGCGGCGGCCGGCGGCGCTCCGAGAGCGGGGCAGGGCCGCGGCGGTCCCTGCGTCTGTTCGCCCCCGCTGGCTGCGGTGGAGGCCGTGGCCGCGGACTGGATGCTAGAGTTCGCCTGCTCCTGCCTGTGCCGGCACTTCGGGGATAGGAGCGGGGCGGAGTTCCGGCGCTGGAGCGACGTGTCGCAGGGTGAGTGGCAGTGAGCGGCTCGCGGGGTTCCGCGGGCGCTCGGGGCTCTCGCACAGCCGCTCCCGGGCCGGTGTGTCCTGACTCCAGCAGCGCTGAGGAGGTGGGTATTCGGCTCTTTCGAAGACTTCGGGAGATTCTCGGAGCACCGGGTAACCTGCTGAGGCCGTTTGGTGGTGTCGGCAACGCTCGCACACGGGGGCAGTGAAGCAGCGCACGCCGAGTTTTTGTTCGCTTGTTTAATCTGCCGGTGTTCGAGCTCGAGTGTTGTGAGATAATCGCGGCTCCTGTGAGTTAATATTTTGGTTGAATGAGACTGAACCTTTCCAAGAAAACAATGATTACTGAAGGCTCGGTGGTGGGGACTTTCAGATGTTGAGGTGAATAGAGTCATTGCTGTTAATCTGTCATCTTGATCCCAAGAACCTTGCGTGTTCAACACGACTGCCTGTATACCATCAGCTGCTGCTGAAACTGAGGCCTCGGATGCTGAAGGGGGAAGGCTATCGGGAAGGTGAAGAGCATTTAGTGAAAAGATGAAAACGTGGTAAAAAGCAACCAGAGTAGAATTAAACACACCAAGTTCCACGAGTTTACTTCAGGGTTATGATAGACCACTAGAAGTATTTCAAGGAACTATAGTCTGGCAGAGAAAGGTGAAATGAAATGTGATAACTGGATTTTGAAAGGAAAAACATATTTAAATTGAGAAATCCACTTAAAAGTGAGAGTAGTTAACAGCTAGAAGCAAATGTCTAGGTCTCAGATAAATTTGATGGATTTATGATTTTTTTGTGTGTGTGTTAGAAATAGTTTTCCTGAAAATACCAGGTTAGAGCTTTGGGGATATTTTGTCTGTGTATGTGTTCTTCAGTCAAGTGAATGTGATACATGACTTGTTTAAAGTTCTGGAAGGAATGGAGTACAATGGCATGCAGAATGATTAGTAAGGAGGCTGATATGAGATATTGTAAGAGATAAGGAATCTAAAGATAATTAGGTACATTGAATGGTGAACTGCTAGATTAAAATATTCATGGTGCTTCTCTATGTTTGGCCTTGGGACTGTAACTCAGCAGGAGAATTGTACTGAAATTTCCTGAGGGTGGGAAGCAGAGGAATTGTACTGAAGTTTCATGAAGGTGAGAAGCAAAGGCACTACCAATGCAGACGCAGACTGACATGTCTCCTGAGAAAAACTGGAGGCCTGAGGACTGTAATAGCAGAAAGAATTAATTAAATTGTACAGAACGCAAGGTCACATGGAACTGGGAACTAAGAGGAAATTTTGAACTTGTTCCTGCTCTGTTCAGCAACAGAGGAAAGAGTTGGGCGTATTGGTGCTGTAAGATTATAAAGTCAGTATTGTATATGTCTATGGGAAAAGCTAAGCACAGCCATAAGATTCCATTAGAAAATTGGGTGTGGGTTTGGGGTGTTTTTTTTCATAGAAATACAGAACTATTACTCTTGCATTTGTCAAAGTGAGACTCTACTGAAATAATGATTGGCCGTCAACAAGAGGGTCAATTCAAACTGAAGGAAGGGCAGAAAGGTAGGAAGGCAAAGCAAACAAGATGAGCAATTTTATTAGGAGATAAATAATATTTTTTTATACCTCAGTATGCTGCCATGTAGAAATAGCTAGGTTACCTGGGATTAAGGATTTAAAGACAGCATGGCAAGGTTACATGCCTTGCTTATTTTATCCTGTGTTGGTAGGGTGTTACAGTCTATATACCTGAACTAGCTTGTGTGGGTACCTATATGGCAGGGAACTGGATTTCTAGAATTTCTAATGAAAGGCTAAGATGAGAAATACATTTGAGTTGCGACAAGAAGGAAAGTGATTTATGATTGAGAACACTATTAACAAACAAATTAATAGAGAAACTGCCCTGAGTGTGTAGAGGGAGAACAGTCTAGAAAAGATTACTAAGGCTTTGTCTCTTTCTGTTTGTCTGCATTAATAGTGAGTAATTACTGCTAAGGACCTGGTGTCCAAACAGTAAGCATTTAAAGGTTTCTTTTTCTTTGGAATAGCTCTAAAGGAATTCAGTTTGTGTAGTCAAGACTGTTCCACTGCACAAACCAAGCACAGAAGGTTTGCTTTAAAGAGACACCCCTGCTCTGAATTAAAGTGGTGATGTATGTGCACCTTATGAGAACAGAGAAAGCTGAAAGATTTCAAGCTGCTTGCCAAGATGACTCCTTTTATTCTGTGGAATTGTTCACCTATGCTATTCTGCCTGCTTCCAGAATTTCAAAGTTCTACCTTCATCTTCAGAGTAAGGTGTTCATCTCTATTATTAAGCTTGTCCAAACACTTTCTGAGGTTGAACTCTGTTGTCTGCTATGGCAGGTGCATAAGTGATCACAATGCGTGGTGCTTTACTGCTATTCTAAGTGATGTACTTTTTTTACTACATATTTTGGCTACAGGAATTAAAAGCTCTTGTATCACCTGTCCTCACTGAAGCCATTAGAAATGTTCTTCCAACTCCAAATGGCAATATTATGCTTGATGTTAGCTTAGGTAATCATTCAGGGCTATTTACTTTGTAATTTCATGCTTATCTATTCTGTGTAGGAGATGGTTATACACTAATATTCAAGTAGGCTGAGTACTTTCAAGTAAAACATTGTATTATGTTTTACTAGTTGTTTCATTGCAAAACTCAGGTGTTCCATGCTCCATAATCCTGGCTTTTTTGCTAGGATGACAGTGAAACGTGTATATAAACAATTCCTGGCCTAGAGTGTTCAGTCTGCAACTTGGACAAGTAACATGACATGTTCTTCATAATTCTGTGATTTTTTGGGGGGCACAAACGGAAACACAGGAAGTTTCATCTGAATACAAGGAAAAACTTTACTTTGAGGGTGACTGGAACAGGCTGCTTAGAGAGGTTGTGAAGTCTCCTTCTCTGGAGATATTCAAAACCTGTATGAATGTGATCCTGTGCAACCTGCTTCACCTGAACCTGCAGGGAGGTTGGACTACAAAATCACAGAATGGGTAAGGTTAGAAGGGATCACAGCAGGTATAGATGATATCCAGAGGCTCCTTCAAACCCCAACTATTCTGTGATTCACTCTTCATTTTGAATGTTACTATATTATGCTGTGAAGATGAATTACTATATCCAGCCCAATAAAATAGGAAATTCACAGTAACCAGCATGGTGGGTATAAACGCATGATGGTTCCCATTCTAAAATATGTAAGAATCCTTGTGACCTTTCAGCCTTGAAAGGAGGGTTTCCCTTGTAGATGTACATTTCTGACTGAGCTTTCCTCGTAGCTTTTACTGCTTTTTGTCTCTTAAGTTTCTATAGCAACATATAAGTGTTACCAGTCTGCCTGTGGCTGATGGTTTGTGGGCATTCTGTGTTCTGGAGCAGACAGATGTCTTTTGTAGTAAGCTACTTACCAAAACAAAACTTTATTTCAATACCATGGTCTTTGAATTTGATTGAATATAAGCCTGTGATACATTTTATTGCTTCTTTGGAGAAGGGTATATTTTTCTACTTAAGTTCTTAAATATTAAGTTTTTTTAACATGGACAAATACTAATTAAATGTGCTTCATTGGTTTCTTAATGAATTAAAAAATTAGTAGATCATTAAAGTCTGATAACACAGTGTCTATTATATGTCTAGCCACATTGTGGCAGTGCTGGAGCAAGACTGACTTATCATTTGTCTTCTTTTTCAGCTCTTATCAATGGCTTTTTCAAAATACCTACACATCAGAAAAAAACAGTTTATCTCTGTCAGCTTTTGATAAGAATTGCAAAAGGAAAAAACCTCGGTAAATACTCTGATTCTTTTTTTTTTTCACTTGTCTAAAAATATTTGTGTGATCCTGCACAGAGGTGTATTAGATATGCTTTCACAGAGCCTTTACTGTACATGTTATAAATACATATATAGATATATATTTATATGTAAATCGTACATGTCTGTAAACACATATCTAGATAAGTATATGTAAATAAATGGCATGAACTCCACATTTTGGGCTGTCTTTATTCCTCATGAGACTGAGTTGTATGCAGGACCAGTGTTTTCTGTACTGACTGACTTAGCTGCTCTTAAATTACTATATACTTCTTAAATTATCGGTCTATTTTTGTTAGGGTAGCATCAACAAAAGAAATCTGCTGGAAAAGACTGACTAGCTATTAGTGAAAAATACTTGCAAGTTTAAAGCTCAGGATGTACATTCCTTTCTGCACACATAACTAGAGGTTAAAGTAGGACTAACAGTAGGAATAAGAATATGGATTAAAAGGATGACTGCCCTTGTTTCCTACAGAAGGCTGTAAGACTTTCAGCTGGCAGCAGGTCCTTGGGGCTCTTTTTTGCTACCACTTCTCCTCTGGCTGTATTTGCAACTACCTTCTGATTCAGCCAAGATGATTTTGTTTAACACTAGAATTTTTGGAAGACTTAAATTTTTTTTGCTGCAAATTTTCAGTTTGATAAACTCATTGTAAGACTTAAGAAGCAGTCTTGCTAGCATGAGCATAGAAGAAGGAAGTGTATTCTAGCCTAGCAGTGCCACAGAGGTTTGTTTTTATAAAATTAATTTCTCTATGTTACTTGTCAGGTAATAAGAGTTGCCTTGACTTATTTTAGCTTGAGAATCAAATTCTTGTATTTAAAGTAGTTCATTTTTTACAAATTATGAAACTTTTCTGATAATGCTCTAAAACTATATTACTGTATATAACACTTGGAAATATGACTTTGCTGTGTGTTTTTCTTATCAGTGTAGAGAATGACCTGTGTGGTGAGGAAGATTGTATATGCTTAGTAGGTATTAGGTCGGGTGTAGCTCCACAGTGTACATGGAAAGCTACTACATGCTAACTTTCCTATTTTTTTTCTAATTATTAAAATATTTAATCTGTACTGAGTCTTAGAACAGAGTAGGCTGTTTCAGGTGCCAGCTCTTTTAAACACTTTGGCTTTAGAGTATTAAAATAAACTTAATATGAAGTGTCATATTACTTGATTGAAAGAATAATTAAAGAAACATAAAAGTGGGGTTTTTTTAATTATGTGTATATACTCACATAACACTGAAATTTCACTGACTGACTTATTGTAGTGAGTATAAAGTAATTTTCATTTTTTAAGTACTGCTTAAATTGTTTACTCATTCCTTAATGAAAGGAATGAGTTATTGAGAGAGATTCTGCTGATGTCATATAAAATGAAGGAATAAGTGGGCCTATAGTTCAGTGAACATCTTGAGCTAAGCTGACAGTGATGTGGGGAAAAAAACACTTATTCACCTGCTAGCTCCTCCTACTTCTTTTACATTCATTTGTGCAGACGTGTGCAATGACCAGACTGGGAAAGTGTTTTGAGTGTTGAGGGGATGACTATTTGGCTAGGTCAGATCTCTGCCAGAACTGATCACTGATCCTGCTCACTGGGAGTTTATACAAACCTTGGTGTTGGCACAGTGGTACACTGACATGGGAAGTTGCTTCTGCCTCTTCAGTGACACTCCTGTGTTAAACTGTTTGAATTTCCCTCTTGGTTTAAGCACTTCAAATACAACAAAAACTTAAGACATGGAAATACAATGATAGATTCAGAGAAAAAATACCAACCTTAGGGTGGTGGTTATATTACAAAAATTAACAGTATCAATACCAAATGTTTTGATATCTGATGCTAAGCTTACTGTATTATTAATACCAGCCCAAAGACCTAATGCTGAACTCAGCACTATTGCAAGTGGTATTTTAGGTGAACTATAATTAGCTGACACGTAATATCCCTTAAAAATGCAACAGTAATGTCATTAGCAAGAGTAGGAAGAACTAGTCTCTCTGAAAAGAAGATAGTTACTTCAGGTTCTTAAACACACCTGGAGAGAGACACTAAAAATTATTTGAGGAAAAAGGAATTCAAATAATGTATAGTACATATTACTATTTTGCGTATAAATACTGTAATATTTTTAGCTTTATCCTTTACTTTTTTTTTAAGTACTTTTTTTTTTCCCCTCTAAGAATTACAGTTTGAAAATGGTCAAACAATTTCACCTTTGGAATCTGCTCTGGCTTTCTGGACTTTACTTGAAAAGGAAGAAATTAAACTGGAAAAGCTTCATGAAGATATTCGTCGCTTAATTCAAATTCAGGTCTGTGTGACTTACTCAAAATGCTTCAGGATGCTACCTATTCATTGGGAATGAGTAGCTGGAAAGCTGCCCAGCAGAGAAGGAGCTGGGAGTGCTGATCAACAGCCAGCTGAACACGAGCCAGCAGTTGCCCAGGTGACCCAGATGGCCAATGGCATCCTGGCTTGGATCAGAAATAGTGTGGCCAGCAGAACCAGGGCAATCCTCATCTCCCTGTGCTTGGGATACTTGGCACTGGTGAGGCCGCACCTCAAATACTGTGTCCAGTTCTGGGATCTTCACTACAAGAAGGACATTGAGGTGCTGATTATGTCCAGAGAAGGGCAGTGAAGTTGGGGAGGGATCTGGAGCACAACTCTTATGAAGAGTAGCTGAGGGAGCTGGGGGTGTTCAGCCTGGAGAAAAGGAGGTTCAGGGCAGACCTTATCACTCTCTCCAATTACCTGTAAGGAGGCTGTAGCCAGGTGGATCTCTTGTCCCAGGTAACAAGCAAGAGGACAAGAGGAAATGGCCTCAAGTTGCATCAGGGGAGGTGTAGATTGGATTTTAGGAAAACCTTTTCAGACAAAGGGTTGTAAAGCATTGGAACAGACTGTCCAGGGAAGTGGTAGAGTCACCATCCCTGGAAATGTTTAAAAAAGCATGTGGATATGGCACTCGAGGACATCGTTTAGTGATGAACATGGTGGTCCAAGGTTGATTGTTGGACTTGATGACCTCAAAGGTCTTTTCTAACCTCAAGTATTCTATGATTCTATCTTACTAAAACATAGCCCCTTTTACAAAAAGCTTGAGCTATTAGCAGACTGAACTGAATTTTCAGAGTTTTAATACAGAGTAAATAGATCTGTACAGGGGACCTTTTTCTATCCAAAGTGGTTCCTGTTTGTACCAGTTCAAATTTGTATCGAAAGCAACCAATCTGAAAAAAAAAAAGTATCAGTTGAGATCTATTTCAAAACACTAGTATCTTGAGCTTTAAAATATGTTATGAATAGTTTTTTTTTTACTTAAAAATTATTATTTGTATTGGAAAACTTTTGATTTCAAAGACGAACATATAAAAACACATTGTCAGCTACTGGGAATGTGAAAGTCTTTCAGGAAGAGAGGGAAGCAATGCTTCGTGGGTAAGTATGGGACACTTTGCATCAATGAGAGTCTTTTTAAATGCCTGATGGAGAGGCTTTATACATGAGGTTTAATATTACTTCAGAACTAACTTTTATAACTAGATAATTGTTGGTAACCCTTAAGTATATAATAATCTGAATTTTGGAAGTCTTAGAAAACTGTAGTATTGTGACTTTTGGGGGTTTTTTCTGATTCTCAGGTGAAAAGTATTTCAGCATATCTTGTAATTATATTTGTTGTAGATTGTAGCAGTTCATATGGAAAATGGATATTTTAAGGAGGCTACCGAACTTCTTGAAAGGCTGTTTACAGACTCTGAATCAGATAAGGTAGTAACTTTCTTAAGTTGCATTAAACTCTTTTATTTTCAGTGGAGAAAGATGGGAGTGGGTTTCCAAAGCTAGTAAATGCTACCTACGTAGCTTTGACCTGATTATTGTCTATGCGGGACACCAATGGGACTTTTAAATACAAAAGGAAATTTTTGGCTAGGGAATTGATAGAAGTAATGGGTGATTTGGGGGAGTGAAATTCATCCAGCAGTTGTTTTTTTCCCACTTAATATGAGGAGTGAGGTGGCACTACAGCTTCTGGGAATTTAATAGCGCTGTTTTCTCAGACCAAAGGCAGTATAAACATGCTGGTAGAGGCATAACTACCTAATAATTAGTCTACTGACTTCTGTCACAGTGGACTCTATTTGTCACCTCTGTTGATTAGTGTTCTGTGTACTGAAGCATCACAGGGAAGGAAAACTCATTAGCTTCTCTAGTATGGACTGAATGTTATTATGCTTCTACTTGGAAAAGACAACATAGGTGAGTCAGGACACTTCCTGGTTTGAAGTTGACTGCATCATTCAGAAAGATGCAAGTTTGAGTGCGTATCTCTAAAATAATAACTAGTGCACACACCTGAATTTCCTGGGGTGGAGAAAAGAGAAAAAGGCTGCAGGCAAAAAATAATAAAAAAAAAGGTAAAAATACTGCCTGTATCTTCATCTAGTATATTAGGACGTGTGTTCTATGTAAGTAGTAGCATGTGCATAACTTATTCTTCAGATACACTCCTCATTCAGAGGATTCAGGTGTTTGGAAAGTGTAGACTGTGGTAATAGTATTCAAATTCATAAATAAGAATGCAGCCTGTACACAGAAGTTAATTTTCTTGGTTATATTGGTTTCTGTAGGATTCAGAGTGATTGGTAGACAAAATGTGAATTTCTGATTATCAGTATTGATGTGTCCTTAAGGCTGCTATACTAAGTAGTCCTTTTCCTGAACACTGTACACCCCTTTCAATGGCAGTGGTTTTGAGGTAGCAAATGAGAAAAGAGAACTGAGTAACGAGTGGCTTTTACTGGGTGTTTTTTGCTCCATTGACAATCCTACTTTCAATGTTATTCATAAAGAAAATGATGATGGGGATCTCTGGAAAGTTACACTTTACCGTTTACTGACCACATAAAGTAAATGCCTGGTATTATGCCTATTTTACTTTAGAACCCTGTCAAACTGTGGCATGAAGTTATATAGGCATATTCAGGAAACTATATAATCATCATGTTTACTTTCTATATGTCCTGTTTAGCATAGATACTAAGTTTATTGCAGGATTTGTGTTTTATAAAGCTGTGGTTTTCTTAGCCTTTAAGGATGAAGCTGGCAACCATAATTAAAAACAAGGATCCATATGTTCCTCTTCTCCAAAGCTTCAGTTACAGTCTTTTAATAAGTAAAATCAAGTTCTACATTGAACTTTTCATGAAAGAAAAGGAAACCGACTTCTTAATACAGGTATGTCAAAGCATTTTCAAAACGTCTCAAAAGAGTGTCCTGATAAGATTAAATTGATTTATACTTTCAAGGGAGTTGTTTAGGCAATAGTCAGTTATTGCATTAAATGAAAAGGAAACTTTGTCTTCATTTAGACTGTCTTATATTCAACCTTTTTGTTTTAATTAATATGTCTTGGGGAAAGTTAGTAGGAATAAGATTCCTCTAAAATATCTTTTATTAATGTTTTTTCCACAACCGTTTTGATCAGAAAAATAGGAAAAAAGCATAATTAAAATAAGATCTGTCAGTAGTGTATGTTTAAGAGAAGCAGTTCTGATCTGGGACTGTTTAAAAAAATAACGTAGCTATATATTTAATGCTTATTTTGTTTAGGTCTATATGACTTATACGAAAAATAAAAGATCAAGACCTGTTAATTTGGCTAAAAGCTTTAGGAATGTCAAAGAAGTTAGGAGGTACAAAACTGTTATTGCTGTTTTCCTGTAAATAAGAAAGGTCCTTACAAAGAATCTTGCTCAAAAGTGATTTAAAATGGACAAGAACAACATTCCTTTTGCAGTTCATCTTCAAGAGGATTGTAAAGAATTTCTCTTATGTTTACTTCCTATAAAAAAGTATTGAATTATTCAATTACAAAAGCACAGACATCTAAAGGTAATAAGAAGCAAATTTTAAATAAACAATTCTGAACTTCCTCTGTGTTTTCTATTTTCTTGCCCAAGAGACTAGACAACTTATTAAATGCATTCAAAGTATAAGACAAGGAATAGCTTTTAATGGTTTCACTTGACTGTCAGTTTTCAAGTTTATTTTTCAAGGCTATTTCTTTGAGTGTAAGAGGAGATCAAGGTTTGGAGGTATTGGAGAAGGCCCAGAACTGCATACTAGCATAGCTAGACCCTCTGTTGTTGCACCCCCACTGCCTGCACGTCTGTCCTACTTTCTGCACCAACACTACAAATCTTATTTTGAACAGTTATTTTAGGACATGGAGGAGACATCTTTGTGAAGAGTTTCCCCTTCTGTATAGTACATAATGGTTCCCCAGCAGTGTTCGCTACAGAAGAGCACTCCAGCTTCAATTTTAATATCTCTTCCCTTTCTTCTAGTGCCAGATGTAGGAGTATAATCATAGAATAGTTTGGATTGGAAGAAACCTTTAAAGGTAGTCTAATCCAACTCCCTTGCAATAAGCATGGACATCTTCAATTAGATTAGATTGCTCAGAACGGTGTTCAACCTGGCCTTAAATGTTTTCAGGCACAGGGCATCTACCTCATCTCTGAGCAACCTGTTCCATGTTACACCACTCTCATCATTAAAAAAAAAATAAATCCTTCCTTATATCTAATCTAAATCTTCCCTCTTTTAGTTTAAAACCATTAACCCTTGTTCCATCACAACAGACCCTGCTAAAAAGTTTGTCCCTGTCTTTCTTTTAAGCCCCCATTTAGGTACTAGAAGGTGCTAGCTATAAGGTCTCCCCAGAGCCTTCTCTTCTCCAGGCTGAACAACTTCAATTCTCTCAGCCTTTCCTCATAGAAGGAGATGCTCCACCCCTGTGATCAACTTAGTGGACCTCCTCTGGACCTGCTCCTGCAGGTCCAAGTCTTTTGTGTGCTGAGAACCCCAGAGCTGGATGCAGCACTCCAGGTGGAGTCTCAGCAGAGTAGGGGTGCAGAATCACCTCCCCTGACCTACTGACCACGCTGCTGAGGATGCAGCCCAGGATATGATTGGCTTTCTGGGCTGCGAGCGAACATTGCTGAGTCATGTCCAGCTTTTTATCCACTGTAAGGTGGTCTACATTGCTAAACTGTTTGAAGACAGCTTATTCTAGGTTAGTGTCAAGCTTGGAATCTACAAGCTTGCAGCTCCTACTGTTGATAAAGCTCTTGCAGTTCAAGAAACTCTTATAGGTTAGCTGCCCTAACGACAGTCTGCAGATAGTGCATTACGAGGCTAAAGGACCTATACCAAGAAAGCATTGATCTGAATTCTTTGTAATTTCTTGTTATAACTTTCATTTTTCTTTCAAAAGAGTTATTTTTACGGAAAAGTACAATTTGAAAGCTACTGTTAACTTGCAAAGTACAATATAGTTGATTTAAACTTTTTTTTAAACTAAATCCTTTTTACCTGTTTATCTATATGGAAAAATGTCCTCACTATCATACAGGTTTTGCTACCATCAGCCACTGCAAAACAGCCAGTATTTTGAAAACTTACATCTGAAAGATGTTGTTATGGGTAGTTATGAAATATGTGACAATGAAACACTTCTGTGATTGGAAGTATTCTGTGATCAGAATACTTTCCAGTGTTTTCATGGATGAATGATTGAAATAGAGAATGTTTTTATATTATCTCACTCTGGGAAATGTTGAGAGACTCTGCAAGTTACTGTGAAGGGCAGGTTAAGATTTCAAGACTACTGAAAACTGGATGGATGAAGGAAAATTAACAGGAGGAAAAAGAAAGCCCTGAAGAGCAAACTGATGAAAAGTGAGAGCAACAGACTAAGCAGCAAGAATTAATATTGAGCCTATAGTGAAGCTCTCAACTTTGAATCATTTTGATATTTCAGTGCTGCAAAGCAGGTCACCTTTTGGGATGTGTAGTGTTGGATGGAAGATGGTTGGCTCTGCTTAGTGCACAACTGGCAAGAATGACCTTTTGGACTAAGTTGGACTAAATGATTTATTTTTTTTTTTGAGAGTGTTTTTATTACCTCAAGTAAGTGGGAGAAATATAGGGAAAAGTACAAATCTTAGGATTGTCCGGACATTCTATAAAGAGTAATGAACTACTACGTCCTTCTCTTGGCAATGGAGGAGAAATAATCTTAGTTTGTGACTAAAAGTTTGAGCAGGATATTAGAAAAAAATATTTTGCCAGTGCAAGAAAGGTTATATTACAAGCCTAAGGTCTGACTAGACATGTCTTTTGAAAGTGTTATAGGCATGCTTGATCCTCACATGTGCTACAGAACTAGATAAACTTGTGAGACCTGTCAGTTTTCCATTTCTAACCTAGTTATAAAAAACAGATTTTGGCATACTTTGATAGTATTTGCAGTCTTAGTTAATCTCCATGATATACTTCACACCTTCATAAGTTTACTCATTATGCAAGTATTCATTGCATTTCTTTGTGTCCATATAAATATCACTTGCAGCTATGACTTAAAATTTCTCTGAGTTATTAGTTGATAAAGATCTTTATGGATTTCAATTTAGCAAGCTAGAGTTATTTTGAAACTACTTATTTTCATAGGAAAACCTCTGAAGCGTCTGTGAAATAAGCACTGTTAGTCCTTATAGAGAGTACACATATTAATCCCAGTGTGACCTACTATCTAGGTATTGGTTGGCTTTAATTTTAAGGTATCAATTCCATTTCTCACAGGAAGCCACAAAATATGCAGAGTCTAAAGGATTGGAAGCAATACCATTGCAAAACAAATCTATGAGTGTCAGTGAAAATGATGAAAGTAATTTGGTCACAAAACAAAGGTATGTATTAAGGATTATATTACTGAGGGATGTACTTGGACAGTAACTTGAAACTTGTAGAATTAAGAATAGGTAGAAGGAAGGACATTACATTCCAAACTGCTGTCCAATAGAAAATTAGCTACAAGCATATTCCCTATTTTTTTTAAAATTTGGGCTCTTCTATGGTTGTTACTTTTGACATTTACATCAAATAGCTTTGGTTAAGTTTAATTATTTGTAAATATGCAGAATTTTCAGTTTAAACAGCTGTCAATCTTGTATAACAATAAAAACATGAAAAGACTTTGCTTTTTTTAATACTTGATTGAGCACTTTTTAGTCCTGCCCTCCTAATTTCAGACTATAAGTCATCTCAAGAAAGAGAATAAGAAAATGGAATCAGGCTGTTATATTTTCTTTACAGCTGAACACAAGATTCTGTTGTTGATACTAATGTGAAGGGAAATAGTAATGTTGCTTCATAATTCTGGCAGTGTGAACCCTCAAAACGATTATTTGGAATATACTAATATTCTAGGTTTATTGCCTTGTTTTTCATGGAGAATATAACTGTAGTCTTTAGTTGGGATAGAGCTTCTATTTCTGCATTGTTATACTTGGAATATTTGGCATCATTTAGTTAAGGAAATCGACTCATGCAGACAGTATAGAGGAAGACATTTCACAAGTTTTGTTTGGGTTTTTGTTTGTTTTTGTTTTTGTTTTTTTTAGAAAGATAGCTCATGATACAATTACGTCTGAGAGATATGATGAAAGACTTGTTAAAAAACCCCTATGGAAGTAATTCCTGATGAAAAACTAGATGTGCAAAATGCTATCCATTTAAATGTGTGAGGCAAGATTAAGAGGGTTAATGGATTGATGCAGTTAGTGTTTGTATGCCACTGTTTCTGTAGAGAGATCTCAATATTTTTTTAATTTAAGTATTGTTGAATCATGTAAATGGCAAGTTGCTGCTTAGGAAATTTTTTTTTGTCTTTTTTTTCAAGATTGGTGACAGAGCAACAGTATATCACAAATCAGTCTCCTGGAGACATAAAAAAATCCACAGAAAGGTAAATTTTTTGTTGCTTTTGGTCATAGACTTTTCATGAAGTTCTGTGTATTTTTACTCCATTCTATGTTGCTTGCAGGCCTTATTCAGGGCAGAAACACACAGGGAGCAGAGTTCTTCAGAGTGAGTATTAGTTTACTTTTACACTTTCGAAACAGTCATGTCAAACACTTATTTCTAAGTGTGATTGGATTAATAAAAAAATGGTTGTGGGGGAAAAAACGCTACTAGTTTTTGTGTGTATTTTCTGTACAAGTGCAGGTTTGGTGGTTGCCGTATTTAGGAAGCTGTGAAGTGGCTTCTCTGGCAACTCATTTTGTGAAATCATTCACTATTTTCTGGTTTGCTTGGGGTTTTGTTTACTTTATTGTGATTTACAGTATTCTATGCAAAAGAAAACTGCCAGATGAGTACTGAAATTTGTCTCTTTCTGAATTTGGAGCTAGATAACTTTGGTGGGAAGAACTAAAGAGATTGGCTGATTGGAAAAACAAATTGTAGTGTAAAATGCACAAAGTTAGGATGTTTGTGCATTTTCCTGGTAACCCTAATTTAACAACATGGATAATGTAATATTTATAAGTAGGTTCTGAAGACCATTAGCAACCTCTTACCACAGAGAGATGAACTATATTTCTGTGTGTGGCCATGTTGTACATGGAAGGACAAACTCTTAAGATGCCTTGAATGCTTGCCACAGTTAAAACCTGATACATGTACTTGGAAATAATGCAATCTGTATACAAAGAATCATAGCTCTGATTGTTTGTTACTTCCATTCTCTCTATGTAAATGAGAGCAGTATGTATAGTAAAAATGCTTTTACCAAAATGAAATGTTTCATTATTGTGCACCAATTTTTACTTAATTAATTTAACTAATTAATTTAACTAATTAAAATATAATTCTTCTGTGAACTCTCTTGTATAGAAAATGTGGTGATTTTTTTGAACAGGCTATTTTTTGAATCTTTGGACTATGGTGAGATATCATGTGTATTCATATAAAAAAGTATATTTATATGTAATCAGACACTGAAATTTTCCCAATCTGTCATAACATATCAAAATAGGGTACGTTCTTGTCTCATGTAAATGGTAGAATGCAAAACTGCTGCCTTAATGGTGACTCCTCATTGTACTGGATGTATATTCACTGTCTCCTAGGTCTGAACAACGTACAGAATGTGGAAAACCATGAAGTTTCAGCTTGTGGCCGAAGAAGACAGGTTTGTACCATTCTCTGTTCTAAATTGACATAAAATTAATCTACACTGCACCGAATTTTTTTCCCAGCTTTATTTGACCTTCTCCAAAATGCCTAGACTTAAGATTCTGTAGATTACTCAAGCTGTGCTACAGCTCCTGAAACTGTTAAAAGTAATTTTTTTTAAAGAGAGGAAATAAAACTTATTCTGTGCACTCTCAAATATTATTGTTGCTAATGCTTCTGAGCCTTTAATTTGTTGAAATACGCTGTTTCTAAAGCTTAGTTTGATTCTTTTTTAAAAACGTGAAAAAATAAAAAATTCTTTCCACTGTTGGGGTTACAGAATTCAGGATGTCATTTGCCCATGAGAATTTTAGGCAAACATCAAAGACTACTTGTTTTCCAACTTAGAAGGTTAAATATTTAGCAATTTCATAATTCAATAATTTGCTCATGTTAGGTGAAAACATCTATTTGCTTGCGAAAATATTTTAGTTTTTATAAACCAAATGATAGGGTCTTCTTATAATGCTACATTTCAAATCGTCCTTTGCATTCTCTTCATGGGTGAGCCTACTTCATTTAATTACTTAAAATAATGCTGTTATGTTCACTAATGCCAGAATTCCCTGTTGGTGGGAAGTACAGAAGTGTATACCTTAATAGAAGGCAATTTGGTATGATGTTGGGGTAAACTGTTTCCAGCTAATTTTTGCCCATAGCCAATTTTCATTCATAATTGTTCAGCTTCTTACCATGATAACTAAGGAAATTAATATTAAATAAATGCATTGCCTTTGAATTCATTTTCATAATATCTCTTAGGAGGCAATTTGGAGTCTTTCCGTTTAGATAACAGTACAGGTTACCATCGTACATCCATTTTGGTGTGAGCTGTTTCATTTTTCTGGTGTTCATTTTGACATTTCATTTTTTGTATAACAGGGAGGGCCAAACCTGCTCATGTTTTTTTCCAGATTGTCATTGAGGAAAGTTGTACTTACTTCTAGTTCTTTAACCATTTCTACTGCAGTTGAAGTACGGGTTAAATCTTCAGTTACATGGTGTCCTCAAATTGGTTGAGGTCCTAATGAGAGCTCATCTATCCTTGCAGGTTAAGCCCCTATAAACAGTTTTTCACTTTCTCACAAATCTCAGGAATAGTTAAATCACTGAGAGCCTCTTTAAAAGCTACAGATACAACCAGTGCCCTAAAAAGAAAAAAAGAGCAGCACTTACTGGATTTGTTTGTTGCCTTTAAAAATATAATTAGTTTACTCCAAAGTATACTTGGATAGGTACCTTGTTAACCAGTGTCTGGTAAGCATGAACACTTCCATCAAGCTTGTTTTCAACATCAAGATTTAAACTGTTTGGATCACAATTGACAGAGAGCTAATGAGAACTTTGTGTTCACATATTTTCATGCTGAGGTAGTCTGTTATGGGGTCACCTACAAACAGTGTATCTAAGTCTAGGGCTTATGCACGCATCTTGTTAGAAAAAAATAGATGTTGTTTGCTTAGTTACATTGTTGTATTTCAACCTTAATTGAAATGTAAAGGCAAAATTTTTAGAAAAATGCATCTGATAGTAGCAAAGAACTCTGAAAATTTTATAAAAACTTGAATGAATTTTATGATTAAGAATTGTGTTTCTTTAAACACTTAGAAAAGTTGTAGGCACTTGCTGCCTCTGTGATATTTATACCATACTCCCTACCAGTGAGACTGCTTGGAAATATTCTGTAGAAAGCAATGATAATTGGCCTTTTACACGATAAATCTGCTCCTCTGCTTAATCATCTGGGTTATAAAATTGTCTACATGCATGAAAGAATGCAATGAATGTCAGAGCTGTCGACTTCTAGAACTTCCTTTTCCAAGTAGTCCCTCTTTCAATGTTGGCATTGTTTGCTCTTGTTTTGTAAATGGCATTTCATTGCAATGGTTCAGTGCCCATTTTCAGCCTTTCATTGCTGTGTTTTCAGTTAGCTGCAAATAACACTCTGCAGTGCTATTGAAAGCAAGCATACTTTATTTTCTTCTCCCTAAATTAGGGGATGCAAGTGTCACGGTATTTAGGGAACTGTTTGTACTCAATTTTGTATCCTGTCCTTTGAGTTGTTTAAAATCTGACTGACAGTTTCTTTAAATTAAAGAATGTGTCTGAAAATCTGGATGTTCAGAATTTAGTCAGACTTGTATGGGAAAAAAAATCCATATATTTAAACCAGAAGGAAAAAAATCAGAGCGGAGTCCCGTAATGCATAAAGGAAGACAGGTTACTAGAGGAGGACTGACTCTAAGGAATAACAAGATCTTTAGATATGACAGAGTATGCCTCTGCATTCTGCCTGGCAAACTCAAGCTTGCTCTGCCTGCATTCTAAGCTGGCCAGATGTCACGTTGCTCTGGACTAGGTGCCGTGATGATGTGAGCTCAAATGTAATGCTGCATTATGTCCAGGCTTTCAACCAGCCTTGGTAGCTTGTAACAGTGCAAAACTGGAATCTACAAAAGTGCTGTCCCAGAGGGGACAGGCAGTTCATCGGTCAGTGAGGTGGGAGGCAAGTTACTGCTCTGTGCAGCTCCTGAGTGAAGAGAAAAGATGACAGTCCCTGATTTACCTGTAAGGCAGGCTCCTCACTTGTATGTTAAACTGAAGAAATTTATTTTAAAAAACGAAAGCTCAATATAAGCAATTTAAAATCAAAACAAGCTAAACCAGCCCTTTTAAGAGCAAATGTAACTAATCATTGCAAGTAACAATAGTTGTAATTGTCTCTGATTGAAGTATTTGAATTATCTGGTGTTCTAGGTCAAGAATAACTCTGTTACTTGAATAAAGATTTTATTTAGGAAAGTTTTCTGGCATGCTCTGGAATGAACTACGTGATTCCAATGGAATCTCTGGCCTTTTAATAAAGTTAAAAAAAAACCAAACCAAGAGCCATTCACTGCTGATGTTGCAAAATATTTGTGGAACAGGAAGTATTGGAAAAAGGAAGTATTTTTGATAAAGGTTAGACTACTTTAGAGAAGTTTTAGGTTCCAAACCTTTTAGAAATACAGCTGAACTGCTATCACTTGTAATTCTTTCCCTGCTTAGTGAGGTTTGTTAGTGATCATAGTTTACTGAAGAGGCATTGATAGTTGCATTAAGCTGGAGTAGGTCCAACTTTGAGATGTAAAGTTTAGTCTTCACGTACATCCGCTTACACTTTGCATAGGTGTCACATTTTCCCTCGTTACAGAAAAACCAGGGTAGTGTTCTGATCAGGCTGAATGTTATCTAAGCTTCTCCCTCATACTCACGCCCCTGCCTTTCATGTTTGACTGCTGCTGACACTTCTAGCAACTTAAATTCAAGGGAAGTGGAGAACCATACAGAATGACACTCAGTTGTCACCTGGCCTATTCCCAATGTCTGAATTGATTTTGCTTTTAAGAGCAGAATCTTTTAAGGATCCCAGAAGGGTTCCAGGTCATACAGAGAGGAGATAATTTTATTTTTTTTTTGCTGTCTCCATGGATGTGGGATTTAGCACAAGGACCTCTTGTGCCACTGACAGTCATACCAGCTGAGCCTGGGTTTTCCTGTCCACCCTCCCTTGTGCACCAGCAGGATGGTATGTATTTGTCTAATGACAGCAGCCATGAGATTTACATTTCCACTGGGTACGTTATTTGCAGATTTAAGTGATGTTCATTCCCCTGTAATTCATATATTTCCTCACACTTATCAGATCTACTAGTTGGCTTTAACTTTCTGTAAGTTGAGGCTATTCCTTTGCATCCACATTTCCCTTTCTGCCCAGTTCTTTACAATTTTGAAAGTTTCAGTTGTAAAGGTGAGCCATAACATGATTTTCTAGTCTTCCCTTTTGCTTTATAGCCAACACCATTTATCCATTTGTTAGTTGGAAGTGTTCTGTTACTTATAGGAGAAGGTTTTATACATACTCTGGTAAACCAACCTTTCTTTTAATCCACAAAGTTCCAAATTTTAGGCCTTCAGATTTAGCCATTTACAATTCTTATGGCTCTTGTAGAGTTCTGTAAACATTTTTTATTCCAATTGAGTTATTCCAATTAACCCAAGGCTTTATTAGCAAAGGATTAGTCAATCAGTCCCCTGTCACATAAGGATTGTATACATTTAATCTCAGGAATGCTCACAACTCAACCAGGTTCTGCTGGCTACAAAATTGTTAAGGCATGTTAGAAGTGGCCACCTCCTCCAGCAGCCTCATCCCAGGACCCTCTTGTCTGGTTGCTGGAGCCCAGTGTGGAGTCCAGGGAACCTGGGTTCACTACTCAGGCAGTGGCTCCTGCTTTCCCATCTGCAGGTTTGCCTAGTAACAAAGCTGAACACAAATCCAAGAGGCACACATACACAGGACACTGCCACTGAAAAGGTGCTGTCCTCAACACCACCCATGTGTGGTACCCGTGTAAGACATAAACACAGCGGAGTCCTCTTCCCTTGTCTGTCTGGTAGAGGTGTAAGTTCGCTGGTGAAGGAACACACCCCCTTCTCTAGGTTCACAGGCATGTGAATATTTGCACATGCCCAAGTATGGGAACAACCTTTCTGCCTGCCTGGTACCCCTGCCCACATCACAGCCCTCCCATTCCTTTCATAGGGCCGTAACTTCCTGGCTGGTGCAGATGGATGCACCAAATATGAGCACTCTTCTGGCTGTACTGCACTGTACACTTGCAAGATGTCTCCCTTTCAGGTAAAGGGTGAAATTTTCACTCATTCAAAGAGACAAAAGAAAAGACAGAGGGAGCCTGTGCCTCCTGGGTGGCAGCTCACAGTCACTGCTTCTGGGATGACCCTCCAGCCTGATGATAACCAGTAACTCAAAGGAAAACTACAAGACACACAAGGGCTCCTCTTGGTCATAACATCTGTCCAGCAGACCAGACCCGCATTACAATTACCTTTCCCTCTTTTAGCTGGCAGAGGGGTGCCTGACTGACCTATATTAAAGCTGGGATTCAGCAGCCCCCACACATTGCAGGAGCCTACAGATGACCCTTGGCTAAAGCCCCAACAGGGATTTCAAAAGATTCTTTACCTTCCAAGCAGTGTCAGGGATCAGCCCATGGTCTGCCTAAGCGAAGCAGGATGTGTGAATCCCATTCACAGCACCAGATGCTGTTGTGGAAATAACCTGAATTGCAGTTGAGATCAGTTGGTGGCTGTGATGATAGGAGAGGACAGGGAGCAGCAGTGATGGCCTTTGCTGATGTGAATTCTGCCCAGCAGGGACAGCTATGGAGTTCTATAACTTTTACAAACAGTTTTTTCACGAAAATTGTGTCAGATAAGCAGCTTATGGTACATAACAGCAGCAAATTCAATTCCTCAGATGAAGAGGCTCGAGTCAGTACCTTCTTTTACAAATAGTTCACTCTTTTGGCAATTTAAATTGTTCTGACTGGCAAGACCATTAGCTGCAAATGCTTCTTAACTCCTGAGGCCCGCAAAGGCCTATTCAACATTACCAATTTTAATTTCACACACTGAACATAAGTAATTGCAGTGCTTTTGATCACTTGCCTGTATAAATTTTGTAGTACTTTTATGAGCAAAAACTCTGACTTTTTTACTATTTCAGAGCAACTCCAAAATCAGTACAACACAGGTGATGGTTAAATGCAGAAATAAAGGAGTCTTTTGGTTGGATTTTCAGCAGTCATTTGCTCATGACATGCACATAAACACATGCGGATTTTGTAAGTCTGGTAACTAATGATTTTTAATATGGAATCTGTTGGTGATTACAGAAATGCCAGCATGAGACCAGTGAAAATTGACCATTTGTCTCCTTTCATAACTTACTGCAGTCCACGAGACTGTCAGAAGAAGCAGGATCCCTCCTGTGCAAGAAGCAGAACTAAACATAAATAAATTAAATGGAACAGCTGCACAATACAATTCTCTGTGCATCTCAATCTCATTAATGTTTTTAAGTTTTTATTTTTTCTGTAAGTTAAGCCTTTGCATTTCAGGTTTGAGGGAATAAATTTAGAAAGAACATGCTATCAAACTGCAGTTTCAAGTAGAAATTGATACTTACTTTTTAGAAACAGTTTTTCTACACAGTTATTTCACCTGAGGATTCTGTCCTATGCTTGCATAGATAATATGCAATTCAGTTTGCCTGAGGAGGTGCTGATCATACATCAGTGTGATTAGTTGTGTATTAAGCAAGCAAGGATTCGAAGACATTTGTGGAGAGTCAGATTCTAGCCAAATAAGTTGTTTTAAAATAATTTCATAATAAAGTTGCTAATGCTATTTCAGAGTGAAAAAATTGACTGCATCTAATACCCCTTATACATACACATGTCAAAAAATGTAGTAGTTAAAGACATCAGAGGATATATAGAATTTGTAAATTTTTGTTATATAGATGTCTATTTTTATGAAGTTATGCTAAAGGAAAATTGATAATTGGTTCTCCCTCGCACTTTTCTGTAAAGGTAAGATTTTTAAAATCAAGAATTTGATTTTTAAAAATTCGGTTTTCTTTTACCCTGTCTGCAGTCCTAAAACTCTTTGTATTGAGGTATTTGTACCAAGAAGCAACTAAGAAAGAACTGGAAGGGATTGCTTACAGATGTATAACTGCAAGTAATTTTCTTTTACTTTCATGAGAGAAAAGTCATGCCCTGAAGATTAAAAAGCTTGTAACTCATGGCAATCAGACTTAAGTAGTAGGCTCAACAAATGGCCAAAAGCAAATGCATAGCTGTTAGCTGAGAATATGACTGATGTCACTTTCAAATGCAATATGTATAATTTTGCTTCTATAAACATTTTAAATATTGGGATTTGTTCCTGAGCACACTGAAATTCTTTTGTTGTTGGTAAAAGGTGTCTTGATTCTCAGTTCCTGGCCTAATGTGTAACAGAATGCTTTCACTAGGATCAATCAAAGTTTGCCTTGGCTCAATTAGCTTATAAAGTACAATTTTGGAAAGCATTCTTTGAAGAAAGCAAACCTTGGCCCAATATCTTTTTTCTTTTCCTCCTCTGACTTGTGAACATTGAAGCATGCTGTTCTCTTTCCAGGTGATATCTGCTAATGTGTTGTAAAACTTGACTTGATAACCTTTGTTGTTGTATTTAGTTTCAAGATTCAGATTCAAGTTTGAAAACAAACACCCTCTGACACCTGTACTCTGTAATAACTAGAGAGCAGTATGAAAACTTGCTTTTATGTTTGCTGTAAGGTTAGCTTTTACATTAATAGCTTTCTCTGTTCACATATCCAGTATTTTTCTCTGTTCTTCCCCTAGCGATGGACTTACAAAGAAGACTTGGAACTGAAATCAGGAGTAAAGATGTTCGGAGTGGGTAACTGGGCTAAAATTTTGGCCCATGGTAACTTCGACAACCGAACAAGTGTCATGTTAAAAGACCGATGGAGAACATTGTGCAGGATTGACCTAGCCTAGCTTTCCAGAATAACAACTTATTTTAGTCTCAAAGTGTCCAGCAGTGTTGTTGTCCTAAAACGTGAAACAGAATAGTAATAGGTATAAAACATTTATGTAAGCAAAGTTGTTCAGGTGATGACTTTAATGTGAAGCCTAATACATAGTGTGAACTTTATGGCAGATGAACCTTGGCTAATATTAAAAAAGTTCCTTATTACTAGTTAAAAATGCTCATGTGTAATAGTGACATGAAGTTCTGGGAAGTCTACTTCCTTAACACTGACTGTGGAGTCACCTATGAAGGTGGGTGAACATGAGAACTGAAATGTAGAGGAAGAATACTTACGCACTTGTAGTATAAACAACTGTCTAGATGATGCTGGGAAGGAATCAAGGATCTAAACTGAAATCTGGTTTTAACACTCAAACTTTCATTTTTATTTACTCTTGCTATTCAGTGATGACAGTAACTATCATCAGACTTGAGAATGTTTGGCTGGCTTGCTACTGAGTAGGAGCAGTGCCTGTAGACAGGGCTGTGGCCAGTAGAGAATGCGAACTTCAGGAAAAGCAACCACTATGATTAGAAATATTAGCTCTTAATTACCAAAGAGAAACATGGAAACATGCTTCTAGTGTTCTAATAGAAAATCAGTCTTAGCATTTTGTATTAAGGCAGAGAGAGTTTCCCAAAATGCTTCTTCTAAAGTTCTGACTCCTTTAAAATTTGTTTAGGCTCCAGAAAATGCAGCATAAAGATGTAGATTTCTTGGCATTGATGTTAATATTCTCAATCTTTTTGTTGTTGCTGTTTTAAAGGTCTTTTAAACTTTTATGTAAAAATAAAGCTATGCACCAGGGGACATGAACAGTGTTCCAGTTGCCGAATCTTCTTCCAGGTTCCTTGGCACTGAGAGTTGCCAACTGCTTCCCAGTGTAAGATTTTACCTCTGAAATGTGACAATAAATGAGGAATTAGAAGACTGAAAATTGTGTATTTCATGTTAATGGGTTATGTAGTATAACATGTCAGAAGATTTTATTTGCTTAATCATGTAGGACTCATCTAGCTCTTGAAATGGTTTATGGAGCAGGCACTATATTCTGAAGTATATATATACAGGATGGTGGATTGAGTATCTGGTTGTACAAGTATCAAGTTGTATGCATATTAATGAAAGTATGGATCAAGTAAAAATCTGTTATGAATAATAAATGTCTACTTTCACATTTAGTTTTCTATAAACCAGGTATATAGGTTTGAGGGGCGTACTGATGCACTGCTATTAAACCTGCAATCAGATTTGGATTATGACAGGAAATACCATTTTTATGTAAAAGTGCCTGTAACTGTAAAAAGTCCTCTTGCACTACAGAAGTTGCATTATTCCTTCACAATTGTAAATAAAGCTTGCAAAGCATTGAACTCTTATATTGAAATGACTTCCCAATTCTGTGAGAACTGAAAGGGTAAACCTTCTGAGCTCTACAAGTGGTATGAGCTGTTTCGGTTTTTAGGTATAATAAATGCAGCTTTTAATGAGACCTTGAGAAGGTTTAACTTCTGTACTGAGTTTTGCTCCAGAAGAGAGAGAAGAAAAAAAGGCTTTATTTACCCATCTGCATTATGGCCATCCCCAGCACAGCGATGCGTGTCGATGTTCATAGCTGGAGCCTGGCAGGCAACGCACACAGTGTGTCCTTCACGTAGGTACTGCATCCAGCGAGCATATGGCCGATTCTCCAAAGCACAGTGGTGTGAAAGTGACTCTGTTCTAAACTCCACACAGTATCTGCTCAGCAGAAAAAGTACTAGATTAGTTATGATAGATAAAGCACAAGCTTTACTTTGAATGTACTTACCAAACAGGTGGTATTTGTGAAGTGCAAGTTAGACATCATCATTGCTAACAAGTCTCTTTCTGACCTAACCTAATCAATGGATTCTTAAAAACTTTCTGCAAACTATTTCTCATTCTATGCTCCAGTCCAGTGCTTTATGTATAATCCCACTTTCTGGTTGTGTTCTGTATTCTTAAATTATGTTGAAAAGCAGAACTTGGTAACCCATACTTTTGCTTCTATTCTGCTGAAGGAGAAAATGGAAAAGAGACTAAGAATACCAATGGGATTTATTGTTCTGGGGAAAATAGCACAGGACAAAGCATTATGAGCTTACAGACCCAGTAACAGCCTAATTTAAACTTCATAGCTATCTCTACTGGTAGTCAAACAAAATTTTTTATCAATTGTGTCAATTAGTTTAAAAAAAAGGTCTCTTGAGACCAATCACCCACTTTATGAGTTCAGATGCCTAAGTCTAATTTCTTAGACTTACACTTAGGACACATTCAGCTTTGGTTTAGCATTATGTACTGTTGGCTTTCAAACACAGCTGTCATCACATTTACCATGATCCCAATGTCTAATTCAGGACAATTAGCAAGTAATAAAAAACAACGTCTAGAACATGCAAATAAACTGCATGAAAGAAAACCCGTACAAGCTGTAGCTTATTGTTTAATTGTTGCAAATTTCATTACACTTTTCTCTGTAGCCAGCTACTTTCTACTGAGCAAGATGACCCACATGCATACGATAAACAGATTACCCAGCTGCTTCTTTGTCTGAAGGCCAGAGAGAAGATACTGCTCGTCGCTTTCTTTCTTTACCGTATTCAGAGGTTGTTATGAAAGCAGGGACTGAGGAAGAAAACAGTTATGGTAAGGCAGCAAGACAATAGCTGAGCCGTATTTCAGTTACTGTAACGGCGGATGAATGAATTGGGAGCTTGTGGATGGTTATGTGATGTTGGCTGACTTTACTGAAAAAGTGGTAAAATGTTGGCGACATCAGATGTCAACCCCATTCCCTGCAGCTAAGCTCTCCTTATTCAGAAGAAAAATATCTAGAAATGGATGCCATCTAGTCTGAGGAAGTAGGATGTGCTGGAATCCTACAAAGAGTACTCTTTCCCGTTTCATGCTGAATTTGTGTTCTAACTTTGCACAGATATAATTTGATACTTACTGAGGGGCTTATGTCCAGAAACTGAAGGGAGTGCATGAAGCTTAATTTGGTTGTTTACTTAATAGAAATTAAGAAATGCCAGAGTGGGGAAAAAATAATAAAATAAATAGCACTATGACAGTAGAAAGCAACATTTTCAATTGTATTTTTAACCACCTATCTACAGATAGATGCTTTTTTTTTTCCTGTTCATTAATATCAGTAAAATTCATGGCAGCCTTGATGGACACAATGTACAGATAAAGACAGAATACCATGTTCATGGCCGCAGTCCTCCCCCTGGTAAGTCAGGTATTCCAGGCAGCCAGCCTTCTCCTCCAGAGCCGGACAAGGTTCCCCACCATTTTTAGGTTCCTGTTGTACGTAGCGCCTGCGTATTCGCAGACCGGGATGACACTGTTCTGCACAGCCACTCCAATGACTCCACTCCCCCACAACACACGGAAGAGCTGCAAAGGAGTATTGAAACATTACTAGTAGTCAAGGTTTCTGTTTTATCCTAATTGCTTTTTTCCTTTTTTCCTTTTATTTTAAAAGTTTTAAATGCTCTTCCAGGAGTTTTGCATCCTCAGATTTAACATTCAAACTTGCCTGCAGTGCTTGGCTCCATATTTGATCCCTTGTGTATAAACAAGCAGCCCCTCATCAAAATCTTTCACTACAGCTATGAGGTTCTTCTGTACCCTCTTCTGAAGCATACAGCATTAGCCCCAAAGGAGACTAGCTTATGGATTATCTAGACCAGAGTGGTCTGACCTATGCTGGCGGTTCCTACACCACCAGATTTTGTTAAAAGGCTGGAACATTAAGTAGCAGAACTCAGGAAGCCTTTCAGCACTCTTGATTCCCCTCAGATTGATTTGTAACCCTTTTTTCCTCAACACTTAAGTAAGAACCAGTGCCAGAGCTTTGTTGCCCTATTATACACAGGGTGTCGTACTCCATGGTTCTTGCTGCAAAGACAATTGTTGGTGAATATTTTGGGGCCCTGCTCATTCCCAACTATAGAACAGTCCACTGAACATTTGAATTTTAGTTTTCATGGACAACAAACTTCCTTTGAACTTAACCAAAACATTATGGAAAAAGTGCCATTATTTTGAAAGTAAACTTTGAATTGTAAGAAAATGCATTTCCCTCTAGCAGAGTATCAATAGCACAGGTACCATATACTCACACCTTTGATCTCTCCTAACCCAGCCTAATAGAGATTCAAAGAACTTCTCTCTTTGCACATATTAAGTGTGCTCACTGAAGGTCTCAGACGAAGAAAGAATGAAAACTGCTTTGGTTTGTATTTTGTGGCATTTTTCTGGCGACTATTGAAACCTTTAGCCCAGTTGATGGCCCTTGATATGTTTTTGGTTAAATAACATCCAGGTTCTTTAGAAACAGACTAAATCATCATATTATGTAGAGAATGAACCCTTATGTCATGTTTGTCACTTCTTTCTGTGAGAGCTGTACATGGTAGACTTAGCATCTCTCATTTTCAGCATTGTCTTTAAACTCAAAAATCAGATCTGTTATCCAGTAGCCATTTCCTTCCTTAGTTTATTCTCTGCAATGCATCTAATAATGATGGCATGCTCTGTGTCGTTCTCATATTAAGCATGATATACATGTTTCTGAGCTAGAGTTCTCCCTTCTCTTGCATTTCTCTTTTATATTCTGGCAAAATAGTTGCTCTGTGTCAGCCTTGCTAATGAATAATATGCCAAATATCTGGAAAAAAAGTTTTGCAGCCTGAATCCCAGAGAATACAGAAACAGATGATGGATACATTATTCCTGAGTAAGAAGCTACACAACACATGATTCTTCACTTTATTTGTCCATTAACATAGTATGCAAAACACACAGAGGTTTAAAGTGTTTCCATGAAGGTGAACTTCACAGAAAACTCATGAAGACTCGTCTTCACGAACACCAAGTCCCAGGTTTTGAAAACTGTATGGCCTAATAATTTCCCCTTTAGCAGTCAAAATGAATACTACAGCTCTTCAAAACAGTACTGCACACTGAGCCCTGAGGGGCTGAATGAGGATGATCTCTGGGTGCTCACTGATGAAACAAACACAACCCTTCCAACAAGGAACTTGAAGTATACACAGCCTTAGCAGGCACTGCAGTGAAAGAGGAGATAAGAAAAATGTCACACACATGGGCATCCATCAAGAGAAAGAATTCTTTGAGAACAAGCAATCATTTCCTTGCCTGAGTTGTCCTCAACCTGTGCCCTGCGAGGACATTTAATCTGACCAGTGGTCCATTTCTAGTAGCCTCTTTTCCTGAAGGCCACCTGGTAAGTGCTTCAGGTTGGACAGTGGTACAAAATACACATTATCATCAATGGCTGGGCTGTCTTAAATTGGTTCTGAATTGTTTGGGTTGTGCTTCTCATTATCTAGTTAAATAAAACTTTTTCCTTTCCCATATATGCTGTTTCTCATTAGCTTGTATTGGAACATATCACATGCTTTTGATTTTTTTTCTATATTTCCTGATTACAATTTAAATCCTCAAGAAGCTTAAAAGCTTAAGCACTAGTTACATACTTATATCAGTGTTGCAGAAAAGTGATGGGACCAAACTAGTCTTTCAGGAAAATATTTTATGCCCTTTGGGATTCTCCCAGTATAAGACATCAGGAAGAAAGAGTAGAATGTGATAACCTCCTTAGGGTTTGTGACTTTTCTCATAAAACGTAGAAATTGCCATGTTTGCTCTGTCACTACATCTCTGATTTCTTGGAGCACTACCAGTATCGTAAAGCAGATAAAACCTCTCAAAGAGGCTACTTGGCAAACGTCCCTACCACACTACCATAATTCCCCTCCTCTGTTCTCACTGTGCACTGTTGTAACCAAACTTGTCCACTTTTAGTGCCCTGACAGCACTAGGTGTATGAGTGGCTGAGGATGCTGCATCTCACGCCCTAAGGAACCCTCCTGAAACAGAACCACTGAGCTGCTCTGGATATTGGACCACCAGTTGTCCATTGTGCTCAACAACTAGCATTCTCTGGTGTTTTCTTCTATGTACAGATAAACCCCTTCCCCGACAGCCCCTGGGTATGATTTGTAGAACAGCACTGGGAAATAAGAGAAAACAGCTCCCTTTGCCACATGCAGATACCTGACACTGCACCACCAGGCACTGCCCTCAGACACATCTGGGTACCCCAAGGTACACGACACAGCCTCTGTGGCTGTGAAGATACCATGCTGACATGTTGCAGCATAACCCTCAGACATTTGTTTCAAGCATTGGGAACTAGAAAAGGAAACTAGTGATAGTAAAAATGTCTTAGACCCCACAATGGGATAGCCAAAACAAGTGCTAAATGTACTATGGACCTGACAGTCTTTGCCACCTGGCTGCGGGGTCAGAAAACAGTCCTTGGGCCCACTCTATTTAATAATACTTCAGTGGATAGACTTCAGTGTCTGATCACACATCTACAAATCATTACCAGAGTACCCAAAAAAGTAAGTGTCTATCTAGCCTGTTTCCTTATCTGTTGACTCTCTTCCAAGCTGGCCTGCATACGTAAGAATTTCCACATAACTTTAATGCCATATTAGCACCTTGATATGCAGGTAGCATCAGGTCTAACATCACATTTTCCATGCAGGAAACTCCCAAAGGGACTAGTAGCTGCATAACAAATAAAGCAATGACTTCATGTCTTACTGGAATTAAACCAAGCTGACAGTTAAATACTGGTCATCTGTGGCAATGCATGGCAATGTTATGGTTATCAAGATTTAGAACAAGAAGGATGAATTGCCTCAGTCATGTGGAAAAATATGAATATTGGGTTACTAGAATGGAATTTAGTCGGCAGGATAATAATGTCGTTCTTGCAGTCAGTACCCAGCAACTATTAAGGGACAGTACGTCAATTTTGTGTCTCATTGGAAAGATGTCAAATTCCTCAGCATGACAGAGAATGGGTCCCAGAGATGATATACAAGGAACGGTGTCACCTTTTGAAATACAAAAAGAAGTATCAGGGACCCATAGCTACATCTTTATGGTCTCTATGTTGCTATTGTTTCAGCTTAGTTAACATGACAATGGTAGATGATGATTTGTTGAAAAACAAGGGAGATGCAAGTCAAAGGAACCTGAATTATAGGACTTGTGCTCAGATACCTACTGTGGAAGCTAGCGGAATTTCAAAAATACACTGAAAAATTACATTGCTATCTTATGAATCACAGATTGAGTGGTCAGAACTTTTTTCTTGTCTTCCATTTACAGCACTGTGAATCATAGATCTTTTTTTCTGAGTCAAATTCCATTTAATTTTTTCTCATGTCTGGGAAAAAAGGAGGATTACTATATGTTCATTGCACAACATACATTGCAATGTATAAGGATCTGTGGATTTTCTCAGAGTAACCACTTCAGTTCAAGTGACAAGCTCATTCATTTCTCAGCTTTCTTCTTGTACAGTAGTTCCAATTTAAAATACTCTCTATGTACAAAAACATTCTTTCATCATTGTTAGAATTATAAAAAAATTTATTTTAAAACTCTTGGACTTAAGTTCGGAAGTCTCTGGGCTTCTGCTGAGCTATCTACTTATAAAGTACTAGATCTACTGCAATTTTTAGGCATAACAGAATTTAAGTGCACCATTGGCAGCTTTAGGAAGCCACTCCCTTCAGTGTTTTCTATTATTTTGGAGCATTGTTTTTTTATTATTCTTAACACATTTCTTGATTACCTATCCTTGAGGCACTTTACACTTTTCCTAAATACTCCATCCTGTTAAATATTTGCGAAAGGATGAAATGTCATTTCAGCAGGTGCTGAAATCAAGAGTGGTGAACAGGTTGACAAACAAGCTGTAGTACAAGAACCATTGATCACCTTTCTTCACATTTATGTTTTCAAGTTTTGAACTTTACATTCAAAACAGTGAACTATGCCAATAAACACTCTTGATGTCATTAAACACATAGACAGAATTTAGAAAGACTCAATAGGGAGACCTCGATATCCAACAGGAACAAAAACAACTTTAAAATTTCCAACCATACTTGTGTAAGTTGATACCAACTCCCACTGGAACTATTTGGAATTTCTGTTTATTCAAAATACAACGTAATGACTTGCCATGGAAATTATATATGATCATTTGCCTTTAAAAGAATGACTTGTGAATTTTGTGAAACTTGGAAGATTTGTAGTTTTTGAATGTATGAGTTCAAGGATCACTTTCCCAGGCTGTTAAAATCCTGCCCTCCCATGCTTACACCCACCCATGCCAAATGTGCTGTTAGCTCTGCTTGTGTTAGCATTGGAGTTCACACAACTGGGCAGTGAGGCAGTGCAGGGAGTTGAACCAATCAGAAACGGGTAATAGAGAAAACAGAAATAATTCCCTGTGGGTTTACCTCCCTGAAGTGGGCCACCAGAGACTGTCAAATTCTGGCTCTGGTGCAGGAGAGGCAGAGAGACAGAGACTTCACGGAGACTCCATCTTCCTGCCTGGATCTAGGGCACCCACTGCCCACACAGGGTACAAGAGAGGCGGCACAAACACGTAATGCCTTTTGAGGAAACCACCACTGAACATGAGACAAAAAATACCATCTCGATAACAGTGGGGCATCATCAGATGCCAGAAGTCATGGTAAGGCAAGTGTTTAAACTAGAACTTTTCAAGCACAAGTTTGAGCTTCTTTTTGAAGAGCACAGAAATTTTTTTGGATTAGAGCTTCATTTTAATGCTAATACTGGGCACGTTTATCAACTCTCTCCTTTTATACTTGAATATTAAAAATCATATTGTTTACTGAAAATATGTGATATGCTCTGACTGTATGACAAGCAAGCATTTTGTCAGTTCTCCCCCTATTGATTTTCCTGAATGATAGAACACTGTATTTTAAAAATGCTAATTTTAAAAATGCTACCTTCTGTTATACTCTATGGTGCATTTTTTTCACCATGTTATTCTGGTGAGATTATTTAGTGGTGAGAGAACTGACTGTATTTCTTCCGGAGACCTGAGGTCAGAGTTCTGCTCTGCTGAGTTCTTCTGTGAAGCTTTATATCCCTTAGGACGTGTCTACAGCATCTGACAATCGTACTCCCCCTTCCCAGTGCAGGCAAACATAAGCCATCTTGGGTCCCAAAGATATGTGGCTGTGTCAGCATGGCACTGAGCCTGCTAAATGCACCCTAATTAGCAGAACTGTGCAGCAAAGGCTCATGATTTTTTGGCTGTAGGCTGGCATATGTCCAGCCAGCTGGGAGGAGACATTCAGCTGAGTACTAGTGCTGCACCTGCAAAGCAAGGGCTGTGTCCTACATCAAAGACAGAGGGAGGGAGGACAAATTGTGAAGACCCCAAAGAGTAGAAATACCACAGAAAGAGGCAGTGTGAATATCTACAAAGTTGCTACTCAGTTTGGTAGAACTGGACCACTTTTCCTGCTTGCCACTGCTGCCTTGGGGCCCAGGCCTTCCCCCAAGGGCTGGCAGAGGACTCTTTTACAGAATGACAGAATATTCTGATTTGGAAGGGACCCACGAGGATCATTGAGTCCAACTCTTAAGTGAATGGCCCTTATGGAAATCAAATCCATGACCCTGCCATTATTAGCGCCACATTCTAAACAAATGAGCTTGCACTCATTCTCCTATGCTCATTTTAAAACCCTTGCCTTCACAGTAAATCCTTGCTGATTCATACCCCTAGAAATGGGGCCAAAACCTCACAGTGGGGATTTCCCCAATCATTTCATTGCTATTTGTTTGTCAGGATGTGAGGAATCAGCTGAAAGACACAGACGGGTGCTAAATGAATCTCCCTGCTGTCTCTGTAATTGGACACACCCCCTGCAATCAATGTGTGTTCGGGACTAGCACGAGGGTAAAGTAAGTAACATAAAATTTTAGAGGTAAAATAACTTCAGACTGTCACTGTACTACAACTGATCTGGAAACCTTGCAGATGTCTGGCGAGAGAAAATTCTCTGCCCCCCTTCCTGCGCCTGCCGCTATTCTGGCGCTGCCCCAGCCTGGTCCCTCTTCATGCCCTGGCCCGGGGCTGGGGACGCCAGGGAGGGAGGAATCTGGCCCCCCCGCAGCCCTCAAGCCCATGACCGCACGCCCCAGCTCCCAACCCCAGCGACACCTCCATCCCGCGAAGCGTCGGCAGGTAGAGAGATCCCTGTACCTGGAGAAAGGGCCGGGGGTGCGGGGTCCCGCCCGGGC